>NC_084484.1:13000685-13635060 GCF_030035675.1 Rhineura floridana
AGGGGGCGGGGGAGATAGAGAGACAGAGAGGAAGACTAACACTTTGTTATCGTAATAAAACCCAACATATTCTTATCACCTTGAGCTGGTGCTCAGGCTGTCAATCCAGGGAAGTGATAATTGCTTCAAAAATGGGTCTAATTTCCACAGGATATAAAACACATTTCAAATATCAGCTTTTTAAAATAAATGTGCACTGGACCCATAAAGAACTTCCTAAACGTCTGAGAATGTAGGTGTACAAGAACAGAGATGCATCTGAGATTCATTTTTCCTGACTTGAAAATACAAATCTTAAGGGATGTAATTCTTACCTCAAATTGAATTTTGACTGCCAAATTCTTCTCTGGTTCAGATTTTGATACAATCTAAAGATGAACACTTCCCTCCATCTAGCCACCCACTCACAACCTTCAAGACCCCTTCCCTCCCACCACACTTGGTTGCTGCTCTAATGGCAAGAAGTTGGAGGGTGAGCTCTCTCCCAACTCTGGCACCTGGCTTACATATCAGGTGCAAGTAGACCTGGCAATTTTAGTTTACCCAAGGGCTACTGCAGCCACAGTATCCAGGAATAGCCAGAGCGGAGGTGCTGTGGTGGGCGTCTGACCTCCCGGCACTAACATTGCTACAGCTTACCGAGAGGGAGAGGAGGATGAGTGAGGCACAGTGCCAACCTCTCTGACACCTGGCCCCTCTATTTCCTAAGGAGCCACAGAGACGACCGTGCCAGGAATCCAAGTGCCCATCACCACCCCTCCCTGCTGGTTGCTCCTGACCGTAGCTCTTGGGAAAACTTTATTTCCCAGATTTATTTATTTATGTGTTTGTTTGATTGATTTATATCCTACCCTTTCTCCCAGTAGGATCTAATGATACCTTGCATACTGGAGACATCCAGTTTTGTCTGGCCCAGTACTGTTTGAAGCTTTTCAGTTTGTGGAGCCAGAGGTCACAGGCTTGCTTGGGTTTGGCTGACCACATTTTCACTCAACCCTTGTCTGCCATGGCTTATTGCATCTTGTAGGGAAGGGACGGCTGGTTGGATCCAAGAGTCCTCTTTAAGAAAGGGAGCAGTCCTAGCCTCCTTGAAGAAGGCAATCTAAAGAAACCTTATTTGGACCAGAAAGATCTTAGTAATTATGGACTGGTGGTCCTTTTCCTGGGCAAAGTGCTTGAGCAGGTGGTAGATGATGTGCTGTTGCTCTTGGATGAAACTCATTTTCTTGATCCATTTCAATCGGGGTTCTGGCCTGATTTTTGCACAGAAATTGCCTTAGTTGCCCTGTGAGATGACCCTTGTTCAGGGAGAGACTATGGGAGCATGACCCTGTGGATTCTCCTTGATTTCTTGGTGATTTCATTTCTATTGACCATGGTATCCTTCTGGAAAGATTGTCTTGAGTTGTGGGTTGGTGGTACTGGATGAGGGCTGTCAATCCAGACAAAACAGAGGCACTGCTAGTAGGTGGTTCCTATGTCTATGTCTATGAATGGTGTTAATGTTTGGGGGAAGGGCTGTAGCTCAATGACAGAGCATCTGCTTTGCATGTAGAAGGTCCCAAATTCAATCCCTGGCATCTCTAAGTACGGCTGGGAATGTCTCCTGCCTGAAATCCTGGAGAATCCACTACCAGTCTGCATAGACAATACTTGAGCTGGATATACCAATGGTCTGACTTGGTGTAAGGCACAGAGCTTGGAAAAGTTACTTTTTTGAACTACAACTCCCATCAGCCCCAGCCAGCATGGCCACTAGATTGGCTGATGGGAGTTGTAGTTCAAAAAAGTAACTTTTCCAAGCTCTGGTAAGGCAGGTACCTATATTCTGGACCTCCCTTAAAGGATCAAGCTTATGCCTTGGGAGTGCTCCTGGACCCATCATTGTTATTTGACAGAGAAGTGGCCCTTGTGTCTTTTACCAACTTAGGCTGGTGTCTTAATTGTGATCCTATCTAGATGTGGATAACTTGGTCCACTAATCTGTGATCTGCTAACAATCCACTTGAGGGCCCTCCACATGAGGGCTGCCTTTGAAGACTTTCAAAAAATGTTCATTAGTACAAAACATAATGAGAGTTCTAACTGGAATTGGGCTTTATGAACATATTACAACAGTTCTTTCTTCTCTTCATTAGCTCTTAATCTATTTTGAGACCAAATTCAAAGGGTTGTTCTCTACTTATAAACCCTGCACATCTGGGGATCTTGGTACGTGGTACTCTTCCTATATGTACCTCATGCCCCAATGTTGTCTCCGAGTGCCCTTTCAATCTGAATTTTGAAGAGTAGCTATAAGGGAGAGTGCCTCATTAATCGTGGTCCCCTCAGTTATAGAATGCTGTTCCTCAGCAATTTTGCTTGGTGCCTATGCTAATATCTTTTCAGTGCCAGGCAAAAGCTTTTTTTTTTAATTCTTCAAGGCTTGTTAAGCTTTTTCATGTTTGTAACATTCTTAATTCAGTGAACGTTATTGTATTGTTACAAACCATCACTGTCTTTAATGTTGGTTCAGATGTATTCTTTAGCTATATGAAATTGCTCTCACTATTGTATGATTATAACAGTAAAATTATTGTTGCATTGTTCTGGTTCTTGCTTCTTGCATTTTTAGTGTTTATCTGATTGTATTTTTATGATTTTGGTTTTAAACCATTTTAATGCATTTGTCACTCAGAGAACATGTTGTGGAGCAACCCATAAATATAATAATACATAAACACTCTCATTGTCATCAGGTTTTGAAATACTCCATTGCAGAGTATGAGGGCATGGTTCAGGCAAAGCTAAGCATGTTAAAGTTCTATTGATCTGAATAGAAGGGCTTTATCACATATATAACTTTCCCATTGAAATCAATCAAATTTAAAGGTTCTTAATGTTGCCTAGATCATGCCCTAAGTTCAGAACCAAGAAGAGCAGAAGAATAACAATTATTTTAGCTGCCCTGCCCTCTTGTGTCTGATAAAGGACAATAAAGACTAGAAACAAATCCTAAGAATAAAAATAGCTAGAATATATTTATACTACTATGACTTGGAACCTATGTACAGAAGCACAATTGCTAATAAAAATAGCTGTCTGTAAGGAAGTGAGTCTATAAAGAACTTGTGCCAGATGCACTGAATGAAATTATTTGCAATGAGCCCAGAACAATGGCATGAATGGAGATATATCATTCCAAAGAGAGATCAAGGGCAGTTCTGTTGTGAAACATTTCTCCCCATCAGTGCATAATGAAAAGGATTTGCATTGTGTGAGTGCAGAAAATATCATTACAAATCAACTTAAATGCTTATGTCAGTACAGCAAACAAACAAAAGGCAGTTAGAAGATATATTATCAAAGACTTTGCAGCCTTTTTGGGGTTTAATGTACAAAACAAAATCACCTTGACATGTACCTCTCTTCAGAAAGAAGAATCATTACTTGGCCCCAAAGCAGGTAGCCTGGATGGTAACATGGATAGGTAACATAGATAGGTTATTAAGGCCAACTAGGGCTGAGTTAACTGTTCACTTGTGAACACTTTCTGCCAAAATCTTTTTTCACTATTCTTTGTGAAAATGTGTATCTATTATTTGCATCCACAACCAGAAATAAAGAGGCAGAATACTGATATCAAGTTAACTAAGGGTCACAACTTTATAACAGTCAATACAGAGCAAAAACCTGCAAGCATATGCTAAGGCAAGGGTGGCCCTGCCACCTCCTCTTGACCTCTATATGGTGGGTGAGCCAGCTTCAAAGGGGATTCCTTTCCTCACTCTGGAGTCCCAATCCCATTAGAGCAAGTCTCGGGGTTCCTGTTCGCCATAAATGTATCTCAGGGCACTCACCAATGGCTCTAATTAAATTCTGCTGATGTGACTAAGCTGCTTAATTGACTATCACCCCTGGTGCCCATTTTCCTTCCAGTGGTTTGTGTGGTAGGCAAAAAAAACCCCATCAACCATACCCAAACAGGCTGTTGGGAGAAAACATTCTACTCAGCTTCAAACAGAGCTTGGAAAAGTTATTTCTTTGAACTATAACTCCCATCAGCCCAATCCAGTGGCCATGCTGGCTGGGGCTGATGGGAGCTGTAGTTTAAATAAGTAACTTTTCCAAGCTCTGGCTTCAAAACAATCAGTTACATCTGACTCAAGGAGCAAGCAGTGGGCTTGCAAAGCCTAGGAAGTGCTTTTATAGCCCTAGCTCTGCTTCTGATGTCAGATGCTGTGATGCCATAATATGCGTACACACCCATCTGGATAGTACCTGCCTTATCTTCCATGGTACAAAGCACCCCCACTTGCTCGATGAAACTTCAGGGGGTAAGGGAGGAGACTTTACATCTCTCTACCTCTTGGCCTCATTAACTTTACTTGCCTCAGTGACATCAACGCATATCCAAATCTGATTGGCTATAGAGAAGTGTGATACCATCACTTTCACATGCTCCCTGCTGTCTGGGGTCATGTATATGACACACCCTGGAAGGATGAAGCAGGGGGGGGAGATTATACCAAAGCAGCCCACCAAGGAGGAAAAAAAAGACACTGAACAATTGACACAATGACGCTGAAATATTGCATAAAGGACACCATGCAAGTTGTAATTAAGGACTTTTACATCCCTTTGATTTCAACAGGAAAGTTTAATAGGGCTTATTTAAAAAAAATTGGACTGAATTAAGGCCATTTTAAAAATATATAAATATCACTATCCTCTGAAATTGCTAATTGTGACCTGAAAATTTAAATAAATATGTCACCCAGCCCTAATGTTCAAATGTGCATCATGGATATTGGTTAGTTCATTGACATTATTTTATTGCCTCATGGATTCCAAAATTGAGTAATAAAGTTTTTAAAATAGTATAATTCTTGCTGAATGCCAAGAGATGAGCATGTTTAATGATGCAAATATAAAAGACAGCAGCACCAAAAATGGCAAGTAAGGACAAGAGTGGTGACTGAAACTAGTACAATCCATGCTGAACTTAATATCACAAGTTCAGGTTTGTTGGAGATCCCTGGAGCACCATCAAATTATAGCTTGTGGGATCAGTTTCAGTTGTTGCAACCTGAGGATTTAGACAGGATGCTTGTGACAGTGAGGCTGACTAAATGCCCTCTTGATCCCTGTCCATCATGGTTGGTAAAATCTAATAAGAGGGGATTGACTGGATGGGTCCAGGGAGTGGTCAGTGCCTCACTACAGGAGGGAGTTACGCCCATTGCCTTCAAAGAGGAAGTGAAGAGGTCCTCCTGGATCTATAGGTTTTAGAAAACTACCATCCAGTCTCTAACATTCCCTTCCCGGGCAAAATGATCAAAAGGGTGGTGGCCAGCCAGCTGAAGGCATGCCTGGAACAAGCAGATTTTCTAGATCCATTCTAGTCTGGTTTCCTGTGCCAGTTTTGGCACTGCAACAGCCTTGGTGGCCCTGTTTGATGACCATTATCAAGAAAGAGACAGGGGAAATGTGACCTTGTTGGTTCTGCTTGACCTCTCAACAGTGTTTGACGCCATTGACCATTGTGTCCTTCTGGAGCGACTGAAGGAGGTGGAAGCTGGAGGTACTGTATTGCAGTTGTTCCACTCCTACCTGTACAGCCACTACTAGTGCTAGGAGATTGTTGCTCAGGTTCCTGGTTTTTGTGCTGTGGGGTCCCACAAAGCTCCATTCTGTCACCTATACTATTAACATCTATACAAAACCATTGAGAGCTGTCATCCAGGGATGTGGAGCATGGTGTCATCAGTATGCCCTCACATCTGGAATCAATGATTTTACATCAGCATCCCAGGCACTGGGGACCTAGTAAAAAGATCTCTGGAGTATGCTGCTGTAATAGGAGATCTGTGTGCTTTCCTACCAGTGAACCATCAATGGCCACAGCCACCATTGTCAGGATAGTGACTATAAGGTAAAAGAGTTGAGGGGTTGACGCCTGAAGGATTTAGTGTTGGGATAAAGCAAATTTAGACAAAATAAGAACTCTTGTCCAAGAGTTCTCCAATCTCATTGTGATTGCCAGCCCAAAAAAGAAATGTCCTGGGGGAGTTCACACATCACTAACACTTTAAGGTAAATAATGGAAAGTGGAATTCAATACTGTTAGTTGCTCAAGGTTTTTCATTTTCTTTTCTCAGAGTATTAATCCTGCGTAATAGAAAAGTTATAAAATTTATCAAAATGGTTTGCCTGTCTATATTGGTGGATGTATCCAAAAACATTGTGATGAGTATCATAAACTTCAGCATATGTCTGAGGTGTAACTCGCTCTTTGTCTTTTGTGTTCAAAAGTGTAGTCTTGTTGTAGCCTTGTAAAAAAAATTTCCTGACATTTTTCCCTCTTCAGTGATTTGGCTTTGAGAAAGAATTGGAAAATGGTAACATGAGTCTTGAAAGTTCAAGTTTCACTTCAGTTCATATAACAAATTTGGCTGAGAAAGTGGCATATATTTGGCACTGTGTGGCACCTTCATTGTTGAGCCATATTTTCCTGCAACTTAACTTCAGGAATGTCATCTGTCTCTTGAGTCCTTAACTTTTTGCAGTATTACAGTTACATGACTTACATTTCTTTGATGTCATTGGGAGTTAAGCATATTAATAGTGTTCAGAATCCCCAATCTACTGCAATGTTCTCCATCACAAAGCCCATTGAAAGGAGCCCATGAACATGAGAACTTCCTAGTGCTTTCATGGAGGATAAGGCTATCAGTGGCAACTAGCCATGATGGCTATGCTCTGCCTCCTCATAGGAAGTATGCTTCCAAATACCAGTTGCTGGGGAGGGGAGAGTGCTCTTGCACTCAGGTCCTGCTTGTGGACTTCCCATGGGCATCTGGTTGGCCACTGTGAGAACAAGATGCTGGACTAGATAGGCTGCTGGCCTGATCCAGAAGGCTCTTCTTATGTTCTGTGCCCAAAGTCTTTTTTCTCTTTTGCATAGTTAATGTTCTTGATTATTGGTTTTAATAACACTTTTAAAAAACCCACTAAGTCCTACAATACAGCATTCACCTTCAAAAGTATATTCAGTCCTACTCATTCCAGTACATCTTGTTTCAAAGTCATATTATAATTTAGCTTTTTAAAGAATTCTTGATTGCTGGTATTTAATTTTTTTAACATTCTTTAAACAGGATTTCAGAAGGCATCTTTCTAAAGAAAGCTAATCCATATAATTTACTATTCACCTTCAAAGCATATTAGATCACCCTGTTCTTTTTGTTATAGAACATAAAAGTGTAAGGACAAAAATGACTGCACAGTATTTCAGTCAAGATTGCTTCTGAAACTAAGGAAAGTCCATCATCATTATGAGAAGTATGGTTATCAAGGAAAGGGGGAATTCAGAAAAAGATTTCTGAAATGTACCTTTCCCCTAAAGGATACAATGCAGCAGGGCAGTAAAAATACAAAACACACTTTCATTGGGTTTAAAGATTTTGTGGGGAAATAATTGTCTTGAGGTTCCTATGATATAATTCTCTGAGATCAAGCACACAGGATTTTAGAAAATGTCAATGTATACACAGCTCATCATAAACAAGAAATAGATCCAACTAAACTGACAGGTTTCTGGAAGTGATCCACAACCTCAGACGTCTGTAAGGAAGAGCTGCCATCTTCTGACTGAAATGAAACCACCAGAAGGAGACATATTTGTAAAAAGCAAGCTGTCATGTGTTTAACACAGCAGTATTAGGGCTTTTGTTTTTCACTCTTGACTGTGGGCTCTTAATATGTCACTTCATCTAATTAGTAATTTGAAATGAAATGCAAACTAAAAACAGATTCCCAGGAAAAAAACATAGACATAAATCTGGCATGCCCATTCCTCTGTTTTGCAATCTCAAGACCCATTAATGCCATTTCTACACGATTTTGCAATAACCAAGCCACACACACAAAGCACCCACATCATATATCAAATTGTGCATATGGTTGAGGGGAGTATTCAGGAGAGACACATGAACAGGATTGACATCTGGGCTATCCCACCTTTCTGGTGATGGTCTCCAGGGTGACCATCTTACCTACAAAATTAAAATGCAAAAACAAAGTGCAAAACAAAATGGAATAAAATCAACAATAAAACAGCATTAATCTTAAAAAAACAAATTAAACCAGAACTATCACTAGAAGCTAAAATGATGAAACTGGGGTTATCGTACTTCAGACACATCATGAGAAGACATGATTCACTAGAAAAGACCATAATGCTGGGAAAAACAGAAGGGAGTAGAAAAAGGGAAGGCCAAACAGGAGATGGATTGATTCCATAAAGGAAGCCACAGACCTGAACTTACAAGATCTGAACAGGGTGGTTCATGACAGATGCTCTTGGAGGTCACTGATTCATACGGTCGCCATAAGTCGTAGTCGACTTGGAGGCACATAACAACAAAATCGTAAAAAGAATTTAGAAACCGCAAGCGGTTTCAGAATTCTGTCCCACCAAAAGCTTTGGATAAGAGGACAGTTTTCACCTAGGTCCTAAAAGTTAACATTGTCTTTTGGTGGCATATGTGCCTATTGCATTTTGGATACTCTGCATTTTGGAAAAGGTCCTCAAAGGCAAAGATGTATCACTGAACACCAAAGTCAGGATCATTCATACCATGGTGTTCCCGATCTCTATGTATGGATGTGAACGCTGGACAAGTGAAAAAGCAGAAAAGAGAAAAATCAACTCCTTTGGAATGTGATGTTGGAGGAGAGCTTTGTGCATGCCATGGACTGCGAAAAAGACAAATAATTGGGTGTTAGAACAAATTAAATCAGAACTATCACTAGAAGCTAAAATGATGAAACTGAAGTTATCATACTTTGGACACATCATGAGAAGACATGATTCACTAGAAAAGACAATAATGCTGGGAAAAACAGAAGGGAGTAGAAAAAGAGGAAGGCAAAACAAGAGATGGATTGATTCCATAAAGGAAGCCACAAACGTGAATTTACAAGATCTGAACAGGGTGATTCATGACAGATGCTATGGGAGGTCGCTGATTCATAAGGTCGCCATAAGTTGTAATCAACTTGAAGGCACATAACAACAACAACAACACCCATTGCATGAAGTGCCAGATATACATGAGTGATCAGTGCATCATCCAGTCAACCCCACACACACACACACACACAAACAGAGTTCTGGGGTAATGTGTGAAGGAAGAAGTCATAAATATCTCCGCTGTGAAAGACATAGGAACACTAATGCCCATATGTTTTGCAGCCTTGGAGACATGTAAACTTGTCCATTGCACATTACTCCTTAAGTATTGAAAGACATTGTATCAAGTCACTTGCCTTAATGAGCAGTGCCACCCTCAGCATATTTGGTTCTATGAAGAATCTTGTATAACAGATCTGCTGCCAAAATTATACACACCCTCTTTTGCATAAAAGAAGCACTTTGTAACTTTTGAAACCTCTGGATCAATTCATATGTTATCTGAGCAGCATGGGAGGCAATTCTGTGTGCCTCTTTCCTCATTAGCCTGTAAATTATGTAATAAGCAATTATGTGGGTCAATTGACTAAAACAGTTACTTTAAACATCAACATCACGGGCCCCATGGAATGAGGAGACACCAGCATGAGGAATAAGCACGTTCATAATTTGATCATCATGGGTAGTAGCTGCTTCAAAATGTCCCTCAACTCAAATCAGAAAATGTATGTATTGCCTCTCTACTGTACAGTTTCAATTATTCTAGCACGGTTTAAATGAACATTTTAATTGCTCTGTTTTCGTTTGTGCATCTGGATGAGAGAGAGAGTGAGAGAGAGAGAAAGAGAGAGAAAGAAATATAGGAGCATTTCCCCCCCATCCTTATGGGACCCATATTCTGTGTCTAATTTTCAGAACAAATGGCATATTATTTGTATAATTAACTATAACTATATTACCTACAATGTATGCATGAATTGCAGTTTTCCATTCATAGGTTTTCATTTATTTTCTCAATTCACTCTTTGCTATTGTTCAGTTTAAAATAATTTAGGAACCAAGGCAACTTCTATCCTTTGAAATTTCATGGTCTGGGTAGACAGCATATCTCTGGCAGACAGTGAAGGGAGAGTGCCATTCTGCGGATTCCCTATGCTCCTGCCTATACGCTCCTCTTGCTCCATTTCCATCCTCTCTTGTTTCTGCATCTCATCAATGTCCCTTCAGCTACCCAGCTTCTTTCCTTTCTCAGATCACCCCCAGAGTAAAAAGGGAAGTGACTACACATAAACAGCAACCATGCTGCTCAGGTAATGTTAACAGTCACTTTATATATTTATCAATGTGGCTGCCTTTGACTGCCTTGTTCTGAACAAATGTAAAAGCTTCCAGATGAAGATCTCTATTTTTATCACTGAAACGGCCATGAACAGTCTTCTGGTCCTGGATGCGCTCAGTTCAAAATGTGGTGCACACCCAATGCTTCCTATGTTCCTAATGTGAACAGCTAGGGTTCTTCCAGGCAATCACTATCTTCAGGTGGGATTCAATCAGATACCAGCAAATTCAGGCTGCACAATTAAGGTTTAGTTGGTGCTCTTGAACAGCAAGCCCACTTCCCTCAAAACTAGTCTTTTTGTGATAAGGAAAGTTATGGGGAAATGCAGTGAAAGATGTGGTATTACATTGCTTCATGCAGCATCCTATGACCTCCTTGCAAACTGATCAGAATGAATGCTCAATAAACAGGTCATCTTGAAGCTTCCTTAGTAGGGCTGAGCATGCACCGCCCCCCAATCTGGGGAAAAAATTATACCCAGCTGAACACCATCTTATCAGAGATACCTAAGGAGGATAAAATTATCCTCCTGGATGATTTCAATGCAAGAGTTGGGTGTGATTTCGATTTATGGTCAGAAACCATTGGGAAAGAAGGAGTTGGCAATAGCAACCGGAATGGAATTCTACTTCTGACTAAATGTGTAGAGCATAATCTTGTTATTACATACACATTCTTTCACCAGAAAAATAAATTTAAACATCATGGAAGCACTCTCGGTTGAAACACTGGCATCTCCTGGATTACGTAATTGTCCATGCCAGAGATCACTGTGATGTACTCCGCACTAGGGCCATGACGAATGCTGATGATTGCTGGACAGATCACTGATGAATTCAATCCACTATGGCCATTAATATTGTTCCTCAACGTAGGTGCCAAGGAAGAAAACCAAGGCGTTAAATGAACATTGTATAATTTGTTTTAATTGTATATTTGTTTTAATGTTTTTGATTGCTGTAAACCGCCCAGAGAGCTTCGGCTATGGGGCGGTATACAAGTGCAATAAATAAATAAACATCCATGCCCTTCAAGATCCTATTAAGCGAGCTTCCTTTCAAACAACTCTCAAGACACATCTGCCTATGGAACTCCCTGAAAACATCGAGGAACACTGGATTAAACTGAAGATTTCCATTATTGCAGCATGTGAACAAACTATTGGATACCAAACTAAGAAACATCAGGATTGGTTTGATGAGAATGGTAGTGAGATTGAACATATCATCAACAAGAAAAGGAAAGCCTTCCAGATATGGCAGAAAGACATTAACTGTGCTGCTAAGAAAAAAAAATATGCCAGTGCAAAGGCTGAGGTCCAAAGAAGAACTAGAGAACTTAAGAATGCCTGGTGGATAAAGAAAGCTCAAGAAATCCAGCATTTTGCAGATGCTCATGATGCACATGCCTTTTTTAATGCCACAAAGGCCATCTATGGACCAACGAATTATGGCACAAATCCCTTACGTTCAATGGATGTTACCCAACTTCTTAAGGATAAAGAGTTTATTGCACTGCGTTGGAAACAGCATTACCACAACCTCCTTAATCGTAACTCTATTATGTCTGGTGAGGTCTTCTTGCAAATTCCACAACAAGAAACTAGAGATAAGCTTGCAGTATCCTCTAATTTGGATGAAGTCAGTAAAGCCATTAATCAAATGAAGAATAACAAAGCTACTGGATCTGACGGTATTTCTGCTGAAGTCTTTAAAGAAGGTGGGCCTGAACTTACACAACAACTTCATAAGCTCATCAAAAAAATCTGGATGAGGGAGGAGATTCCGGTAGGGATGCCATAATTATCACTCTTTTTAAGAAGGGTGATAGAACAGATTGTGGGAACTATCAAGGAATCTCCCTTCTTGCTACCGCAGGTAAAATCCTTGCAAGGATCATCGCAAATCGCCTCCTACCTATTTCAGAAGATATCCTCCCAGAATTCCAAAATGGTTTCTGCTCTTCCAGGGAGACAGTGGACATGATCTTCACTGCACGACAGCTTCAAGAAAAATGCTGGGAGCAGAATAAACCTTTATATATGGCGTTTATTGATGTGACTAAGGCCTTTGATACTGTGAGTCAAATTGCTCCCTGGACCCCCCCCCATCTGATCTGTGGCTCTGACTTGTAAATACTGATCAGGCCCAATCTGATCTGGACAGGGATGTGTCATTGCTCTGACCTTATTTGCTATCTTCATTGCTATGATTCTACACCTTATTGTGGGGAAACTTCCTACTGATGTGGAAATCATATATTGAACAGATGGAAAGCTTTTTAATTTCAGTAGGCAGGAGACACAGGGACCCTGCTGGGAACTTTCTCCCAAAAAAGTAAAAGGTCTAAGACCCCCCAAGATCCTGGATCACTACACCCAGAGCTTGGCAAAGTTACTTTTTTAAACTACAACTCCCAAGAGTCCCAGCCAGCATGACCACTGGATTGGGCTGATGGGAGTTGTAGTTCAAAAAAAGTAACTTTGCCAAGCTCTGACTCACCCCTGCAAATGAGGCCAAGGAATGTGAGGGCAAATACGATCGAGGAAAATGGAACCAAGCAGCAGCAGCCAAGGAAACAAAAGGTGTCAACCGGTAGCAAAACATTAAGAGGCATTTTTCAATAGTCTGGCTGTGCTATTTGAGAAGCAAATAGCAAAATCAGATAACATTTGGTGCCACTCTAATTTAAAAACATTTTAGAAACTGATTGAGCAAGTCAAGAAAATCCTGAAATATGTCTGAGAAAATAAAACTTCCCCAGATACTTAAAATTAGAATTATACTTCCATATAATTTTACATGACAAATCTGCACCTTGCAAGCATGTCCTCCTTGATCCAGCAAGAGAGATCACTGTGTGAAAGAAGCCTCCTACACACTTACCTAATCAGGATTCAGGTGAATTATTCCCATCTGCTTTGCAATGCTCACCTTTGAAGTGGCTGGATTTGTCTTTTGATGTGATGTTACACTTCTGCATCTGAGGCCATCTGTAATTACATATGACCAATTAGGCATGACTAGAGCTGGATTGGGGCCAATGCTTCTAGTTTTCCCCAAAATTGCCTTATTTGAACTCTGGTGTGTGTACCCAACTAATCAAGTCTTATTAATGTACACTTACAGACAAGGCTAATCTAGATTTAGCTCTATGAAGTAATGCTTCTGTCAAATAGTGTTTTTTCACTGTTCTATGCCAGCTTTGACTGTTGGCCAGCAGCGATGCCTTTCCAGGTCTGTACAATGTTTTCTCTTGCTGCAGCCTTACAAATTGACAGGGAAATAGGCCAATACAAGGAGATGAAAAGAAAGCTGGAGATAGAGTTTTTTTAGAAATTTGGGGAAGTATTGATGGCATCTCCCCATATCTGTTACTGCTATGGATGTATCTGTTTATTCTGTCAAGATGATATCAGGAGGATGGGGGGAACACAGCTAAAAAGATTTAAGTCAACTAAAACATATTTCCAAAATAAACATGAAAATATGGGGTGTATCCTTAACTTTCCTGTTGTAATCAATGCATCTTAAAAGTATTTAACTTTTGATAGATTATATAAACTATTTATATGATCCACCCAAAGTTAAATACTTTAAAAATCCATCAGTTCCAGTGGGGGAATTAAGTATCCACTCCATACTTTCATGTTTAGTTCTGGAAACCTATTTATTTCTCATTAGGATATAGAAAAGAATGCATACAAATGGGGTGGCTAGGTCCAGGGACCTGATCCAGCCCTTCAGGCAAGTTTTCCTGTAAGTCTTACAGAATGAGGGATTCTTGAATGCTGCAGGAGATTTTCCAGTGGAAACAGCAGGTGCCCTGTCAATATCTGGTCTTGCTATGGCAAGATGAGACAGGCCATTGACATGATTGCCTTAAGTCCCATCTCCGATACTGTGGGGTCCATTTTGCTGCTTTGTACTCCCAGGAACTATGGACAACGAAACAGGTCGGACAACAGCTGGAGCACAAATGGCATGTCTCATTGCGAAGTCAACTGAAGAAGATGTGCTACGGCACATAATTGTGCCTATTGTGTGGCAGTGCAGGTAGTGAAAAAAATCTCCTGCTGCAGCATTGTACCCCCAGGTAATCATCTAGCTGAGCTTTTAAAAATGGGCTGAGGTTGTTGACATCTCCCTCAGCTAACAAAGTTTTGGATCCCTTGGTGACTCGCTGTGTCATTTTTGCAAAGCACTTTGAGGATAAAGTTGCTTGTCTCCATGGTGACCCCAATACTGTCTTAAGTGTAAGGCCAAGTGAGATGTCCAATACTATGTCTAGATCAGTGGTGGCTGGTAACATTTTGACTTGTTCAGCTACATTTTTTTAACCTTGCTCTTTTCATCATAATAGGACTTGTATAGCACTTATTTAGGAAAGTGTTCTATTATACAAGTGGGGAGTGCCATTGGTCCTTGCTAAAAACATAAATTATTCTCTGCACATCTATGGGCAGCAGAAGAGCTCCATGTAAGAGGATCCAAGTATGATTTTCAAACAAAATTGACTCTGTACCTCTTTATTTAGAAATTAAGCCATACCACATGAGAAAAGTGTATGAATTCATGTATTGATTAAACAAACATCCATTGCCAAAAAACTAAACAAACGCTTTAAAAATATCAGGAACACATTTTTCATTATCAATTTAACTTCATTATCTAGAACACTTCTTTATGTAAATTAACACCAGTTATTCCAACTAATAGACACACACATACACACCCACACAAATTGTTTCAGTCGAGTACATCAGAACATATTTGCAATGCATGGTTCAGTCCTGAAAATGTTAAGTAATAACCTATACTCATGTACAGAGTATGTCACACCAAAGTAATCATAATCAGCCTCTTATGTCTAATATTTGGGAGAGTATCTTTCAGGTTTGGGGAAGGATGTGGAGCCAGTCAGTGCAATATTCAGGCAGTCATAGAGCCCAACCATTTGATTTTGAATTACACTGATGTACTAACAAAAAAGCAAGCAGGAAACAATAGCAGCAGCATTTTCCTCCATTCTGCATCCAAGATGTTCTGAACTTAAGCTAGGGGAGGGGCTTGTCAGAAGCAGATCAACACAGCTTTTCTGGAAATACTCTGGAAAATATTCTAGAATTTCAAAGGCTCAGATCAACCTGCCTTGCCCCACTCAGCAGCTGCTGCAGCTTTAATGAATGAATTCAGGGAAATGGTTAATACAGGGTTTGCTGCAACACATACACAAGCCATCAACCATTTCTCCTCTGAATTCCCACTTCACAAAAATAAATGGAAAACGATTAAGTAAAACATAGATTTTTATTATAGAAAGAGATTCACATTGTGTCCACTGTTGCTCTCACTCTCTAGCAAGGTCACACAACTAATACTAAACAAACGAAAAAGCTCTTCAAAGTAGGAAACTCCATGTTGCTTCTTTGGTGAACAGAATATGCTGAAGGCCATGAGGCCTTCAAGGAAACAGCTGACAGCTCTGAGCATGCTGAGAACAGTTGTATGATTGGGCAGAGCTGTTTTTCAAGCAGTCCTTCCAAATGTGATACACTGTGGTTGCTGCATTGCCCTCCTAACAACAGAGAGAGTGGAACCTTCACAGCAGGAGATGAAAAGGCAGTAGCTCTCCCTAATAATCAAATGTCAGTCACATGTGTTATTTTCTGTCAAGAGACACATGGGAAGGACCTCTTTGCCATAGTTATATTTTGGATTAGAATTGGCTGCGTCATGGAGAGAGCTGATTGGCCAGAAAACAGGAGAGTTAAAGAAATGTGTGCAGGAACCCCTCTGAGTTCATAGAAATAGAAAATATGTGTGGGACAGGGGAAAGTGTGGCATTGAGATGTTGGGGGATTTTTTCCCCCAATTGCTTGACATTCTCATTGGGAGGGCTGTGCCCCAACAGCCCTAGCGGAAGTGCCTCCATGTTTCTAGAACAATTCTGTGAGCTCAGCTTCAACTGATTATTATTGTTGTTGTTGCTGTTGTTGTTTATTTCTACCCCACTTTGTGGCCAAAAGGCCCTCAAGGCGGATTACACACACACACAAAAACCACAAATATAAAAATACATCAATAAAAACAATACAATTTACAAAAAGCAGCAGTTACAACTTCCAATAAAAATACATTAACAATAGATGCACCCTGGTGATGTGGACAAAATGCTTGCAGCAATGTGGACCCTCTTTCTTCTTGGCTGATTAAAGCTAGTGGGGGGTTGTGACAGGGTGAGTCCTCAAGGACTCCATGGTTTTCAACATCTACTTTTGAAAGGGCTGTGAAATGACTGCAGGCACTTTTAAAGGATACTGGTTATCTAGACCCATTTCAATCTGGATTCAGATCTGATTTGGGGATTAGATAAACCTGGTTGCTCTGATGGATGACCGTTATCAAGAGAGGGATAGAAGGAGTATGAACATATTCTTATTTGATCTCATTGGCTTTTCATATCATTGACCATGGTATCCTCATGAACTGGTTCTCATAAAATGGGAATTGTGGGCACTGAACTTCAGTGGTTCCATTCTTGCCTTCAGGATTGGTTTTAGAGAGTAGCACTGAGGAACTCTCTAACAGCTCCTGGCAATTGTGCTATTGGGTGCCACGGAGTACAACCCTATCACCCTTGCTGATTAACATCTATATGAAGTTATTGGGAGAAGCCATTAGAAAATTTGGACTGTGAAGTATTGTCAGTACGCTAATGATACTCAACACAATTTCTCTGTGACATCTGAGTTGGATATAGTCATACAAGCCCAGAACCAGTGTCTAGTCACAATGGTGGGCACAATGAGGGCTGCTAAACTGAAACTGAATCCTGGCAAGATAGAGGCCCTCTGGGTAATTGCATTCACTATCCAGGATATAGGCCAGTTACCTGTTCTAGACAAGGTTGCACTCCCTCTGAAAGAACAAGCACATAGTTTTGGAGTACTCCTTGATCCCTCATTGTCATTACAGGCACAAGTATCCTAGGTGGCTTGGATATTTTTAGCAGCTTTAGCTAATACATCAGCAGTGACCATTTCTGGATAGGGATAGCTTAGCTACAAGGGGCCATTAATGTATTTTATGTAGGATTGTCCTTACAGTTGATCTGGAAGCTGCAGTTAGTGCAAAGTTCATCAGCCTAGGTTGTGACTGGTGCTGCTTTTTATACATGCAGAATACTAGTGCTGAAGGAACTGCATTTGCTGCCGTTATGCTACTGGGCCAGGTTGAAGGTTCTGTTATTCGTCTACAAAGCCCTAAGCAACTTGGGACTAGGATAACTAGGGGATCACCTTATTCCCTATATCCCTGCCTGATCACTACATAGTGATCTAAGGGGGCCTTCCTTGTGGTGCTCATGTTCTGGAGGTATGATAGAGTTGGAAGGGGCCTATAAGGCCATTGAGCTCAATGCAGGAATCCAAATTAAAGCTGCCTCTTGAATGTCTCCAGTGTCGGAGAGCCCACCACCTCCCTTGGTAATTTGTTCCATTATCGTACTGCTCTAACAGTTAGGAAGTTTTTTCTGATGTTCAGTCGAAATCTAGCTTCCTGCAACTTGAGCCCATTATTCAGTGTCCTGCACTCTGGGACGATCGAGAAGAGATCTTGGCCCTCCTCTGTGTGGCAACCTTTCAAGTACATGAAGAGTGCTATCATATCTCCCCTCAGTCTTCTCTTCTCAAGGCTAAACATGCCCAATTCTTTCAGTCTCTCCTCATGGGGCTTTGTTTCCAGTCCCCTGATCATCCTTGTTGCCCTCCTCTGAAGCTGTTCCAGTTTGTATGCATCCTTCTAAAAGTCCGGTGTCCAAAACTGGATGCAGTATTCAAAATGAGGCCTAACCACTACTGAATAGAGGGGAACCAGTACTTCACATGATTTGGAAACTATACTTTTGTTAATGCAGCCTAAAATGGCAGTTGCCTTATTTGCAGCCACATCACACTGTTGGCTCATATTCAGCTTGTGATTAACAACAATCCCAAGATCCTTCTTGCATGTTGTATTGCCCTGTGACTGTTTAGACTAGAACCTTTAGCATAACAGTGCCTGTCCTGCTCTGTGGAACATGGTTCCCCTCAAAATGAGACAGACATCAACAATCAACTTATTGTCACCATACGCATAGATATTTCTGCAGGCCTTCCCAGAAGAATGAGCCTATTCACTGATAGAAATTTGTTGGTAGGTTTGTTTGTTTTTTAAAAAATTAAATATTCAGTGGTTTATACATAGTTCCAAGGAAGGAAGGAAGGAAGGAAGGAAGGAAGGAAGGATATTGGAATGGTACAGAATTTTATATTTATTTATTTATTACATTTATATACTGCCCCATAGCCAGCTGGGTGGTTTACAGCAATTAAAAACAATAAAAACAAATATATAAATTTTAAAACACACAAAAAAATTGAAAAAACAATTTTTTAAAAAAATTAAAAACAATTTAAAACACATGCTAAAATGCCTGGGAGAAGAGGGAAGTCTTGATCTGGCGCTGAAAAGATAACAGTGTTGGCACCAGGCACACCTCGTCAAGCTGATCATTCCATAATTTGGGGGCCACCACTAAGAAGGCCCTCTCCCTTGTTGCCACACTCCCAGATTCCCTTGGAGTAGGCACCTGGAGGCGGGCCTTAGATGTTGAGCATAGTGTATGGGTGGGTTCATGTTGGGATAGGCGGTCCATCAAGTATTGTGGTCCTAAGCCGTGTAAGGCTTTATAGGTTAAAACCAGCACCTTCAATCGAGCTCGGAAACATACAGGCAGCCAATGCAAGCGGGCCAGAATCGGTTTTATGTGTTCGAACCGTCTGGTCCCTGTTACCAATCTGGTCGCTGCATTTTGCACAAGCTGCAGTTTCCAAAACGTCTTCAAAGGCAGCCCCATGTAGAGTGCATTGCAGTAATCTAATTTGGAGGGTACCAGAGCATGGACAACTGAAGCCAGGTTATCCCTGTCCAGATAGGGGTGTAGCTGGGCCACCAACCAAAGTTGGTAGAAGGCACTCCGTGGCACCGAGGCTACCTGAGCCTCAGATGACAGAGATGGTTCTAGGAGAACCCCCAGGATACGAACCTGCTCCTTCAGGAGGAGTGCAACCCCATCCAGGACAGGTTGGACATCCACCATCTGGTCAGAAGAACCACCCACTAGCAGCATCTCAGTCTTCTCTGTATTGAGCCTCAGTTTTTAGCCCTCATCCAGTCCATTGTCGCAGCCAGGTACTGGTTCAGCATGTTGACAGCCTCACCTGAAGAAGATGAAAAGGAGAGATAGAGCTGCATGTCATCAGCATACTGATGGCAATGCACTCCAAAGCTCCAGATGACTGCACCCAATGGTTCATGTAGGTGTTGAACAGCATGGGGGACAGAACTGACCCCTGTGGAACCTCATACTGGAGAGTCCAGGGTGCCAAGCAATGTTCCCCAAGCACCACCTTCTGGAGTCGACCCGCCAAGTAGGAGCGGAACTACCGCCATGCAGTCCCTCCCCTTGTTTTTTTTGCTGCCCTCACTGCCCCTAAATACAGCTTACCATAGGCACTTACCAGTGTGTAATTGCATCCGCCAGGAGTTCGTCTCCATCTGCACTCAAGCCGTCTCCTATATTGTTTCATTGCTCTCAGCTCTGGGGTATACCATGGAGCCGTACGAGCTCTACACAGGAGAGGGTGCTCAGGAGCAATCATGTCCAATGCCCGGGTCATTTCTGTATTCCACAGTTCAACCAGGGTTTCAACAGGAGCACCCGCCCTATCAGTCAGAAAACTCCCCAGAGCCCTTTGGAAGCCATCCGGATCCATTAGTCTCTGGGGGTGGACCAGCTTAGTAGGTCCCCCACCCTTGCAGAGGGGAAAAGCCGCTATTAGTCTAAACTTCAGCAAGCAGTGATCTGTCCATGACAGAGGGACTGATGTAAGGCCCCCCACATTCAGATCACCAACTCCATATCCAGTTGCAAAATCCAAGTTTAGAGTATGCCCTGCTACATGTGTTGTGCCAATGGCATGTTTGGACAGTCCCATGGTTGTCATGGAAACCATGAAATCCTGCGCCACCCTGGATAAGGTGGCCTTGGCATGGATGTTGACATCCCCCAGAACCAATAGTCTGAGGGATCTCAACAGTACACCCAAGACCACCTCCATCAGCTCAGCTAGGGAGTCTGTTGGGCAGCTGGGTGGGCGGTACACCAACAGAATCTCCAGTCTGTCCTGCTGACCCAACACAAGGTGCAAACACTGCAGACCAGTAGTCACATGGACAGGGTGCTTGCAGAGGGAGATGGAGCTCCTATAGACCACAGCAACCCCCTCCCTGACCCTCAGGTCTACCCTGATGCTGAACCAGCTACCCTGGTGGACATAGCTGGGAGAGACTGATTCCCCCCTGCTCACCCACCCAGGTCTCAGTTATACATGCCAGATCGGCTGTCTCATCCACAATTAAATCATGAATGAGGGAGATCTTATTATGCACCGATCTGGCATTTAGGAGCAGCATCTGGAGATCTGAGAGCTGGCTGATAGGGCAACCAACAAACCTGCGGGTGTGGGGAGGACTGAAACAAGGCACAGCTGTTAACTGTCTGGGGCATGTTTCCCTTACCTGGCAAGTCCTCCTCACAATGCCATATCTCCCTCTACCCGTCACTACACTAATTGGGACCTCCAGGCACATAACTCAAGACCTGCCAGTCCCACAAAAATCCAAGAAATCTACAAAGCAGGCGCCACCTCAGCCAGCCAGCTTATGTATGCCCTCCAAGAAAGGGACAGGTGGACGAAATCAGCAACAGCTGGCTGAGTACCTGAGGGCCTGGTCCTGCAAGGTGTGGCAACCTGTAGCACAGACATCCAACAGGGAGCAGGCGATGGTGATAGCCAACCAGCAGCAGCAGCAGCAGCAGCAGCAGCAGCAGCAGCAGCAGCAGCAGCAGCAGCAGCAGGCAGGCAGGCAGGCAGGCAGGCAGGCAGGCAGGCAGGCAGGCAGCTGCAGCAGATGGCTCTCCCTCTTCCCTGGGCCATGGTAGTCCCCTTCTTCCTGCAGGCACTGGGTCTCCCAAGCCACCTCAGCCAGCCAGCTTATATATCAAACGTGGTAGCCTCAACAGAGTATATTGGCAGGCAACCAGCTAGTTTTTCTGTGGAAATATGGTCTGTATTATTGGAATGAAAAATATAATGATAATGTGAACCCATATATATTACTGTCATTCAAATAAATTAGAATTAAAAATGAAAATGAAAATTACCACTAGGAAAAAAGGCAAATTCAAAACAAGCCAAAATGTTTACTTCAAGGTTACAAAATTTCTATGAATATAAGAAATGCAAGAGGACAAATGTAATGTAATAGCTACTTAAAGAACACACTTTTTGTTTAGAGGTCAGTGATCCCTATATCCCAAAAGAATACTAAAGCAAGATGTAAAGTGCTAATATGAGTGTATTAATTAGGTTGTTATAAAGAGCAGACCTTGTCATTTTTACTGCTGTGCTAAGGACCATGGGGGTATTTATGCCTTCTGGTCAACATAGCATTGCTGAAAGGAAAATCTAAAAGTAGTATCCTTTGGACAAACAGTTTAGACCAAAAGCCATTTTTTAACCATTTCTTAACCTTGCTCTTTTCATCATAATAGGACTTGTACAGCACTTATTTAGGAAAGTGTTCTATTACACATGTGGGGAGTGCCATTGGTCCTCACTAAAAACATAAATTATTCTCTGCATATCTATGAACAGGAGAAGAGCTCCATGTAACCGGATCCAAGTATGATTTTCAAAGTGTGTTTCAGAACACCAGGGGATTATTTGGAAGGTTATCAGGAGTTTCTCCATAGGAAGATCAACAATAGCAGCAGATAAGCTGCCTTGAATTCAGCTTGAATTCAGCTATACTAGCAGTCTTTCCATTCTATTTGGTATTGCAAAGGAAATCAGACATATTTAAAGTGACTATCTGAACTATGTCAACGGTCTTAACAATGTTGCTTCCTCCCTGCTAAAACAAGATCAGCACACCACATGACATTTCTATTCTTTGGGCTGACTGCGGGTGTTGCCACCATTCACCATATGCTCAGAGGCATATTACCAAATTCTTCCAAGCTACACAGGAAGTGAATTCGACTGTGAAAGACAAACCAAATTGTGTTTGCATTTTTACAAATTTGTAGGGCAGTCCAATATCTCAGAGAGGAGGTCAGGTCTCCTGTTCCACGGGTGCATTCACTAGAGCTGCCCAGTTTCCCTGCTTTTTCAAGTTTGATAGAAATATCTGTGGGCTATAGGTACATTCTTAAACCACAAGGTTTTTCGCCTATTAGTGAATTTCTCAGCTTTTTAATCCAGGAGGTAAGAAATGGGATCCTGTGCAAGTTTGCTGAGAATGGATTGATCATTTGCATGTTTATTGAGCTCAGTGGGATTTATTCCTGTGCAATCATGCTTAGGATAGGTAAAACTGACTGGGAGGGAGGGAGAGAGGGCTGGAGTCAGCAGGGGAAGAGGAAGAAGGAAAAGGGGAGGGGAGGAGGAAGGTAGAAGAGAGGGGAAGGAGGGGAAAAAGCATGTCTGATCATTTGCATGCTTATTGAGTTCAATGGGATTTACTCCTTTGTAATCATGGTTAGGATAGGTAAAACTGACCATGGAAGAGGTGGAGGAGAGGGGAAGGAGGGGATTGAGGGGAAGGGGCAAAGGAAGGGGCAGGGGAGGGCAGGTTTGATCATTTGCATGCTTATTGAGTTCATTGGTATTTACTCCCATGCAATCATGCCTAAGATAGGTAAAACTGACCATTGGGAGGGGAAGGGAGAGGGAAGGATGGGATTGGAGGGGGAGGGGGAGGGGGAGGAGGGGAGGGGCAAGAGGGAGGGGATAGGAGAGAGGAGAAGGGAGGGTGGGTTTGATCATTTGCATGCTTATTGAGTTGATTGGTATTTACTCCCATGCAATCATGCCTAAGATAGGTAAAACTGACCATTGGGAGGGGAAGGGAGAGGGAAGGATGGGATTGGAGCGGGAGGGGGAGGAGGGAAGCGGCAAGAGGGAGGGGATAGGAGAGAGGAGAAGGGAGGGTGGGTTTGATCAGTTACATGCTTTTTGAGTTCAGTGGGATTTATTTCTGTGCGATCATGTTTGAAAATGGAAATGGACTACCTTCAAGTCGATCCCAACTTATGGCGACCCTATGAATAGGGTTTTCATGGTAAATGGTATTCAGTGGTGGTTTTACCATTGCCTTTCTCTGAGGCTTAGAGGAAGTGACTAGTCCAACACTGATCTGGGGGAGGGGGAGGGAGAGGAGGGAGGGGGAGGGAGAGGAGGGAGGGGGAGGGGAGGGAGAGGGGAGGAGATTGGGTGAGTGGGCACTGGGCAGAGGGGAAGCTCCTTTCCTTTCCAAAAGGAAAATGTTGTGAACAGTATCATTGATTTTCAGTGTTTTCCCCACCTTTTTATTCTACAGCAGGCACATGTAGCCTCCCACCCAAATTTAAACCAAAGCTGTCCCTGGAAACATACACACCAGGCCTTTATTTCACTTTGGACAGTCATGGCTTTTCTCAAAGAATCCTGGGGAGTGTAGTTAGTGAAAGGTGCTGAGAGTTGCTAGGAGACGCCCTGTTCTCCTCACAGAGCTTCAATCAGAGCAGCTGACTGTTAAAGCAGTCTGGACACTGGACCTCTGTCAGGAGAATCGCAGTCTCCTCTCAGCACCCTTCACAAACTACACTTCCCAGGATTCTCTGAGGGAAGCCATGACTGTCTCATGTGAAATCAAAGTCTGGTGTGAGTGTGGCCCCCTGATCAGGCAAGCCAAACAGCTGTGAGTTTGGCTTTTAGAACACTGACAGTAGGTTCTTACTGAGCACGCCCGACATTATCATTCAATTCAATGCAAAATTTATTAAATTAATTAAAATCAGCCAGGCATATTTTAACTTTTAAACTGCAGAAGATGAACGTCAGAGTATGGGGCAAGGTCAGTATTAGGATTACAGGTGCTCTGTGAACATGGTTGATTTTTAATTAATTTCAACAGATTATGAGAACTCTCAGAGAAAAACGTCCAAAAGAAATCTGGGTTTTTTCTCTCTCTCTTTAGGCTTTGAACTCTCAATTCTTTCTTACTGTTTTGTGTTATCACCATGAAAATTGAGAGGGTTGTTAAGCAAGTGCTTCTGAGTTCATGACTATAAGTTATGTAAGGTTTTGTTTTGAAATGAGCTTATGGGAAGCATCAGAATGGCATGGGGGTATTTTCAATTTAACATTGCAGAATGTGAAAAATCCCCGCTGGCTATAGTATACAGCCACTCTCATGGCTGTGTAATAATGACAAATTGAAAGTGCTTACATATACAAACATAACAACTGGTAGAAAGAGACCATCAATAATGCAAATCTAATACTGAAAAAAGGTAAACATTAAGAAACAGCCTCTAAAATGCACCTGTAAATAAAATGGGAACCCCATTAAGTTAAGTAAACAAAGAATACCCACCACTGGCACACTTTAATGTGCATCATAAGTAACATGCTTGGACTTATTTCCCTGCTGATTTCTACCTAGTGCAATCTGGGCATACTGACAATTAAGGCTCCATACCTGCTCATAAAGTGCTCAAAATCCCAGTCTGTAGTAGAAGTTCAAAAGAAAGGAAGGACTTCACCTTCTTTTTAAATCCCTACATAAGCTTCTTAACTATTTCCATAAGAAATATATATTTCTTTTTCTTCCTTTAAAGCCCTCAATAGCTATGCCCCTACATCTCTCCCCCCTCTCTATATGTATATCCTTGCCTGTTATGTCCACGGCCTTTATTTCTTTAATTCTATCACTCTAAAAGAGCAATCCCATGCAGCATGGTAGTTCAGACTGAATTATAATGCTAGTGTACCAGGTTTGGGGAAGCTGTACTCTCCCCTGCTGAGCCCAGCTCTGTCACTCCTATAGCTTGGTAAGAATCTACCAGCTATAGTCAGTCCACACCTTAGAAAATCATTGAGAATGCATGAATATCATTCCAGCTATGGAGGGTAAGGAGAGGTGGAACCAGCACAAAATCAACTGCATTTCATTTTTTCACCTGTACTCAGGCAGCTTTGTTCCTTCTCCCTTATTCATGAAGTCTATCTATCATATTTTTGTAAGCCATCATGCAGCATGACAACAGCATACCATGGGTGTGAGACAAGTGAGGATGGCAGGTGGGTGGATGGGTAAGTAAGGTGGGCACGAGGTGAGTGAGCAAGCAAGGTGGGAGAGCAAGGTGGCCTGGGCAAGCCATGGGGAAACAGACAGGACAGCTCCTCAACCTCAACCTCAATGCTGTTTCAGCCTCGGTGGCAGATGCTGTGGAGTAGGGAAGCAGTGGGAGAGCAGGATGGTTGCTGAGGTGCTGCCCAGGCCAGTCCTGACTGTTCCTGTGTGGCTCACCTCAGCCTGCTGTCTCCCTCCTTTGCTTCCCTCCTCTCACAGGAGGTCTAAAGGGGAGGAGAGGAGGAGGCTTGGTGATCCATGCGGGGGAGGAGAGGGAAAGGCTTGGTGACCTACCAAGGAGTAAAAGCAGGCTGGTGTTACGTGAGTGATTTTGCAACACCTGGGGGCCTTGGGGGATTGTTCTGGGTGGGAGGTACTTGGGGTTCCCGCTCTTGGGGGTTAGTTGGTGGGGTTGGCATGCAAAGCTTGCAGGTCTGATAGCCCCCAGTTCCACAATAAAACTGCAGAGCTCTCTCCTATACATGGGCAGACCCTGAGGTTCCTGGCACAGATGGGCTACAACAGAGTTTATATCCCAAGTAAGTATGCAGACAAGATTGCAGCCTAAGCCATTCAAAGATTCCCTGTTCCCTTAAACAGCTGTGCCTTTTCTTCTTTGCTGATCCTTCCATCCAGAATTCCACCCCAGAATATCTACATGGTGATACTTTTCTGTCTTCTTTCAAAGACTCCTTAAAGCCCAACTCTTCCACGAAGGCTTTGACTTAACTACTTCATCCTTATCCCACAGCTAAAACAAAGCCTAAAGATGTGTAAAAGCTATTCTTCCCTTTACTCTTGCTTTCCTTCCTTCCCTCTGTAATCTTCCCATTCTGTTACATTGTCCACTCTTCGGGGCAGGGACTTTCCTGTTATGTCACTCTGTATAGTGATTACAAACAGAAAGAAGGAGCAATAGCTTTGTTACAATGGGTTTTGTATCATTCATCCAGAGGGCTGTAAAAATATACAAATGTTAATGAACACTCTCTTGTGATATTCTTAACAGATGGAGAAAATGGATTCATACAATTAGCCTCCTGCAGTTTTTCAGTTACTTTTATAAAATGAGTGCGTATTTCAATATAGCTACTTTGGTCTGTTCACAAAAGCTTGTTAAGGAGTTAGTAAATGTTTGAAAAGTGTTAGCATCACAGTAGAGCTACCTGTCTTCCTAGATTGAGTTGATACCAATTAAAGAAAAAACACAGGGCATGATGCAGTCAAAGTTAAATATTATGAAGTCCCATTGTTTCCAATGGAAAAGTTGATTTTATAATTTAGGGGTATGCAACAACCACAAGTTTTAGTTCGGATCCCAATTTAGCACTTCAGAAAATAGCCCAGTTCAGTTCTACGTGCTCTGGTTGGAGGCTGCCTGATTTGGTTTGGATCTGAATCAGTCTAGGTAAGAAACCTGCCATGTTACAGACAAATAGGTTTTTTTATGCTAGGCACCTTAAAAGTTGGTTTTCAGGAGGTTGAGGAGAAAAACAGATTTTCTTCCTTCCCTGTGAGTTTGTGGACAACAATTTTATTATAAAAAATACCATACATTGTAGAGGTGTCCAGGCTGTTCTGCTAAATTGGCACCAAAAGCAACAGAAACTACGTGCAAAGCTGATTTGATAGAGGTGGATATATGGACATCTGCCATAGAGGCACAAGGACCTGAATGTCCTGCATTTTGTAAGTAAGCACCACCAGCAGAACTAGCAAACCCTGCAGAGCAGACAAGAATAAGGTAGTATATTACTATAGGTTTGGATTTGTTAAGCACGTGAAGACCAGCAAGGGAGGCAGTTGGACCTTAGGACAACAACAGAATAAAAAGTGTGCTAATGGAGGAAAAGGACCTTGCAGAGAAGCTGAATGAATTTTTTGCATCTATCTTCACAGCTGAAGATGTAGGACAGATCCCTGTGCCTGAATTAACTGTCTTTGAAAGGGAGTCTGATGAACAGAGGCAAATAGTGGTAACAAGAAATGTTCTACGCCTTATTTACAAATTAAAACAGATAACTGCCTGGGTCCCTTCCAACTCTACTGTTCTATGATATGATTCTATGATTTATCCATAACTGGCTAAAGACCAGGAAGCAGAGAACAGGAATAAACCATTCTCACAATGGAGGGATATAAGAATTGGGGTTCCCCAAGGACTGGTACCAAGACTTTTTCATAACAGATCTGGATTTAGCAATGATTAGTGAGGTGGCCAATTTTGCTGATGACACCAAACTGTAGAGATTCTGATGAGCTCCAAAAGGCTCTCTCCAAACATGGCAAATGGGCACTAAATGGCAACTGTGATTCAGTGTAAGCAAATGTAAAGTGATCCATACTGGGCACTCGAGGCCAGCCACCCCGTCCATGCCCCTGGGAGGGCGCGCGACAGAGGGGCACCCAGCCGGAGAAGGCCTGGGAACACCAGCACGCCTCTCTTGCCCCGCCAACACTGCTCTCGGCCTCGCCCCCCGCCCACCTCCGAGGAGGAGTTGGAGCAGCCTTGCCGGGCAATGGCGCGGGGTGGGGCGGCTCTGGGTATCACCCCCCTCATGGTGACACCTGGGTGCGGGCCGCACCCTCCACACCCCAGTAGTGACGCCCCTGCTGTAGGCTGGTCATTGTAAGAACAGGATGCTGGCCTAGATGGGCCCTCGATGGGCAGGGCTCTTCATATGTTCTTATGGACTTCAACTTCCCTTCCTCAAAATCACTGAGGAGAGTCTTAGCAAAACACTTCCATCTGATTAGAAGCTATACACAAAAGGACTTGCAACCATGTGAATATTTCCATTTGGCATGCCAGTTTATTAGAAATAAGGAAGCTGTCTTATACAGAGTTGTACCATTGGTCCATCCTGCTCAATATTCTTCACAATGGCTGGCAGTGGCTTTCCAAGGTCTGAGGCAGGAATGTTTCCCAGCCATCCCTGGAGATGCCAGGAATTGGAGTTTTGCATGCAAACCATATGCTCCACCACTGAGTTATGGCCCTACCCTCTGTTGGTGTATTGCCAAAGGTTTTCCTCTTCCCTAAGGCAATACACTGGTGATGAAGAAGTCAAGTGGTTTATTAAAGCAAGCTGGTTACATTGAACTGTCAGTATTTGCAGGCAATAAAACACTAAAACGAAACTATGGCTAATGGGTCCCTGCCTCTCCCCCTGCCTTTGCTCTTATCTTACATGTATTTCACAGGCTGGAAGCCTCATGAACAGCCACAGTGAGGAGTCTTGAGTCTTCTTGATGTTGCTTCGAGGCTTGTTGAGGCCACTGGAGGCTTAATCTCCTTAATCTAGGGGTCCTGTATTTATACCCAAAAGACCCTCTGGGAGAGGGCACCTTATACCTATTAGATCATTATCTTCCCAGCATCTAGGTTGCTGGTTTCTCCCTCAGGTGATTTTCATTTATCTCTCCTGACCCTGCATGTGCTACAGTTGTGACATTCATTCCTAGCTTTCGCTCATGCCCTCCCTTGATGAGCTGCTTGTTTTGACTATCAAGAGTTATGTTTACAAAAGCAGGGTGACAACATTTGTTAACCAATTAAGCGCACTGTCCCTTCTGAGCTTGGGAAAGCCATAAACAAGTCCATCTAGCAGAGCAGGAGTGTGAGACGAGCTGGATTGTTTCGGTTACTTTCCCAAGTGCTGTTTTTGTCACAGAGTGAAACATTTCTTAGTTTATTATCAGAAAGCCTGTGTTTTAAGCTCTCCAGACTCCAATACTATACAATTACAGTGCGCAGAAGCAATAAGCACCCCAATAAATCAGGGGTATGAGACATGAATTATGGGACAGAGGCCATGCACATGCCATCCTAAGCCTCCTCATTTACATCGAGACTCTTCAGGAGATTGGCAATACAGCTGGACAGCTTGAAAGAAGGGAATCCTTATTTCTCATTTGGCCTCTATTTTGGTGTGATTTGTGGTTGGTTCCTCCATTCCTCTTGCAGATTGCAATAGAGCAGAGAATTCTGGTGTTTATTCATCAGGGCCCCTTCTCACATTACTTATACTGGGACAGCTGTTGCAGTGCAGCTTGTTCCTGCCTCACAAATATAAATTTGAAAGCCCTAAACCACATGGAAGGAGTCAAACTACAGCTTCTTCCCACACCAGCGTTGCTTCTCCCAGAAACCAGGAAAATGCTGTCATTAGGAGGAGCTACAGTATGGGCCTCTCCCACGTGGCCTGAGTCTTCCAGAATTACCACTGTAGCATGGGAAGGTGCAGTGCAGTGGATCCCATGCCATTTTCTCAGTGTGCTTAGGGACCATATTGGAAACAGATTGAGAGTTTATGTTGTGCACTGCTTCTGTCATGGTACTCTTAAACAGCACCACCCCAGTTAGCTATCCATTCTGCTCATATGACTGAGACGCCCCTGCCCTTTTTTAATGCTCCACATCTCATCTCTCTTTCCTGTCACCAGGAAGAGAAGGGGATGCTCTGGTTTGTAAAAGTCTGAGCTAAAAAATTGAGGAGATGCTGTAAATGTAGGAGACTAATTGGATTAAAATGAGAAGCCAGTCTTTCATTTTTCGTAATTGCTGCCATTGAATAGAAAGGCCATTCTGGAAAGATAATTACTCTGGACAGTTTTGAAGACTTGCTTTGATTTTCTTTTGTTATCATCTTGTATAAAGTAAAAAGCTAATGATAACAGATTTAATTTTTATAAAAGGTTGACATTCTATCAGTGTACAATATCATACACTCTATCCAGGATCTCTTATGTTCAGCAATATACTTGGATCAAAAGTGGAGGGTGGAGGTGGGGGGGACAAGCAAGGGCTGAAAGGATGTGTTTCAAATATCTAACACACAGCAGTTTCAAGAGGCATTCAACAGGCAGAACACATGCTACATCAGAGGCACACCAACTGCACAGATACCTTAGGATACACACCCAACTCTTTTTGAATGGCGTTTCTGTACTCCAGTTTAACAACAGGGACTGTATTTTCCAACTTTTTTGCTGCTGATTGCAGGAAAAATTATTCATACCCTCCAAAATGTTAGTTTACGGGGGAGTAATTAAAGTAAGTACACTAACAAATGTGGAAAACATTAATTAATATAGTACACATGCACAAAGCTCCCTCCCCTAAGGAGCTCATAATCTAAATTCAGCACAGGAGGAGACAATAGAAGGGGGAAAGGAGAAAGGTAACAAGACAGTGATACCTTTTGATGCATGCCTCCATGCATAAGTTAACCACATGGAAGGGAAGCAAGACTAGCCCCTCTCCTGACATTGCCCTATCCTGCTGGTCCCAACCCAACACCCTTACATTCAGCAGGATGTCTGCAAAGGAGTGACAATTTGTACAACTGTGCATGCATAGATACTCAACATGATTTCAGGTAGCTGCTTTTCATTGCAGCTCCTTGGCAGGCATCCTGCTGAACATATAGAGGTGAGTGCATGGTGACATCAGGGGCAGAGGCAGAAGGGATGGTCACCATAACCTCAATGCATTTAACCTACACATGGAGGGATATGTCAAAGGGGCTAATGAGTGTTGGGAATGCTTTTACATGTACTTAAGCTTCATTGCTGGCTCACAATCCCTCACTCAGCTAGGCTGCTTGAATTCCATTAAAAGTGTCCAGGATTACAACCTTATTGTGAAAGCCAAAAGCCTTGTGGAAATTTGAAGAAACACAAGCGGAATCACACAGGTGTTTTAATAGTCAACCATGAATCTGGAATTTCAAAGTGGGGAAGCCTGTAGCTTAATATCAGGACATTTTTAAAAAGTAGCCTACACTACAATAGAGACACTACAAAACCCACGCCCATTTGTAGACCCTGTTTCGCTCAAGGCAAAAAATATTTGGCATCTCACCCACTGGCAAAATCTTCAGTGTATCTTCCTCTGTGTCTCAGCAAAGCCCAGCTGTGCTTGGTTTGTCCTTCCACTGGCATCAACAAATAGATTGCTTGGGGCAAATGGTACTGCTTTTCAAAAGAAAGAGAGGTGAAAACAATTTACAAGGAAAAGGATTTTAAAGAAAAAGCATTTTAAAAACTGCAGCTTGAAAAGTCAAATACTATGATCATTAAAAAAACAACCCATGTTGCTGTATTTAATACATTTATGCAATGTGACTAAGTTCCATAGTCTCAGACAAACGTCAGGAGACCAGGTTCAAATCTGTACTCATTCACTTGTATCTCTCAGCCTAACCTACTTTACAGAAATATTGTGAAAATAAAATGGGCAAGGGAAAAACATGTATCCTGCCCAGCACTTTTGGGAAGAAGTGGAGCATATATTGGAATAAAACAATACTAAGTAGGTATAACTATTTTTCCTCAGATCAGTCTCTTGCTGCCCCTATTTCTTCCTTCCCAACCCTCTCTGTCAGCGTAGATTATGGATGGGGGAGAAATTCAATTTAGTTTGCATTTAAAACTGAATTTATCAAATGTACATTTTCCAAAACAATGTGAGAACTGAAACACAGCTATCCTTTGAAATGTGCACTAATCCGAATTTTGCAATGCAGCTTTCCACCAAGCAATGTTTACAAAAATACATATATTAAGGTGGAAAATGCTTAAAAAACAATACATTAGTGAAAATGACATACAAAATGCATTATATTAGGAGAAATTGTTTGCAAAATGTGTACATTAAACAAATGCAAATTCACACTAAAATGCTGAAGATTTTTTTTAAAAAGGATGTTTTTTTAAAAAAAAATCGCAAATTTCTGCAGAAATGTGGCGAACTGAATCTAAGATTGGAAAAATGACAAACTGAGAGAACTGAAATTGATAGATCCTTCCATCCCTAGCCTAGGGTGCAAGCCTCAGTTGGGAGAGGGCTGTCCATTTGTTTTCCTTATTGTACTTTGTAAAGTGCCAGGTATGCTGATGGTATTTTTTTAAATATATATATTTTCTGCCACCATTTTAAAGTTACCCCCATTAGTCTGTAAGCCAAAGTGAGCTTACAGCTATAAATTAAGACATGAGTGAGGAAATCACAAGGAGAGAATTTAGACACACATTCTACACACACAAACACAAGAGACACACTAAGCTCAACTCTGTGCCATTTACACATACATGTTCACTATTTGATGACTGTAGCATCAAGTGATAACTTGTTGCAAGGTCAAATGAGCCATCACAGATCAAAAACACAAAATAAAATGCCACATAATCAGCTAGGATCCATTATGAAGTGATGTATACATATGTTTCCTGAAGAAATTCTTCACACAATTTTGCTTATTTAGATGTAGATATGAGAGAAAGAGATAGTGCTGCATGAATATTCTTTACTTTGTACAACGGGGTAGCCAATCTAGTGCCCTGAAGATGTTGTTGGTCTCCAACCCCCATCATCCCTGACCTTTGGCTATGCTAGCTGGGGTTGATGGGAATTGGAGTCCAACAGTATCTGGAGCACCACAGAGTCCCTGCTGTAGTTTCAGTGAGATGCCCATTTTGACGTATTTCCCCTAATGCAAGGAGCAAAGGCCTGGTTGCCTTGGCAACAAGGACATATTCCCCCCCAACACCTGCCCCTTTGCGAAGTGTCATGCTCCTGTACCATTGGAAATAACAAATTGCCAAAATGGGGAAGGGGGTCACTTCACAGAGGAAGAAATGTTCACAAGATGTACCAATAGTTAAATGGACATTGTAAAACAGAAAATATATAATTCTCAGATTTTGACAGAACAATTCAATTCTATATTAAAGGTTGTATCCTGAGTTTTCTAGTTTTACACATTTCTCAGCCTAATCAAGGGAAATGTGCAGTTTTGTTTTGTTTTTAAATTTGAACTCTGGGATAGAGAAAAAAGCAGCCTATAAATCTGCATCCCCAGAGAGATGTTATAGTGATCAAAGACCAGCTGCACATGGGACACAGACACACACCACACACACAAAATATGAGAGAGTAGAAGAGAAAATTGTTAACTGAGTGAAAGGAAGTCATTTCTATAATATATCCAGAGTTACGCTGTGGTTTAAAATCAGCCGGAGATATTGTTGTGTGCATGATGACTGGATAGATAAAAGAGGCATTTTGGGGCTGGTGATTGCAGAAGTGAATAATGAGAGGATCTTCGTTGATTGAGACAGAGACAATGTTACCTTTTCATATTCTTTGCTGGGAGAATAGAAGTCACAGATGAGGTGTTAGAGCTTTGAAGTTACTTCCTTGCAGAGGAAAAATGAATAATGACACTTTCTACAGAGGCAGCGCAGATGTAACACTATGGGGGTAATAAGACTGAGCAAGGTATGTGACAGAACTGAGCAGGAAATGGAGGGGGCTCTGGGAAGGAAGGAGGTCACTTTAATGATCCAGGTTGGAAAGCATTTTACTAGTCACTTTTTCCCCTCATGAGAATACTTTCATCTTGATGAAATTAACCACCATCCCTATGCAGTAGCTAGGTTAGAATCATTTTGATGGGGAGAATTTATGAATTCTGTGAAAACACCAAAACAGGAAACAGAAGTTCATTGCAAGGGGGCATACAACTAAGTTCTTCTGAAATGCTAGCTGTCGGAGGGAAAAATGGTGTAGCAGGAGCTGCCTTGTACTCCTGGCCTGGATGCTGATACCAGCTTTGGTCCTAGTTTCTGATCTGGGGGGAAGAGCGCTTCAGGAGAGGGACTGTTCTCTACCAAGGGCTATATAGCCAGAACTGCCACTGGCAGTGGCTGTAACTTTAAGAGCCTGTACTTGAGGTTACTTTTCATTTCTTCCCTCCTGTCCTTTTTCTTCATGTGTCAGGTGACTGTCCAGCTGTTCAGATTTTTACAGTGTCTTTGCCTCCTGCTTCTATGTATCTCTAGCAGTGTTTGTAATTTGAGGGAAATGTCATTCAGTGTGGTGTGGGGACATTTTGTTAGGAGGAAAGGGGGCAGAATTCTTTCAAAAATAACTTTCTCAGGAAATAAGAGGAAACATCTTCGTTTTGTCAGTTTCCAGATGGCTGTATTCCTCGATCCTATACATATATTGTGAGAGCCAGTGTGGTGTAGTGGTTAAGGTGCTGGACTACAGTTCGAATCCCCACACAGCCACGAAGCTCACTGGGTGACCTTGGGCCAGTCACTGCCTCTCAGCCTCAGAGGAAGGCAATGGTAAACCACCTCTGAATACCGCTTACCATGAAAACTCTATTAATAGGGGTGCCATAAGTCAGAATCGACTTTAACATTTTCCATACATATATTACTCCAAAGTATACTATAAGCTTAGACAGCTTCCCTCTCTCTCTCTCTCTCTCTCTCTCTCTCTCACACACACACACACACACACACACACACACACACACACACAAAACAATACTCGGGTGTTGCTTCTCTCAGACTGAAGGACATTTCTGCTATAAGAGTGAGCGGGTGTGCTTATTTATTGATAAAGCATTTGCAGTAATCATTTTTGTGTGTGTTTTGCTTTTTTTTAAAAAAAGCAGGTTTCCTGAACATGCACTGAATGCATGCAAGTTAGGGGTAGGATCTATTGCCAGTAAGTTCCTGACCATAGATTTAGTATATACCCATATTGGTCACATGAACAGTGCTAATATATACGTAGAGAGCAATATGGTTAGAAAAAGGGAAATCCTTAGGCATCTGGAAGGAAATTTGATTAAAGAAATCTACAAATTGTTATCTGTCAAAACCTTTTATATGCAACACAATGCGCAAGCAATCCAGAAATGGTGAGATGATTTGACGCACACAGACATTTGCCTGTCATTCTATTAATCAAATGTTTACCTGGAGCATAAGAAGTTGCTTTACACTGAGCCAGACTACTGGTTCATCTAGCTCAGTATTGTCTACACACTGACTAGCAGCGGCTCTACAGGGTTTTAGGCAGGAGTCTTTCCTAGACCTAGGTGAAGATTCCAGGCATTGAACCTTGGATTCTTTGCATGCAAAACAGTTACTTTACCACTGAGTTATGGCCCTTGCAATTTAACTTTTTTGTAAGCTGTCTGGAGAACCTGTTGAATGACAGAGTATAAATAAAAAATAAATCTGTCCATCATCTCAGAAATATAAGGCAAATATCAGTCCTACATTCCTTGCATCTTCATGCCCAGGATAAGTTGACATGGCAGTAGTCCAAACACATGTTCAAAAGCAGTCATTCCTAGGAGGAGGAACAGCAAGAATCATATGCATGATTCAGTCTTGAGGGCATTTGTCTTCCCTGCACAATGTTCCAGGTCTAATCTGTGATGCTGCAGCATTCATTGTCATCCACTGTTAGTTGGCTATAATTGATTGACATTGCATAGGCAATGGGGAGGGTCAAGGATTGACTGAGATGTACATCATTTCAGAAGAAATCTTGGGGATCACATTTCTGAATGCTCTGCCACATAAAAATAGCAACAACAAAAGTACAAAGGGAACTAGCACATCAGTACATCAAGGAGAGGGGGGGAAATCTCACCCCAGACAGCATAGTTTTCTGTTGCTTTAAAGTACAGAGGTGGTTTTTTAAAAACAAAACAAAACAAGGGGGAGCATTTAAAGCTGAGTGTGAAATCCTTCACTACCAATCTGAAGTAGTACAGCCCCAACAATGATGTGTCACATGACTATTCTCAATGCATAGATCAGCTATTAGCCTTTCCATGTACTGTATATGGAAGACTAGGAAACAACTCTGATTTCCCTATGGACCACAGGCAGAATAGGAATAGGTCTTGACCACTTAAATATGTCATTTTTCTGTTTTTGCCCAGGACAAAACATCACAGCTGAGCTTTGTACACCAATTCCAGGGTTAAGATATATCTATACTCTGCACTGCTTGAGGGTAAGAAAAGATATAAACCAGATTTATTGGCTATGTAGTGGACTTTACAGATCTCTCTTCCTGTGTTCACATTAAGTAATTGTTGTGGCTATTGCTCTGGTCCCTAGTTTCTCTTTGATGACTGCCTGATGGCTCTTCTTCCTATTAGCAGCCTTTGATGTCATGCTTCCAGGCTACCTTTTATCCATACCACATAAAATGTGTGCAGAGACTGTTCAAGATGACAGTTGTCCACATTTATCAACCTCCAACAAGTCCTAGCTCTACAATATACACTACTGTTGTTGTTGTTGGTATTATTATTATTATTCAGAGAATCTTTACCCCACACCTTTGTAAAAGGATATGTGAAACCAGTCCTTTTATTTCTGCTGTGTTGCCTGCTTTTCCATCCTAGTTATATATTACAATTTATTTTAAGAAGCTTTATTTTTGTTAAAAACTGGAGTGGCTCACCCAGTGGAGTGAGGCAACAGCAAGGTCATGAACACACTAGCGAGAGTACTAGATTGGCTCCATTGGTGCATCTATGCAACCCAAACCTTGCCACCTCACCCTTCTCCCTCCCAATTAGTAGCAGTGGCCACTGATGGGAAGCTGTTGCTGCTGCTTTGCATCACCAGGAGAGCCAGTCCTGCAAACAGCGGTGTCACTAGTGGGAGTGCGGGGGGGTGCAGACCTCCGGCATGCGCCCTCCTGCCCGCGCGCACGCACACGCTCCAGGCTGGCAGTGGAAGGCCCGTCCCGGCTTCACCGCCAGCAAGCAGGCGTCTGCTTTCCATCTGGCCGCCCGCCTCTGAGGAGGAGCTGGCTGCTCCGACCCAGAGCACTTCTCAGCTCCTTTGCTGGGCAAAGGCATGGGGCAGGGCGGCTCTGGGTGTCACCCCCCCACAGGGTGTCACCCAGGTGCGATCCGCACCCTCCGCACCCTGGTAGTGACGCCCCTGCCTGCAAACAGGTTTCTACAGTGGCGTACATAAAGTCAACAACAAGACAGTCACTGCTCACAGGCTTACAATCTAAATTGTATGATACAAAATTAAAAATCCATAGGGAAGGATGAGGGAAATAAAAAAAAATCAGATATAAGTTACAAATTATACAATGACCAGCTTGAATGGAAATAATTCAGGAGAGAAGGAACCACATGGAGCTGATCAAAGTCAATGGAGTGGCTCAGTTTCCCATTTCTCTCTCTGTTTCTGCCAGGTGGAATGGCTGCTGCTAAATTACAGTTGAGGGGAGAGGGGTGAGTCAAACAGAGTTGGTCTCTCAGCAGAACTGAGGAAGTGGCCTTGCTTCTCAACTCTTCCTCTGCTGTAGATGTCCCTCAGATGTCCACAGAATGTCTCAGATAGCCTGCTTTCAGGAACTATTGGTGAAAATCAGATGAGCATATTAATGTGTTTTCAAATGGACATACTACCCATTGCTTTCAGTGGGATACACATACAGATGAACATTCAGGATATGTGCACATATTCTTGAACCTCCAGCTAGCTTGCTCAGGTATTTGTACAACTCACTATAATAACTTTTTTCCTCAACAGAAATCAGATAAATCAGACAGAAAGTATGTTCTGAATAAATTGTATGCACTAACATAACTACAATTATCTGCTACAAAAAGTAGACCTGCTAGATTACAGTAGGGCCCTGCTTTATGGCATTCCGCTTTAAGGCGTTCCGCTGATGTGGTGGGTTTCATTTTCAATTTTAAAGGTATTTTTTGCTCTTTTACGATGTTTTCAAGTCATTTTTGCGCGACGTGGCCCATTATAGTGAATGGGGTTCCGCTTTACGGCGATTTCCGCTTTATGGCGGGGGTCCAGAACAGAACCCGCCGTATAAGCAGGGCCCGCCTGTACTACAGTCCCTTACTCTTGGCTACCTGATGGAACCTTTAGTGAGAAATAGGCCTGATGGCTTTTCCCAGCAACAAATTCCATAATAAAGGAACAACTATCAAGAAGGTCATGCTCTTCATGGCTATTTGCCTTATCTTGAAAACAGGAACACACTAAGAAGCACCCTCTTGGATGATCTTATAGAACATGGAAGAGTGTGTGTATATGGTCTCTAGGTATATTATTATGTTTCATTTATGAATCACTTCCCGTGATGCATCCTAAAGTGATTTAGAATACAATAAAACATATATAAAACAATTGCATGTATAAAAACAATTGTATATGTTAAAACAATTTTAAAATAAATATAGCAATCAAGACAAATCATGTGAATTATATGCAGGTGTAAACCAGGTCTTAGTCGTTGATGAGCCAGGATTGACTGTGGCTCCCTGTTGAGCATATGTTCAATGGCAACCCTGGGGTTGCATGATACATGAAAGTGATGATGGAATCAGGCCCTTTATCCCACCACAATTTAAAGACCACCATTACTAAAAAGGGGGGGCATCATTCTTCATTCTCATATAAAATGATGCCTTGGTGCCAACATCTAATGTAACAACAACAAAACCACACCCACACACTCATAAACCTTGCATGGCACATTTATTTTTTTCCATTTCCTGGAGACAGATGGACACACAAAACAAACATTATAACCCCACAAAAAGAAAAGGAGAATCTTCTTGTCTTTAAAAGCCTAGGAGGAAAATATAAAAGGAATCCCAAATTAAGGATTTCATTAATATTTCTATAGACAACCTACTGGGGCAAAGGAAAAACACTGTCTCCAGTCTTATTAGTATATTAGATATCATCAAAAAGGAGGGCTGGTTGTAGGAGCACTTGGTTTGGCTTGTGCTGTAAAGTGGCTCCCCATCTGAAATAGATCATATTTGTTTAAGGTATTCTGGGGTGATGCGAAAAGCCTTTGTTTCCCCAGCTTTTACCGATTGCTGTTTCTGCAGTAGCCCAGGATAAACCTCATACTTGCACCACATAAAACATCCAAAATATCACCCACCACAAAACTGCACATCTGGGAGCATATATGTTTTATTTACAATTCATTTGAAAATAGCTGAAAGCCTTAGGATTTGAAATATCAGTTCAAAGTGGGAACTTCAGATTCAGCCTGAGCAAATGCTGTCTGCCATTTGAAGTGTCAAAACTAGCTTTGTACATTCCCAAGTTGAAGATTTGGGGACAAGGCAAGGAAGAGCAACAGGGGAAGTTTGTGACGAAAATAAAGCTCCTATTTTTTTTTTTTTAAATAAACATGCTCAGATATATCAGCCAAAGAATGCTTCCCGCTCCTCTGACTTATGAACAGGTTCAGATGCACAATATTCAAAGGCTTTCCTCATTAGAAATTGTGGCTTGGGCTGAAGCTGAAAATTGGTAACTTCTATCAACCCTTGAAAATATATTCCTCCAGTAATTTAATAATGAACTGAACAAAAAAAATCCACTCTGCAGTGCCCAGTACTGTTATTTCCTTGGACTCCCCGTGAATCCACAGGTATGGGCAGTGGTGATAGGGTCCTCCTGTTCCTCCAAATCTCATCAGTTTCTGGGCTGGTTCTGATAGTGTGGTGGTGAGTAACAAAAATTGGGGGGAAATCCATTGGGTGTGTAAAATATTCAGCACAAGTATTATTTCCAGAAGGCTGATGGTACGGGTATGTCAGTGACCTATAGAATGATCTGCTGTGCTTTAAAGTAGTTATTTCCTGTGGTGATTGTCCTTTTCAGAGTATTTTATGTAAGAAACCAACAGGAGCTAGGACAAATCTACACAAAAGTTTAAGTTGGTTTCTAACTGGTTTAATTGTTAAAATTAAAGGAAACCTTAGAAATTGCCATTTTTAGAGGCTTGAGAATTAGTCATGGAAATAAAATTGATTTGAAACAGGTTTAGATTTATATCAGATACAACCCAAGACATTCTGGTGCCAGAGGTGGAGAATTCAAATTACATCTCCCCCACCCCCAGTATAGTATATATATATATATATATTAAAATATAGTTGTTCAATCACTGTACTGTGATGTTACACCAACATGTTCCAGCTGTGATGGCAGGTCACCACACCCTCCCTAACAGTAGAACCTGATTTTACTGTAGACATGTTCTTAGCATTACATTAATTAGTGATGGTCATGAATTAGCTATATTGGTTATTCCACAGCTCAGTTAAAATGTTGTGATATATAGGATTTTTTGAAGTTTGATGTAAAGTCTGCTAAATCATTTGCAAATATACAGCGAGGTTTCCCATCAAGCCAGTGTTCATTGTGTGAGATCTTTAAACGGCAAATTTTAAAATTAGCCTAATCTTGCACAGTCTTAGACTGAAGCCAAATTCAGTCAAGAAATAAGTAAATTTCAAATCCAGTGCAAACAACTACTTGTTAAGCAGCTTAAGACAATAACTCAATGGGATTTCAGCAGTGAATTTTCCAGTTGCATCTTTGGCTGCTCCTAGTGTGACTGATACTCTCCAAGTTACTCTTGGTTCCCGATTACACATAATGTTAACTGCTTTAGGTTTTGTGGCAGTTTCAGAGATGAATGCCTAACCTCTTCATTCTAGTTCACAGGTGACCTTAATTCTCTGTCTCTCATGCCTGCCACAGACTCCTTCACTTGTCCTCCACTGAAGGCTTCACTGAAGCTAAAATCGTCACCTCATCATCTTCCTCCTACTAATCATTGAGCTCCAAAAAAACACTCCTTTTGAGAAGTCCAAAATTATATTTGAAAAGCAATAGCAACTGACAGACCATGTTCTACTCTGTGACTTTTTTTCAGACAGAACACTTGCATATTTCTTTATTTTATTATGTGCCTGAATTTTAAATTTTCTTTTCTTTTAAAATGTAATTTTTCTTTCATATGTGTCAGCCCTACTTCCAGATTGGCCTCTTCCTGATGCTTTGATACCTCTTTTCTCCAGCTAAAATTGGAACTCCTAGACACAGATTCTTTTCTGGAAGTTTTAAATGTATGTGCTAGCTTTTAACTTAAATATTTAATTACAATCTTAAATCTTAATCTTCATTATGCTTCAGATTTTGATTTTTTTTAATATAGTGCTAATGTTATGCGTCAGAACATCAGTGGAAAAGGTGTACAGAAGGCCAACAAGCTAGCCAACAGTTTCAGTGGATAAAAGAGATGTGAGGGTAAAGGAAAGGTTTTCACAGTTCCAGGTAGCTGCTTAGCTGTCGTTCAAAAATCTTGTTCTACATAGCCAATCTGACATCACTTTGAAAATTTTACATGATTTGACGGGAAAGACAAACTGTTATACACAGATGTGATCCCCATGCATGACAAGGTCCTGTACAATAGTGGTCTAATGATGTAGTTTTGCCATTCAAACCTAGTAATATCCATTACACCAGCTTCCAGAGTTTGTCCATGCTGACCACAACGTTATGAACATCTCTATATTAAACCGAAATTTAAAAGCTGTGTGGAGAGAACTGTAATATATGAGACCCTTGACCCTGAAAGCTTTGTTATCTGGCATTCAGTAGACATTCTACAACTATCCTCTTCTAAATTCAATTTTAATTCAGGAAACTATATGCTAGCAAAGTCTTAGGGCTGTTCTAAACATGACATTAGTCCTCCATGTAGACCATCTCTGCATGTAGGGGGAAGCATGCATATTCTGGGTAGTTTTCCACCTAACACCGAGGTATATCCAGTTTGTCAATACGTGCACTTACACTCCAGAGGGACTCAACAGACTGTAGCTATTTCTCAATACACAATGAATGTATCTGGATATTTGCAAGATCTAGGCACCGTCTTTAATATGTATATTGAAAATAATGTTGTGTTCCACCCCAACCTCTGACTGGTGGAGGCTTCTAGGGGTTCTTGTGCTTATCGAGGGTTTGCTTTCCTTTGAAAGAAGGTCAGCAAAGACTATGATGTCTTATAGGATAAATGGTTTTTATTTATAGACATTCAAACCTGAGTGTAAGATGGAGGGGTTCACAGCATTATCAATCCATCAGATTGTGCTCCTCAATAATTCCTAAAATCACTAAACAGTTTTCATAACCACTAACATGCAAAGGGCACATCAAAAGCATTTCAAAAGACAATACCAAAACTCTCAGGAAGAATTCCTATAGCAAATCAGTACACAGTCCCATAAGCACAACGCCCACTCCCAAACCATGCAATTGGCCACATGGCCTTGGCACTTCATATAGTTCCCAGTCCAAGCTGATCCCTGTTGCTCCATGAAGGATCTTGGGACACTTCTCCAGGAGCACATCTGTTTTTTCATCAGCATTCAGCAGACTGTAGCCATTTTCCTCCCACTCTGTCCTGGAAAAGACTTTAAGCCAATCAACCAACACCACATTTCAAATGATTTGATTTTTCTCTTATTCGTTTTTTTCACTGTCCAACTTTCACATCCATACATAGAGATCGGGAATACCATGGTCTGAATGATCCTGACTTTAGTGTTCAGTGATACATCTTTGCATTTGAGGACCTTTTCTAGTTATGAAGTCCCACTTACCTGAGCAGCATGGATAAGCGGGGCATAGTTGCGAGGAGGGAGCGATGCTGCCGTGGCCATCTTCATTAAGGGCAACGTCATGTGTCGCAGCGTTATGTGTGCATGACGTGCGGCAGGGAGGGGAGGGGCCATGGGCCTATTTAAGGCCAGGCCGCCCCTCCTACCTCCTCTTTCAACGAGCAACGAGAGGATGATGAGGGACATAGGAGAGAAAGCTACAGGACAGTCGGCGTTGGTTGGGCCTATTGGGCCTAATTGGTTACCCCCAGAGGGGGTTTTGGGAGCCCCAACAGCTGTGGGTGGTAGTGTTGCGGTGTGGCTGCGACTGGGGCAGGCCTCATAAAGGGGCCTGACCAGTGGGCCTCATAGTGGGGCCTAGCAGCGGCACGTCCGATACCCCCCACCTAGCAGTTGTGGAGGGGTTGATTGAGGCTTTTTATTGAGCAGCGCGACGTTAGTGCTGCTGCTGGTTAAAAGAAAGACACAGGAAGTTTAAAAATAAATGAGACTATACTGGATATACAAACAAAATTAAATATAGTCATGCTAATACACTGGTTAAAGACAGACTCATGCACATAAAGGGAAATTAAAAATAAATCAGAATAAAAGGGACGGACAAAAGAAATTGTGTCTAATCCTTCTAGTTTAAGTTCCCTCTGAGTACTCTTCCCCCCAACAGGTTCAGCTTAGCCCCCCCTGATGATATACACAGGTTGGTTCTTTATCATATTGTTGCGCGCCTCCCCCAATCTCCGAGCGGTGAGATTTCAGGGGGTCCCTGCGCCCATCCAGGGTTTGGTTTTCTTTGGGAAGAAGGCCAGCGGAGACTGCGGTGTCTTTATGAAATATGGTTTATTTATGTACACACATTCCAACCTGAGCTTAGGATGGAGGGGTTCAAGGCATCAGCGGTCTAATATCCAGCTTTTCCATCTAGGTGCAGGGGCATCCTATCGCCACGATGCAGGGAGCCAGCCTCTGCGCATGCCTGCCGCCCTTGTTCTCCAGTACACCCAGTTCCAGTTCCAAACACACTTCTCCCCGCCCAGGAGTGGGGGGGAGACTCTCCTCCAGTAGAGTTTAAAATGACAAAAGGATCTTCCTAGCCCTTTTCACCAGTTGCCGGGGCAACTAAATAGGACCATTAACTACCTAGCCACTCTATTTGATTAACAAAGGAGATTCATCTGGCTAGCAGAGCCAGCCTCCCAGGCATAGGATTCCAAATCAGAGGCTGGAAAGGTGACCCACAGAAATCATCCATTCCAGCCCCCCCCCATGCTCATAACAATATTATTACAGGGTGGATGCATGATGTGATGGCAGAGCCCTTTTATGAGGCTTATGACTTCTTGCTAGGCCCAGACATAGGGGGAGGATTGTCCACCCCCACAGGTTATCCAGCTTAGCCCCCCCTGATGATATACACAGGTTGGTTCTTTATTATATTATTACAGGGTGGATGCATGATGTGATGGCAGAGCCCTTTTGTGAGGCTTATGACTTCTTGCTAGGCCCAGACATAGGGGGAGGATTGCCCACCCCCGCAGGTTATCCAGCTTAGCCCCCCCTGATGATATACACAGGTTGGTTCTTTATTATATTATTATAGGGTGAATGCATGATGTGATGGCAGAGCCCTTTCGTGAGGCTTATGACTTCTTGCTAGGCCCAGGCATAGGTACAACTTCTTGCTAGGCCCGGGCATGTATGAGGTTTGAAGTACTTAATTATATGATTATTATACTACATACTAGTATATTGGTGGGGCCTAGTGAGCCTTTTTAGCCTTTGGGCCTTTCATAGTTATATGATAATAAGGGCGGAGATAACAGTTTGCTAGAAAATGTCTAAATTGCTATATCTTAAGTGAGCGGTCCTTTTGCATTCCAAGTGTTAATTTCAGGCTATTTGTTCACTCTGAGACAGAAGAGGCATTTACCTGAATTTAGTTAGGAATGGAAAGTTTAGCAGATGGTAATCATATTGATTGGGGAATAGGAATAAAGAGGAAAGCCCGATTTGCCTAATAGAGATCCCTCATATTACAGGATCTTAGACTCTTATTGACATAGGGCTGCCTTTTAAGGTCCAGGCAGACTCTTCCCCCCTTTACTGAGGATTGTGGCACCAACAACGAAACATCATTACCTGAAATTACATTTTAGTTAGGACTTCTGATATCATTACCTGGAATTACATATAGCGTGCAACTGTTCCATTGGCTCATCTATTTAGATATGTGTTGGAAAACCTGCTATAGTGCAGCCACATATTGGTGACAGCAACACATCCTCAGCATCTGCAGCTCTTGGATTTATGATATCATTTACTAGAAAGGGATATAGGATGTTAATTTTGCATTTTGGACATCTATTATGATAGGTGTTTGGAAGCCTACAAGGGGGAGGCCTTGCCGGCCCAGAAGTCCTGGGAAAAACCCCTCCTGCATTCTGATAGCTGTTGAGCATGCTGGGGCGACAGACCGGCTTATGGCCATCTTTGATTCTGCTCCCCAATCTCCCAATGTGCAGTTGCACAGCACAGCTGAACCGCTCCACCTGAGTCTACCTTACCATGCCCCAAAAGAAAACATTAAAATCTGGGCACTAGAGAACAAAGGAACAGACAAGGGCCATAACCCTACCTAAAATGGACGGGAGAGTTCCCAAGCCTCACTGCCTATAAGTCCAAGCCTGCAGCCAGCACAAAAACCCCGATGCATCCACGGACTTCCAGTTCTACCTCCCAGCCCTACCTAGAGATGCTATGGACCTTCAGCCTGCAGTTCAGAGGCTCTAGCCCTGAGCTATGTCACGTAATTCTACAGCAAGTTAGTTAGTTCTTCCCCAGGAGTGTGGGAAAACTAGACCAAATGATTTGGGCAAGAATATAAAATGTAACCTGCAGTTTGGCTCTAATTTCTTGATCAATATTTGATCACAACAAGCATTAAATTATTATACAGCCACAAACCTGAACCTGTAGTAAGGCTGTGGAAGCCCTGCTATGACCTCATAAACCACCGGAAAAGACCTCTAATACCTGGAGGGCAGACAAGAAACACTTTCTTGGCCTAACTCTCATGAGTGGCCTATTCAGTGAGTCACCTGCTGGGATTGCCTAGTGAATGGCTGGAGACTGGGCCTCTCAGTCCAAGCACTTCGAGGTAAAGGCTGATGATTTTCCCACTTATTCCAGGGACTTCAGGGTCCGCCGTATGTTAGCTGGGTGGGCTAGAGAACACCCTGCCACCCTCGATCCCCGTTGCCCTTTCTCACGGGACATTTTATTGAGTATGGTGGGCCAGTGAGAAACAGTATGCTCCTCAAGCTATGAAGCCAGACTATTCCAGGCGGCAGCCCTTATGCTGGTTTTTGGAGCTTTTAGGATAGGTGAGGTGGTGGCCGGATCCAAGGGAGATTTGTCTCGATGGGCCCTCCAGCAATCAGATGTCTCCATGGAAGGGAGTTGTACCTGTATAACATTGATGGACCGGCAATGTTGCTGGACAGGGATGGAGCAGCTGCGCACCCTATCCTGGGCTTACAGTTAGGCCTCAGTCAATGGGCTGCAGTGTGGTGGCTTGGCTGGCGAGGAATACTTTGGGACGGGCTCCTACCCACTTTGTCCCAGCTTGGTTCAGTGCGGACATCTCTGCATGTGGTGGTCATTCCCCGAGTTGGGAATGACCTCAGTATTTGAGGCAAGGCCCTCAGGTGGCGGGCATGTGCAGACATGCAGTTTGGGACGCAATGATGGCCTCGGTTACCTAAGGGCATGGTCCTCAGTTTGGCAGGCATGTGTGGACATGCAGTTGGCGAGGCAACGGAAGGGCATGGCCCTCAGTTTGGCAGGCATGTGCGGACATGCAGTTCAGGAGGCAATGGAAGGGCATGGCCCTCAGTTTGGCAGGCATGTGTGGACATGCAGTTCAGGAGGCAACGATGGCCTCAGTTACTTAAGGGCATGGCCCTCAGTTTGGCAGGCATGTGCAGACATGCAGTTCAGGAGGCAACGATGGCCTCGGTTACTTAAGGGCATGGCCCTCAGTTTGGCAGGCATGTGCGGACTTGCAGTTCAGGAGGGAACGGAAGGGCATGGCCCTCAGTTTGGCAGGCATGCATGGCATGCAGTTAATAAGGCAATGTCAGCCTTGGGTATGTCTGCTTTGGTCAGACATACTCCCGCGAAGGGTTTGGCGTGGTGTCTGGAGCCCGATAGGGACCAAGCACGAAAGAAGGTCAACCGGCAAATTCGGTTGGCTATTCTGGGGCAGGGGGTGTGTGGCTATTTCACACCCTGCATTCAGCATTGGATGGGTGAACTGTACAGGGCCAATGGCGTTCACCTGTCTGACGCAGGTAACGTCTTTTTGGCAGACCTGCAGAGGTGTCTGCGAGAGGTGCTTCTCGGCAGTGGGTAAAAGGGGACTAAATAGAGATTTGTCCCCTTTTTGTGGCAGGAAGGTGCGGAAAGGGAAATAGGTAAGGACAGGTCAGTGGCCCCCTTAGGCACCTTTGGAGGTGATTGGCGGTTCCAGAGGCCTGTCTGTCAGAGCTTTGCGGCTTGAGGGCAGGATATGGGCTGCTTTTGGGGCCAACTTAACTCATCCACCCGAGGGTTGTGCGGCCCCGGGGGTGGTGACCTGAGAAGGCCCCCCTACTCACCTACTGGGTGTGGCTGGCGGAAGGGGTAAGCAGATGGGGCTTGCCCTTGTCCCAAGCAGGGGCTGGTCGCCCGTGAGCTGTATGGCAAGATGCTTGCTTATAGATAGTTCCGCACCTAGGTTTCCCTCTGCAGGTCACTTTAAAAGGTGTTTTTGTATAGTTTAATAAAGTGGCCCTTGTTCAACCCAAGCTGATGTGTCCTTGTCTTATTTCGCCCCTTCACTCGCAACTCTCACAGCTGTCCTCCCCAGTCCTAGCCTGCTTCTGATTTCTTGACTATTGTGTCCATTTGGGTTAATGACTGTGCCAAGGTATTGATAATCCTTGACAAGTTCAGTGTCCTCATTGTTAACTTTAAAGTGACATAAATCTTCTGTTGTCATTACTTTAGTCTTCTTGACATTCAGCTGTAGTCCTCCTTTTGTACTTTCCTCTTTAACTTTCATCAGCATACATTTCAAATCATTACTGGTTTCTGCTAGTAGTATGGTATCGTCTGCATATCTGATGTTTCTCCCTCCAATTTTCACACCTCCTTCATCTTGGTCCAATCCCGCTTTCCGTATGATGTGTTCTGCATCTAGATTAAACAAGTAGGGTGATAAAATACACCCCTGTCTCACACCCTTTTCTGTTGGGAACCAATCGGTTTCTCCATATTCTGTCCTTACAGTAGCGGCTTGTCCAGAGTATAGGTTGTGCATCAGAACAATCAGATGCTGTGGCACCCCCATTTCTTTTAAAGCATTCCATAGTTTTTCATGGTCTATTCTACACAGTCAAAGGCTTTGCTGTAATCTATAAAGCACTGGGTGATTTTCTTCTGAAATTCCTTGATCCATTCCATTATCCAACGTATGTTTGCAATATGATCTCTTTTGCCTTTTCCCTTTCTACATCCAGCTTGGATGTCTGGCATTTCTCACTCCATATATGGTAAGAGCCTTTGTTGTAGAATCTTGAGCATTACTTTACTTGCATGGGATATTAAGGCAATCGTTCGATAATTACTGCATTCTCTGGGATCCCCTTTCTTTGGAAGTGGGATATATATGGAATGCTTCCAGTCTGTGGATCATTGTTTAGTTTTCCATATTTCTTGACAATTTTTTGGCTTATTATTATTATTGTTGTTGTTGTTGTTGTTGTATTTAACAACAACAACAACAACAACAATAAAGTCCATTAACTCACAGGCTAGCTTAACAAAGGGAGCTAGCCTCACCAGTAGCGCAGGCTTCAGATACAGGCTTGGAGGGGACACAAAGAAATCATCTATCTCAACCCTCAATCTCAGAACAATAATTTGCACCCCCTACCCCCCAACATAGATAAGTGAAGCAGATCTATCACATATAATGTACAGTAATATCTCAGTTAACAAAGTAGATGCATTCCTGGACATTACTTCTTTACCAGAAACTTTGGTACCAGAGGTAGGAATAACATGGAAAGAATAGGGATAGGTTCCTACACCTTCTAACAGATGGTGGGGGCAGCTTCAACAGGGGCTTTCAAGAGTGCCTACCCAGTACCCACCCACTCCCTCACCATCCCCATCCCCTACTTCTCCTCCTCCTCCCTCCCCAGCCCTACATAACAAAGCAAAGACACAGTCTGGTCAGTTTCACCTTAAAGCAAAGGCACAGACTTGAATGTTTATCCACAGCAAAGCAAAGACACAAGCTCGTCAGTTTCACCTTTTAAAAAGCTTTCCTTAAAAAGTGCTACATTCCTGAAGGATTTGTTAACCAAGTTATTACTGTATTTTGTCACAAAAACACTGATGGGAAAGCAACTGACCACTCCAGAGCATGCACACATTTCAAAACAAACCACTGAGGCAGACTTTAAACATGTGCAAGCTTTTTCCTATATGATGGTTATCTCATTGTGGGAAGACTTTTACATCTAAACTGGGTGCAAGAATATACCATCAAATCCATGGCTGTGGCCTGCCCTTATTTGTGTACTAGAAATTATCAAGGGTGTAGCCATCCAGGGTAAACAAGGGTCACAAGGTCCCAGCCAGGTCCCTATGTGTGAGCCAATCAGCCTGAAAAGGGAATGTGTTAGCCACCGAGAAGAGTCTTGTCCTTTCATGATGATTAGAGGTAATCAGAGTGAAAGCAGGTGAGTCAGAATACTCTTTTCAGTAGCTAATCCACAGCCTCCCCTTTCATGACGAGTGGCTCCTCGAGATGTCTGTTTAGTGGAGTGTGGACTTGCAAGAGAGCAAGGGAGATAAGGGTAAGTGGAAAAGGGGGCATGGCTGTGACAGAGGTGTGGCATGACTATCATGAAGGGTCCCTGAACATCTGAATTTGCCTCTACAAATTCTACAAATTGTAGATTGACTACAATCCCCTATTTGTAGTAAACTTCTCCTATCCCATAGTCAATAGTGATAGGTAAACGCGCATTTATTCGAAAAGAGGCTTTTATTTATGAGGTCTTTCTGAAAACTCTTGGGGGGGAAAGTGAGTTTCCAAGCTCTGGATTTTTTTCCCCTCAGCTACGTTAGCTGCACCATATCATACTGCTTTATTGGTTTTAAATTAACTACCACTCAAGAGTTCAACTTTTGTCCAGAACTAATCATAGCTGTACTAGATCTTTGCAGAAGCCTCCAAAGTGTGATTTTTAAGACTCCAGGGAAATGTGTAGTATCCTATGGACCATAGAAAGCTGCCTTATACTTAGTCAAACCATTGGTCCATTTGGCTCAGTATTGTGTACACTGAGTGGCAGCAGCTCTCCAGGATTTCAGGCAGGAAGTCTCTCCTAGCTCTACCTGGAGATCAGGTTCCGTGCCAGAGAATGACCATGTTGGGCCCTGGCTGAGGGCCCCTATGGCTCAGAGGGGTCCCTGAAGGGCTCCTCCTTAGGGTGTGAGGGTGGTGGTCCTGGTCTGTGATCCGTAACAGTGTTGGGTCCTGCAACCTGATCCTGCCGCAGATTGCTGAGAGAGAGCTCCCAGGTATTCCCCTAATACAGACACACACTCCACCTAACTCTCCCATAAGTGTGAATACCGTGTGTGCTACCCATCCATGCCTACCATCACACAAGATAGAGGCAGGGGCTTCCTTAAGGGGCTGATGCCCCTGCCACCATCTTGGGTGATGCAGGCTTGCGTGCTATGTAGGGTTGCCAGGTCAGAAACAACCCAAACCCTGAGATTTCAGGGGTGGGCCTTAGTGATGTCATGGAGTTGTGCCTTAGTGATGTCATAGGGGGCAGGCTCTGGTGATGCCATTAAGCATCAACCATAGTTGCTTGGAGCATACCATTCAAACAAACAAAAAATCTCTGATTGGAAATTAAGATAGAAATCTTAGCTAAATGAAAGTGTTTCCAGGTCCAGCTGAAGTGACAGGATCATTCCTTGTCACCTGCTTAGAGAGCCTGAGTAAGGAACATTTAATCTAGCCTACTTGCTCCTGGGAAGAAGGGTTTAAGTGCGCTCAGCCCAGGCCAGTCTCTAAAAGGCTATTGTAGGAAGAAAACTTAGTGTTGTGGAGGTGTTAGATGGGAGCACTCAGCAGTAAAAATGGATGCCCCTGAAGGCTGCAATTCTAAACACAATAAGAGACTGAGCAGATATTGTTAGGATTCTGCTGTTGGTAAGGCTTGACTAGGAATCTTCTGCAACGATATCCATATCAAAGCAGGGTTGGCAACTGGAATGCCCTGCCTGCCTTTTAACGTGGCTGATCCAAACTTCTTTACAGACTTCTTTAAAGACTGCAGAGAGAGGTTTGAGAAATGAGTAAGAGTTAAGAATATTCTGTACCCTTCTCTACCCTTTTCTGTCTACCCTGTGGGCTGCTATAAACTCACCTTGACAGCCAATCCAATTCCAGTGAATAATAATTGATAGAGAGAAAACACACATGGTTTGGTCTACCTTCACAGGCAGTAGATTAGGAAAAACAGCAATTGAAGTCACACTTCCCAGTATGTGAATTCTCTTTTACCACTATTGGGCGAAAAACAAACTATCATGCAAATAACAAGGTGCATCATTATTGGGTTAAAGGGGGTTGAGCTGAGTGCATGGAAACACTGTTGTTGCTTCTATGGATGTAAGGGAGTAAGGACAGAGGTAAATGAAATGCAAATAGAAAAAGAAAAAGACACTGATGATTTCCTAAATCATCATCATCATCATCTTTATTGCCGGCCTTAGGCCATCGCAACATACATACATACAAAATCATATTGTTAATATGTTAAAAAAACATCTATTATAGTGTACAGATGAGGAATTTTTCTTTTTTAAAATTTTTATTTATTACAAAGGTTATAACCATAAAATTTAAATATAAAGTCTGTCAGAAAATTGTTGGCAGACAATGACTAAAATACCTATACTCCTAAAATAAATATGTATTTATGTAATTAACCCTCAACTTTTGTGCCGCAGTGGCATAAAGTGCCACATGGTATGAGATCCAGTAATCGTTATCTGCTAAAAGGAAAGCAATAATCTGGTCATCCAAACCGGAACCTGAGCGATTAATTAAAATATCAAGAAACTTAGATCTAGGGTGACTATATATTGGGCATTCAAAAAGATAATGAGGGAGGTCCTCCACTTTTCCAGTTCGGCAAATACAAAGACTCTGTTCATAGACAGAATTTTGGTAACGGCCAGTTAACATGGCGTTGGGCATGGTTTGGAATCTTAGTGTTGTTAAGGCATATCGTAACTGTCGTGGGAATTGACATGTTAGGTAATTTGCCCTTTTATGATCATGCTTGAAAAGGCGATACCACCTAGAAAATTTGGAATTTGAGATTGCCATTCTGTCTATCCACTCACTATGTCTCGCTATATGATCTTGGAAATTATACTTATATAGGGTAGAAATTGAATATGTCAGTATATGGTAATGTGAATAGACCATCTGGAATTTTTGGATCCAATAGGAATCTGTTAATACCACTTCAAGGCAGCTCCTTGCCAGGCTTCTTGAAGGCGAGTGTGCCAAAGTTGCCCAGTATCGTAATAAGAATATATGTATTCGAGCCGAAACCGGGAGTGAGCCAGTTTCGGCTCTCAAAAATGCTGCGGGTGTACCGGAGGGAAGATGTAAAAGGCATCTAAAGAAGTTATTCTGAATAACTTCTAACGAGGAGAGTATATAACTTGACCATCCCCAAATTGCTGCCCCATAAATGATCTGTGGTAAGATCTTACTTTGATAAATTTTTAGGGCGGGGGCCACCAAATATCCCCCCGCCGTCCTATGAAATTTGACTAATGTCCCTAGTGCACTAGCAGCCGTCAATTTGATAGCAGAGATGTGGCTCTTCCAAGCTAAAGTGTCTTGGAAGTGAATTCCCAGATATTTAAATGTGCGACATTGCTCTATCGGGTGGGTTCCAATGGACCATTTATGTTTTCGGAATTTTTTACCGAAAACCATTATCTTTGTTTTCCTATAGTTGATTTGTAGGCCCTCGGTTTTACAAAAAGAGTTTAAGTTTGCTAGTAGCCTTCTCAGACCGATTGGGGTGAGGGAGAGGAGGGTCATATCATCTGCATACAGTAATGTGGAAATCTTCCTATTTCCTGCAGATGGAGGAAAAAATTTTGGTCCTTGCAGTTCATGTATTATATCATTCAGATAAAGGTTAAAAAGGGTGGGCGCTAATAGGCAACCTTGTTTAACTCCTTTTTTAACTATTATCGGGTCAGTCAAGTAGTTACCTACGCTGATTTTGAGAGTGTTATTAGAATACATTTCCTTGATTAGATAAAGAAGACGTCTATCGATGTTAGATCGAGCTAGCTTAGACCATAGACGGTCTCTGTCAATTGAGTCAAACGCCGCAGCTAAATCTACAAAAGCGGCGTAGAGGTGTTTTGTAGGGCCCATCACAGACTGTCTGGCCAGGACATAAAGAGTAGCGCAGTGGTCTATAGTCGATTGGCCTTTCCGAAATCCTACTTGTTCTGGAAAAATGATCGAGTTGTCCGCTTCCCATTCTTCCAGTTTTAGGAGAAGGTACTTGCTATATAGCTTTCCCCTATATCTAACAGACTGATGGGCCGATAGTTATTTGGATCGTCTTTCTTCCCTTTTTTATAAATGGGTATAACTATACTTTGTTTCCAGCCTTCTGGCATTATTCCTGTGTTATTAATCATTGTAAAGAGTTTAGCCAGAATAGGGATCCACCAGTCAGGGAAATCAAGAAAGAGTTCAGGGGGAACCATATCTTCTCCCGGGGCTTTTTCCTTTTTTAGAGAGGAAATGAGTGTTCTAGCGTTTGATGGTGTTACCGGAGGCCAATGGGGAGCATTAGGTTCGATGTATGTTGGGCTTAAGATATTACTTTCGCCCGTAATGGTGTATAGTCTGGTAAAATGTTCCTGCCACTGTGAGGTGGAAATTTGGCTAGATGCAAATCGGCTATGGGGCTCGGACCCAGAAGCAACCATAGCCCAAAAAAGGCGGTCGTTGCTCTCCAGCCAGGCTTGGTAAAGCCGCTGCCATTGAGTTCTCGCATGTATCGCCTTTTTTTGACTGATTAGTATTTTATATGAAGAACGCATCTTGATGAGTTGGTTATGATTAAGGGAGTTTGGGGCCCTTATCGTTTTGCAAGTAATTTTAACAAGCTGGCGTTTAGCTGCTTTGCATTCATGATCAAACCAAGTCTCCCTCCTAGTGCACGCCTTGTTGGTAAAAGCTTTTTTAGTTAACGTAGGTTTGAGCAGAGCTGTTATCTGAAGATAGGCCATGAGAGGGTCTATCTTTGACTCAATTACTGCCTGCCTAACTTCAGTTAAACTGGGATTTTCGAGTAGTTGTAGAGTGGAGAGATGTAAATTTGGAGACCAACATTTTCTATGGTCTGCTACCTGAAGACCTACCAAGGGCGGTAAAGCCTGAGGATTCAGCGGATAGGCCAATTTTAGGATCGTTAGTGAAGGGAAATGGTCGCTCTCAATTCTGTCTAGTACCAGAAATCTATGGACCCTTGAAATTACTGCGTTTGAAATCAGCGTAAAGTCTATCGCACTGGCTCCTCGATTAGAGAAGTATGTAATGGGACCGTTGGTTTGGTCTAGATGTGATCCATGTAAACAGAATAACTGATGTGCCAATATTAATTCCATCAACCTCAAACCTTGTTTGTTTAATATCTGGTCTTGGGAGCTCCTGGCCATTAAAGAGGAAGGACTAATAGGACTGTGATTTGAAGAAGGACCAGCCAGGCAACCGGAGCCTAACCGGGCATTAAAATCCCCACAGAGGATCACCCTAGAGGAGGGATATTGATGTTCCAACCAGGCTAAAAACTCTGATAATTGATCCCAAATATTATTAGGTGATAGAGTCCTGGCCTTGTGTGCAGGAAAATAAACATTTATAATGATGAAAGCACCCATGAGGGAGTTTATAAGCCTCAGTCCTTGCATAAAATGATTGCAGGGAGGTACTAATATTTGAATATCAACTGGAAGGTCATCTGAAATAAACATACATAAAGCACCACTGCCTCTGCCATAAATATTTTGTTTAACTGCTGGAATAGAAAAAGTCCGAAAACCCAGTAAAAAAATCGGTGTATCATTTCTTGGAGGCAGATGATCTTGAACTGATGTAAAAAAGAGTATAAGTCCTCTTTACTGTCTTTGTTATTCCACCCCTTAATGTTCCAGGAGAGGATTTGAAGTTGTCAGTCTGACCCCAAAGGGACCTTCAACGCCGGGGGTGTAAGGGGCCAGTTATGTGTGTGGTTTATCTGATGACCTTTTTTAAGCTGTTTTTTAGAGACATCTTTTCCTCCCGATATATTCCCTACATTAGGAGTCAAGGGCACCTCTGCCTGTTCATGGATAACTGAGAGTTGTAGTGAAAGTTGGACTAACCTGTCTAATATTTTATTCCATTCGTTCCCGGGTAAAAGGCCGAATGATTGTAATAAAGCCTGTTCTTCCTCCTCCCAGGGGCCGTCGAGCAGATCCTCCAGCCGCTCAAACTCCTCCGGTGAAAGGCAACCACTTGACAATGAATGAGTGTTAGCACCGGTCTCCACCACCATCTCAGGCTCCTGCTGCTGAAGGCCCAGACCCAGATCGATCAACGGGGGTACCTTACCATCCAATATCGGGGACATTCTCGGAGATACATACTCTTCCTGTGAATTAGGTATGGTCAACTGATGATTTAGCTGAATATGAGGATCAGAAATAGTTCCCACCTCATGGAAATCCAGATCAATCAGGGGGGTCGCTTCTTGTCAAACATGTATTGTTCGGCGCCTAAGGACATTATCCAGGTGTTTTTTTAAGTCCAGCTGCGGCGCTGAATTTTCAAAAAAATGAAGAATATTTATGTCCGAGCTGGACAATAACTCTTTATTGAGCCAAATAAGGTTCGCTGTTTCTTGAGAGAAAAAAGTGACCACCGCCCGAGCCCTTATGTTATCAAAATATAGATATTCAATTTGCTTAATGTTGTGAGTGTATGTGTATGGCATTAATGACTTATCTAGAAGATCTATCAGATGGTATTTCCTCTGTGATGAGGTTATATAGCCCCACGGTTTTGGATAATTTTCAAAGACTAGCTTGTTTTTTATAAGGACGAGATTCCATCGAGGATGTAGTGGATGTGAAGGTAAGGCCGTTAGTTTTTGTTTTATCTGCGAGGCTCGCAAAGCGTCTTGCCAAGGGTCCTGCTGAGGGATATAAGGTGATGGTATTGAGGAAAGTATATCTGGCTGTTTCTCCCCCTCGGTTATTTCTGCTTCTGTAATCACTTTTGGATGCTTTTTATTAGGATATTTTACGTGGGGTGAAATTACTTTAGAGACTCTCGTCTCCGTTGGAATCTCCAACAAGTTAAAGAGTCTCTTGAAATTCATCCCAGGTTTCTGGGATGATTTGTGAGTCTTCATATTTTTACTTTTTTTTTGATGAAAAGCCGGGCGTCTCTTTTTTTTCTTGGAGGTTTTTTGTTGATTACGATTCATGGTAGTAACAGTCTTTGTGTGAATCCTCTGTAAGGGGGGTGATTTCCTAAATGCAGTATCATATCAACCACAAGATGCCTATGAGTTAGACAGAAAACTCAGCATCCCACAACCAGTCAGGGTTCATAACCAAAACTACAAAAATCCTCACAGCCAGTCAGCCAAGGTCACAGAAATCCCCACACAACACAAACTGACCTGGGGCTGCAGTTAGTGCAGAATGCTGCGGTATGATTGCTGACATGAGTGAGACCCTATTAACACATAATACCTCTGCTCTGAAATCTACACTGGTTGCCAATTTGCTACCAAGCCAAGTTCAAGGTGTGCTTTCCATGTTACAGGTTCCACATAGTACTTGTTCTGTTCTTATAAGAAATTGATCCTTTAGTGTGGCAGTACCTACACTTTGGAACTCCCTGCCTATTTACATTAAGCAGCCGCCTTCATTGTACTCATTTTGGCACCTGCTAAAAACATTTTTGTTTAGGCAACCTACCCAGGCATGTAGAAGCTATTATGGTTTTTTTCCTGTTTTTAACTCATTGTTAGTTTTATTATTTTGAACATTTTTAAATACCTGTCTTTAACTGTTTTGCCAATATTTTATTGTTTTAATTCCTTCTTTAAACCACTTTGAGGGTTTTTTTACAATAAAACAGTATACAAATGTTGTAAATAAAACACAGAAATAAATTTCAGAGTCACTGTAGCCCCTGGGTCTCTTTCCTCTTTTAGGCACAAAGGAATCTGCCTAATACTGAGTCAGGCCATTTGATACCATCTAGCTCAATACTGATGACATGGACTAGCGTTGGCTCTCCAGGATTCCAGACAATAGTCTCTTCCAGAGATTGAATTTTGGACTTTTGCATGCAAAGCATATGCCCTACCACTGAGCTATAGCGCTGTTTAAAAAAGTATCTTTTAAAAATTGTTCTTTTCAATTCACTAATGAATGCAGAGCATACTAGGGAAGATCCACACCATGCATTTAAAGCACATTCAACATACTTTCGAAGAACATGAATCCCACCACAGAATCCTGGGAACTGTAGTTTGTTAAGGGTGGTGGGAACTATAACTGTGAGGGGAAAACTACACCTCCCAGGATTCTTTGGGGGAAGTCATGCACTTTAAATGTGTTTTGGATGTGCGTTAAATGTATTATGTGGATCTGCATTACTTCATAAACTTTGCCTGCATATAAATCATTTTAATTAAAATTTAAATGGAAATAAGTGACAAAGATTACTGGGTGACCATGGGCTACACACCATTTCTCAGCCTAATCTGCCCCTCAGGGTGAAAACAACCGAGGGGGACCATGACCATCCCAAGGAAGAAGGGCACACTTAAAATGTAGAGGAAATAAACATTTGTAAATAATCATTTACAACCATAGTGTGTACATATCAAGACAAGTATGAAGAAATATTTATTGTAAGCATGAATGTCAAAGATGTTTATTATTTACAGAACCTCTAAAGATATTTATAGTGCAATCCTATGTATGTTTACTCAGAAGCAAGTCTCTATGTATTCAATGGAGCTTACTCAGACCTTGAAGCATGCACAGGAGTGCAATCTCAAGTGTAAGGAACTTCACTCAATCAATCAAAAATTCAGAATCATGCCACATTAAGCTGTTTTGCAACTGTTTTATACTTGTTTTATGGTTGTTGTATTTTCAATGGCTTTATTTCTTGTTGTGAGCTCATCTGCCTTGGTTTCCAACCCTACCTCTCAGGGTTGTTGGAAATATTACATATACACCTACACTGGAGATGTAAAAATACATAAACCCATATAATAGTTTATTGTCAAAACCAGTTCGCTATTGCATAACATTTTTTAAGTATCAGTTTCCTCCCATATAAAAGCAGTGACACCTAAGAAAGCCCCGCGTAACTGCTTTAAAAAAAAGGATTGGAGGATCCTTTTCTATGTTCAGTCAAAAGTCCCATTGATTTTCAGCACAATCCTAACCATGTCTACTCAAAAGTAAGTCCTACTGAATTCAATGGGGTTAACTCCCAGATATGTGGAATTAGCATTGCACCTTTACTCCCAGAAAAGCTTCATATTAGGAAGGTTTTCAAAACAGGTTATGGATAAGACAAATAAACTGCCCTCTTCAACAGTCCAGTAAATTTTAAACTTGTTTGACTCCTTAATTAGAAAAGTATAACTCTATAGAATGTACACTTTTAAAAACTTCTGTTCAAAACTTATTTGAAATATAAAATGTATAATATGCCATTTTGCAAGTAATTAAAAAACCCTGCATGTACACTTTTATGCCTACCAAGATCCTGCTGTGATCTTCTGTTGTAGTGCAATCCTATGCATGTTTACTCAGAAGCAACTCCCAATCCTATACAGAGAAAGTTCTCTTTACGCAGCTAAAAGCTACTGTTATATATTTACTGAATGCCTGATGTGAGACAAGCAGGAAAAGGAAACTGTTCTCCGAACTTGAAATGGGGTTTAGGTATTGCCTGGGGGTGTGTCAACAAATCTTGTCAATCACAACCCAGACTTCAGTTATTGGGTAAAAACCTGAAAGGGCAGGGGTTAGAGCAGCCGGTACCAACAGAAGTTGGGGGGGGGGCTGACATTTTGATTTATATCTTTTGAACCAGACCACCTAGAAACTTAATTTTTTAAAAAGTGAAAGCTAAGAGTCTGCAGATTAAGGTGACTCACCCAGAGACCTGGAGAGGACCCCCCCCAAAACAGAGTCTCTGGGCAAAAACCAGACACCTGGCAACCCTAGTATGTGTGTACATCATTCACATGACAGGAGAGGTAGGTGGGACACATGGACAGGCTTATTAGCCCTGTGCTGTCTGTATGGGGGGAGGTTGGGCTAAGGCACCATGGGCCCACCTCAGGGCAGGCTGGTGCCCAAGGGTTTAGTCATGGCTGGTGCCAGCCCTGCTAGAAATGCTGGGGATTGAACCTGGGATCTTCTGCATGTAGGGCAGATACTCTACCATTGAGCTACAGCCCTTCCTTAGGCTCCTGAACCTGGAAACAAGGGGGCTGTGCAAACCCTGTACTTGTCTGATCAAGCAATGTGGAACTTCATAGTCCAAATGGGCTGCAGCTTAGTCAGGAACTTTATAACTTTGCAAGAGGCAGGAGAGTAAAACTAAGCCATAGCCATGTTCACAGGTTCTCCTGGCTCTGGTTCAAAAATGCCACAAATCCCCAGTGGCTTGACACAGCTTGAACTCCACACACACACCACACACACTCACAAACACACATGCTATAGCTTTGGATAGTTAAAGTAGGCAGTATAATATTTGTTCCATGTAGTAATTTTTAGCCATGAAGATTTTTGAGGTGTCTGACCTTCAGCTGCTGGCTTGTTATTTTCTGTTCTTGTCAGTTCACAAAACACACCAGGGAATAATTTCATCCACCAGTGAAGTTCAATCATTTCTGGACTGAAATACAGAAACTGCTCATCAGTGCACAAAAAAATGTTACAGAGGTTAGGACACGTGTGAAGCTGATACTACTGCAAAAGTATTTTAATATGTTCACCATCTGTTCATGAGCTGCAAACAGATCAACATGCTGAAATTAATGTTCCTGAAGGCCAAACCAGATGTGACAGATCTGTACATTTAAACATAGATCCAACAGAATCATGTTCAAAAAGTGGCAAAGAATCTGCAACAGCAAAAGGGTTGCTTGGGTTAGCATAGGCTAAATACTCCTCTTCATAGCCTCCCTCTCCTAGCACTATTTTCAAAGCCAGGCACACTTCATTTGTTGGAACTTGAGTGACAAGAAAGGCACCTGGCAGGACAGGCTGTAGAAGGGGTCCTTTCTTTGCAACTCTTATCATAACCCGAGTTGTGACTATGGACATTTTCCTATGTCTACTGGAAAAACTAGTTGTCCAGACTATAAGGACAAACTAATATCCATGTAATATTTTCCTCAAATACCTTCTTTTTCTTTGGAATTTATAACATTATCATAAACCAACACCTTGAATTCCTCTGTATGTAGACAGTAGTTTGTTCCAGTCATTAGTTATTGTTTCACATCATCCCAGCTGCATGATCCAAAGATATCATGTTTCTTCTCTTTTTTTCAGGGGAAGAAATGCTTTTCATCGTCTGTCATTTTTAAAAATTATAATGAGTCCAAATCTTGTTTTCTAGGTTCATTCATCATTTTCTTCTATAACTCTTCTCTTTTCACCAGGCTGCAGAGAATTGGCTAGTAACATCACCACTACGTCACGTTTGAATTAAGGATATCAAAACAGATCAGTTTAAATGCCAAATCTTTGCATAAAGAATAATTGTAAAGAATAGTACACTATGGTAATGGAACGGAAATTCTCCGTTGGCATGAAGGCTGTTCTCCTTGCCTTTACTAACCCTCCTGTGGGGCCTTGTCTAAAAAGCAGCTGGAAACTGTTACTAGTCCAGAATGCAATGGCTAGACGTTTATATTATTATTAGTAGTAGTAGTAGTAGTAGTAGTATATACAGAAAAAAGGGAGGCCAAAGTAGTTAGTGCACTTCACATATCTGATGGTTTAAAAAAGGTGCTCTGGAAGTGGCACAAAACACTTTCTCCTGTGCAAAGTTGCTCCTAAAGTTGCTATTCCCATCAGGAAGCAAGCTGCCTCTGGTGCAAGAGAAAAGGGTAAAAAAAAAAAAAGAAGGGGGAAAAAAGGACTCCCCACCACCATTGTCCCAGTCCCACTATTTAACAAACCCAAATCTATACAATACGGTCATGAATTTGGAACAGTCTCCCTGAGGAAGTACGCCTGGCGCCGACTCTGCTCTCCTTCCGGCGCCAGGTCAAAACCTTCCTATTCTCTGAAGCATTTTAAGTTACACTGATTTAATTTTAAAAATGTTTATTGTGTTGGATTGTTGCTTGTATTTTAGTATTGTTTTGTTATTTATTGTATTTTTATGCTGTTTTATGTTCACCGCCCAGAGAGCTATTGCTAGTCGGGCGGTATATAAATTTAATAAATAAAAATAAATAAATAAAATGAATTTCACATATCTTTTAATGTTGTCCAAAGACATAGGTGTAAACTTCAGGGGATCTGCAGGGTCACCCCCCCCCAGATTTTCTCAGGGGGAGCTCAGCCTGCCCCCCTTCCCCAGGCAGCCAGTGCCAGGCAGTATTGACAAACTCACATAATGGACTCAGTTATAACAGCAGCTACAACACAGGACTGTCTCATCTCTGTTGTGTCATACTACAGTTTCAATGATTCTTTGGGGCTTTCTTCCTATTTGCCAGCATTTCTTTCTTTCTTTCTTTGTGTTTATTAGGGATTTATACCCTGTCTTAAAGGGCCTATGGCCCTCTCAAGGTGGCTTAGTCCTTAACCCTAGCTCCACCCACTTTCTTTGGAGTAACAGACTGCAAAGCCTCAGTTGGGCCCAAAGCTGTAAAGAAGGCTGAACTAGGTAAGTCAAGAGCTTCCATAATATTAAATATAAAAAAAAATTCAATATATTTTACAGCGACAACTGTGACAATTAATTTTGTCACAGTTAGGTGGGTGTCTCTCAGTCACCATGAAAAATAACAACAAATAGTCTGTGGGACTTGATTGAGTTTTAAATAATAACAGATTTTACAATAAACAAAGAAATATACAGTCATAAACAATCTTTTTCGTTGTTGATTTTAGTCCAAGTGTAGTCATGGGCCATCTTGAGATTGTTTTCAAGTTAAGTTCTTGTGTTTCTGAGCTTTAATTGTGACACTGAATTCTGTTTGTTTGACTGTTTAAATTAATAACATATTTTGTTCAATTAAGCTTTCTTTGCATAGTCAAATAAAAAGGAGTATTAGGCCTGTTTTGCTGTTTTGAATTCAGAAATGAACTGAGAATCACCTCGCTTGTGCTATAATGCTGACAGTTAATTTACTTGTGTGTGTGTAAAGAGAAATGCTAATTTGCTGAATTGTAGAATCATTGTTTGTTTAAAGCTGTGTCTGCAAAATAGATAATTGTATTCTCACAGGCTTTTAGTTGCAAATGCACCTGTGCCCAGACTATGTTGCAAACTATGTTGCACATGTACAAGGTCAATATGAACATAACAAGTGTGAAAAACAATCTCCTAATATGGTTACCAGGAGGAAATGGGCATGGATTAATGATGTAGTTATGATGTAGATGTGATGAAATTGATGCATGAATAATTAGTAAAATAAAGCTTATAAAAAGGCCAGCACAGCAGAGTTTGTCAGAATTGGCTTGGCCCTTCTCCACGTGCACGTGTTAGAAATAAATATACTCTATCCTCCATCTTGTTTCGTTCGTTCTTGAACTCTATTGGGTGAGTATTTGGGAGTGAATCCTCAGCCACTAGGACCCTAAAAGGGACTAGGGTGTATTGTTTATAACAATTTGGCAACTCCGCCGGGACATCATCTTATTGGCATTCCTCTTTGCTTTGGACGTGGTCCCTACAGGGGGTTGGGAAGAGCGCTCCAGGCTACTTTCAGCCTGCCCAAGCCTGTGGGAGCGGATTGGGGTGACGAGGTATTGCCATGATGACTCCCTTTTAAATCGAAACAAGGTTGGAGAGGATTGGAGAAGAGCAGGGGGTTTCAACGTTCCAACGTCTCTTCGAAAGGGGTAAGAGCCCACTGGGCCTAAGTGTGGAGAGAGTGGTGTGTGAAAGTGTGTGCATGAGACAGGGCTTATCTGCAGCAGTTTACCCTGAAGCGAATGTGGACCTCTAATTAGTGCGTTTCTCACGTCCTCGCGAGAGGCTGAGCCACGAACAGAGGGAAGAGCGTGTTGTAAGTCATCTGCCTGTTGTTTTGTCTCAGACACCCCCCAGGTTAGATGGAGAGGCTACCCCCAAAAGTCGTACGTCATCTGCAAAGGGCAGACAGGACTGGACGGGAACATGTGGCAGGGTGCATCAAAACAGGAAAAGGCAGAGAGGATGGGACAGAGGGAAGTTAGGAAAGGGCTTAGAAAGAGTCAGAAGAAAAAGGGTGATTGGAAAATGACCCCCCTTGAATGTATTTTGCAAAATTTCTCTGAGTTTAAGAAAAATGTTGTTTCTTCTGGAGGGCCGGTCCCGAATGAAGAACAGTTGTCAATGTTTTGTAATGAAGTATGGGTGGAGCTGGGTATTGATTGGCCATTGGGAGGAACGTTTAATATTACAAAGGCTCGGCAGTTGGAAGCCACCCTTTTTGACATGCTGCCAGATGAGTTAACCTCATGGTGGTATGCTAGGGGGTGGAGAATCATCTGCCTAGACCCACCGTCAGAGTGTGCGCTGGAAATGGCTTTGGCTCAATGCCAAATTAATAAGGGAAAGAAATTGGAAATAAAACCCCCAGTTCTACAGGCAGAAGAAGACGAATGCCTGGTTTCACCTACGGCTCTACCTCCGGCCATTCCTTTGCCAGCACCACCAGTATTACCAGTGCCACCACAGGGAATACAATTGCCACCAGCCCAAATTGTGCCACCTATTCAAGCTCAGATTGAATCATCAGTTCAGGCTGTGCCACCAGCTCAAGTACAGCCCCCAACATATCAACAATCTATTGTCTCGCAGACCCAGTCCACTAATTTTGGAACCCCTTCTTCTGGAAGTGCAGCAATGGCACAAGATTTAAGTCAATCACCTATTGCTGGGACTTCATCTGGAACTGCAGTGACGTTCCAGGATTTGAGTCAATCTTTAAGGCGAATAAGACAAGAATATGATATTTTGGATCGTTATGCTTATTCTGTGCAACAAAGCCAGAATTTAGGAGCCTCGCCCCAAATGATTGACCCACGTCTCCAGATGATTGAGGAAGTTAGGAGGGAAAATCAAGGAATGGATAGACATACCTTGCGGAGAGGGCACACATATAGTTCCACTACAATAAGCAGAGATGCAGGCAGAAATAATCTTGCACCAGAAGATATTTTGGCCGATGCCTCTCACCTTATGGCACCAATGCGAGAGATGTTAGATGGCCAGGGACAAGTTGCTTATGTACATGTGCCCTTTACCACCTCTGATTTATATAATTGGAAAAATCAGACGCCAGGCCTGAGAGAAGACCAAGATAAACATTGCCAATTATGGGAGACTATTTTTGCTAGCCACCACCCTACCTGGGCTGATATTCAGACATTGATGAATACGCTTCTCAGTACAGAAGAAAAGTCATTAGTACTTTCCCAAGCTATGGCTCTTGCATTGGAGGAGCAGAGACAAGGTGGCAATGCACCTGGTTTAGCCCCGGTACATGTTTTACCAACTGTGGACCCTCATAGGTGGATTCAGACTCCAGGAGTAGGAGCCCCTGAGATTACTAGATATAAAAGAATGATTTTACATGGACTTAAACATGCCATTCCCAAACCAATGAATGTGGCAAAGTTATATGAAATTCATCAGGAAAAAGAGGAAAATCCCTCTTCTTTCCTAAATCATCTTACTACAGCTATGCGAAGATTTACTACTCTTAATCCAGAGGCTGATGAAAATCAGCGGATTTTAATTTCTTTATTTATTAGTCAAAGTTCTTCAGATATTCGGAAGAAGTTGCAGAAGGTGGAAGGAGTGATGGGTATGAGAATGGGACAAATAATGGATATTGCGTTTAAGGTTTATATAAATAGAGATAAACTAAGTAAAAAAGAAGACGGAAAGTTGATGAAAAAGCAATGCAGCATGCTTGAAAAACAGTGCGATTTGATTGCGGCAGTGGTTGGTGTAGGCCAAACAGATAAGGCAAGAGGGCCACGGAGAAGACTGGAGAAGGACCAATGTGCGAAGTGTTTGAAGAGAGGTCATTGGGCAAAAGATTGTAGAAATAAGGAGGTACCTAGACCTCGCCAAGTTGGACGGGGAGGCCCATATGGCTATAGAGAGGCCCCTGGCTCTCGGGACAATTATAGGGAATCAAGGTAGTCTCAAATTCTGATTTAAATTCATCTCAGGCCCGAATTGCAGTTGCCAGAGGGCAGGAAGAAGAATCAGAATGAAGGTGGACGGGATATGAGGGCGGCTCGCGGGAAGAACCATATGTGTCCCTTACCCTGAATAATTCGGCGGTCCAAGGACTAGTAGATACAGGAGCGTCCTTCTCTATGATACCACGAGCAATGTCCCGTCTACCTTTAACCCTCACGAAAGAAGGACACCGTCGTCGAGTCCCTTTGTCCCAACCCATCCAGGTACACCTTCCAGGAAGAAAGGATAAGCAACAATATTTTACACATCAGTTTTTGGTTTCGGATGATTGCCCTATTGCAATATTTGGAAGGGATCTTCTAGCAAAGCTTCAAGCTCAAATCATATTTAAAAGAAAAACCTTGGAAGTAATGATACCAAAGCAACAAGAATGCACCTTCCAAATGATCCTAAGGGGGGAGCCAGAAGTTAAAGAGAAGCAACAGTGGAAGCCTCCGGAGGGAATCCATCCTGATATTTGGGCCAGAAAGAATAATCCTGCTCGTGCGGTCAATGCTGAACCAGTAAAGGTCAGATTGAAGCCTGGGGTAGGCCCAACCCCAGTACGTCAATTTCCTTTGAAGCCAGAAGTATGCTTGAGTTTGAAGGAACTAGTGACGGACTTTATTCATTATCAATGGTTACATCAAACTACTAGTCCTCATAATACCCCCATATTTGGAGTTCCCAAGGAAGGCCGCCCAGGACAGTATAGGATGGTGCAAGACTTGCGAACTATCAATGAAAAAGTTTTAGAAGATGTTCCAGTAGTGCCAAACCCACATACTCTGTTGGCTCATGTACCTGGTGATACTACCCGGTTTACTGTTATTGATTTAAAGGATGCATTCTTTTCAATACCTCTTCATGAAGATAGTCAAGACCTTTTTGCATTCCAATGGGAAGATCCAGTTGATCATCAACAGTGTCAGCTAACCTGGTCTGTGTTACCTCAAGGGTTTATCAGTTCCCCATCAGAATTCACAAAGGCTTTACAGAAGGATTTAGGACCATGGTATCAACAACAACCAAAGTCAGCATTGCTAGTCTATGTGGATGACCTTTTGATCTGTAGCCCAGATAAGAGGAGTAATGAACAAGATGCTGTGAGTTTATTGAATCATTTGCATGCCTGTGGATATCGAGTGTCCAAAGATAAGGTACAATGGAACCAGAAGCAAGTAACGTACCTAGGATACCAACTATCACAGGAGGGACGAATGTTATCAACTGAAAGGCGGACAGCGATTTGTGGTTTACCACCACCAACAAATGTTAGGGAGCTACGATCGTTCTTGGGTTTGGCTGGCTTTTGCCGACAGTGGATACCAAACTACAGTAGCTATGCCACTCCTTTGTATGAGTTATTGAAGAAGGAAACAGATTGGAAATGGACTAAAGAATGTCACCAAGCTTTTGAAGATATCAAACAAGCTTTGCAGAAAGCACCAGCTTTAGCCTTACCAGATGGACTTAAACCATATAGACTTTATGTTTCAGAAAACAAGGGAACTGCGAGTGGAGTTTTGACATAGCAGTGGGGCCCTGACCATCTACCAGTGGGTTACTACTCGTCTCAACTGGATCCTGTAGCAAGGGGATGGCCAGCATGTCTGCGAATTGTGGCAGCCACAGGAATTCTTATGAAGAAAGCCAAAAAGATCATGATGGGAGCCCCGGTGGAAGTACTAGGACCTCATGATTTGAAAAGGATCCTGGGAGAAAAGGCTGCAAAGGTCCTTAGCCCAAGTAGGATTACCCAGTATGAACAGCAGTTGCTAGGACGACAAGGCTTACATCTGAAAGCTTGTATTACTTTGAATCCAGCAACACTATTGCCCCAACCGGGAGAATTAATACATGATTGTATCCAGACATTAGAATGTTCATTGAAACCTCGGATAGATTTGACTGATCAGCCAATAGCAGGACGACATTTATATGTGGATGGAAGTTCGAAGGTAATAGATGGACAGCGGTATGCAGGCTGTGCTGTGTGTGAGGACTTGAAGCCTATAAAGAGTGTTAAATTGCCACCTACCTATTCAGCCCAGATGGCGGAATTGGCCGCAGCCATAGAGGCTCTGAAAGAATTGAATCAACAAGAAGGGAATATATACACTGATTCTAAGTATGTATTCCAAACTGCACATGCCTTCGCTATGTTGTGGAAGGAAAGAGGCTTTATTAAAAGTGATGGACACAGAATTGAGCATCAACAGATGATAAAGGAATTTTTGGAATGTGTTCAATTGCCAAACAAGATAGCTATTATTCATGTGAAGGCCCATGGAAAAGAATCAGATTAAGCTAGGCGAAAGGGGAATCATCAAGCGGATGAGGCAGCAAAGGAAGCAGCATTGAGTGGACAGCCGTTGGAGAAGAATTTAATGAGCATCATGATCCCATGGAGAGAGTTGATCCCTCAATATTCTAAGAAGGAAGAAGATGCTGCAATACAGTATGGGGCTCAGAAGTTATCCAATGGTTGGTGGCAATTACCTACAGTATTAATTTTTGTCCCAAAGGCAGTGCTTCGAGCTCTTGTATTAGAGACTCATAAACAGACTCATCTTGGAGGCAACGCTTTAGGGGATCTTTTAATTAGGCAAATAGTTGCACCAGGATTGTATGAAGAAACAAAGTGAGCAGTGTATGGATGTACTATCTGTGCAGCAACAAATCCTGCCCCAAAGCCACCACCAGTGATGGGAGGAAGACCATGGGCTTACTATCCTTTCCAGCGATTACAAATAGACTTTGCAGAATTACCAAGATGTGCAGGGTATAAGTACCTGCTAGTTATAATAGATCAATTGACAGGATGGATAGAGGCCTTTCCTACGCGAGCAGCAACAGCAATTACAGTAGCAAAGATACTGTTGAAGGAAATCTTTCCAAGATATTATATGCCAGAGACATTTGAGTCAGACCAAGGCCCACATTTTGTGAGTAAAATAATTTGTGCTGTAAGTGTGGCCTTGGGATTCAAGTGGAACCTCCATACCCCATGGAGACCACAATCATCCGGTCAAGTTGAACGTGCTAACCAGACGGTTAAGACTTTGTTGACTAAACTTTGCCAAGAGACAAAGTTGAATTGGATAACAGCATTGCCATTGGCTTTAACTATTATGAGAAATACTCCCAGGGGAAAAACAAAACTGACTCCCTTTGAGTCACTGTTTGGCAGACCTCCCATTGAGCCTGGGCCCCAGACAGAGATTAATGGGGAATTGGGAAACAGACAATTATTAGAATATGTTACTGCCTTGCAGGGTGTTTTGTCTTCTATTCACAGGCATAATCGTGAGTTTCAGAGGTTACCCTTGGATGTGGCCATTCACCAATACCAACCCGGAGATTGGGTACGAGTTCGGAAGTGGAAGCAAGAGCCTTTGCAGCCCACGTGGGGACCACCGGAGCAGATCATTTTGATTACCGAATCGGCAGTAAAGCTCATAGGCCATAAGCGGTGGGTCCATGCCAGTAGGATAAAGAAAGCAGAGCCTGTCATTACTGAGGAACCAGAGAAGGGAGTAGCCAAGGACTCCCCACGTGGAGAGGCGAAGGATCAGACGCCTGAAGAAAAGTGGTTATCGGAAACCGTACCGGGTTTCAACCTGAAGCTCAAGTTGAAAAAACAGAAAGACTGAGATTGTATGGGAGGTTCACGGAAACCTTTCCCCATCCAGCCTACTAGTGTACAAGTGCCAGGAGACCCCAGAAGGAAGGTTCCAATAACAGTAGTCCAGATTGTAGATACGTGTCCTAAGGATAGAAAACAACATCTACACACTATTGCTCGAACCTTTTTGAATTCTGTTATTCCACCCGATATTGATCTCAAGACTGTACGTCTGAGGTGGTAGATGGGAGGATCTAGTCCTCCTCTCCCTTTTCGGATTATCATTTCACCAATACAGTTGCCCCATGGAACCGGATCAAAAGTGCCAGTCACAGTGAAATATGCTCGAAAGATTATCGGGGAATTTGGAGAATATCAGCAGTGGTGTATGATCACGTACACCTTTGTGCATTTTCAACATCCACATTTTTCGCCAAGAGCGGATTGGGCAGGAGGGTGGTAATACTGGAAGTACCCTAGTAATTGAAAAATTTGAATCTTTGCAAACTTGGATCAAAGCCCTTAAGTCAATGGGAGGAAGTGTTTTACCTTCCCCATTAATTGCAATAATAGCTGCAAGAGACGAAAGGAACTATCAAAGGTATCTTCGAGTTCCTGTAGTAGTAATTCAGAAATGACCACCTTTACTTGGTTCACGCCTTAATAGACCATATCAGTGGCATACAGTGGTTCGGACTTGGGTGAATCACAGAATTCCAAACAGTGGTATTAGATTTGTGTACTAGATTTGTGGCCTAAGTTGTATCTCATGTTAAAATGGGAAGAAACTCAGCAAATATTAATTCTCTGGGCTTTAAGCCTATCCTTGGTACTATTTTGTGTCTCACTTCTTTATTTGTGGTATATATCTGCCTCCCAACTCCTTTTTCCACTCAAGAAGCGGGAATATGTAGAGATCAAAGGAGCTCATTCCAGAAGGAAAAAAGGGAAAATGTGTTTGTTGAACTCGCTCAAGAGGTAGCCAAAGGGTTTAACCTCACAAATTGTTGGATTTGTGGAAGTCCAAAAGGATTTTTAAAATGGCCATGGATAGGATTTCCCCTTGCACCCTACTGGCTTTTAAGTAATAAAAGTGAAGTACATGTTAATCTGAGCACCTGGACAGAGCCACATGAATGGGAATTGTACAAATCAAGTTTGAGCAAATATTGTCTCCAACAGAATATTTTGAGAGGCAAATATGTTGGAGCCAGTAAATGTAATTGGACGTTGGGATGGTGAGAGTATTGTTCCATTGGTAATTGTCCAGTTACAAACTGTACTAAATTTGTTTCCCGATGGAATAATACACACATCCAACTCGAAAATGGAACATGGTGCTCATGTATTCCTGGTGCACGTAATCAGAGTTCATGTAGGTCTAAATGTTCGGATCCTTACACAGATATTCAATTGAGTGACTGCCAAGAAAGGAATCTAACGATTCCTACCATCTTAAAAGATCAAGGTTGGCTATGGAAGCACCTTAATGGAACCGTTATTATGGGATTTCAGAATTATTGGACAGTATGGAACCAAACTAATAATGATACTAGATGTACATACAGAAATGAATCCCAATTATGGAAGTGTAATTTTGTTTTGGGACAAGGATACCGCATTGTCACAGGCCCTCTCGGTGCAAAGGATAAATATTACATTCCTTATAATAAAAATTCTCCAATTCTACACAATACTACTATGCCTGCATTAAAAGGACACTATTGGATTTGTGGGAGTAAAGCTTATGCAATTCTCCCCTTGAATTGGACTGGCATTTGTTATGTTGGAATAATACAGCCAATGTATACTATAAAAAGTGGAAGTCTAAATCCTTTAGTTCCAGTATTTGATGGAGAACAGTCTGAAAGAAAGAAAAGGGCACTTGATCTTTCTTTAACAAAAGGCCAAGACAATGGTTGGAGAGATACTTGGCTTCCAGAAAGGATCATTGAACATTACGATCCTGCTTCATGGGCACAAGATGGTTCAGCGGGATACCGTGGCCCAATATATATTTTGAATCACCTTATTAGACTTCAGGCGGTAATAGAAATAATAACCAATCAAACAGCTGAAGCTTTAACCTTGCTTGCTGATCAATCAACTCAAATGAGAGAAGCGATACTTCAAAACCGACTGGCCTTGGATTATTTGTTAGCTAAAGAAGGAGGTGTCTGCGGACTCCTTAATTTGACAGAATGTTGTGTGAAAATTGATGACAACGGCAATATAGTAAAAGACATTGCTAATAAAATCAAAAAGCTTGCTTATGTCCCAGTGCAAACTTGGAAAGGAATAAATCTTGGAGCTTGGGGAAGTTGGTTCAATTGGTTTGGAGGAATGAAGACAATGATTGTATTGGTTCTTTTGATTTTAATGGGATGTATGCTCTTACCTTGCCTGTTACCTGTAATTATGAATGGTATTCGTAGCATAATAGATAATGCAGTAACTAAAAGTAGTATGCAAATGTATGGCAGAATTATGTATCAACAAGTGATTCAGAATGAAGAAGCTATATGATATAAATATCAAAAAGCTTCTAAGGGGGGAATTGTGACACTGAATTCTGTTTGTTTGACTGTTTAAATTAATAACATATTTTGTTCAATTAAGCTTTCTTTGCATAGTCAAAGTAAAAAGGAGTATTAGGCCTGTTTTGCTGTTTTGAATTCAGAAATGAACTGAGAATCACCTCGCTTGTGCTATAATGCTGACAGTTAATTTACTTGTGTGTGTGTAAAGAGAAATGCTAATTTGCTGAATTGTAGAATCATTGTTTGTTTAAAGCTGTGTCTGCAAAATAGATAATTGTACTCACAGGCTTTTAGTTGCAAATGCACCTGTGCCCAGACTATGTTGCAAACTATGTTGCACATGTACAAGGTCAATATGAACATAACAAGTGTGAAAAACAATCTCCTAATATGGTTACCAGGAGGAAATGGGCATGGATTAATGATGTAGTTATGATGTAGATGTGATGAAATTGATGCATGAATAATTAGTAAAATAAAGCTTATAAAAAGGCCAGCACAGCAGAGTTTGTCAGAACTGGCTTGGCCCTTCTCCACGTGCACGTGTTAGAAATAAATATACTCTATCCTCCATCTTGTTTCGTTTGTTCTTGAACTCTATTGGGTGAGTATTTGGGAGCGAATCCTCAGCCACTAGGACCCTAAAAGGGACTAGGGCATATTGTTTATAACATAATGACTTTAGGATCTGTAATTCAACTTATTCTGGATGGGGTTGCACTCACCCTTGAAGGAGAAGGTCTGCAGTTTGGGAGTCCTCCTGGATCCTGCCCTGCTGCTTGAATATCAGGTGGCTGCGGTAGCCAGGAGTACTTTTGGCCAGCTCAAACTGGTCTACCAGCTGCGTCCGTTCCTGGAGGCAGTTGACTTGGCCACAGTGACACATGCATTGGTGAAATTGAGGCTTGATTACTGTAACACACTCTATGTGGGGCTGCCTTTGAAAACGGAAATTGCAGTTTGTTCAAAATGCTGCAGCCAGAATGTTAACTGGAGCACGGCACAGGGAGCATATCACCCCTGTGCTGTATTGACTCCACTGGCTCCCAGTTTGTTTCTGGGCCCAATTCAAAGTACTGGTTCTGACCTTTAAAGCCCTAAATGGCCTTGAACCAATGTATCTGAGGGACCGCTTATGCCTATATGTACCTACCTGGGATTTAAGATCATCTGCCTCAAGTCTCCTCTGCATGCCTGGAATGGAAGATGTTAGACTGACAGCCACATGAGAGAGAGCTTTTTCAGCTGTGGCCCCCAAGCTTTGGAATACTCTACCCCAAGAAGCCCATTCTTCTCCCTCCCTGATGGTTTTCCAGAGACTTCTGAAAGCGATCTTGTTCTGGAGAGCCTTTGGGAGGGACTGAAGGTAGAGCCTGACACTGATTCTATTTGCATTTTATGTATTTTAATTTATTTTAATGTTGTTGTGATCTTTATTGTGTACAGTTTTATAATGTACATGTTCAATTTTCTTGTAAGCTGCCCTGAGTGCCATATTATAGGGTAGAAGGGTGGGATAGAAATATGTTAAATAAATAAATAAATAATTGAAGAAGAAATAAAAGATGCAACAAAGTATTGTTGTTGTTGTTGTTTTATTATTGCCTGCCCATCCTCCCACAGTACCCACATGGGAGCCCATGGTGGCAAACAAGAAGTGATAAAACACTCAAAACATATTTAAAAACAATACATTTTTAAAAAATCTTAAAAACCATTCCAATTCAGATGCAGACTGGGATCAAAAACAATTATTTAATGTGGGTATGCCATAAATCACCTGAATGAAGGTCATGGACCACTGGTGGTCCACAGAGCACAGTTTGGGAACCCCTGCCCTATAGGCTTTCCTGTGTTACCTTTCTTAATGTCAAATTTGTGTCCGTTTATTCTCTTGCATAGAGACTGTCCAGGTTGTCCTATGTACATGCATGTACATTTGCATCCCTTAAAGTGACCATCCTAAATGACTTAGACAAAGGTTATATGAAGGAACACCTCCTCCAGTATGACTTGGGCCAGACATTGTCAGAGGACAATCCTCCATTTCAGGAAGCATGCTTGCTGGCAATGAGATCTTGGGTCTCTTCTGTAGTAGTAGTAACAGTGCCCTATGCTGGACCAGACTGATAGGAGGAGCACTATAATTCACTTACTTACAGTACACTAGAGAGGATGGAATTTGGGAGTCTGGCTGGAGACCAAGATAATCAATCACATTCTTTGCATCAGTCTACAGTCCTAGAGGAGGACATAACCCAGCTGTTCCATTTCTGGATCATTCAGCAAGGAGAAAAGATTGCAAAACTTCACAACATAGCGTCTCTTAATGGGAAATTTTATTTCGATCTTGACTAAAAACACTTGTTTAATGTTGTTTCCTTGCTATAGAGCCATAGCTATACCCAGGCAGGTAGTACAGTCCATACTTTAGAAGAGAAAAACATAAATTCCTCAGAATTCTCAACACTTTTTCAGGTATTACCTGAAGCAATGGAAACATGCCAACCTGAATATTCACATCTATCTCCCAAAGCTAAATAACCAAAGCACAGGGCAACACTCTGCAGTATAGAAAGTCAGCAAGCTAACAAAAATAAAAGCATTATTTCATTCCAGGTACTCATGAGAATTCCAGAAGAGACATTTAATGGAAAATACAACATTAAATAGCTTCAGAATATGTATCTACAAGTGTCAGCTACAGACGTGGAGGGCTCTACAAAGTTGTCCCTGTCTTCACTTGGAACTAATCCAAGCTCTGAAAAGAAAGAAGAGAACAGCCCACAGTGGATTGATTTAAATCAACAAGAAAAAAGACCAGTTTAAATCATTAATTTAAATCATGTTTCTAGCTGATGCTTCTTCATATATTTCCAAAACAATGGGGAAAATCTGAGCTCTAAACCACATTATTTTAAAACTAAGTAGAGCATTATCTACACTGATAGTGGGAGGTGGGAGGAAAACCTTTTTAGAGTCAAGGGTCGCATTCTCTCAGGGCAAATCTTGGAGGCTGCTTACTAGAGATTCATGGGTCCAAAGCCAAAAGTAGTGAGGCCAGACCTGGTAGTTTCTTTCTGCCTGTTTCTTCCTTTCTCTGCTACCCCTTTCCTCTTTCTCTCTGCCACTCTCCAAGTAATTGGGCTTAGTAAATAAAGGTCCCTTTTTTCTAATAGCCATATAAGAAGAGATTATGAGAACAGGGAGGGAGTTAACTCTTCCCTCCCCAGCTCTAACCTTCTAAATTCTTATTCTGTTATGGGGGGGGTGTCTAAGGAGAGGAGGCTGTGGACTGAATCCAAATGTGCCTGTGGGCCACCTGTTTCCACCTCTGATGTACACTGTGTCAAACAACCAGGGGTTGTGTCTTTGTCACACTTTAGATTTTACATGGTTTCTTTTTTCCTACAGAGGGGATGTCATTAAACTATTCCCAGGCATATAGGTTCATTCTTATAGGGACCATTATAGTGGACCAGCACCCATGACAGTTTGTGAGGTCAACAGGGCCTGTGTACATGTCTACCCGGAAGTAAGTCCTACTGAGTTCAATGAGGCTTACTTTCAGGCATGTGGATATAAGATTGTACTCTTGGGTATGGGAATAGGGCTGTGCATGCTGAACAGTTTTAACCTTTCCTATATCTTTTTCTGTTTCTTTTTAATGTTGCCTCTTTCTGCTTCACATTGTCTTGGCCCAGCCTAACTTTCACAAAAACAAAGTAGCAAATGATAATGAAATGCCTTTGACTGATAGGTGAAAACATGTTTTCATAGTTCCTGGGCAGACTAAAGCAGTTTTCTTTCACAGGGTGAAAATGAAATGCCTGTGTTTGGTAAGTACAGTGTAAATATTAATATTTGAGAAATGATCAGATTGGTTTTTCATTGACATAGAAAAGCCTCCTTATAACTCAAAGTGGGAAGTGGCCAGATTCAGTTCAGAGATTCTGTAGGGCTAACATGCTTTTATTCAGATTGTTTAACGTTACCGTATGTCACATTCATACCACACATTTAAAGCACATGGTTTCCCCCAAAGAATCATGGGAACTGTTGTTTGTTAAGGGATACTAGGAATTGTGGCTCTGTGAGGGATAAATTGCAGTTTCCAGGATTCTTTGGGGGAAACCATGTGCTTTAAGTGTATGGTATGAATGTGACCTTAGTTATTATTTAAGAGAAACTAAGTGGGTGATATCCAACATTAGTCATACTTAGATTCATGGATATCAATGGACTTAAGTTGTCAATTGATTTAAATGTGTCTTTTCTGAGTATTACAACAATTGATTTTGCCCAATATTGACATATTTTCATTTTTTTTAAAAAACCCAAACATATCAGATGTTTTTTTTAAAATAAATAAATGAATAAATATAATTGATTTCTGTCCACTCTGGAAGAGCCAGGAACAATTTCCAATCCACCCCATTTGTTCCAGCAGTACCCATTCCTGTCAGTACTCCTATATCTGAAATACCATCCTTCCTTCCCTTCCCTTTCAAGCAGATACAGGGCCTGATCAGATGCTGGTATAATAAGGATTTGATGCTTTTTGCAGATCCTTTTAATTTGGACCATTTACATGACATTTTTGCCAACACGAAGGCATTCAGCTGCTTTTGCGTTTAAATCTGGATTAAATCGATGCAATAATAATCCGAAATTGGCTTAAAAATCCATACCCGCCTCGGTGCCAACCTGCTGTGTGGTCGCATCCTCCGCTGTTCGCCATTTTAGATCCTCCCTTTCTCCACACCCTTACAATGTCTATGGACATCATTTTGTTTCCGGCCACTGACGGACAAACTTCCGGTCTCTTTACGCGCTATTTTACTTTACAAGCCAGGTGGGGGCAGCAAGGGAAGAGAAGGGGCGCTGTGGTACCACTCTCCCCTGCGCCTCTATGAGGAACCGCTTTGCTCCATGCCAGTTTGTGGGGAAGAGACCAGGCGGGTATTTAGGGACAGTGCTCAGGGCGTGGGAGGGCGAGCAGCCCCTCCTCCTCTCCCCCTCCCCTCCCCTTCGAGGTGGTGGCAAGCAGTCCTGCCAGCCAGAGAAGGCTGCCTTCCCTACAGCCAGTGTGAAAGCTGCCCGTGACCGAGGAGGAGGGAAGAGATGCAGCCCAGAGAGCAGGACTTGCCACAGGATGCGCCAGGGCGACCGTGCTTGGTTTTCTAGAGGGGGAGGTGAGGGTGGTTGACCCGACCCCCCCATTGAACACTTTCCAGCTGGGACACAGCCTGGGGAAAGCTCCTGCAGAAGCCCTGTTGCAACTAAGTTCTCATTCACAAAGAGGTTGTGTGTGCACACACACACAAACACAAAAATATACACTCTGCGCACTATAAACATTTGTAGCCATGGGTGGGAGCTGGGGGGATGGGAGAAAGCCTGCACTGCAGGGAAGGTGGGTGGCTGTAGGCGATTCCCGTTCTGTCAAGCACCCTCCCTCCGCGAGGCTGCATCACAGCTGCACGGAGGGCTAATGTGAAAGCCTAATCCTTCCTTCTTGCTGTTGACGCGCCACAGCATGGCCATGCCTCGCTTCCTTTAGGGAAACACTCCCCCTTCCCCACCTCTGCAGTTAACAGTCTAATGTGTGGGTGCAGCAACAAGGAAACACTGATAACAATAAATGCGAACGCATGTGAACGCTACAAAGAAATACAGCCAATTTAATCGAGAGCGGACATATGTGAACTGTCAAAATCAATTGTGATGGAAAAAGCAGCATTTTTAATGCGGATCTTGGCTCGTATGTGAACCAGCCCACAGTGCAGAAGCAGCAGGCCTAATCAGCAACATGTGAACTAGCAGTGTGTTGGATGGGCCGCAAAGCCAAGTGGTCTACTGGAGGGGCAGTTCTCCTGAACTACATCTCCCACGATCCCCTGGGTTTGAGTCACAGTAATTTGCTATCAGCAAATCTTGGCAATAGAGAAGAAAAGGTTTCTCTCCATGTGTCCACTACTTCTATCACTACTGCTGCTTGAAAGGTAAGGGGAAAGGGGGTGTCTTTAAGTCTTGAGGTCTCTCTTCAAATTTCAGTCCAAGACAGAAAGAATTGGGGGGGAAGGGCATACAATTTGCTTCTCCTTTTGATGTGGGTTTTACAAGCTCCCAACATCCATTTTCAAAACTGCTGTTAGATAATTTTCCCAGCATCCCTACAGTCAACCTGTGAGCATTTTGGGAAGCAACTCATTCCCCATTCCCACATAGTGCCTGTCCCGCAAGCCATTCTCTTATACACATAATTAACATGCACACTACTCACTAATTGCATCATCCATTCACATCCTCCTCACTACTCTTCAGGGTAAAAATAGAAGTTACAGGAAGTTCCATGACTCTTTGCCCAAGACCTTTCTATTATCATAGAAAGCTGTTGGTATCTTCAAATTGAGTAGAGGACTGGAGGGGGAACGGGAGAGAAGTAAGTTAATTTCAACAAATATTGTTATACAGGTTGATAGCCAATGTTAGTCAAACTCAGAGTAGAACCATTGGAAGCAATGGAATTTAATTAAATAATTTAATGGGCTTCTTTTGAGTATGACTGGCTGTTACCACAGTCTGTAATTATTATTAGGCTTTGATTGTGACTTCCTGCCAAGAAGCTGTGGGCAGCATAGCTGGTTCTCCCTTTTATTCTTGCAGCCAAGGTAGGATTGGAGGGAATTACTAGTCCAAGGGGACTAGGGCTGGTGCCAAACTTCAAGGGTCTTGTGGCTGATAGGGTCCTGCTGCCACTAATGCTCCCACCCCATCACTGCAAACCCCTATGCTCCTGTCTTCCTCTTTGCAGTGGCAGCAGCATGGCCGTGTCCCCTTCCCCCTCTTACTTTTTGTAAAACATGCTTCACTGCTGCTATAGCGGCTGCAGCAGCACTGTCAGCTACTCTACCACCTCTGGGCTCTAAGAATCAATTACAGAGAGGTCCTTCTTCAGAGTAAACCACACCACTGCCTTGGTTTGCTGTGGTGGCTAAGCAGCATACAGGGAGATGGAGAGAGGAGGCTAGGTAGTAGGACTGTGCAGCAACCTCCCATCTGCCCCATTGCTGCAATCTGGAGAGGAGGCATTAGGCCAACCCACCCTGGGCCAACCCAGGGACACCCACCCCAGCTTGGAGCCACTCCTGAATAGGTTTGGGGGAGGGGCTTATGATTAATTAGAGTTAAAAACCCTAATTAAACATAATGTGGGGAGGGGGTGGGGAAGAAAATGTTGTGTCTCCCCTCCACACCAGCCTGCGAGGGGTCAGTCTGTCCTTCATGATGCTGTTTTGCAAAAGTCTTTCCTGCAGGAAAGTCCTTTGCAAAACACCATTGTGCTAGAGGGAGTGATCCTGGAGGATGCTGTTTTACAAAACAGCAACTTCACCCTGGAGGATCATTCCCTATGCTCATTGGGGAGGAAGGAGAACCATGGTTGCCTCTTCTTCCTGCCTGATGCCCCACCTCCTGACAGCCCCTAGTTGCTCTGGGTCATCAGATCCAACCCAGAGTGATCTGTGGCTCCTCAGCCAAGGCCCCAAAATTTCTGAATGGGCCCAATTTGGCTCAGCTTTTGGCCAAATCGAGTGCCAGCCCTACTGGGCAGCCACCGAGGATGGGAGCTGAATTAGGCTTCCAAAGGGTGCTTGCACATCTCCGCAGGTTTGATGGCGGGTGGGCAGAAATGTGGAGAGCTGAATTTAAGATTGGAAAAATGAGAAGCTTGGAAATTGACAGATTTGTCTATCCCTGCTCCCTAGCATAACTATACCACACTGCTCTCATAACTTGGGGATAATTAATACTGAAAAACTTAGAAGTAATGGAGAAACTGTGCAAAGCTTTTGATACTCTTTGGTCTCAAACAGGTGGGCTTAAGACTAAGAAATGCAAAAGAGCAGAAACAAAAGCACATGGGTGACAATAACTTTATATCAGGGATGGGGAAGCTGTGGCTTTCCAGCTGTTGTTGGACTCCAACCTCTATCATCCCTAGCCATTGGCCATCCTGGCTGAGACTGATGGGAGCTGGAGTTCAACAACATCTGCCAGGTCACAGGTTCCTCACCCCTGACGTGTATATCTGTGAGCTATTCTTGGTGGATGTGCTAATAGGAGCCTTTATAAGTCAAAGCAATGCTAAGCTCATAATGATATCTTTTTACCAAAGGGTCACCTTTTCATGAAAAGAAGCAGCCACTGCTTTATTAACTCTGCTTTTGTTATAATTCAAAAAGAGCAAACATCTCCTCATTAATCTTCCACCACTTCTGCCTTTCTAAAGACTATTTTAAATTAGGGAAAGACTAATCCGAGTAAGGCAGACAGTGTCCAAACGCTAAGCAGCAGACGCTGAATCAGTTATGGCTTTTTGCATTACCTTTGGGCTCAATGTATTGAGAAATATTTCAGGTATGTTTTCTCAGTCTCTATGATTCTGCACACTTGCATCTGCAGGATCTAAAAATGTGTTTTCCATATTGGCCTAAAAAGAGGCATGCAGTTGCTTAGATTAATAATGGTAACGCTCAGTATCTTGATTTCAGTGTTTTTCCTTAGCCACCTCAAGAAAAAAGAACTATTATGCTATTATTCCAACCAGAGTCCTCCATGTAGTATAGAACTAGGTAGGCTGACTTCTTCCCCACACGATTCACCAACATGTTTAAAATTTACTATGCAATTTATTATTTATTTCACTAAGAAATGTCTTTCTAGATCAGAACAAGATCCAACTAATCCAGCAATCTATGCAAGAATCTCAGCAACTAGTAGTTGGCCCCCTAGAAATTGGGGAAATTAGTGGACCATGATCTACCATCTGAAACATAGCTCTTCCTCAATTCTGAATCTCCCACAAATAGAAATATTTGTCATTGTGCCCCATTTTGGGCTAATATCACTGAAATCCTTTTAACTCCCTGTGACATTTCTTATAAGATGTCTTATTATGATTAGAACCATCCAAACTAACCTCTAATTTTGCTTTCTTCCTATATCTACATTCGTGTAACGCTTTTGTCATGCTTGAAAGCCTTATGCAAGTATAGCTCACGTGGGCGCTGACAGATGGTGTGGAAAACACAGTGTGATGAGAAGCTGGCACTGCTGCTGGCCACCTTCTTCGCTCTTTGTCTGGCCTGGTGAAAGAGGGAGGTCTAACTCTTCCTCCTTTCATTTCCTCTACCTGCTGGTAAGGGGGGGGGGACAAAGGCAAGAACACTTTCTCCTCTTGACTACCTCCCTGTTGCTACTGCTGCTGCCTCTGGTGGGAAAGGGGGAACAAAGGAGGTAAAGTATTTCTCCCATTCATCCAGCTGTCACTGCTGCCATCACTGGTGGAGGGGAACAAAGGAGAAATTTTTCTACCCTTTATCCCACTTCTGCTTCTGGGGGGGGGCAAAAGGGAGACATGGTAGGGTTGGTGAGGTCAGGGGTAGGCTGGGTTGGTGAGTGAAACTAAGCGAACAGGGATGCAGCCTCTAGTAGGCAAAATTCAGGAATAACTCTCAAAACCTGAGTTGGGAACATTTTGAACTCCCTCCTGCCTTATGAGACTCCCCAAAAGGCAATATGGCTTCAGGAGAGATCGCTGTTCTCTGCAACCACAATCTCCAGGTCTTAGCTATGGGTTTCTCTCCTCCCAACTAGTTCAATAGACAGAGCTGCATCTCTGCCACTCCTCAAGAACTCAAGAAACAGCTGAAGCTCCTCTGGGTCTTTCCTTCTTCACCACTTCCATTTCCCACATGATGGGCAGATGCCATGATACCTGCTGCCCTAGTGGAGTGTGGGACTGAGGTTGGGATTATGAAAAGGTGTAGGAGATGCATTCTTGGAGATTAGTTCAATATTGATATAGCCCTTGATTTTCATATTATTTTTCAATTAGACCCAAAGCCGACCAGAATCCAGCAAGTCCAATCCATTTACTGCTCCAGTGCACAAGGGAACCTACAATTTTAAAGGACCATTATTTGGTGCTACCCCTTAGGGATAACAGGTATCCTCCTTTAAAAAAAATAGCTGTGACAAATATACAGGAACTTATATAAAAGTGCAAGTATACTTTCTGGTCTCTTTCCTCTTCATTTTTACATCTGTGCTACTTGGCAAGCTTGTGTATTATTGAAAATGCAAAATGATGCTGGTTCTGACTTCCAATTGGATGGTGCCAGTCAGTTATGAAATTTATTTTTAAATATTGGTTAAACCATTTCCCAGGAGCTACCGTTTTAGATGAACTATGATAATTGATTTTGACACATTCTTGGTCTGTGGTTCAGCAAAGGCTCATTGGTTCTCCCTCTGAGATACAAGAAAAATCTAAAGGTTAAGGATAAGGGTCACAGAAGTCAGCAAGATGCAGGGGAAAAATGACTGGAAACAGCTGAACTACATGATACACCCCAAAACACTTGAGAAAACATGACTCTCTTGGCTTTTTGAAATTTAAAATAAATATACCTCTCAATCATTTTAATTAAAAGCCATTAATTATTCTGGAGTACACATTTCACAGACTTGTGCAGAAACAAAATTATAATGTGGCTTTTCTAAACACAGCAACAGGAATTCAAGCTGGACCAAATTCCTGCAACAGTTGCTCTGTTCCACTCTCTTGGTTTCAGCCTGTCCAGAATGTCCTGGCTGGGCTTTATTCCCATCATATACCATGAATTGAGGTTTGACAACTAATGACCTGCAGGCTCAACTGAGTCCCTCTCTGGGCCCACCTTACCCCACCATATGTGACAGCTAATTCACTGTAGACTTGCTTTCTACAACCATCTGGGGAAAGCGTTGTGCTGGAGGAACATGAGCACAACTGAGCTATTTGGTTCCTCTTGGGCCTGATATGGTACAGAACTTCTGGGTGACTTCTGGTAATGATGACAAAGTACAGGCATTGAACATCTACGAGTTACCTTGGCGCCTTTGAAAAATGAGTACCAAAAAGGGGAGGGGGAGGGAAAAGTCAGCAGAGATAGTATCCAGAAAAACAAAAACAAAAGACCACCAATTTTCAGTGGAGATTCGTCTTAAAAGTTCAGTTTTGTATGGGAGGGGCTTCACTAAAATTATGAAAAGAAAAGGGGTATCTGCACTGTGTAAAAATGCATGTGGATTGCATGTACATGTGTCACATGCTACATAGCCTTCATAGGTGCTAATGCATTGAATATATTGTTCTTCCAGTGAATTTCACAGTTCTTCCAATATGGTACCTTTCCTTTTTAGGGCTCTGAGAAGCCAATCAATAGCTGTGCTATAATGCTTTAGTGATTTATATATTTATTATTAAATTTATATCCCGCACTTCCTCCCAAAAGGAACTGAATGCAATAAACAATGAGTGATAAAACAAAAACATACTTTTTAAAAAGAAAAAAATCTTCAAAACAATTCCAGTACAGATGCAAATTCGAATTAAGGCTATTTAAAAGTCTTGTTGAAAGCGGAAGGTGTTCTGTAGGCCCCCAAAAGACAGCAGAGACAATTAGTTTTGGAGACCTATAATAATCAGGCCTACAGCCTCATATTACACTGAGGATGAAGATCCACCCTGGGCAGCAATTTCAGCATGTTTGGAGGTGCTGGAATGGGACAAGTTTCTGATCGCGGCTCCAACCAGGCCTCCTCCAAGGCCTCCTTCCAAAGTCCCAGCTAAGCAGGCTAAATCAAGTGGGAAAGAGGTTCGAAGAGATGCTAACCAGGATGCTATTGCTCTCAGCTTGTTTGGATGTTCTGGAAGCAGGACCCACCAAAGAGACTTCAATTCTGCCACTTGGCGAAGAGACAATACTGCTGCTTCCAGATCATCGGCTTTTGCTGGAAGCATCAGGATAGAATATTCTGGATGAGTCTGTTTTGTCAAATCAGCAGTGGAACTAGCCAGGTTTGTTATTGGGCAGATAAGGCAAGGTTGGCCTTTCTCCTCTCCATTTGGGTTTGATGTCAGGTCACCTGTGGGGGCAGCAACAGGAGCTGAGGGTGCACCCCATAGCCAGGAGCCTCCACTGCTCTCAGCATGTAATCAGGTTTGGCAACTTCCTGCATTAGAGCTGTCTGGGAAGGAGGTTGGTCTTCCTCCTGTGGTTCCTGACCAGTCCTTGGCAGGAGTTCCCTCCATTGCCGATGACTCATTGAGCACAGTTAGGTCTGATGCCATTCCTTTTGGAAACACTTCTGCTCCATTAGGTTTTAATTTGCTCCTCATCACCAAAGAGAGGATTGGGAGGGGGGATATATTGATTTATTTTTCCTTTATTGGGAGTCAGATAAAAAGGACAATGAGAAGGGTGAGGATAAAGACCAGGAGTGGCCTAAGCACAGGAAAGTCGACAGGACCTGGGCTAATTGGCTTCCTGCCTATTTTAATTATGTGGGGGTTATTTTGCAGAAGCTGCCCCAGTGAGGTCCTGTACTGCTTAAGTATTTGGGCATTATCTATTGGGGATACATTGAGTTTAATGGTCCCGCCTGGTTGTCATATGATGATGCTTTCCATATGAGGGCAGTCTTTGATACATCCTTGCTGTATCAAACCCAATTTGTGACTTCAGTTCATGACCACAATAAGACCTGTAGCAGGAGAAAGATCTGACAGTGGCCACTTGTCGGCCAGGCAGTCTTCCTCTGCTGTTTTCCATATAGCTGCGAGGCAGGGGGTTCAACACTGCCTGCTCCTGTGGTTTCTGTCCCAGGAACCTGTGCTTTCAACACAAATGTTCTATCTGTGTTGGCACCTACTCCTGTACCAACTATCCCAAGGCAGACACTTCAGGGGTGGGACAAATGATACCTCGGGATAGAAAGCAAGCTCCTCCTGGGGAACATCAGGGAAAGGGGTCCCAGCACAGTTAAGCTTAATGCCCTCAGCTGCTTGCTTAAGCACTATCCCTCAGCTAAGGACGCAGAGTTTCTGTTGGAAGTTTTTTCCATTGGTTTTCTTATCCCCTATTCAGGCTCCAGGCAGGCATTTATGTCCTGCAGTCCAAAGTCAGTTTCTGATCTTGAGACAGTTGTTGAGGAGAAAATTGGTAAGGAAGTTAAGGCAGGCAGGGTTCTTGGCCCCTTCACCATGCCTCCCAGTCCCTTCCTGTGGGTTTCTCTGCTAGAAGGGAGTGGGTGATCATGCAGGCAGCCATTATAGCTACCAAGGCGGAAGTGGAATGCAGGGCGAACCTTGCTCCTACTGATTCATTCTCTCTCTCTTTCTGAGTCAGCTGCAAGAAAGGGAAGCTGCCCGTGGAAAGGGAGGAAGAAGAGGAGAAGAAGGGTTGAAGACATTGTGCCTTAGGTGAAGAGCAGAGATGTTTGCCCAGGGGAGGCAGATCTTTGTGGAGTTCTCTGTGTAATGGAAGCCACTGTTCAGAGGTCGCCTCCTGCTAGTGACCAACATCGTCAGCTGTGGGGGGTCCTGGCCGCTAGGTACACTTTCCTCCAAGCCTGGGAGATGAGGCAGGAACCCAAAATAGAAGAGGGATCTGGCCCGGACAGCTTGGATACTCGTCATCGGGTGCAGCATGGCTCCCCTGATGCACTACTGGTACCAGTGGCTGGACAACATTTTCTATGCTGCTGGCATCAGCGGGATCAGAAGCATGCTGAAGAAGGTTTTCATCGACCAGATTGTGGCCTCCCCAGCACTGCGAACTTGGAACTTCTTGGGGATAGGATCACTGGAGGGGCAAACTCTGGATCAGAGCTGGAGGATAACTTCTGGGAGTTCTACAAGAAGGATTGGTGCATCTGGCCACCAGTGCAGCTGATCAACTTCCTTTTCCTGCCCCCCAAGTACTGCGTGGTCTACATGAACATCACACTCAGCTAGGACATTTACCTGTCGTACCTGAAACATTGGCCTAAAGAACTGTCCCAGTCTGGAGGGGGATTCCAGACCTGGTGCCATTGAGATCCAAACGGCTGAGTGAAAGTGGTCACCTGCTCCCGATGGATCAATGACGACGATGAAGGACTTCTGTCATTCTGGAGCAGGCCTCGGGCTTCTCTGTCTAAATGGAGCCTTGTGCCCCAGGAAGAGATGGTTGAGATTGGACAAGCAGGAACTGTTGCCTGGGTGAACAGACAACCCCCTACCCTGGCTGAATATCAGGACCTTGGCTCCCTCTTCCGTCATCCAACCACAGCTTCCCACACAAAGAACTGTCTCTGAAAGGAGCAAAGCTGGAGGACTTGAAGCAATTCCCTTTGGGGCCAGATTTGGTGTGGGTTGAACTGGGTGTTGACATCCTTACTGAAAGCTGATCCCTTCTAAGTTATTTGCTTAAGGAAAAGACAGCAACAAGTGTAATATTGCCACCCTGGGCTCCTACTGGGAGGAAGGGCAGGATATAAATCAAATCAATTGGTCAATCAATCGACATAGTTCCCAAAAAGGGAGCTGGTGAATTTAGCCTCATTCACCACCTCTCTCATCCCTGAGGGGAGTTAGTTAATGACTTTGTTCCTGACAGTCTGTGTACAGTTTGCTATACCTCTTGCAACACTGCAGTACACATGGTGTGCTCCTGTGGAAGAGGTGCCCTAATGGGTACATGCAACATAAAATCTGCATTTTACCTCCTGCCTGTCCATCCTCTTGATTTTGGTTTATTGGGTTTTGCCTTTTTAAGCCAATTCTACATGAACTAGGCCCTGCCAATGGGCTACTCCATTTCCTGCTCTGTTTTTGAGTGTTTCAGTTCCTTTCTGGAATGGGCTGTTAGAAGGCGTTCTGACATGGACAAGGTGATACACTATTTGGATGATTTTTTGTTTGCAGGGTGTCCAGAATCTGGGGAATGCCAGTTTTTGAGACAATTTTCCAGCCTCACGGCTGGGTCCCCCTTGCTAAAGAAAAGACGGAGGCCCCTATCCAGTGCTTACCTTCCTAGGTATTGAGATTGACTCTTTAGCTCAGTGTTGCTGGCTTCTCTGGGCCAAACTTGAGATGCTACAGGCTAAGACTAATGCTGTCTCTTGGGCTAGGAAGGTTTCCCCTCTTCACTCTTCAGGAACTGGCTGGCCATTCGAATTTTTCTTGCAGGGTAATGACACCTGATTGTGCCTTTTTGAGGCGTGTATGTGATGCTATGGTGGGGCTTTCCCAGCCCCCCTATAGGGACAGGGTCAATGTCTCCCTTCGGACTGATTTGGCAGTGGGATTCTCCTTCCTCACGGATTTTAACAGGGTCTCCTTTTGGTGAGAGGTTCGTCTTGAGGCTGAACAACAGGTTCATCCAAATGCTTTTGGATCATATGGCTTTGGGGTTATTTTTGGCAATTCCTGGTGTAAGGGACGCTGGCCACAGGCTTGGATTCAGGATGTGTAAACAAAGTACTTAACCTTCCTCGAATTCTTCCCCATTGTGGTAGCAGTTCTTTGGGCAGACAGGCTCTGTAATTCAACTGTCCACTTTTGGTGTGACAACCTTGCAGCTGTCCACATTTATCAACTCCCTTACATTGAGGAACCCCAATGTCATGAACCTCATCTGATCATTTTCTTCAGTGTCTCCACTGTAACATTCTTTTCCTTTCAAGGTACATCCCTGGCATTGACAATAGTGTCACTGATGTTCTATCATGGAAGCAGATGGGGAGGTTTTGCCAGCTGGCACCATCGCGCAGGGCTCAGCCACATGTGGTACCACCCATGCTTTAGAAAGTTGGAAAATGGAATCATAGAGGGCCATAGGTTTGTCCTTTACCCCCAGAATGCTTGCCAGTTATCAGAAAGCAGGTAGGGAGCTCTAGGAGTTCTGGAACAGCAGGGACTACCCTCAATTGTGGCCAACCCCAGTGGATCATCTGTTTGAATTCCTCATAGAGGCAGGGCTTTCCTTTTTAGCTAAGTCCTGAGGGTTCTAGGATTCACCTTATGAGGTGATTCTATTTCATGCAGCTGCCCTCACACTGCTTTTTTGGGCTTCACATTGGGGAGACGGTAGTGTCATCCAAATGGGATGTGTCCCAGCGCACCCTGCTGGTTTCAGATCTTAGTTTTGTTGCAGAGTGCACCAACAGTAGGCTTTGGTGGTTGAAGACTGACCAGCAGCTCAGGGACCACACAGTGATCCTCTCTCTACCTTCTCAGGTTGCTATTTGCCCTGTTAGAGCTTTGGAACATTTTATAGCTGCTAGGGGAGTTCGGCCTGGCTACCTGTTTGTGTACGAGGGGGAATCCCCCCTCACAATGTATTAGCTTTGGGCTGTTGCCAAGGCTGCCTTGAGGGGTCTAGGAATAACCCCCCTTGGATTTAGTACCCATTCATTCAGGATAGGGGCTGCCTCCACCACTGCCTGACTGGGGTTTTCTCAGGAACAGCTCTGTGATGTAGGTAGGTGGCGGTCTGGCATTTACAAGTGTTACATTCAGCCTTTGGTAAGCCTCGTGGCCCTGATGCATGATCTGATGTGTGATGTGATGTGTGTTTTCCTTTCTGTTGGCAGGTTGCTGGACAGGAATGGAGCATGTGGGCATCCTACTCTGCAGCCAGAAGCATTCTACTTCTGGGTGGGCTGTGGAGCAGTGAAGTCTCCATTGGATCGCAGCTTGGGCTCAGTCAATTATGGCTTGGCCGCCCTGGGATGTGTTGGGATGGGCTCCTTCTTATGTTATTCCAGCAAGGTTTGGTGTGGGTAGTCTTGCATGTGTTGGTCATTCACTTGGGGGGGGGATTGTTGAAGGACAAGGCCCTTCGTTTACAGGCATGCCATGAGTTTCAAATTATTAAGCAGTGTTGGCCCCATGTTCAACTGGTTTAGTCCAACATCATGCCTCGTAGGGTGTGGCACTGTTTAGGGTACCAGAGGGGCATAAACAGGGATTGCAAAAACATTAATCAGGAGCTCAGGTTGGCTCTCTTGCGTTCTGGGGTTTGGTTTTACATCACCCAGAGATACAGCACGCTAGGGTTGAACTCTATAGGCCGGATGGCACTCACCTGACAGATAAAGGTAATGACATTTTCCTCTTGGACCTGCAGAGGTGCCTGTGAGATGTTGTTCTCAGCAGTTGGGTAAAGGGGGACTAAATTGAGATTTGCCCCCCTTTTGTGGCAGGAAGATGTGGGAAGGAAAGCAAGTAAGAATAGTTAAGTGAGCACCTTAGGCATCTTTGGAGGTGATTGGTGGCTCTGAAGGCCAGCAATTCAGGGCTATGGGGGAGGGGGAAGTTGTGGACCGCCTTTGGGGCCAACTTACCTCATCTGCCCGAAGTTCTGGGGCCCTGGGGGGTGGTGATGTAGGAAGGCCTCCCTACTCACCTTCTGGGTGTGGCTTGGTAAGGGATGGTTTGCCCTTGCCCCGGCAGGGGTTGGTCACTTTATAGCTATAATTTCGCATTTTAGTACATAACCAGCTCCCGCACTTATATATATTCTTTCCCTCTGCAGGTTTAGTTTAGTTTAAAAAGTTTTAATGAAGTGGCACTTAGTTCAACCCAGCTATTGGTGTCTGTGTCTTATTTCAACCCTCAGTCACAATACTTGTACTCTAAACACCTCAGAAACTATCTCTCCCCATTGTGCCACCAAGATCAGCTAAGGACACATTTTTGACTATACAAACGATGTGCCTGCCAAGTCTGAACAGGAAGGCCTTTCTGTAGAGGGATGTTCTTGGTGTCTGCCCCAGAGCCGAGAAGAGGGACCACAGCTCAGTGGCAGAGCATCTGTTTTGAATGCAGAGGGTCCAGGATTTAATCACCAGAACTTCCAATCAAAAGGAACTCAGGTTGCAGGCCTGGAAAACATATCTGCCCGACACCCTGGAAAACTGCTGCCAATCAGAGTAGACTGCACTGAACAAGATGGGCCAGTGGCCCAATTCAGTATATGGCGGCTTCCTATGTTCATAATTGTGGAGCTTCCTTTTTGGAAGCGTGTATGAAAACTAAGACCTGAACACATTCCAGAAGCTTTTCCTCTTTAGGGCTGGCAGACAAAGGCCAGGATTACGCAGGTTGAAAGTAGCTAATCTAAATATTTGGTTTTTAAATGTGTTATTTGTGATTTGTCTTTAACTGTTATATTAACCCCATCCCTTGGGGAATGTACAGAATAGAAACTGAACCAAATTCTCTGCAGAACTAGCTATTCTTACCTGACCAGGACCTAGATCCCTTTGTTAAAGTGCTTATAATCATTCAGACATTTCCTCAATACTGCATTATAATCAAGAGCATTTTGACATTGATTTCAATGGAATGCAGATTGTGCTCAATAAAATAGGATGTCAGGTGGGGGATAGAATGGAATATTATTCCAGAGAATTTACTCATTTCAAGGTTTACCATTTTACATTCACAAAGCATAACTTGACAACTCTAAAGAGCGTATCAGGACTATGACAGCCATTATTACAGATTAACTTGCATTTACTATGTAATTACTAGAGGAGGGAGAAATTGCAGAAGTCCAGTGATACAGAACAGCAAACAAAGAGATGTGTGATGAAACCCTATACTACAAAGTCAAAACAGTTCACCAATTCTTTTGTTGTGGCAACTGGTACAGCCCAAAGCAGTACCATCTGGTCATTCTAACCTTCATTATTCAACTCTGGGAGTCTAAAAATATCCCTAACATTAGCTCTTTCCAGGAAACAATTACTTACTGTATTTTCGCAACATATTTTTTAAGCAACTATGAATTATTGTATGCCATCATGAGACTCAAGTACTCAGCATAAACACAGTGGAAATAACCGAAACAGACTTACTACAGTTTTGCAAGAAAGCAGGCAAGTGAGCAAACATTGGATTTATGATCAACCAAGTACATTCTTTAAGGTAATTAATGACAGATCAGTTACCTTAAAGACAATTCTAGTCTTTCAGTAGCAAGCCCAATGCTTTTGGCAATGAGGGTAGAAAAAAAGGACCGAGAGAGAGATTGCAAATGTCTTTCAACAGAGAACAACAAAATTATCTTTTTTTTCTGCTAGAAGAAGAAGAATTTCCTGTAGAATTTCCATGCTACTGTTAGCCCTCTCCTGCAAATGACAGCTCTGGTGCAGGAACTCCCCATCACAACCCTAGAAGGCCACAGTGACCAGTGCTACATATTGCAGCCATGGTGGGGAAGGTCATGCAGAAGCAATTACCAATGGCCCTTGCATAATACTACTAGGACTACAAGAGCGTGGAAGGCAGCTGGAAATAGGCTGTGTCATTTCTGTACTGGTTGGGGTGACATGCAATGCTTCAGAGGGTAGCAGCCACCAGATTATGAGAGTCTCTTTCCCCACTTCTCCCATTCATAAGTTTTGCCAGCTTGCAATCCAAAGCAGATCTTCCAAGTCTGAAGGTGAGGCAACCACTAATGATGACAGGTGCTTCCTCCTTTGGCTTCAAAGATTTCAGCAGGCATTGCCCCCTCACTTTCAGGCACATTAAGGCTAGAAACTTCCACTTTTATCAGATGTAATCTGAGAATCTCAAGAAGATGGGTTCTGTCACCAGGACCACACACACCACATACCATGTCTCTGGTAATGGAATCAGGTAGACAGCCTTTAACAAAAGGGTCATACATAATCCAAATGTGCTAATGTCATATATTCCTCTTCTTCTGAGGCAGATATTTTCAATAAACTTTACTGAGGATATAGCAGCATTCAAAAGGCTCCAGCTACAAGATTTATATCTGATCTCATTTTAAAATGACATTTGAAGAGAAAAGTAAAGGCATCAACATGATAATTAAACAAGGGAAACCTAGTGAAATGTCTTTTAAAGGAGAGGGCTTTTTATTAAAAAAAATATAGCCTGAAAGATCACAGCAATGAGGCCTTAAACTAAGAAAATGAAATTGCTACATTTTTTTCGTCTTTTCTACAAAACTATAAGGGGGAGATGCATCAGATGCATGTCTTTTCGTTTGCCAGGACAGCAAAGAGTCAGAAATAAGGGTGTGATTCAAAGTGTCAAAATTAATCCTATAATGCATTAGAATGTGAATTCCCATGCTTAGATTGTACGCACATCTGCCTTTGCATACTATCTTCCAGGGCATGGACAAGCCACTGACAAGACTGTACTTAACATAATCTCTCTGTTTCCCAAATGCCCTTAATACTGTCCACAGAGAAGTTATTTCAAAACCCAACTTGTCTACTTCAAATAAATTAATATTAGCAAATGAAATTGAAGATCCCCTTTGTCATCACTTCTGCAAAATATGCTTAAGAGTGACATTTAGAAAAAGGATAATAAAATACAAAACCTCATCACCCAGCAGTTCTGTTTTCACTCTGGTTGAGCATTTTATCTATGGTGCCAGGCTGGCAGCTCTTACAAACATGCTGAGAACCTCACTGATCAAAAAAGAAGAGGAAGTAATTGCCCAAGACTAACTGGTGTGATTGTCAGGGGACTTTTCTTTCCCCTGTCCTGACAGCATGATATACTTGCATAAAATGTAAGTGAAAAGAAGGGGCAAACTGGATACATTATTAGGGGCACTGGTTTTGCCCATTTAACAACTTTAAATGTTGGCAGAGGTCCTGTTATTTACATAAAACAGCATGCCATTTCCTGTCTTACCTTGCTGCGCAGTATACCTCTGGATACCAGATGTTAGGAATGAAGAAAAGGTTGTCATTCTCTTGCTCAAGAGTGTATAGAAGCATTTGACTGGCTTTGCTGGAATACAAATGCTGGACTAGGTGGACCTTGGCCTGACTGAGCAAAGGCAATTCTTATGACCTAGGAGATATCTAGATCAAACTGAGATCCTTCCGTTTTAATTTATTTTTAATGTTGTTGTAGGTCTTTAATTCTGTTTTATTGTCATCATTTCTCCCCTTTCCCCCTTCTTCTTGTTTGTTGAAGAACAGAACAAACAGGATCCTAAATAAATAAAAATGATCATGCTTAGGCCAGGTTCACACGGGAGCTAAAATCCATATTGAATTTGAAGCTTTTCCCTTTGCGATGGAGTTCCACGGTTCATACACATCCATCCTCCCTACCTTCCAATTTTCTGTTTTGCTGGATTGCATTCACGCACGTTCGCGTTTATTAGTATTGCTGTTTTTTGTGGTCCCGCCCCCAAATTTAAATATTAACTCCCTCCGGAACATCCCCATCGCTAATTGAGAAGGGGAGGGGTTTTCTGTCAATTCCACGCTAAGCGAGAGACAGTAGGGGGTGCAACTGACACCAAATTACTTTTTTCTGTTGTCAGTTTCATTTCCTCTAGAGTCTAGACCAGCCTTTCCCAACCAGTGTGCCTCCAGATGTTGTTGGACCACAACTCCCATCAGCCTCAGCCAGCATTGCCAATGGTCAGGAAAGATGGGAGTTGTGGTCCAACAAAATCTGGAGGCACACTGGTTGGGAATGGGTGGTCTAGACAAAGCCCTTTTTTGTGAACAAGGCATGAGATGTTTATAGTGTGCAGTGTGTATATTTTTGTGTTTCTATGTGTGTGCGCACACAACCTCTTTGTGAATGACATGGTTGCGTCCTGGCCAGAAAGTGTTAGATGGGGGGTCAGGTTGACCCCCCCTCTCCTTCTCCTCCAGAAAACCAAGCAGGGCCACCCTGGAACATCCCACGGCAAGTCTTGCTCTCTGGGCTGCATCTCTTCCCTCCTCCTTGGTCATGGGCAACTTTCACGCTGGCTGTAGGGAAGGCAGCCTTCACTGGCTGGCAGGACTGCTCCCCTTCACTGCCACTGCTGCCACAGCCTCGAACGTAAGGAAAGGGAACAGGAGGGGAGGAGGGGCTGCTTGCCTGCCTGCGCCCCGAGCACCGGCCCTAAATACCCACCTGGTCTCTTCCCCACAAACTGGCATGGAGCAAAGCAGCTTCTCCTCCTCCCCCATGGCAGAGAGAGGTGCAGGGGAGAGTGGCAGCACAGAGTCCCTTCTCTTCCCTCGCTGCCCCACCTGACTCATAAAGTAAAATAGAGAGTAAACAGAGCACATCACTGGTTTAAAGGACTGAGGGAGGGAACTTATTTGGGGGTAAGTGGGGGAAAGGAAGGCTAGAGTGACCGGAAGTTTGTTCATCAGCAGCAGGAAACAAAATGATATCCACAGACAGTGTAGGGGGTGGATAAAGGGAGGATTTAAAATGGCGAACAACCCATGCAGCGGACAAAGCAACCATACACCAGATTGGCACTGAAGCAGGTGCAGATATTCAAACCAATTTTGGATTTTTACCGCATTGATTTAATCCAGATTTAAAGGCAATAGCAGCTGGATGCACTCACGTTGGCAAAAACATCATGCAAACGGTCCAAATTAAAAGCACCAGATCCACTTTACACCAGAATGTGATCAAGCCCTTATACAGCAACATTGATCAGTACTTAGAAGCAGATTTCCATTCAGTTTGTAAAGTGTGTTACAACCATATGATTAATTATAACTGAAGCCATTTAAAAATGTAATCTGCTGCAATTTTGGGAAAGCAAGATCAGAAGTTCAAATCTATCTAATTTCTAATTCCGAAATACATATCAGGGCAATACTTTCATTAGTCCAACCAAAGTATCACAAAATAGTGTGCAAGCTTCCAAATACCCCAGAAATCTTTCTCATACTAATGGTAAAAAGTGAGGAGGGTGGGAGGGAAAAAACCTGTTGCTCAAACCATCCTTGTCTGCATCTGGGAAGAGTCTTGAGATGGAGAGTGGGAGGAGATTGCAGATGCTCAAATGAGGCCTTTTCAGGTGCTTTGCAGGTTTCAGGTCTCATGGGAAGAACAAAGCACGTTATGGCTGATCCACCATCTCTGCAAATATAACACTTATGTCCTGCTTGTGGGCTTCCCACAGGTTGGCTACTGGTAAGAACAGGTTGCTGGACTAGATGGGCCTCTGACTTGATGCAGTCGGGTTCTTCTTATGTTCTTATGCACTGTTGAATAAAGCTGCAATTCTATACCCGCTTGCCCAGGAATAAGCCTCATCGAACTTGGTGGAGCTGACTTCCGAGTAGGCATGTTACATGTTGCTAATAAGAAAAATAACAAGAAGCAGGTCAGTTGGTTGCTGGTTGAGTCACATGAATCAGAATTAAAGTTCTGGTATGAAAGACAGGCTGTGCTTAAAGAATAATGGGAACACAACAATCGGTTAGCGACTAGACCTTTTGAGATGTTGGTCTGGCATTGTAGCTTAATAGATGGGTTAACTCATACCTTGCAGTGTTAATCCTAGAGGATCTTCATTCTTCCATCTATACTACTATTACTCAGATGAAACACTCAGCAACCCATTGTCTCTTGTTGCTCTTTATGACCAGATATTTGTCCTTTCATGGAGACATCTCTCTATTTCCAGCTCATGTTTCCTGTGAATGTTTTGGCTTCATCCATCAGTCTCATTTTGCACACAAAGCAAAACTTTGCATTTGCTCACATTGATTCATCTTATGTCATCGGTGTCCCTTCCTCCATTGTCTTCTCTCCTTCTTAAAATGTAAACTATAAATTCCCTAAAGGAGATATGCTATTCTGTAAAGTGGCATGTGTGAACTGATGGTATTAGTCTTTTAGTAAAAGACTAAAACTATCCACTATGTTCTGCACTAGCTGCAGCCTCTGGACCAACCTCAAGAGTAGCCACACACAGAGTGGGGTACTTTGATAAGGTTTGCATTTTCTGTGAGATGACAACTGCCTAGGTCTGGTAAAGGGTGACAGGCTATTATCTTCAAACCACGTCTTAAGTAGAGAACAAACCATTCTAACCTGTATCCATGTCAGAATGGACAAAATTTCCAGTTCTAATTATCCTGGCCAACACATGTCAAGCAGTGTATGAGCCATTATAAGTAGACAGATGTGATTTGGATTGACTGTTGTTTGCCGATAGCAAACCCTGTGTCAGAAATGGTGAAGCAACTGTAAGCGGTTATGAAATAAAAAAGTTGTCAGACTGGAATAATCCTAAAACATAGCTGGGATATATGAGTGTCTAACATCAGTTATCTTTGTAAACACTATGAACCTTAAAAGAAGTCAAAACTAATATTGAATTATGGTTATTGCTTTAGCCTGCACTGGCCCTATTGGTCTATGGAGTTGCTAGATACAGCATGGTCTATGTAGCCCACATGGCAGACTTTCTTCAGTGTGCCCTAGGAAAAGGTATATATGGCCCCATCTACACTATGCATTTAAAGCAGTTTTTAAAGATTTTAAAAAATCATGGGTTCCCCCACAAGGAATCCTGGGAACTGTAGTTTTGTTAAGGATGCTGAGAGTTGTTAGGAGACCCCTAATTCCCTCAGAGAGCTACAGTTCTCAGACTGGTTTAACAGTCTGGAAACTCTGGGAACTATAGCTCTGTGACTGGTCCTTTGTAATGAGAAACAGTCCCAAATGTTATGCAGTTAGCTACTTGTATGCATGAGCCATAGTAAGGGTCAAAGCGGATATTCCAGAAGAGGAGGAGGGATCAGGTTACCAGAAGTTGCTGAGAGTTGTTTAACCCTTTCCTTGCCATTTCCTTTCGCCAAATCACCCCCAGCATCTTTCCCCCCAAATGAGTTCCTTACGCAGACAAACATACTGTACATTTGGAAACGACTGGGCAGACATTGTGAATTAGGGAAAAGATTCACCATTCATTTCCTCATAGTCACTTTCCCAGTCCCAACTGCCTCTCCGGAAGTGACTTGTCCCATTTAAAAAATGTTATTGGGGTAATTTTACATGCCCTAAGGAAATCCCTTCTTCTCATTATCAACCTAAACGGAACACTGGAAGTCACTTTACACAGTCAGATCATCTGTCCATGTAGCTCAGTATCATGTAATGACTGGGAGAAATTCACTGTGGTGTCTGATAGGATTCTTTCCCAGCTCTGCCTGGAGATGCCAGGAACCGACAGAGGGGTGGAGTGGCTCAGAGTGCTACAGAGGAAGGAAAGTGGAGGGAGAGCTTTGAACAAAGAAGGAGGGGGAGGGGGGAGGGGGAGAAGAGGAGCAAGGCAATTCCCAAGCCCAACAAAGACAGGAAGAATGAGGAGAAAGTCAGAGGGGGAAAGAGGGTCTGGGCATTAAAACTCAGAACCAGAGGGGTGGGGAGAGACAGGGTTGACAGCCATACCTGGAGAGCCTATGATGGGAAGGGTCCCTGATTTCCTGAGGAACCAGGGACCCACCGGTGCACCCTAAAGTAACGGTTCATTTCGGGACTCTTGAATGCTCCCAAGAAAGCATGTGCTCTGCTATAGCCCTCCCCCTTCCATCTCTCCTGAACTGGATCCTTTTAGTCAGAGAAACTGTCATGAGAATAAACCCACATTAAGCTATTTTCTCATCAAATACTAAAAGGAGATCATCACATGTAAGGCAAATCAGAACACACATGTTTATTCTCTGAAATGTGCCCAAACTGACTACAGTATACATTACTTGACTGCCATCTCTTTATCTCTGTATCACCATGAGAACAATGAAACACATTTTTTCCTTGCACCATTTCACTTACTGAGACGTATATAAATCCCTCTAATAGCAGTGAAGGTCATTGTCAAGTATCAGAGACTCACACATTTTTTAGATTTGCCAGAGGGATATTAAACTTCCAAGGAATATTAAACATCCAAACAATTATCCTTATTAAATGCAATCTGTATCTTTAGCACAAAAGAAATTACAAGCCCCAGAATCAGCTCTCTGGCATAAATCTGTAGCAGCACTCAGTTCTTTCAACAGAATCTCAATAAAGGAAAGTTTTAATGTTATCAACTGCACTAATGGAAAGATAGCTTCCATTATGCCTTTCTTACAGCTGGATAGGCTGAAGGAGAGCAAACCTAAAGCCTTGTGGTTTTAGGTGATGTCACTTCTCCAGATTCATTACATTTTTAAGGTGTTTCATGTCAGACATCAAGACAGGTTCATTATGACAGGAATTTCAACAGTAAAGCATACCCTCCTGGCCTGGGCAAACAATCCTACTTGCTGAATAATGTGACGACACACTTTATAAAGCTTTTATATTTAGTTGCTCTTTGGTCCCTGGGAATGACGATAGCTTTTCATTTCAGACACATTACAGAGTTTCCTAGAATGTAGGAATAAGGGTATCAAAGCAAAAAGCAGTAGCTCAAGAATTTAAACCATCACACAGCAGGTACATGTCAGAACCAACCTTGATTCAAACTAACAACAGGCCCACCTGTGCACTGGTGTGGCCATGTGAAGAGGCACTAGAGGCTGCAGAAGGGAGAAGGGGCAGTATTTATCTTCCAGGTCCCTAAATAGTTTCACCCACACAGCCATTCCATTGGTTCCTCCTGACATGACCTGGTTGCACACAGGTGAGGCTTACGTTTTTGTGTCCACAATGGCCAGACTCTTCAGCATCATTGCCTCTCAGCTTGCCTTCTCTTTTATCTTCCTACCCTCCTCTCCACACTCTGCCAGTTTCTCTGTCCACCTTCCTATCCATCTTGCTGCCTGTCTTCTGCTTCCAACCCACCTTCATCCTCATTCCAGACCCCACCCTTCAGATGAGTTTCTGGTCCAGATCCCATCTAGCAATTGACTATCCATGTAGATTTGCTCCATTTATCTCCTCTCCTTATCTGCCCATGGTGCCTCAGTTTTCATTTGGCTGCCTATAGCCCAACATTGACAATAACTATCATTGGCCAAGAAAGAAAGCCACGTATTTGCAACAAATTTATTTATTTTATTTATTTAATTAAGCTTATATACCGCCCGACTAGCAACAGCTCTCTGGGTGGTGAACATTAAAAATACAATAAAAATAACACAAAACTGTACACAAAACTGTACAGTCTAAAATCAAAATATAATAATTTAGAATTAACAGGAATTAAAATGCCTCAGAGAAGAGAAAGGTTTTAACCTGGCGCCGAAAAGATGATAGTGTCGGCGCCAGGCGCACCTCCTCGGGGAGACCATTCCATAGTTCGGGGGCCACCACTGAGAAGGCCCTAGATCTTGTCACCACTCTCCGGGCTTCCCTATGAGTCGGAACCCGGAGGAGGGCCTTCGTAGTAGACCATAGTGTACGGGCCGGTTCATATCGGGAAAGGCGTTCCGACAGATATCGTGGTCCCACGCCGTATAAGGCTTTATAGGTAAGTACCAACACTTTGAATCTGGCCCGGAAGCATATTGGAAGCCAGTGCAAACGGGCTAGCACAGGTGTTATATGCTCAGACCGCTTAGTTCTTGTTAGTAGTCTGGCCGCCGCATTTTGCACTAGCTGTAGCTTCCGAATCGTCTTCAAAGGTAGCCCTACGTAAAGCGCATTGCAGTAGTCCAGACGCGAGGTTACCATAGCATGTACCACTGATGAGAGGTCCTCCTTACTCAGATAGGGACGTAGCTGGGCTACCAACCGAAGTTGGTAGAACGCATTCTGGGCCACCGAGGCTACATGAGCCTCAAGTGTGAGGGAAGAGTCTAAGATGACTCCCAGACTACGCACCTGTTCCTTTAGGGGGAGTGTAACCCCATCCAGGACAGGGTATATATCCACCATCCGATCAGAGAAACCATCCACCAACAGCATCTCAGTCTTGTCAGGATTGAGTCTCAGTTTGTTAGTTCTCATCCAGTCCATTGTCGCAGCCAGGCAACGGTTCAGCACATCGACTGCCTCACCTGAAGAAGATGTAAAGGAGAAGTAGAGCTGCGTGTCATCAGCATACTGATGACAACGCACTCCAAGACTCCTGATGACCGCCCCCAGCGGCTTCATATAAATGTTAAAAAGCATGGGAGACAGAACCGAACCCTGCAGGACCCCACATTGGAGAACCCACGGTGTCAAGCAATGTTCCCCAAGCACTATCTTCTGGAGATGACCTGCTAAGTAAGAGTGGAACCACTGCCAAGCAGTGCCTCCAACTCCCAATTCCGCAAGCCTCTCCAGAAGGATACCATGGTCGATGGTATCAAAAGCCGCTGAGAAGTCAAGGAGAATCAACAGAGTTACACTCCCTCTGTCTCTCTCCCGACATAGGTCATCAAACAGGGCGACCAAGGCAGTCTCAGTGCCAAAACCAGGCCTGAACCCCGATTGAAATGGATCTAGATAATCGGTTTCATCCAATAGCACCTGGAGCTGGTCAGCAACCACACGTTCCAGGATCTTGCATTATTGTATTAATATTGTATTAACAATACCCATGTGCCATCTTCCTAAGTTCTTGGGAACTTGAAGTATGATGCAGTCCAAAAGGTTTTTTAGTGATTATATATCTGTATATGTATAGTGGCTAAAAATATATGCATCTGCATGTGAGCTCTGCCTGGGCAGTGAGGGACTCTGTTTTTGCTGACCAATGTCTGGAGGCTGGGGGCAGTGTGACCCCATATTGACTATGTATGGATTCCTAATGACTGAACAGAGAACAGGGCTTCTAATTCCAGTTTTGGAACTTGGGCAGATTCACATGAGTAACAGTGGTCCTTAAAAGTTATCAGCCCTAGGCTGTTAAGGGCTTTAAAGGTTAATACCAACACTTTAAATTGTGCCTAGTAACCATTGTAACTGGTATTGATATGAAAAAAAATGAAATGGACTGCCTTCAAGTCGATTCCGACTTATGGGCGACCCTATGAGTAGGGTTTTCATGGTAAGCGGTATTCAGAGGTGGTTTACCATTGCCTTCCTCTGAGGCTGAGAGGCAGTGACTGGCCCAAGGTCACCCAGTGAGCTTCAGGGCTGTGTGGGGATTCAAACTCTGGTCTCCCAGGTCATAGTCCAACACCTTAACCACTACACCACAGTGATGTTTTTCAACCATTTTTCAACCATTGTAACTGGTATCGATATAATGAGATCCAATCACTGTGCCCCAACCAAAATCATAGTGGCCGCATTTTGTACCAACTGTAGTTTCTGACCTGTCTCTAAAGATTGCCCCCAACAGAGAGCATTGCAATAGCATTGTCTGTTTAACTGTGGTTGGAACCAATTTCTCCAAGTAAGACCACAGCCAGCAAACTAGCTAAAGTGTGTGTTTGTGTGTGTTGTCATTGGGGTGTAGTCATCCAGGGTTGCAGGGGGTCATAGACCCATTACTTTTTGGGGAACAGGTTCCCAGCCAGGTCCCTATGTATGAGCCAATCAGCATGAAAAGGGTGGGGGTGTTAGCCATGGAGAAGAGTCCTTATATTTTCATGCTGATTGGAGCCAATCAGAGTGAAAGGAGGTGAGTCAGCCACTGAGAAGAACCTTCTCAGTAGCTAAACCACAGCCTCCCCACCCCTGCTAACCCTCAGCCTTCAAGCTGATTGGCTCCCAGGTATGTCTGTTGCAGTGAAGAGTAGACCTGCAAGAGAACAGGGAGAGCAAGGGACACAAGGGTAAATGGAAAAGGGGGCATGGCTGTGACAGAGACGTAGCATGACTATCATGAAGGGACCCTGAACTTCTGAATTTGCCACTACGCTACTGGTTGTCATGGTCCATAAATCTTTTCTCCTGCTTACCAGGAGACCTCTCCATTTGGGGGCTGGCCTTGAGGGCCTACACCTGGTGTTAGGCCAAAGAGACAGATTGGGAATGCTGCTGGTGTACCACCCATGCAGCAGCCTCCCTGACAGACATGGCAGAGCTGGTCTCTGGTGTGGTGTTGGAGAACCCTAGAACTATTGTCCTGTGAGACTTCAATGTCCATGCTGAGACTGCTGTCACTGGCCTAGCTCAGGACTTCCTAGCCTCCATGGCAATCATGGAGCTATCTCAAGTGGACATCAGACCAATGCAGGACATGCCATTAGTTTGGCTGATGGTCTGGAAATGGGTTGTGACTCCCATTGTCATGGTCAGACCACTTCCTGGTGAAGTTTGGGCTAATGGCACCAATTTTCCCCTGCAGGAGTGGGAGTTTAGTTATGATAATTCACTCCCAAAGACTTACAGATTCTGACAGATTCAGGTAGATAGATAAGGTGCTGAGACTCCTATTCCCCTCACAGAGCTCCAGTGGCCAGAGTGGTTTAACAGTCATCCACTCTGATTGAAGCTCTATGAGTGGAACAGAGCATCTCCTAGCACCTCTCAGCACTCTTCACTAACTACACTTCCCAGGATTCTTTGAGAGAAGCCATGACTGCCTAAAGTGAAATAACAGTCTGGTGTGGATGTGGTCAGGGACAGCTTTGGTTTAAATGTGGATGGGAGGCTACATGTACCTGCTGCAGAATAAAAAGTTGGGGGAAACCCTGAAAAAGAATATTGTTCACAATGTTTTCCTTTTGGAAAGGAAAGGGGCTTTCCCTCTGCCCAGTGCCCACTCACCCAATCTCCTCCCCACCCCCTGCCCTCCCCTTCCTGCCCTCAACCTCCCCCTGCCCCTCCCCCAGGTTAGTTTCACCTAAGCATGATTTCACAGTAGTAAATCCCACTGAACTCAATAAGCATGCAAATAATCAAACCTGCCCTCCCCTCCTCCTCCCTCCTATCCCCTCCCTCTAGTCCCTTCCCTCTCCCTTACTTCAGTCCTCCCTTCCCCTCCCACATCCCCTTCCAATCCCCTCCTTCCCACTCCTCCTCTTCCTTCCCCTCCCCTCTGCCCTCTCCCTCCTCCTCCCCATGATCAGTTTTACCTATCCTAGGATTATGACCTGGGAGACTAGGGTTTAAATCCCCACACAGCCACGAAGCTTACTGGGTGACCCTGCGCCAGTCACTGCCTCTCAGCCTGAGAGAAAGGCAATGGTAAACCACCTCTGAATACCGCTTACCATGAAAACCCTATTCATAGGGTCGCCATAAATTGGAATCGACTTGAAGGCAGTCCATTTCATTTTCAAGCATGATTGCATGGGAATAAATCCCATTGAACTCAATAAGTATGCAAATAATCAAACCTGCCCTCCTCTCCTCCTCCCTCCCATCACCTCCCTTTTGCCCCTTCTCCTTTTCCCCTGGTGCATTCACTATAGCTGCCCAATTTCCCTACTTTTTAAAGTTTGATATAAATATCTGTTGGCTATAGGTACATTCTTAAACCACAATTGTTTTTGCCTATTGGTGAATATTGTCTTCAGTGCTATATAACATCTATATGAAGTCATTGGGAGCAGTCATTAGGAAATGTGGAGCTATGTCATCTGTTTGCTGATGATACTCAACTCTATTTCTCTGTAACATCTGAATTGAGAATGGGTGAGAAAGAACTGGACCAGTGCCTGGATACAGTGGTGGGCTGGATGAGGGCTAAATAAACTGAGTTTGAATCCTGGAAAGATGGAGATTCTATAGGTAACTGGTTCCTGGGTTAGGAAAAGTGATAAGTTGCCTGTCCTAGATGTGGTTGCACTCTTCCTGAAGGAGCTAGTGTGTAGTCTAGGGGTGCTCCTAGATTCATTTCTGTCACTGGAGATGTCCTCTGTGGTTAGGAGTGCCTTTTGTCAGCTTCAGCTACAGCCATTCCTGGACTGGATAGCGTGACCACAGTTGTTCATGCATTGGTGACCTTAAGGATGGATTGCTGCAATGCACTCTATGGGACTACCCTTGAAGTTGGTTTGGCGCCTACAGCTAGTGCAGAACATGTGGCTAGGTTGTGGGGTAAACTGCTGCCAGCATATGACTCCTTATTTGTGGCATTTGCACTGACTGCCAATCTCATACCAGTTTTGGTACTAGCATATGAGGCCCTATGCAGCTCAGACACTATCTTATCCCTTATGTAGCCAGAAGGTCACTGTATTCTGCGCACAGTTTCTCCTTCAAGACCCCCAAATCCAAAAATATCAGAAGTTGCTCCATGGTAATATGGAGCAGGTCCTTCAGCGTGGTTGCCCCTCTTCTGCAGAACAATATTCCTGTCTGGGTACAACAGATGGCCACTATCTATACTTTCTGGAAACAAAAAATATTTTTGCTTCAGTAAGCTTTTCCAGCTGAATGAAAGGGCCTCTGGCTTAGATGTCAATTTTGTATTATTTTTCAACATATCTTCAGTCATTTTGGTACTGTTTTAAAAACTATTTAGCTGTTTTATATGTTTGTAAATCGCCTTGACACACATGTAAAAGTTGTTGTTGTTGCTGCTGCTGCTGGTGGTGGTGGTGGTGGTGGTAATGGTGGTAAGATGCTCCTGGCTGTCAGTATCACAAGGAATAACACTGGGCTGTACACATAGTAGCACTAAGCCACAGTCCTGTCAGTATAAGGATTTTCACTTGTGCAACAGGACTTACCCCTATCCCCCTGCATGCTCCCTAAACCTGTGTTAGGGGGTTCTACAACCTTCTGGAGGAGATGCAGGAGGAAGACGGGAGATGTCCCATTGCACAAATGAAAATCCTTTCACTGACAGGATATGTTATTTGGATACCACCCACTGAGTCCAGGAGTATTACCAGGCTACATACTTCATCCTTCTTGGGGAGTGCAACATCATCTAGGAAAGGCTCTACACCTTCAAACAAGCCAATAGAATTCCTGACCAACAACACATTCCATCTTCTTTAGATTGTTTGTTTGTCCCCATTTAAGTTAGAATTAATCCCAGATACCAGTTTCCATACCTTTCCCACCCCTATGGACAATGGAAACAAGCTGTGAGTCATTAGCATACTGCTGGCATTTCAACCTAAATTTCTAATGGTTGCATGAAGCTGTTAAGAAGCATGTGGGGGATAGGATGGAACCTGGAAGCACACTATAAGCCAACCATCATTCTTCCTACTTGTGGCATGAGATATCCACTAACCCTGGTGCACTATGGGAGCATCAAAACACAATTATCATTTTTAGTAAATAGCCCTATTCCCATATTACTCATGTGCGAAGCAAGGAGCAGGGCCACACTTTTAGCCCTATCTCCAACACTGCATCTTTTTGTTCCAGGAACCACATGTTGCACAAACTTGTGTGAGCAGAAATCTGAACACACAATAATCAGGTGTCCCAATCTCATGAATCCCTGTTTGTGAGCAGGAACTCACATACTAGGCTTTCTGCTCATGCAGCACATGCTTATGGGGGGGAGTGACATGAGAGGCAGGGCAAAAAAGTGACCCCACTCCTTGCGTCTTCTCCCCTACACATGAGTAATGTGTGAATGGGGTTTCTATGCATAAAGGAAAAATAAAAACAGCCACCAGAAGCCCTTTCCATCTGCAACATTGCTATACTCATCTATCTCACCTTTTGGGACAATATTCTAGTCTTCAGGCAGCAGTGCCACAGGGCTCAAAGGATGATGGGAGAACAAGTCTTGTACAACCACTTAGGCTGTGAAAAATACAGTTGTTGATTGCCCTATAAGCTTTGGCACCCAACTTTCTAGGAACAACAACAAATCTCTAGAATGTTACAACGAACAATCCCAGAAGAAAAATCATGCTGAAATTACTATCAAACAGACTTCTTTTATGAGCTTTTTGGTAGTTTCCTATGCTTCTGGGAACTCTATTGTGAAGTGATTATAGTGGATATCCTGAGATGCACACACATCGCATTATTTCCCAATGTGGGCTCACAGTCACAAAGCAATAGATCCATATGACAACAAGCCCTCACAGTAGAAGTACAGTGATCATCTTTTCATCGCCTCCTCCTCCCCTTCATCTGCAACTTCAATCACTCACAAAGGAACAGTGTCAGAAAGATCAGCTGTTTGGCAGCTTCACAATCAGATTGGGAGATATCCAAGCAAAAGAAAATACAGCAAATAAATCGACCTGGAAAGGAAAAAAAAGACACAAACTGAAAATATGGCAAACTGCCCCTGCATCAGATTAAATTTCTAAACTCTGCAGATTCGACTGGAAGGCAGGTGGAGTGGAACACAGGGTAAAGCCAATCCATGGAACAACAACAAAATATAATGGGATAACCACTCATTTCTAGCTTCAGTGATGCTCAAAGGACAATTTGTACTATCTGGATATTTAAAATCCATTACATTAGGAAAGATTACATGTGGTATGCTTCAAAAGGTTTCTGGGCTTGCCCAAGGTGAAGAAGGATCTGTATAAGGCGGCCCAGATTAAAGCAGGGCCTCTCTCAAAGCTTCTCATGGTGCTTTGATGTCTCAGACGCCAAAAAAAGTCTAGTGTCTCTGAAAAGTGAAACTAATGTCTCTAAGCTCACAATATAAGGAAAATGCCTGGGTGGGGATGAGGGAGAACAAATGCCATGTTGGATAGGAGAAAAGAGAGCTCTATAGTGACTGACAGGTCAAGCTTGCAATTAGAAGGAAAGATACCCAGACTTTCCAATCCCAATGTTTTGGGAGAGGGATGTTGACAGAATAAAATAGCCTCTTGGTCTCATGCCTCTTGCTCTGTGGAAGTTGTTCTGTCTTTGAAGAGCAGCAGTTTTAAAGAGTACTGTTGCTTGCCACTTAGCATTTCAACCCAGTCCCTTATTCCTACCCCTTTTTATTCCAACGTATTACAGTTCTTTTTCATTTATTCCTTTGGATTTAATTTTGCTGTGGTTTGTGTTTTTGTTTGAGTCTAAGTGTTGCTTACTTGTTCTTATCAGAGTCTGTGGATTCCCGCTTTCTCTTTAGAACAGTTCTGAAAGTATTTACCGTGCAGTCTCCTTTAGACTGTCTCAGGTGGTTTTATTATTTTATTAATTCTCTGTCATAGTGTGCCTTATTATCAAGTTATTCTTTCTGTGTCTGTTTCACACACCTGCTACTATATGTTACTGGACTACAGTGTTGTTGTGTGTATAAGTGCTCACTGTTGTAAGCAGCAAAGTAGCACACAATACAGATTTGGCCGTTCATCATCATCATTATTACACAGTCGCCCCTCATTATTAACCATTCATTATTGTGTCTGATCATGAGGCCTGTACATGGTGCTGGTAGTATACTATGTGATGCCCTCAGGGGCAGAACTAGGGGCAAAAGCAGAGGTGGCAGCAGCCAATGGCATTTGAATTCTCCTTGCCCACCAATTTCTAATGTCTGCTACTTTCATAAGAACTACCCACAAAAAATAGGGGAGATTGTTCCTTTAAGCCACTCTGAACTGTAAAGGCTGCCTTTGCAGAAAAAGAGTTGCAGCAATCATTCTGAAATTTGGCAGGATTTATCCCCTGAGAAGGATCTAGAATGCCTGCAAATTTAACCAAATTCTGCCAAATAAAATAACATAAACAGGTTCCTTTTGGGGGGGGGGAAATCAAGTTTTAAAGGTGCACTGCACAAAACAGAAACAAACAAAAAACCATGGACACATTTGTCTGTAATTATCCACTCTGAAAGTACTACTATGACTGCAAATTTCATCTACTATAATTTCTGATTATGAGAGCTTTAATTTCACCATACTAGTGAATGGGAAGAGGACCATAGCTGAATCTGGCAGCCTCCAAAGACCTTTGGACTGATGCAGGCTGATATTTAAAGTGTGGTTTGGGTTCCAAACCAAATATTGTGGTTGGTGTCCATGTATACATACTAATACAGATATATATACAAATAATATATAAATAATACCCAGATCATTTATGGCACAAATTGTGGATAAAGATTTCCTTACAGCATCTATGAAGTTACCTCCCTCACCTCCGGCATATATCTGTTTCCTTTAACGCAGCCGAAGCTCTGCTCACGGCTGGAGTTCGATTCCAACGGAAGGAGGAAGTCGAATCTCCGGTAAAAGGGGTCGAGGTCCACTCAGCCTTCCATCCATCTGTGGTCGGTAAAATGAGTACCCGGCATACGCTGGGGGGTAAAGAAAAGCCAGGGAAGGAACAGGCAATCCTACCCCATACATACGGTCTGCCTAGTAAACGTCGCAAGACGTCACCCTAAGAGTCAGAAACAACTCGCACTATAAGTGCGGGGACACCGTTGCCTTTTGAAGTGTGATTGAAGAAGAGGTGGGGAAAATATACTTTAGTCTATCAAGTTGACTGAAGTACCAGAATCCTTTACTCCTTCCTTTCATGCTTCTGTATTGAGCACCTTATTTCCACTCTTATCCCCTTCCCTACACAACTGGGAATGAAAGCTCTCTGGATCACTTTTGCAGGCAGCAAATGGGGAAGCCTAACCAAAGGTTTCCAGATAAACACTGGACATGCCTGCCTATTACTCCACACTGTCTTGGGACCAAATAAGACACCATTCCCACAATTAGTAATTGAGTGAATGGCTTTTGAAAAGTAAATAAGTATGGGAGACTGGATCAGCACTAAGACCCTGGTGGGGGGGTAGGAGAGCATTATCCCTTTACTCCCTATTGTAGTTCCAATCCAGACTGCACTCCCATGCTCAGGATTGGGACCCTGGTGGGGGAGTAGGGGGTTTATTTGTTTATATACTGCTTGAATGTCAAGACATCTAAGAAGTTTACAAAAAAAATAAAATTATCAATAAAACAATTAAAAACAAGTAATTAAAAGCATATTTAAAACAATTAAAACAGCTACTAACTGAAAAGATTAAAATAGATCAACATCTATGTGTCTGGAAAGGCTTGCTTAAATAGATACGTTATAAGCAGGCACCAAAAGAAATACAGTGAAGGTGCCTGCCGGATGTCAATGGGCAGGGAGTTCCAAAAAGTAGATGTTGCCACACTAAAAAAACAATTTCTTACAAGTTCGCAACAAGAATTATGTGACACCTGTAACAGTGCCTGTTCTCCAAACGAAGTACTTGTGTGGGCGCATTTGAGGTGAGGCAGTTTTGCAAGTAAACTGGTTTCAAGCTGTTAAGGGCTTTATATACAAGTAGTAACACCTTGAACTTGGCCCGATAACAAATTGGCAACCACTGCAGATCTCTGAGCAGAGGCATTATATGCTGACACGGTGTCACCTCCATCAGCAATCTGGCTGCAGCATTCTGCAGTTTCCAGGTCAAATGCAAGGGAAGCCCCACACGAAGTGCACTGCAGTAATCCAATGAAGTCACCAAATGCCTGAACTACTATGGGGAAGCACTTGTAGCCACTGAGCCTACCTGGGCCTCCAGTGACAGAACTGGATCCAGAGGCATCCACAGACTGCGTACCTACTCCTTCACGGGGAGTGCAACTCCAGGGCAGGCAATTGATCAATTTCTTGGACACAGGAACCACTCACTCACAGTGCCTCTGTCTTGTTAGGATTTATGCTCAGCTCATTTTCCTTCATCCATCTCACCACTGTGTCCAGGCACTGGTCAAAGGCCCACACAGCCTCTCCTGATTTGGGTGTTATGGAGAAGTAGGTCTGAGTGTCATCAGCAGCATACTGATGACACCTTGCCCCCAAACTCCTAAGAACAGCTCCTAGAAACGTCATATAAATATTAAATAGCATTGGGGATAAGATGGTACACTGAAGCACCCCATCATGAAACTGCCAAGGGGCTGAAAAACAATCACCCAGGGTTGGACTAGGTCCAGTAGGTACTATGCCCCCAATTTCCATTCCACAGAGCCAGTCTAGGAGGATACCATGCTCAATGGTATCAAAAGGCACAGAGAAATTGAGAAGTAGGAGCAACGCCACACTCCCCATCCCACTCTCTTTAGAGGTCAGTCATCAGGGCAACCAAGACTGACTCAGTCCCATGGCCTAGCCTGAACCCAGACTGGAACAGATCTAGATAATCTATGTCATCCAAGAATGCCTGCAGCTGTCCCACCGCTACCCTCTCCACTATCTTTCCCAAGAAGTGGGTATTTGCGACTGGTCGATAGTGATCTGATAGTTATTTGTTTATTTATTTATTTATTGCACTTGTATACTGCCCCATAGCCGAAGCTCTCTGGGCAGTTTACAGCAATCAAAAACATTAAAACAAGTATACAATTTAAAAAACATATTTTAAAAACAATTTAAAACACAATTTTAATTTTTTTAAAAAAATAAAAACAATTTAAAACACATGCTAAAATGCCTGGGAGAAGAGGAAAGTCTTGACCTGGCGCAGGAAAGATAACAGTGTTGGTGCCAGGTGCACCTCGTCATAAAAATCATTCCATAATCTGGGGGCCACCACTTAGAAGGCCCTCTCCCTTGTTGCCACCCTCCGAGCTTCCCTTGGAGTAGGCACCCAGAGGAGGGCCTTTGATCTTGAATGTAGTGTACGGGTGGGTTCGCATTGGGAGAGGCGTTTCATCAGGTATTGTGGTCCCAAGCCGAACCGTCTTCAAAGGCAGCCCTACGTAGAGTGCCTTGCAGTAATCTAATTTAGAGGTTACCAGAGCATGGACAACTGAAGCCAGGTTATACCTGTCCAGATAGGGACATAGTTGGGCCACCAACCAAAGTTGGTAGAAGGTGCTCTGTGCCACCGAGGCTACCTGAGCCTCAAGTGACAGAGATGGTTCTAGGAGAACCCCAAAGCTACGAAACTGCTCCTTCAGGGGGAGTGCAACCCCATCCAGGACAGGTTGGACATCCATCATCTGGTCAGAAGAACCACCCACTAGCAGCATCTCAGTCTTGTCTGGACTGAGCCTCAGTTTATTAGCCTTCATCCAGTCCATTGTCGCAGCCAGGCACCGGTTCAGCACATTGACAGCCTAACCTGAAGAAGATGAAAAGGAGAAATAGAGCTGCATGTCATCAGCATACTGATGGCAACACACTCCAAAGCTCTGGATGACCGCACCCAACGGTTTCATGTAGATGTTGAACAGCATGGGGGACAGAACTGACCCCTGCAGAACCCCATACTGGAGAGTCCAGGGTGCCAAGTAATGTTCCCCAAGCACCACCTTCTGTAGGCGACCTGCTAAGTAGGAGTGGAAACACTGCAATGCAGTACCTCCCACCCCCAACTCAGCTAGTCTCCCCAGAAGGATACCATGGTCGACGGTATCGAAAGCCACTGAGAAATCAAGGAGAATCAATAGAGTCACACTCCCCCTGTCTCTCTCCTGTCAAAGGTCATCATACAGGGCGACTGTGATGTTCATGTATTAGTGTATATATGGTAAGTGCTGTTTGTATAGGAGATACATGGTAAGTGGAATGAAAGAGGAGGGGGCAGTGAATGGGCAGTAGAATGCTGGATGATTGGCTGAGTGTTTAGAATGGCTGGTTTAGAAGAGAATAACACCACAAGTATTCAGAGCAAACCAGGATTATCTGCATTGATACAAAGGGATTGGGACAGTTTAAGCATGCAGTCACAGAGATAACCTGATAGAGAGACTCAGGCAGAGTCTCTGGGAATACAGGTTATAGGACGTGACTGGTGGTGCTGTCTAGCAGGGGGATCTGGTGAGGTCTATGCTAGAGCGGGGAGAGAAACCATAAAAAAGGACAGTCCGGATTGGTGCAGTCCCTGGTGGTGCCTAGTGACAGGCAGTAACCACGAGCAGGTAGGAACCTGACAGGGAGAGCCAGGGAAGGGTGTCACATGTGGTGGCAGTAGTGGTGGGATATGAACAAAGGAGACTACGTCACAGGTGTTGGCTGTAGCGGTGGTACGAATACTAGAGAATCCCTAACAGTGGTGTGGCAAACAGAAATAACAAAACAAGATTACTTGTGAGAGTGAGTGGCAAAGAGTGTGTGGCAAAGAGTGAGTGAACTCAAATACCATGGCTGAATACATAAAAATGAAAAGAGAGGAGCTGGTGGAGAAGTGCATAACATTCAATTTACCTCACGAGGGTAAAGGGGTAGATGAATTGAGGGTAGCACTTATAGGATTTGCAACTGCCCAGCAAAAACAACCTGCCAGGGAAGAGACCTCAAAAGGAGACTTAAGCAATCCCGCTTATATAGAGTATTTGAGAGAGAAGTTAAGATGGGAGGCTGAGGAAAAAGACAAACAGCGAGAGTTAGAAACTGAGAAGTTGAGGATGGAAACTGAGAGATTGAAGATGGAAGCTGATGGGAAAAATAAACAGCGAGAGTTAGAAACTGAGAAGTTGAGGATGGAAACTGAGAGATTGAGGATGGAAACTGAGAGAATGAGAGTGGATGCTGAGATACAAGGGGAAAGATTAAAATCGGATAGAGAGAAATTTCACTCTGAGGAGACAAGGAAAGACAGAGATGGAGCAAAAAAAAAATTTCTCCAAAGGACTTTGCTGTGTATGAGCCTGGTCAAGATCCTCAAATTTATCTCACAACCTTTGAAAAGGCAGCTCAGTTGTGGGGGCTACCTGAAGATAAATACATGCAGTATTTATCAAACCTGATCAAAGGGGAATTGGCAGAGGTATACCAATATTTCCCCTCAGACAGGCGCGTCACCTATGTTGAGTTTAAAGAGGCAGTCTACAAAAGATTCAGACTGGGACCTGACTATTTTAGAAAGTTATTCCGAAAGTGATCCAAGCAGGGAGGTCTTTTGTTGAACTGGGAGCAAAGCTGATGGATATATTTGGAAAGTGGATGAGTAGTGCCAAAGCTCAGTCAGTGGAAGAGGTGAAAAGCCTCATGATACTGGATCAATTATACCATCAGTTACCACTAGAAATAAGGCTCCTGGTCAAAGACCATTCCCCTACATTGGTGCAGGAGGCCGCAGAGATGGCGGATCACTTTGCCTCCAATAGAACTGGCTGGGTGGGGAAAACATCAAGAGATTTTAAACCCAGACCATATAGTGGCGGCAGAAAGGATGTGGTACCACAGCGAGTGAGTCCTCCAGTAAAATCTGAAGGGCACAGGACACCCCAGAGTGGATCTGTGTACCCTAAAAAAGAGGAGAAATTATGCTATAAATGTGGTAGACCGGGGCACCTACGTTTTCAATGTGAGGTTGCCAACCCCATTAGTAATCCTGCTCAGGCAAGGGCAGTAAAAATAGAACCAAAAGATCTAACCACGAAAAAGGTTCAGTTCTGCCAGATAAACTGGACAGAAGTAACAGACCTTGATTCAAGTCTGAGAGAGGAAGTGAGTGTACAAGGGGCAAATTATTGGGCATTGCTTGATACTGGTGCCGCTCAGACATTACTGAGGCCAGATTTAATAAAATCTGAGGAAATATTACCTCAGGAAACGGTGACTATTCAAGGAGTGAGGGGTAGACCAGAAAGCTTGCCTATGGCCCTAGTGAAAATGGAGTGGAGAGGCCGAGAGGGCAAATATAAAGTAGGTATTAATGCCCAACAACAAGAACCAGTGATACTGGGAAGAGATGTTATGAGGGCACAAGGGAAAATATATATGGTGACCAGACAGCAACTTGGCAGAGAAACAGAAGCCATGTTAAAAGGGGCTGAAGGAAACAGGGTGGAATCTGTTTGCAAGCCTCAGGTCCCCATAGCAACCCTTGGCAGGCCTGCTGAAGGAGACAAACTGTATCAAATGGTCTCTGGGGAAGAGACAGAGCATTTCAGAGAAGAACTGGATAAGGATACCAGTTTGAAGCAAATAAAGGAGCAAGCCCTGACCCAAAGATTCCTTTCACTGACAAACTGAGGAATCAAGTTGTGTGTGAGAATGGGATTTTATATAGACTGTGGATGCCTGCTGAGAGAAAGGATGAATGTGAACCAGTGAAGCAATTGATAGTACCTAGCAAATACAGAACCAGATTGCTAGAGGTAGCCCATGATGTCCCATGTGCAGGACATCTGGGAATAAAAAAGACCAAGAGGAGATGGGCTGCACACTATTATTGGTCAAACATCTCCAAAGATGTAAAACAACATTGTCTATCTTGTGGTATATGCCAAAAGGTGGGAAAAAGTGGAGTAAAGACTAAGGCACCCTTAAAGCTCCTTCCTATAATTGGACAACCCTTTTATAGAGTGGGAATAGATTTGGTGGGCCCTTTTTCCAAACCCACAAGGCATGGCAAGAAATATCTAGTGGTGGTGGTGGATTTTGCCACCAGGTACCCAGACGCAGAAGCACTAAGATCTGTAGAAGCCCCTGTAGTGGCAGAGGCTTTATTAAAAATCTTTATGAGGCTGGGTTTCCCTCATGAAGTGCTGACGGATCAAGGCAGTGTATTCATGGGAGAAGTGATGCAATGTATGTGGAAATGTTGTGGTCTAAAACATCTAAAGACCACTGCTTACCATCCCGCCACTAATGGGCTAACAGAGAGATTCAATGGGGTTTTGAAGGGCATGATAAGAAGCTATGTTCAAGATCACCCACAAGACTGGGATGAACGTTTGGGATGCTTCTTATTTGCATACAGAGAAGTCCCTCAAGAGTCAACAGGCTTCTCACCCTTTGAACTGATGTTCACTAGAAAAGTGAGGGGACCTTTGGAACTGTTAAAAAATTCATGGGAAGGAACCCTGGGAGAGTACAAAACATCTGTAGTAGATTTTGTATTGGAATTACGCAATAAATTAACATCAATGATGGAAGTAGTGAAAGAGAATTTGAGTCAAGCACAGGAGAAGCAAAGTTACTGGTATGACAGAACAGCCAGAGAACGTGCGTATGATGTGGGAGATATGGTTATGGCGTTCATACCCAGGAAACATGACAAATTACAGGCTAGCTGGGAAGGACCATATACCATAAGAGAAAGGCTTGACACAGTGACATATGTAATCATCACAGACCAATTAAACAAAAGCAAAGTGGTTCATGTAAATATGTTAAAGCCTTACCATACCAGGGATGCAAAGAGGTTGCAAGTTACCTTATTCCCTGAGGGAAGTGGGCCTGAACTTCCAGATTTGGTACAGGAAAGCAAAGACAAAGGAGGGGTAGATCAATTGGAATGGTCAGAGGAGGTGCAGGAGGAAGTAAGAGAAGAGATTCTGAGACTGTTGAAAAACTATGGGGATCTCTTTAGCAATAAACCTGGCCGAACCAGTATAGCCAAACATTCCATTGATACTGGAGATCATGCCCCAATCAGATCTATGCCATACCGTGTGAATGGGAAAGTTTTGAGTGAGATCAAAAAGGAGGTCAAAGATATGCTGGAACTAGGAGTGATCAGGGAATCTATCAGTCCCTGGGCCTCAAGTATTGTCCTGGTTCCGAAAAAAGATGGAACGACAAGATTTTGCAATGATTATCGGCTAATCAATAAAATTACGGTCCCAGATGCGTATCCTATGCCCAGGGTAGACGCAATGTTAGAGTTATTGGGGGCAGCAACCATTATCTCTATGTTAGACCTCTGTAAAGGATTTTGCCAAATGGAACTAGACGAGCAATCCAGAGCCAAAACTGCCTTCAGTACACCAGATGGGTTATATGAGTTTGTGACCTTACCCATGGGACTAAGGAACTCACCAAGTTCGTTTCAGAGGCTAATCAATACTGTGTTGCGAGGCATGGCAGATTTTGCAGTGGCCTATATCGATGACGTGGCCATTTTTAGCAAGTCGGTGCCTGAGCATGTCCAACACCTGACAACAGTATTAGAGGCATTAACAAAGGCAGGCCTCACAATAAAAGCAAAGAAATGCCAGTTTGGGTTGAAGGAGGTGGTCTATTTAGGACATAAGGTGGGGAGTGGGAAAATCACCCCCTTATGGAGCAAGGTGGAGGCAATACAAGCGTGGCCTATCCCCTTAACCAAAAAGCAAGTTAGGGCATTTCTAGGTGTGGCTGGTTTTTATAGGAAGTTTGTGAAAAATTTTGGGGAAATTGCAACCCCCTTGCATGAATTGACAAAGAAAAAGTGTTCTGAGCGTGTGGTATGGACGGATGAATGTCAGAAGGCTTTTGATCTGCTGAAGCAAGCCTTGTGCCAAGGACCTATATTAATAGCACCAGACTATGAGCAACCATTCATCGTGGCTACAGATGCGTCAGACCTCGCGCTGGGAGTTGTCTTGCTGCAGGAGAGAGAAGGCACCAGACATCCAGTGGCGTATCTGAGTCGCAAGCTGACGCCGAGGGAGAAAAACTATTCGTCGGTCCAAAAGGAGTGCCTAGCGGTCGTGTGGGGACTGAATAAGTTGTGCCCATACATGTGGGGACGAAGATTCACGGTAACAACAGATCATCGGGCCTTGTTATGGTTACAGACTATGAAAAACAATAATACTATGCTGCAGAGGTGGTCCTGGGCCCTACAAGACTATCAAGTGGACTTCCAGTTCATCAAAGGCAAGGACAATGTATTGGCCGATGGACTGTCAAGGCAGGTGGCTGGGACTGCAGTGACGTGACCAGATGGAGGAACAAAGAAAGACATTTTCCCCAGAGAGACTTGTTTTATTTGTTAACGCGGCGTATGAATCCTGGAACAGGAATAATACTCTGCTGTTATTTTAGGGGGGGGGAATGTGATGTTCATGTATTAGTGTATATATAGTAAGTGCTGTTTGTATAGGAGATACATGGTAAGTGGAATGAAAGAGGAGGGGGGAGTGAATGGGCAGTAGAATGCTGGATGATTGGCTGAGTGTTTAGAATGGCTGAGGGTATAAATGGAAGGATGACAGTTAAATCTGGGTGGACGGTGAACGTGAGTGGGTTGTTTTGGTGGGTTTTTGAGAGGAGATTGGGTGGAGAGTTGGTGGATGTGAGGAGAGTGTGGAGTTTGGATTAATACTAAGACCAGTACCTCAGGAATAGATGAAACCATATGCTTAAGTGCCTTTATAAAGTAATCTTGTTATCTCTGTTATTTAATAAATATATTTGGTTTACCAAAGACCTGATCCTTGGCTGGGGTTCCACAGACCAGAAGGGAGGGTAAGGTAAATACCAAGGCTGAAGGGTAACAAATGGTGGCAGCGGTGAAGAGAATAACACCACAAGTATTCAGAGCAAACCAGGATTATCTGCATTGATACAAAGGGATTGGGACAGTTTAAGCATGCAGTCACAGAGGTAACCTGATAGAGAGACTCAGGCAGAGTCTCTGGGAATACGGGTTATAGGACGTGACTGGTGGTGCTGCCTAGCAGGGGGATCTGGTGAGGTCTATGCTAGAGCAGGGAGAGAAACCATAAAAAAGGACAGTCCGGACTGGTGGAGTCCCTGGTGGTGCCTAGTGACAGGCAGTAACCACGAGCAGGTAGGAACCTGACAGGGAGAGCCAGGGAAGGGCGTCACAGCGACCAAGGCTGTTTCCATGCCAGAACCAGGCCTGAAACCCGACTGAAATGGATCCAGATAATCGGTCTCATCCAAGAGTGTCTAGAGCTGGCCTGCCACCACTCGTTCCAGGACCTTGCCCAGGAATGGAACATTTGCTACCGGCCTATAGTTATTAAGATTTTCTGGGTCCAGGGAGGGCCTCTTCAGGAGTGGTCTCACTACTGCTACTTTCAGGCAGCCAGGGACCACCCCCTCTCGCAGAGAGGCATTAATCACTTCCCTGGCCCAGCTGGCTGTTCCATTCCTGCTAGCTTTTATTAGCCAAGAAGGGCAAGGATCCAGCACAGAAGTGGTTGCATGAACTTGTCCAAGCACCTTGTCAACGTCCTCAAGCTGCACCAACTGAAACTCATCCAAGAAATCGGGCCAAGGCTGTGCTCTGGATACCTCACTTGATTCACCTGCTATAACACTGGAGTCTAAGTCCTGGCGAATGCTAAAGTTTTTATCCTTGAAGTGCCTAGCTAATTCATTACAGCAGGCCTCAGATGGTTCTACCATGTCCCTGGGGCCAGAGTGTAATAGCCCCCGGACAATTCTGGAGCTTCGCTGGGCAGCAGATTGATGATTTGATAGTGGCAGCAAAATATTGGTTTTTTGCTGCCCTCACTGCCCCTAAATACAGCTTACCATAGGCACTTACCAGTGTGTAATTGCATCCACCAGGAGTTCGTCTCCATCTGCACTCAAGCCATCTCCTATATTGTTTCATTGCTCTCAGCTCTGGGGTATACCATGGAGCCGTACGAGCTCTACACAGGAGAGGGTGCTCAGGAGCAATCATGTCAACCACCCGGGTCATTTCTGTATACCACAGTTCAACCAGTGTTTTGACAGGAGCGCCCGCCCTATCAGCCAGAAAATTCCCCAGAGCCCTTTGAAAACCATCCAGATCCATTAGTCTCTGGGGGCAGACCAACTTAATAGGTCTCCCACTCTTGCAGAGGGGAAAAGCCGCTGTCAGTCTAAACTTCAGCAAGCAGTGATCCGTCCATGACAGAGGGACTGATGTAAGGCCCTCCACATTCAGATCACCAACTCCATGTCCAGATGCAAAAACCAAATCTAGAGTATGCCCTGCTACATGTGTTGGGCCAATGGCATATTGGGACAGTCCCATGGTTGTCATGGGGACCATAAAATCCTGAGCCGCCCCTGATAAGGTGGCCTCGGCATGGATGTTGACATCCCCCAGAACCAACAGTCTGGGGGATCTCAACAGTACACCCGAGACCACCTTTCAGCTCAGCTAGGGAGTCTGTTGCACAGCGGGGTGGGCGGTACACCAACAGAATCCCCAGTCTGTCCTGCTGACCCAACATAATGTGCAAACACTCCAGACCAGTAGTCACATGGACAGGGTGCTTGCAGAGGAAGATGCAGCTCCTATAGACCACAGCAACCCCTTATCCCCAACCCTAGGTCTACCCTGATGCTGAACCAGATACCCTGGTGGACATAGCTGGGAGAGACTGACTCCTTCCTGCTCACCCACCCAGGTCTTGGTTATACATGCCAGATTGGCTGCCTCATCCACAATTAAATTGTGAATGAGAGAGATCTTATTATGCACCGATCTGGCATTTAGCACAGCATCCGGAGGCCTGAGAGCTGGCTGATAGGGCAACCAACAAACCTGCTGGTGTGGGGAGGACCGGAACAAGGCACAGCCATTAACTGCCTGGGCTGCGTTCCCCTTCCCTTTACTGCATTCGCAATTCAGATCCCCCCCCCGCTTGCTATTTTCCTATTTTCATTGGAATAAAGTTTCCATCAGTATGAATGGGAGGGGTTTTTTTCCAATGAAAACAGCAGCTGCAGCGCAGCAACACAGCTGGGACAAGTTGCCAGCCTGTCAGCACCCAAATTTTAGTTGGGGCCCTAGCACATGCTGTTTACTTTAAAAATATGCATTTCTGTAATTGCTAATTGCATAACTGACATCTCATCTGGATTGGTCCTCAGTGGCTCCTCTTGTTCAGAAGTGACTCAAAATTGACATCATAATTATGAAACATCTTACTGTTTAGCCATTGAGTAATGGAACTTTAAAGCCTTCATCACTCTGACAATCTTGATAACACTTCCTGAAATTGTTACTACAACTGAATGACTATACATTAAGGGGATTACTTTTTTTTAATGTTTCAATGGGAACATTTTAATCAAGTAAATCACTTCTTATATAGAGAGTGGATAGAAAGTGGTGGAGGGTTAGAGGATCTAAATAGATTTCACTAATCTTCATAATTGCTTGAGAACTGGGACAATTAAATACATAAGAATATATGTACCCTAGGGCTGTGTACAGACAATAGTTTTCACAGAAATGAAGGAGGCGTAATAGAGCCACCATTGCTCCACCTTCCTATCCTGTTCCAGACTTTGTCAAACTAGTTTTTGACATATATTTACAGTGATCCAAAATCCTACAATATCCCTTTGATAGCAGATGATACCTCCCAGACATCTGGTAGTGGAGGCTAACTAACACTATTCATGTTTCATTGAACATGTGGGATGGGAAGTGAAATCATTTGAGTTATCTCCGTTTCAGACCCACATGTTGCTGTTATGTGCCTTCAAATCGATCACAACTTATGGCGACCCTATGAATCAGAGGCCTCCAATAGCATCTGTCGTGGACCACCCTGTTCAGATCTTGTAAGTTCAGGTCTGTGGCTTCCTTTAAGGAATCAATCCATCTCTTGTTTGGCCTTCCTCTTTTTCTACTCCCTTCTGTTTTTCCCAGCATTATGGTCTTTTCTAGTGAATCATGTCTTCTCATTACGTGTCCAAAGTATAATAACCTCAGTTTCATCATATTAGCTTCTAGTGATAGTTCTGGTTTAATTTGTTCTAACACCCAATTATTTGGGTTATTTTGCAGTCCATGGTATGCGCAAAGCTCTCCTCCAACACCACATTTCAAATGAGTTGATTTTTCTCTTATCCACTTTTTTCACTGTCCAACTTTCACATCCATACATAGAGATCGGGAACACTATGGTCTGAATGATCCTGACTTTAGTGTTCAGTGATACATCTTTGCATTTTATAACCTTTTCTAGTTCTCTCATAGCTGCCCTCCCCAGTCCTAGCCTTCTTCTGATTTCTTGGCTATTGTCTCCATTTTGGTCAATGACTGTGCCAAGGTATTGATAATCCTTGACAAGATCAATGTCCTCGTTGTCAACTTTAAAGTTACATAAATTTTCTGTTGTCATTACTTTAGTTTTCTTGACGTTCAGCTGTAGTCCTGCTTTTGTGCTTTCCTCTTTCACTTTCATCAGCATTTGTTTCAAAACATTACTGGTTTCTGCTAGTAGTATGGTATTGTCTGCATATCTTAAATTATTGATATTTCTCCCTCCAATTTTCACACCTCCTTCATCTTGATCCAATCCTGCTTTCCGTATGATATGTTCTGCATATAGATTAAACAAGTAGGGTGATAAAATACACCCCTGTCTCACACCCTTTCTATCCTTACATAGCCTCTTGTGCAGAGTATAGGTTGCACATCAGGACAATCAGATGCTGTGGCACCCCCATTTCTTTTAAAGCATTCCATAGTTTTTCATGATCTAAACAATCAAAGACTTTGCTGTAATCTATAAAGCACAGGGTGATTTTCTTCTGAAATTCCTTGCTCCGTTCCATTATCCAACGTATGTTTGCAATATGATCTCTGGTGCCTCTTCCCTTTCTGAATCCAGCTTGGACGTCTGGCATTTCTCACTCCATATATGGTAAGAGCCTTTGTTGTAGAATTGTGAGCATTACTTTACTTGCATGGGATATTAAGGCAATAGTTTGATGATTACTGCATTCCCTAGGATCCCCTTTCTTTGGAATTGGGATGTATATTGAACGCTTCCAGTCTGTGGGCCATTGTTTAGTTTTCCATATTTGTTGACAATTTTTTGTCAAAATTTGGACAGATTCAGTCTCAGTAGCTTGTAGCACCTCTATTGGTATGCCATCTGTTCCTGGTGATTTGTTTCTTCCAATTATTTTAAGAGCAGCTTTCATCTCACATTCTAAAATTTCTGGTTCTTCATCATACGGTTCCTCTGTGAATGAATCTGTCATCCTGGCATCTCTTTCATAGAGTTCTTCAGAGTATTGCTTCCACCTTCCTTTTGTTTCATGTTGGTCAGTCAATGTGTTCCACTGTGGATTATTCAACACCCCTACTCTTGGTTTAAATTTCCCTTTCATTTCTCTAATCTTTTGGAATAGGGCTCTTGTTCTACCCTTTTTGTTGTCCTCTTCTATTTCTATACAGTAACTATTGTAATAGTTCTCTGTCCCTACGTACTAGTCATTGTATAGTTGCATTTAGGGTTCTAACTGTGTTTCTATTTCCTTTTGCTTTTGCTTTCCTTCTCTCTTTAACCATTTTAAGAGTTTGTTCAGTCATCCATTGAGGTCTTTCTCTCTTTTTACAAGAGGTATTGTCTTTTGTATTCTTCCCTGATAATGTCTCTGACTTCATTCCATAGTTCTTCTGGTTCTCTGTCAACTAAGTTTAAAGCCTCAAACCTGTTCCTTATCTGATCTTTATATTCTTCTGGGATGTTATTTAAATTGTACTTTGGCGTTATGATTGCTTTGTTGTTCTTCTTTAGCCTGATTTTACTTCTTTGCTCTGATTTTTGATACGACCAGTTCATGATCTGTACTACAGTCTGCTCCTGGTCTTGTTTTTGCAGAAAGTATGGAACTTCTCCATCATCTGCTACCAATTATATAATCAATTTGATTCCTATATTGACCATTTGGTGATGTTCATGTGTACAGTCATCTTTTTGGTTGCTCAAAAAATGTGTTTGCAAGAAACAAATTATTGGCTTCACAGAATTCAGTAAGTCTTTCTCCTGCTTCATTTCTATCTCCTAAGCCCAATTTCCCCACAATTCCTAGTTCTTCTCTGTTCCCTTTTTGCATTTCAGTCCCCCATGATTATCAGCACAACTTGTTTTGGTGTGTGATCAATTTCTTCCTGTACTTCTGTGTAAAATCTCTCCAATTCCTCTTCTTCTGCATTTGCCGTTGGAGCTTAGACTTGCATGGTGGTTATGTTAATAGGTTTCTCATTAAATCTCAGTGATATAACTCGCTCAGATCTTGCGTTATAGCTCTTAATTGTTTTTGCTACATCATTCTCACTATTAAAGCAACCCCATTTCTTCTTAATTTCTCATTTCTTGCATACAAATATTTTGTATTTATCTGATTGAAGATGTCCCATTCCCGTCCATTTTAATTCACTCATGCCAAGTATTGTAATGTGGATACGTTCCATTTCTTTCTTGACAATTTCTAACTTTCCCTGGTTCATGCTTCTCACATTCCATGTTCCTAATGTGTGCGTCGTACAACTCCGTACTCTCCTTTCGCATCTGTGCGCATCAGCCTTTGGGCTTCCTTCCAGCTTTGACCCAGCTGCGTCATTAGTCACAGCGCTACTCGTACTTGTCCTTTGTTTTTCCCCAGTAGCTTGGTGAGTGCTTTCTGACCTGGGGGTCTCATCTTCCATCTCGTGTTGCATTTTGGATACTCTGTTCATAGGGTTTTCATGGTAAGAGGTACTCAGAGGTGGTTTACCATTGCCTTCCTCTCACTTTATTTTATTTATTTATTTAAAATATTTCTATTTGGAGTTTGGATGCATCTTAGTCTGGTGTCTCAACTTTGACCATTCTGCCTTGGGTGCCCCTGCTAGGAGTCTAGCCTCTTGGTTTGGACTCCTGACGGCATTGGTCTCAGTTTCTTCAACACTCTCAAACCCCCTCAGCATGTGTGTATCCTAGAGGGGGTCAGACCCACATACATTCAGCTTAATAAGTAAATAGATCAAATGTACATAAAACTATACATGTATATAACTTGGATCCTTGCTTTTGCCAGATTCTTGATTATACAGAAAGAACTCATTCATTTATACCAATCAATGCATGTGAATGAAAAACATGGAGGCTGGAAACGGAGATGGCCTATGTGATCCCACTCCCCCTACCCTCCATGCATTGAAGAGCAATGATTCATCCAGAGATGCAACAGGAAATCTCATCTGTGGATGATTACTTTGGGCTCTTAGAGCTTTTATTATTTAATCCATTTTGTCTTTTGTTTTTGGCACACTAGTGGCTCCCATAGTGGGAATTACTGCCATAATGCGACAGAATAACTCTGTATACCATGGGCAATGATAATGACAGCATACGAAAGTGCTGCCCTGATCATAGCAATCTCTAGTCAGGTGCAGGATCTCAGAAGGGGGGAGAGAAGAAAGGGGCCCAGGAAAGCAAAGTTGGAAGGTGGCAATGAGGGACAGAGCAAAAAGCTAAGATTGAGTTATCTGAAAGGGAAGGGAGAGATAATTGGGAGGCAGGAGAGATGCTCATGGTCCACATCCGTAGGGCTAAGAAGGGCTGGGATTCACATATTAATCTGACAACAAAAACTGCCTGTAGCAGGCCTGTAGAAGCCTGTAGCAGAGATAGGAATGCCAGCAAAAGTTCTAGCACTCATGAGACATGTATTGAGAAGCCAGGGATGGGGAACCTGTGGCCTCCAGATGTTGCTGGACTCCACTTCCATCAGCCCCAGCCTCATAGCCCATGGTTAGGTATGGTGGGAGTAGCAGTCCGCTCCAATAACACCTAGAGGGGCATATGTCCCCCATCCCTGTCCTAAGCAAACGTGTGCTATCCTGTGCTGCACCTTCCGTAAAGTTATGGCATTCCTGTGACAGATGGACAACTGGCACCCTGAAAAAACATGTAGTACATTATCAGTTAGCCCGCTCCCTTCAACAAGCTCCTCAAATACCAATTAGGCAAGCACCAGCTTGCTTGGAGAGGGAACAACTGAATGACTCACATTGTGTTTTTGGCTGATAGCAGAGTGTCCAGGTTTCTAAGACAATGACAAATTCTGCCACATCCTGCTGTGAAAGAATTATAGACATTGATACTAGACAGGATGAGTGTTCCCGGACTTATAAGCTAGCCCCACAGGATGCTCACATCAATTATCATTCTGGATAGGTTTAACAGAGCTCAGAAATAAATTTCATGAGCAGAATAGATGCAGTATCTCCTTTCAGATTTTCAGTATGTCTTGTCTGCCATGATTTGACAAGAAAGCAAGAATTAACGTGTTACAAATGCAACCAGACTCTTTTTACCTATAACCTCATTTTATCTCTTTTCTCTCTCCTGTAGTTAGTGACATTGGGACTCATGTATATATATATTTTACCAATATATATATATAGTTTACATCAGGGGTTATCAAACTTTCTACCCTCAGGGCCCATTTGAAACAACTAAACATGACTGAGGCCCACCTCAAAATAGTGGTGAAGGGACAGAGCCAGTCACAAAACAAGAGACAGACTGAGGCAGAGTTTGGCATAATCAGCTGGCAATCACTGACATCACTTTCTACCAATATCTAATCCATTTGTGGAAATTGATAAATACTTTGCCACAGCATTTTCCTTGTGGCAAAGAGTTCCATAGCTCACCTTTCCTCATGTTAAGTACAGGCTATTGATATGGAGGTATTGTGACTCAGCTTCCATGTTAACCCAGAATTTGCTGATCCAGATGCTCTAAGTGGAGAAGGTTTTTGTATATATTTTCCCCTTCCCATCTTCACGTGCCTCTCAAAATATTTTTACCTATTTCCTGTCATTTCTTCACCCATTCACCTTTCACACTCAATTTGTACCCTGTTCCTACCCCCTCACTGGCCAAAAACTGTCATTTTCTTTCACACCTCCTCCCTGGTCCTTTTATATCCCGTTCTTCCTTCCATAACTGTTTTCCCCTGTTATCACCTTCCTTTCTGCTACAGTTTAAATATGTATTTGTTTAATAATAATAATAATAATAATAATTTTGGTCCTTTCCAATCAGAGACCTTCCCTCTCTCCTCCCCTTAATAAAATAAAAACACTCCAAATGTTTACATTTTGTTTCAAAACAGGTAACTCCCCCATAGCTGATTTTCACTTTTCTTTTTGTGTTCAAGAGCCGCAAATTATGGTATTGATTTTCCCTTGAAGTCTCTAGCTAGCAGGTGAAGATCCAGAGACTAGTGAATCCTTTTTACAAAAGAGAGCAGTTTCAGCCCCTTTGATAAAGGCAGTTCTGAGACCACTCCTGAAGGAGCCAACTCTGGACCTAATATTTTCCAAGGGGAAAGTATATCTTGGGTGAGATTATATGTGTGGGAATTCATCTCCATGTCTGCAGTCCAAAGCAGGGAGTTGGAGAGTGATAGTCTGAAGTGGGGAACCTACTTCTCCTTGTGTAGGCTCTCCACGTGCTGCAGACCACTGAAAATCAGGGTTCTACATCACATAAGGAGCCTCCATGAGTACAAACACTCTACAAGTAGCAGAGGGTTACCAGGGGTAGGCTGGGACAGAGCTAGTGTAGCCTGTTCATTCCAATGCACTCCTTCACATGTTAGTGTTGCCAGAAGTCTTGTGGCTCAGACTACACATCATGGGAGCACCATGTTATTGTTTTTCCTTCATTAGCTGAACATGTGGGTAAGGAGGCAGAACTGAGTGTGGGGCAGAAAAGTGGCATAATCCTTTCTCCTCTGGTCATTTTTTCACCTTTCCCCAATCTTTTTGACCTATGGGGGCAAAGGTATGGAGAAAATATAGAAGTCCCTTTTGTTCCCCAATAGTTGAAAAAGCAGCTTTACAGACAGCAATTTTGAAGAACTTGTAAAGCACAGGAGAACAGACTGAGCAGTTACCGCCGCCACCGCTACTCCTTCCCCTCAACCACAGCCATCCCCAGACTGATTATGCTTTTTTAAAATGTTATGGAGATAACCCCTCTGTTGAGACACAAGCCTGTGACTTTCTCAACAGTAGCCCTAGGCCTCTCAGCAGAACTGCCTCTCAGAAAAAGACCACCAGAGCACTGGGTGTCACCTCTGAGTGCTTTCAGTTGGTTGTTATGGGTTTTCCCCCCTCTTCTTCTTGGTTTGTTAGTGCATTTCAGTTGTTTTTATATGTTGCCATGAGCAGCCTCAAGCATAGGAGAGGTAGGCAGGACAGAAATATTTTAGATATATTTCACACTTGCATGATGAATGTGGGTATTTTGTGCTTCCGGTTGCTTTCCTGACTGCAAAAAGCCACGTGATGTATTGCCCTCAGTCCGTTTGCTAAAGGATGTTGTCCACAATACAGATTAAGCATCATTCACTTTTGATCTGGTGGGAAGATCATCTACACTTCAGCTGAGGCTAACACTATACATGCCAGAAGGCTCTTTGGTTTTCCCTCTCCACATTTGAAAGCTGTACTTCAGGGGAGAGACAAACTATTTTGCTGGTTCTAGTGAGTCTCCCGCTCTGTTTTCTGAAAATGGGGGCACACAACACTAGTCAAACTCTGCCCCTTTTGACTCTAAAACCTGGTTGGATCAGCTTGCATGCATTTTTTAAAAAATCTTGCCCCTGCAGATGTGGCCAATGGAAACACTTTACTGTAGGCTCAGGCAGAGACAGTGATTGGCCCAACACTTTGCTGTGGACGGTCCTGAAAGGTCTGAAGTCAGCAGAGAGGAAGGGAGATGTGTTCGGCCGAGTGCAGAGTTGCTTCAACATGCAGCCAGAAAAGCCGTTCTCACTGTTTCTGAGGCGACTAGTGTGCCCACAGCCTCGGTCTGGGCAGGCAGTGAGACAGAAGAAGGGAGTGTGGGGCTGGTTTCTCCTCCCATCCTTTTCCAATTCAAAATCAGTCTCCCCAAGCTATTTTTCCACCTCATATTTTTCCTTCTGCAGGGTAAAAAAGCAGCTGGGGGAGGAGGGAGTATTTTGAGCTGAACAACCCCAAAATGAAACAGTTAAGTATCGTTTCTCCACACACCTTTCTCGACTCAACAGACGTTCTGCCCAGCCTAATTTGGTTTTAAAAATTGAAGGGGAAGGGGGGAAACCGTGGAGCTCCCTCTGGTGTGTAACTTGAGCCTTACAAAGCAATTGTAACTATAGAAAGCCAATGTACACTTTGCTGTCTTAAGTTACCTGTATACCAAACTCCATGCAGAAAGGATCTGGAGGAATTTGACATATATCCCCTTTTGCCTGCTAGGTTCTATGGGTTTGCTAGGTCATGTGAATGAGCAGAAAGGCCTTTGGAATAGGTAAACTTCTTTCCTTGTACTGTCCCACCCCCACCACACCCTAGAACGCCCCCTTTAGGGACTTATCCCACTGTCAGTTCAACTGGCTTAAATTCTGCTGGCTTAAGTTTTGTCAGCTGACCTGAGCTGAGGTGAGGGACATATGCCAGCATATCTCCGACTCAGCTGAGATGAGGGATTTACAGTGGCTTAGCTCTGACTCAACCGGGAAAGCACTTATCTACCGAATCCAGACTCTCTCACCCCTGCAGATCTTAGGTTTGGATTGTAAAACTGAATGGTGGGCCTACTCTTCAGAGGCAGGCTCTGGTCCAGCCCTGTAACCAGCCTTCCTTGTTAGGTGGGGTAGCCACATTTCTAGGTGGGACATTTTTTGGGGGGGGAGGTTCATAGCCCCAGCCAATCCCCCCCAGTGGGGAGGATGTGAGGGCCAGGCCAGGGGAAGAGAAAGGCAGTGACCTTCCCCCTCACTCTTCCTCTATGCTAGGGCATGGCATAATGGGCCACGTAAAGGTCAAATTAACAGAAACTTTAGTATGAACACCAGGAATTAAATGACATATTTTTGTTTGAAAAAAGGGTGTTATACAATGAACAAGGGAATATCAAAAGGTTTTAACTCCTCCTTGTGGGTTCCTGCTTTTAGGTTTGTTCCTGACATTTTGATTTTCCTTTCTGTTGGACAATCAAGAGAAAAATTTTAACTGGCTGCTATATAAAGGACTAACTAAGCAATTGGAAATTAATTGTGAAAAGTAATTGGGTTTTTTTAACTGGTTGCTAGGTTGCTTTTTTCTGCCCAGAACCCTAGAAAAGGCCTCATGCTGAGCTGCACACATCAGGAAAATTAGGCCTGTTACAGCCTAGGTGGCCAGCCAGCTAGCCTAGGTGGCCAGGCAGCAGTGTTTCTATTCCTCTAGGACTGTTTTCATCATTTGCCATCAAGTATTCAAGAAAAAGAAGAAGAAAATAGCCACTATGATTGTGAGTACCATGAGTGCTTTAAGGGTAAAGAGTAACTTAGGGTAGGGTTTTTTTTCCAGATCATTTAACAGATAAAGGATAACTTGAAAGGGTAAAGGATAACGTAGGATAGATATTTTTTCTGAGATCATTTTAAGTTATCTTTTTATTTCACTCTTTATCAATAAATACCCAATCCTTCTTTACTCATCATAATAACTGAAGATTAAACAAACTCTTACTGCAGGCAAACAAACATGCTTCTTTATTGCTGGCTGGGTAGAGAACACAACTGAAAATGAGAGCAAAGGAAAGTCCAAGGAGTGGAGTCTAAGTCTAGACCATAATACAAAATTCTAACGTTTAACTCTTCAGAGGTCTTCAGAGCCAGATATGATATTTTTTCAGAATAACTTAAGTCATTATGATTATGATTATGAAAAGTGATTATGATCATGAAAATTCCACCCTCAGGGAAAGTTTGGAGTGCGCAGACTTTTGGGTGCCGTTCCAGACGTGACTTTTGTTGTGCACTCACCCTGCCTTATCCACTGAAATTTTGAGAGGTTCCTGTTCTGAAATTGCTCCTGTTCTTAAAACAAGCTGCCATTCTTTAAATGTAGGCTGTCATTGTGTGTCATGTCACAAATTAAAGATAATTTCCCAAAGGAATACAGGGGGTAGCACAGCTTTGGGAGGAGGGTGTACCCATTTGCCCCACCCTGGCTAAAGGCCTGCTCTGGACAAAATGAGTTTTAGGACACTCTGTTACTGAACTTCAGTCATCAAAATGTAATATAAGAAGCTCTATGACAATTATTTATGAGAAGCGGAGGGGAGGGGATTTAACAGCAGTCAACACTATCTCTTTCTTCATACCCTTTAACACAGATTTGTCTTCTTGCCAGCATCACCAAGTGAACGAAGAGTATTAGAACTGCTTACAAATATCTCTTAATATTATTTTGTCTTTATAAAATATTTTTATTGTTATTTTGTCAAAGCCATTCCTATCAGCATCATTAAATAGTTGTATTTAATTGGGAGATGTTTGCTACTGATTTGGGGAGTGCTGGCTGATTTTCATTCTCCTCAGTTGCCTCCCCCTCCCCTTTTCTGTCTTTTCAGCTCTTTGTGTCCAGGTTATAAAGGATCAAGAGTGAGAATAATGAATGGTCAAAAATCCAGCTGCAAGATGGCTGTGCAAGATGGGGGTGTATCTGGAGTAATGACCTTTAAAAGCAGACAGATACAAATGGGAGGCCAGGTTCTATTCACCCTTTCACATACAATTTCTTTATGGTCTCAGTGGGATTTCTGTTGTCAGCAGTACAAGTAAGAATATGCCTGAACTCGCTGCTTAATGACCAACTGAAGAGGAAGAAATGAACCCAGAACAGTTAAAATTACACACAACTGCAGCCCTGTAAACGTTAGGATCCTGTAACAGTAGCATTCAGGGGCAACTTTATTTTTAAAAGAGGATATGTTATTTGCCATTAATATTGGTGGAATCACTAATATAATGGACAAAATATATTATGTAAACCCATTACTTCAAAGTATGTTGATATCCCTAGGTAGTTACTTAATGTTTAATGTTTAGTCATTAATACATTGTTGCATGTCACATCTGGTGCCCTTGGTCAAAGCAGCAGCAACCCATAAATACTGTTACAGGTTCTGGCTGACCATCCATTGTTAGTCCGATTTCATCACTGTGTTTTAAGGATAGAAGATGTTCCCTAGATAGCTGGGAATTTTTCTCCAGCTTTTGACTATAATTTCCAGCTTATCAACCCTAGCAAGTGGCATGGGCACAGAAGCAATTCTGAGACAGTTTGGGGGAGAGGAGAGGAGAAGAAGAGGGCGCAGTAGTTTGGCTAAATCATCCTTGGAGCAGAGTTGTTATCTTTGGGGAGTTCATTCAGGAAATGGATTAATGGCTGTACTGTCTGCTGAAGGAGTATATTTGCCAAGGGTGTGCACAGGCCCCAAGATTCACTTTGTATCTGTATCTGTGCATTTTGCTAAGGGAAGAGAGGATATAATGCGATGACTTCTGTGTATTAGGGAGAGGAAACTGAAGAAAAGGAAGCCAAAAAAATACCTATTGCTTGTCTGCTGCAGAAGAGAGATACTGAAAACACAAATTAGTCATTAGCATGGCTCAATTTGTTACATTGCTGCCTTGGAGCCAAAAGGGTTTTGTTGCTCTTGTTATTTCTGCCACAGTAATTCCTAGGGTACCAAGCAAAGGGACTGAGGGATACAACTTGCCAATTATTCTACAGAAACACAAAGTAAAGGGACATTCCTTCCCCACCCCCAAATCTATCAATCTAATTTGTTTAAAGACAAAGCTGAACAATATGAAGAGGGTAGGGAAATGTCAGGGGCAAGCCTTGGTGTTTCATTCCCATGCTAGCACTTGGCCTGATCCCCAGAATTAGCACTAATGATCACATTGGATGCCACGCTAATAGAGCTATAATCCTCTTGTTGAGACACAAGACTGGTGGCCATCCAAACTCCTTCCTGCAGTCTCATTTCATCTGGAAATATACTAGGTATATATTTCCTAAGGGAGTTCAATCAGAAGGCCAGCCAATTACTACCTTTCTAAGAGAGTGACTGGCATTACTCACTGAAACCTGAAATGGCTCCCCTGGCAATAGAATCTGATAGAAACATGAGCCATGGTTCATCCTCCCTTCCCACTATTACATGGCCAGTGAAAATGCATTATACAAAATTATACAAAAATGCATTATACAAAATGCATTATACAAAATGCATTATATTAGCAGAAATTGCTTGCACAAATGTGTACATTAGTCAAAACTGCATACAAAAGATGGGTTTGTTAGGAAAAATCACACTAAAATACTGAAGAATTTTCATGAGGAATAAAAAAAATAGCAAATTGCTACAGAAATCTGGAGAACTGAATTTCATATTGGAAAAAATGAGAAACTGAGAGAAGCAAAATGGACAGATTCTTCCCTCTCTCTCATTCATAAATCCATTCCATCCTGGATTTTGTGGATCTTGTTTAAAAGCATGAAAAATTATGCATTTTTAATTAATTATGCAAATTAGGCATTTTTTAAACTTTTAAACTGCAGACGATGAAGGTCAGAGTATGAGACAAGGTCAGTAATAGGATTACAGGTACTCTTTAAACATGGCTGATTTTTAATTAACTTCAACAAATTATGAGAACACTGACAGAAAAAAGTCCAGCAGGGGTATGTTTTCCCCCCCTCTTTTTACACTTTGAACTCTCAATTCTCTCTGACTGTTTTGTGTATCGCCATGAAAATTTAGAGGGTTGTTAAGCAAATGTTTCTGAGTTTAGGATTGTATGAATGAATCATTTTATTATGGTCGCAGACCACATATTAAAAGAGAGACATAAAAAAGCAAACATACAGCATGGAGGATTTAAATATTTAGGATACAAAGCTACCATAGTTCCAAAAGCCCAGAGACGATTCTTTAGAGAGCGGGTTGAGAACATTTTTTCCTAATTTGCATTGAAATGAGAAGAAACTTTACAACATTAGTGGTGACATAAGATGACAGGGTGATCTGGTTGTGATGTGAGGGCGATCTGGCTGTGACATCTGTCACCCCATTGATCACCAGGGTTGATTCAGCTGATCTGGCTGGCTAGGCGGGTGTCCCCTTCCTCCCTCACCACTCCATGTGCATCCCTCCCGAAGCTCCATGCTCGGTGGAAAAGGACAACCATCCCAGATAGGATTGTAAGTTTTGTAAGGTTTTGTTTTGAAATGAGCTTATGGGAAGCATCAAAATGGCATGGGGGTATTTTCAATTTAACATTGCAGAATTCGAAAAATCCATACTGGCTATAGTATAAAGCCACTCTCGTGGCTGTATAATTCCCAAGTTTGCAACCAGCCATCCTGCTGCTCCTTTAGGCTGAAGACAGGTTAAGGATGTTGAAATTTGTATGATATATTAAATGAGTGGATATAATATGGACAACAATATGTCACATTTCTTTTTTTGTTTGTTCCTTTTTAAAGTATATTTTGTTCAGACTTTTCTGCCCTACCTCAAATTTCACAACAGATTTCATATACAAGTATTTCTATGTGCAATACAGAAACCCTGATGAGCAGATACATTTTCTGCTAATATAGGAAAATGTTTAACAAAAGTTCCATTTATCATGCCAAAGAATTATGCTAAGATACAGTTACTGTAAAATGAATAGATACACCATGGACAACAATTCGTCACATTTCCATCTCAGCTTTCCACCATGGAGTTGAGAGTGGAATTAAATGGGATTATCCTAATTTATTCTCACAACAACCCTGTGAATTATATGGGGAGATTATGACTGGCCCTAAGTCATACAGTGAGCTTCCTTAAGCTTGCATGCATGGTGTCTCCCCTAATGCAGAGCAATTCTCTGCTGCCTCATTCAAAATGATGTCAATGGCACATAGTTTGCATTATAGTTAAATGTGAATGTGAATGCTGATCTCCTTAGTCCAAGTCCAACACTCTGTATTTGATACATCCATGGACAAAGCCATACATATACACCAGCCCCAGCTCCTCCACCCCAATATTCTTGGATTGAGTGAAAAGATATGAAGGGGGATTGTAAAGTACATTTGGCTAAAGGTGCTTATCCTCCTTCAGACCTTCTCACTTGCTCTGTTGGTATGTCACAAAATTGTTGGAAGTGTTGGAATAAGCAAAAGTCTTTACTTAATATGCACTATGCATGGAAGAAAAAACCACTAAAGGGTTAATGTATCTAGGCCTTTTTGATTAAAAGCCCACTCTGCAACAGGACGGACAAACTGGGATGGTGCTCTATGAGGAAAAGTGGGATGATGATGATACTTCTTCTGTTACTACTATGACAACTATTAAAACTCCTACAACACTGCCCCCATTACAGATCTTACTACCTTCATTTCTCTTACAAACCTGTCTCTCTTCATCCTTAATATATCACATGCATGCACTTCATTTATTTTTACTGACTTGTTTCAATCCATGCCATTAAACGGAGCAATCATTTTTTGTCAGACTTTTTTTATGCAAGTATGTGAACCGCTTGATAACTGCATGCAAGATTTTACAGTGTTTAGAAGTAAATAGAAGTAACGGGGTGGGGTGGGAGTAAATGACTCCACATGCGATCAATTGACTTAAACCAATGCCAAACTGTAATGACACTTTTTGAATACTGTACGTTCTAATCTATTTCACACGACAGTACTTGGCATTTTCACTGATCTATTAGCTGCCCCCACTCATATATTCTCAAGTTTCAAGATGTTCATGTAGCACATTTGCTGAATCATATCCTACACTTTCATTGGCTGTTAACACGAAGGTTTAACTCATTCTGGCTAGCTGAGGGGCTTATAGTTAGCTGACAAGGGGGCTGCAAATAATACTAGCTCCCTATTTGTAAGACATATGAGATTGCGAAACATGTTCACCACTTTCACAATTTTTGGGGGAAATGTTTTAAACGCGCCTGAGACCATGTCAAGAAGCACTAAGAGATATTCACTTGCCAAGACAATACATGTTTATGGAGGGAGGAAGAGTTAGGAATGACAGATTGCTCTCTGGAATTTTGTCATGTGGAATGTTATTAAAATGTGGACACCCACCCCCTCATGGCCCTTATTCTAATAAAACAGAATATTAGAAAATGACTGGCTTTAACCATCACATCTGAATCGGTATTTAGATTCCTCCTTGTGGGGTCCCATTGCTGTTTCTTATTTGCAAAGCTTCTTTATGATCTGGCATTCAAGTGAGGGCCATACTTTCATTGAGGGGTTTTTTTCCCTCCTGAGTCTCTTGAGACATGAGAACTCTTGAAATCTCTGTTTCCTTGATGAAAATAATATTTCTCACAAATGACAATCAAGTGGTGTTTTCATTATTTCAAGTAGTTTTCTGCCAGTATTTCAAGTCTCCTTAGTAACAGAATTTGGGGGAGGATTGTAGCTTTTCAATGCTCAATTGTATGCATCTCACTGTCACTCATTGGAACTAGAAGTGTTTGGTAGAGACACTTGTACATTGGAAAAGCACTATTCACTCTCCTCCCCAGAGTACAAGCTTTCCTCCCCACCCTCTGTGATTTTGTTTTATTTTTGCGTCAGAAAGTGCTATTTCTGCATGTAGCCTCATGGCATTGCCACTGTGATGGAATGGAACTGCTATGATGATGAAGAAGAAGAAGAAGAAGAAGATGAAGAAGACGACAAAGAAGAAGTCAACTAGGCTTTGAATATATATAACCAAATGTCCCTTCCTGAATACTTACAATCTGCTTTTGACCGGTGGATTAGAAATAGTAAGAGTAACTCTTTTTTTCTTATGTAAGGTGCAATACTTGTTTGCTGTTTACTTCTTAAATATGTCCTCCAAAACTCAGTATCAGACAACTGTGGCCTGAAAATCTTCCTCAGAGTGCCATTTCACATCTCAATTGAAGAAGACTTAGGCTTGTATCCAATGGTGGTTTTGCACTTGCACTTCCTGTGCAAACGTCAAGGCACCCGATTGTCACCAATTCCTCCTATGCAACACAGCTCTCCCCTGCCCCCCAAGCTTCCCCTACTGGTTGAGTGGCCCCCTGGAACAGTATGGAATATGGGCTGCAATCGGTAGGGGGGATTAGTGAAATAAGGTGCCTCACCTTGCACTAATTGAACCACTTCCACTAGTATAAAGCCACCATTGAATACAACCTCAAGATGTCAATAGGAATGGAGGCAAGATTCTTAGGAAGATGTCAGGACTGGATCTAGGGTGGTATCCATTGCTAGTCCTACTTGTAGCAGATCCATTGAAATTAATAGACATGGCTAACTCAGTTCATTAATTTCAATGGGTCTAGTCTGCGTAGGAGTTGAATACAACCCTTTATTCAAGATTACACAGTTTCCCTGGTCTTTATTTAAGAGTATTTATTGTTATTAGGGTTTTTTAATACCTCAGAGTAAATATAGTAATATTATCAGCAGAAGTCAAATATACACCATTATTATTTTTTATCAGACTATAATCTGTTCAAATGCATTTTTCATCATAGCCCATCTTTGTCTGTTATGGCAGATACAAAAAGTCGAATGAATGAGTGGCACAGTCCACTATATATACAATCATACCATAAGGTGTGGTTCTTGTGCAAGAAACAATATGTCATACTGCATTTTCTTTTTTTTTGAGGATGCGCACTAAGGCTCCCACAAATACACGCCCTTCATACTGGACATGACAAAGCATAAATAGTATTTGAGACAGAAATACTGTGAACATACATTATTTTCTGCTTCTGGCACAAAATCACCCAGTTACTGATGAAGGTATTTTGAATAGGCAGCAGCATGAATGGCTACAGGGGAAGGGGGCATAGTACTCCCACCCCGGACGAACCATATTCCCTGGATTCCTGGCTTTCTTTTTTTAAAAAAGAGCCTGAGACATGAGGCAAAATGTACAGGCGCTATTCTCTCTCTTCTTTCCTTCTGTATTTTTGTGTGAGAAACTAGCCTACCTGCCTCAGTAATTTTAGTCAATGAATGAAGTCCTAGCAGTGATTGACATTTAGAATAGCACTTCTAGCCAAGACAAAAAGAAGGCTGGAGTGAAACACCCATTTTCTGTAGAAGGAATTTCTTTGTTCATTTTAAGCCTTTTATGCTGATCATTCCTCATGGAGAAGTGATTGCTCCTCAGTAGAAAACAATTGAGGTATCCAGGATTTTAGTGGAACTGTGAGAAGGGAGTAGTGAATGTCAGGTGGGTGACCTCACTCACCTGTCAATAAGGCATTTTAAAGTAATAGTAGCTGTGTGTTCAAATGGACGTCCAGTCCTAGCTTTTGGATACCCAGTGGACATAAATGAATATAAAATATAATCAATGAATCAAGAACACAAATTCAGATTGGAAGCCACTGAAACACTGACTAGAGGTATGAAATTTTAGTGAAATTGAACAGAAACAGTAGAACATTGGGGCACATTGCAATATAATTTGTTGGGTTCTTACAAACCACCAGTCTTTCTTAAAAACTTAATAAAATCTCTCTCCCTGTACACTGTGATGTTTGGCTCTGTATCTTCATTCTTTTTCATAAGAATTTTGCTTCAGCAGGGCGCAATCATAAGCAGATCATAAGCAGCAATGTTTAATTTTAATTTGCATTTTAATTCATGTATTTACTGGTGGGTGGGGCAGGCTAGTAAGAATTTTGCTGGCCTAGTAACTTGTGTAAATGCATCTGCAAGGCTGTATTCATTCCTCCCCCCCCCTTTTTTAACCACTTTTGCCTCAATCCAAGTATCAGGGCTTGTACATGGTAGAGAAGCTTCCATATACAAGCCATTTGAATGAAAAAATGGACTCCCAGTAACAATTACTTAAACAACATTGAGCCTGTTAAAATGGCCCACAGGGCTTGGGAGAGGTCAGGATCCGGCTGGCCAGATCAAGTTCCCCATCCCTGACCTACTCTGCTTATATTCACAGACAGGGAACTAAGCAGCCCATTCTAGACTATCTCAGTCACTACAAAGCAATCTGTTTGGTAAACTACCACATGGCAATAAACACATGGCACTATCCCATTGTCAGATCATCATTATGTGCTGAGAAAACTGTGTTAGATCTCACAGGTTAACAGCTGCCTCTCATCACTGTCACTGATCATATATGTAAAATACTGAAATACAGTAAGCATAAGGTGCCCACAAGAAGATAAGCTTCCTTCCTCAAAATTAAGTAAACAGTCATTACATTATTACAGTTGCTTTTAAATGAACATACAGACCTTTTCACAGAGTTGAGAGGAGGGGGGAATCATTACACACGTTCCAAAAAGAAGGCTGAAATGCCTGCAGCCTACCTGACAGAATAGAGACAGTTGTTCTTATATACCGAGATTGGTCGCATCTTCCCCTTTGTGGAGGAGATTGCTTACACCATTATCATGCATTTGAAAAAGGCGAGAGAATGTAAGTTGACACGTTTAAAGCAGAAATATTTAAAGCTTGATAGGATCTGAAGCATGGACTCTCTTCATATTTTTTTCCTGCCTCACACATCTGTCAGGAAGCAGCAGTGTGTCTCTAATAACACAACCTGGCCTTTGTTTTCTCTTGTCTTTCAGCATTACACTTAATGTACAGCTACCTGCTGAGACACTAAACATATATATATATATATATATATTCCCCAGCTAGGGAGGCTTACTTCCCAAGCTCATGGGTACAGTCGCTCTAAAATACAGCCCTGAGGGCTAGAATTAGAAATGTCATGTCTTCCCAAGACTACTCACACAGCCACGATACAAAAGGGGGCATTCTTTCGTCTGTTAATTATGTTCAACTTTTCCATCTCACCAGTACTAGAGACACGTCATTGTACATGGAACATAACTAAAAATACATCAGAATTAATCGGTAGCCATTCTCTTCAAACTACCCTGTTTTTGACCCCTTAAAGACAATCTGCTTTCTTGCTAGGAAATCTAGGAGCAAAAAGGAAGAGGTTTTAAAAAGGTATTATTATGACAAGATAGCTGCAGTATATAAAAGAAACTCAGTGTTCAGTGTACAGAGTAATATAAAAAATATAATTCACAGTTCTTCTCCTGCCAGACACAAGTACCTCCTGCCTGCTTTCCCCAAATGTCATATATCACAGTGCACATTTTGTTGGACTGATTCTCCAGAAACACTAGCTTTGCATCAAGTCACTTTTGGAAGTTAAAACCGCAGAACCAGAAAGAAGGGAGGTCACCTGTTTCACTGTCTTTTGTATTTGATGTTGCCCCAAATTAAATTAGGACTTAGCTCACAGAAAAGGCATATTCCTATATTGTAAGGGAGGGGGAGGCTGCAGGAGAATGGGGGGGGGACCATATGACAACCCTACAATGTAATCTATGGCTAATAGTGCAGGCTAACAGTGGGTTACAGACTGATGTGTTTATATATATAATACATGCATATATACAGTATACATGTCTGTCTGTATATATATGCATATTGTATTTTATGTATTTTAATTGTACTTTATGTATTTTTTCTGTAATGTTTTGTGTTTTTATTGTGTATAATTTTATTATATCTGTGTGTGATTTTATTGTAAGCCGCCCTGAGCGCCCTACTGTAGGGTAGAAGGGTGGGATAGAAATATTTTAAATAAATAAATAAATAAATAAATAAATAAAATGTGGTTTTCCAGACAAAAATCTCTCCCACAAAACAACTTCCAGGTTGTAACGACAGTTAATTTACTTAAACTGCCTCCTCAGATCCCCTCCCAGACCAAATCCAGCACTTGTGTGCAGACATCTTGTGCTCCATTGACCTGCGTGCAGAAGTGTTGACCTTTTAAATCTTTAAAAGAGGATTAACTCCTGTCTTTTCAGCTTTTATTTGAGGATGGGCACTCTGCTGTCCAATCACAGCTGTGCTAAAATCTTGGATTTCTTTATTGGATCTTGGATTACCCTCACTTCCAATCCTAGGCAGATGAAAACTGACCTCTAAAGTGAACCTGATTTTGGGGCCCTCTGTGTAAATCTGGCTATTACAGACCTCGTTTTCATAGAATTCTTCTTCTTCTCACTCAGAAAGGCCAGCACTCTTTTCCAAGTGGCAGCAGGGGCTGTAGGGAAGGGGAAAACAATTGATTTGTCAAATTCAACTTTCCAAAACAACATAACAACAGAAACATAGCCATCCTTCAAAATTTGCATTTATCCAAATTTTGTGATGCAGTTGTCCAACCGACCAATGTTCACAAAAATGCACATATTAGGGGGAAACATGCATAAAAATGAATATATTTTTGAAAATATAAAAGGCAAGAAATTGCTTGCAAAAATGTGTACATTAGTCAAAACTGCACACAAAAGTGTGTCTATTAGGATAAATTCACACTAAAATGGTGAAGAATCTTCATGAGAATTTTTTTGAAAAATGCAAATTGTTGCAGAAATATGGAGAACTGAATTTAAGATTGGAAAAATGAGCAACTGAGAGAATCAAAATTGACAGAGCTTTCCATCCCTAGCAGAGGCCGTGGGGAAGTGTCATCCCCTAGTCTTACCAGTCCCATTACAATAGGTTTTCTATTGGAAGTTTTTAAAATAAAAGAGTCACTCACATTAAATTATTTACTTATTCCACCATTTATTCAAAGATCCATTCCTTATTTGTGAACGGAATCCTCAGTTGTGAGATATAGCAAAACTGTCTGTAGAACAGGGGGAGAGTGACAGTATATATTTTCAAATAATTTGCTGCATTTCTAGCTCAAACCAGAGGTTCACATGGAACCCGGCCTGAGGAAGACCTTTAAAATGTCTGGGGCTGCCTATGTGCCACTGCAAGCCTGATTTCTTTTGAGCATTGATTGACACATTGTGACAAATGTGCCAAATGGGTGTGCAGTCCCAAGCAGGTATGGAGGAGGAATCCATTTTAAACAGATCTATACACGGAATTTGATGGTTCCAACCCAGCTGTGGTTTGCCCACATTGGACTACCTCTTGCATCAAGTACCAACTTATGTCTGAGCTCCAGTGGCCAGAGTGGTTTAACAGTCAGTCCCTCTTCTGGGGACTGTAGCTCTGTGATGGGAATAAGGCCTCTCCTGGCAACTCTCAGCAAACTTCACGAACTATACTTCCCAGGATTCTTTGGGAGAAGCCATGACTGTCTAAAGTGAAATAAAAGCCTGGTGTGGATGAGGCCAGGGACAGCTTTGGTTTAAATTTGGGTGGGAGGCTACATGTGCCTACTGCAGAATAAAAAGGTGGGGGAAACCCTGAAAAACAATGATACTGTTCACAATGATTTCTTTTTGGAAATGAAACGGGCTTTCACTTTGCCCAGTGCCCAGTCGCCCACCCCTCCCTCTCCCCTCCCCCTTCCTCCCCTTCCCCCTCCCCTCTCCCTGCAACCCCCCCACGTCATTTTCACCTTTTCTAAGCATGATTGTACAGGAGCAAATCCACTGAACTCAAAAAGTATGCAAATAATCAAACCTGCCCTCCCCTCCTCTTCCCCTCCTCTTCCTCCCTTTTACCTCTTCACCCTTCCTTTGCCCCTCTCTCCCCATCGCCATCCCCTTCCAATCCCCTCCCCCATCCTTCCCCTCTTCCTCTCCCTTCCTCTTTCCCTCTCCTGTCCCCTCCTCCTCCTCCTCCATGGTCAGTTTTACCTATTTTAAGTATGATTGCATAGGAGTAAATCCCATTGAACTAAATAAGCATGCTAATGATCAGACCTGCCTTTCTCCTCTCCTTTCCCCTCTCTCCTTCCCCTCCCCTTCTTCCCCTCTCCTCTCCCTTCCTTCTCCCTTCTTCCTCCCCTCTACCCCTTGTTCCTCCTCCCCTACCCCTAACTTCCTCCTCCTCCCCTCCCCACCCCCTGTGGTCAGTTTCACCCATCCTAAGCATGATTGCAGGGCAGTAAATCCCATTGAACTCAATAAGCATACAAATGATCAATACATTCTCAGCAAACTTGCACAGGATCCCATTTCTTACCCCTCAGATTAAAAAGTAGAGAAATTCACTAATATGCTAAAAAAGAGAGAGAGAAAACCCTTGCGGTTTAAGAACGTACCTATAGCCAACAGATATTTCTACCAAACTTTAAAAAGCAGGGAAACTGGGCAGCTCTAGTGAATGCACCAGGGGAGCAGGAGATTTGACCTTCTCTCTGAGATATTGTACGGCCTTACAAATTTGTAAAAATGCAAACATAATTTGGGTTGGTCTTTCACAGTCTAATCCACTTCCTGTGCAGCTTGGAAGAATTTGGTAACAGTGCCTCCATCTTGCTAGGATTCAGACTCAGTTTGTGGCCCTCATCCAGCCCACCATTGAGTCTAGGCACTGGTCCAGGCCTTGCACAATCTCTACCGATTGAGATGTTACCAAGAAATATAGCTGGATATCATCAGCATACTACTGACACCTCACCCGAAATCTCATAATGATCACTTCCAACAGCTTCATATAAATGTTAAACAGCATTAGGGATAACATGGTATGCTATACCACCCCACAGACAACTGCCAGGGGACTAGCAAATCAATATTTTGGTGTGGCAGCACCTGTTCTCTGGATCTCCCTGCCTATTTATATCAGGCAGGCATCTTCATTGTATTGTTTTCAGTGCCTGCTTCTTTCTTTCAGCAAGCCCATCCAGGAGGCACATAATTTTAATGTGCAATTTTAACACGTAATTGTATTCAGTATAACTGTTTTAAAATTACTGTTTTTATTTACTTTGTTAACTTGTTTTTAGCACTTAGCATTTAGTTCTTTTCGATCCTTCCTTGTCTCTTGAGGCGCAAGTGGCCTCGGTGGCAAGGAATGCGTTCTACCACCTTCGGTTGGTAGCCCAGCTACGCCCCTATCTGGACAGGGATGACCTCGCCTCAGTTGTTCATGCTCTGGTAACTTCTAGGCTGGATTACTGTAATGCGCTCTATGTAGGGCTGCCCTTGAAGACAGTTCGGAAGCTTCAGCTAGTGCAAAACGCAGCAGCCAGACTGCTGACGAGGACCAGCCGGTCAGCACATATAACACCTGTTCTGGCCCGTTTGCACTGGCTACCTATTTGTTTCCGAGCCAGATTCAAGGTGCTGGTTTTGACCTATAAAGCCTTACACGGCGTGGGACCGCAATATCTTGTGGAACGCCTCTCCCGCTATGAACCTACCCGGTCACTTCGCTCAGCATCTAAGGCCCTCCTCCGGGTACCAACCCATCGAGAAGCCCGGAGGACAGTTACTCGATCTAGGGCCTTTTCTGTAGTGGCCCCCAAACTGTGGAACAGCCTCCCCGAAGAAGTACGCCTGGCGCCTACGCTTCTATCTTTTCGGCGCCAGGTTAAGACCTGGCTATGCTCCCAGGCATTTTAAGCGTTAATGTTATAATTTAAATTTTTTATTTTTTATTTTTTTCTTTAGTTGCTGCTTGTGTTTATTGTTTGTTGTCTGATTTTATTGTTGATATTTTGTATTTTAACCTTTTTGTACACCGCCCAGAGAGCCACTCGCTATGGGCGGTCTATAAATGAAACAAATAAATAAAATAAATAAAATTTGCTTTTATCTGTATTTTTAATGAATATTTTAGATTGTCCTTTGCAAACTTCTTCCAAGTAAGTAGTATCTACATTTTGTGAAATAAATAATAAAGAAATAATAAGGTTTGGATGAAGGAATTGTGTATGATGTAAAGATCACATGACTCCTAATAGACATTGTTGTGCATACTTCTGACATGAGCCACCTGTTCTGTACAATTCCTTCATCCAAAAGCTTGCCAAGAGATGTGAGATGCTACACAGTGAAGCACCTAAGGCCTAATAGGCTTTCAAATTTGTATCGTTTTAATCACATTAACAATAGTGGCTTTTCTCAAAGATTCCTGGGAATTACAGTTTGTGAGGGCCCTGAAACTTCTCTGTGTAGAGGTATCTAGGTCCTCTCCCAGGACTACAATGTCCATAGTTCCCTGGGAAGAGAAAATAACTGTTAACAAGCAAAATCCTATAGTGTGGGTATGCCCTTAATAGAGCTAGTTTTCTAGAATCTGTTAACATATCGGTTTCTTCCTTATGTTTAGGGAACACATGGATATGACAGCAGGTCCACCAGCTCCATCCCCCTGGAAGGTATGAAGGGGAATTCTGGAGAGGATTATTATGTTTGGGCTTTCAGAGACCTTTGAGAAAAATCCTATGCCAACTCTTTAACAAGCCACGCATTGCATTAAATTTCATGATAGGTTTTCGCCAAGCACTAAAGACCTGGCTTTTCAGGCAGGCCTACAGGATTGGGGTGGATTAGTTTTATGCTGTATAAACTGAAGGTTGATTTTAGATTAATTATGCTTTGTTTTGATATGTATACTGTGTCTATTTTGTGTTTATATTATTGTACGTCGCCTAGAGTGTCCGTTGACCCAGACAGATAGGCGACTCAAAAATAAAATTTTATTATTATTTATTATTATGAGTCCATATGTAGGTATGTACATCATCACCATTACTACTACTACCCCCATTACTATTATTCCAAATGGGAAAAAGGATTTTCCCCCCAACAGAGTTATTTCACACCTTAGAAAAACCCATGATTTCCCCAATGACTAAAAGTCAATTGCATTACTTAATTTATTGTCAGATTTACAACACACTACAACCCCTCTTTTTCTATGGCCACAATTAAACACAATATCAATGTGTTTATTTTCCCTCCAAGTTACTTCATAAATGTAATTTCATTTTTTAAAAAGTTCTTTCTTTCCTTCTTTCTCTATTGACAATTTTTATGAAATACAATAACAATAGAACATGAGGTACAGTATGGAGTACGTTCATATTGTCAATTCCATCAAGACAATATACAACAGGTCTCTTAAGAACAATATATCCAAGAAGGATCCTGCTAAGTTGCATCAAGACAAAATGAAAAGGGAAGTGGCAAAATGTAGCTCTCTGGTTTCTGCCACTAATTTCTAAACCTGTTGTTATACCAAACTTATCAAAATTATATGTGATACCAGTAACAAATATTAAACATTTACATGACTCCAAAAGGCGGATGTACCAAAACTGAGGCACCCCTACCATACTACAGCCATTTAGTTGTTGTTGTCCTCCATCTCCATATGCATCCTGTCTGAACTGATGCACCATTAATGTCCTCTCTATCTTCTGCTGCGGCTGCTTGCCAAAGGCTCGTGCCCTGGCCAGGCACAAGCTTAAGTACTGTGCCTGGGGAGGCAGAAATAAAATGAAACAAAAAAACAAACAAACCCATACTCTTCAGTCAAGGAGCCCAGCTTCACCTCCTTCTATCCAAACACATACCAGCCCCACCCTCAACATCTCAGAGGTGTTCAATACCTTTGACTATGGTATCCTCCTGCCTAGACTAGCTCTGTGGAATGGGAATTGGTGGCATTGTACTGTAGGACTATTCACACAGAGAGGCTTTGGGTGACTGTTGCCCCCCCTGGCATTTACACTGTAGGTTCCCTCAGGCTACCAGCTTATCCTCAATGCTTTTTAACATCCTCTCAAAGTTATTATTAGTAGCCATTCAGTGATTTGGAGCAAGGTGTCACCAGTATGCTGACAACATTCATCTGTACTTCTCTGTAACATCTGAATCAGGTGAGGCCCTGCAAGTCCTGGCCAGTGTCTGGAATCAGTGATAGGCTGGATGAGGGCCAATAAACTGAAGGTGAATCTTGGTAAGACATAAGCCCAAGTTTGGGAAGGAGCAAGTACATAACTTAGAAGTTCTCTTAGATCTACAGGAGGCAGAAATATCCTCAGTGGAAAAGAGTGCCTTTTCCCAGACTTGGTTGGTATGTCAGCTACAGCCATTACTCAACAGTGACATCTTGTCCACAGTAGTGCAGGCCTTGGGAACCTCTAGACAGGACTATTGTGCTACAGTCACAATAGTCACAAAGGGGAAAATAAAAGGTCACAAAGGTGGGGCTACCCTTGAGGTTTGTTTGGAAATTGCAACTAGTGCAGAATGCTGCAACCCAACCTTTGGCCAGAACGGCTCTGTATCACCTTATTACATCTGTGCAGAAAGCCCTGTGCTGGTTGCCACTACATTACTGAGCTAGGTTCAAGATATTACTGTTAGCATACAAAGCCATAAATGGCCTTGGACCAGGATACATGAAGGACCACCTTGTCCCTTATACACCAGCCTTATACATCATTTTCTGGAGAAGCCCTCCTGACTGTCCCACAGTTATCTCATCTTTGTTTACTTTCTACATGAACCAAGGCTTTTAGCATAGTGGAACCAGTAATTTGGAACACTGTTCCTATAGAAATCAGACAGGCCCCTACAACCCTAACATTTCGTCCCCTTCTGAAAAGTGTGTTTGTTTTGCCAAGCAATTTTAGATAATTAATCTGATTCAGTGTGTTGTGTAGTTTATGATTTTATAATTTTATGATTTTATAGTTTTATGATGTTTAGGTATTTTATTGTACACCGCCTTGATAACTTTTATGAGTCGGAAGTTTATAAATATTCTTATAAATAAATCATATATACTAATAGTCCAATCCCATACCTGTCTACTCAGAAGTGAGTCTGAAAGAATTCACTAAAGCTTACTCTCAGATAAATGGGTATAGGATTGCAGCCATAATCAATGACCAGCTGTTAATCCCCCAACTATTATTTCTGGACATTTCTGCTCTTTTTCCAATATTGCAATATTTTGATATTCCAATATCAGAATTCTTTTAGCCATCAATAAGTACACAATTAATTCCCACCCCCTGGGGATAAATTTGGTTAAATGTTCAAATGGTCAATGTCACCACATAAGAACATAACAAGAGACCCGCTGTTTTGGACTAAATCTTGTTCAGCATTCCATTTTGAACAATGACCAGCTAGCAGCCTACAAAAGCCAGCAAGCAGGGAATGTAAGCAGCAAACTTCTATGGTTTGACCTGAGCACCAGACATTCAGAGATATGCTACTTCTGTACATGGAGTTTAGAAATTATGGTGGCCACTAGCTTTGATGGCTTTACAAGAAAGTTAGACAAATTCATGGTAGATACATCTATCTATGGCTATTCATTAATGGTCCTATTTTCTACAAATTTGTCTAATCCCCTTGTTAAGCCATCATAACTAGTGGCTATCATCCAACCCATGACAGGATTAATTTTGTTCATGACAGAGTTTGTGACAGGGTTAAATTAACATGTGTTAATTTTGAGTTTTGTTAAACAATAGTTTTTGTCAATATTTAACCTTCCACCAGCCAATTCCATTCAGTGCCCCTAAGTTATAAGGTTCGCAAAAAAAAAAAAAGATAACTTCACTACCATTAAACCTGCCACTATTGCAAATCCTTCTTAGGAATAAACCTTTCTAAACATTCTAGCAGCAGGCTTGGTCATACTGACCCACACACTTTCAAGTGTATCTTCCTAACCATAAGAGCTATGGTCACTTTTTTTCCAGATGGACATTTTTACAAGGCTAAATCCTGCACCCAGCCTTTTGAGCTTTTGCTTTTTTCCTGCATAACTGCAGTATGCACATGGCCCTGATAATAATGATCATGAAACCCTGTTGTAAGGCAAGAATAAAATTTCTATATTTAGAGTTTCCAGGAATTTAACCATTATAAATCAATTGACTGCTCTTGCTTTTTTAATATAGATTACGAATAAATCAATTATGATTTAGGTTTACAAGAGCTTATCTCAGTTTTCCAATCATTCTGATCTATGTGTGTTTCCTTGTTCCAGCTTCACTTTGAATTTCTGGTCCAAATGAATCACAAAACCTCCAAGCAAAACTCACTCAAAATGACCTTCTTTAAATTGTTTCCACCTGAAACCATAAATCTGCCAGTGTTGTTTACAAAAGAGCCCTGCACCAGTTGACAAACTCACAAATTTTAGCCCATCTTTTTACAGGCTTCTGCTTCCTAAGTCTCACTGTCCCTGATGTTGCCACCTTGGCAGTGCTCTGTCTCTGATCCACAGGCCTTCCTGGCAGGCAGAATAGTAAAAGCCCAAACTTGCTTAACCAAATGTCAACATCTTGCAAGTCTACCAATATTTCCATTAAGCTCTGTCAGCCTAAGCTCTCACCAAGACAAATTTTAGGAATAACCCACCTAGATGATAGATTAGATTAGATAGATAGATAGATTTCGAATCTACCATTTCTAGGCAAGGTCATTGAGCGAGTGGTGGCCAACCAGTTGTCAGCACACTTGGATGAAACGGATTACTTGGATCCATACCAATCGGGTTTCAGGACTGGTCACGGAACTGAAACAGCCTTGGTCGCTCTGGTAGATGATTTGAGGAGGGCACTAGATAGGGGAGAATTCTCCTTTCTTGTCCTCCTCGATCTCTCAGCGGCTTTTGATACTGTCGACCACAGTATCCTTCTACATCGCCTGGAGGGATTGGGAATTGGAGGTACTGTATTGCAGTGGTTCCATTCCTTCCTCTCCGACAGGTTTCAACAGGTAGCATTGGGGGAGGAGGTTTCAGACCCTTGGCCTCTCAATTGTGGTGTGCCACAGGGTTCTATCCTCTCTCCCATGCTATTTAACATTTATATGAAGCCGCTGGGGACAATCATTAGGAGGTTTGGGCTGCAGTGTCACCAATATGCAGATGACACTCAGCTCTACCTCTCGTTTAAATCTTCACCAGAGTCGGCTGTGGAGACCTTGTCCAAGTGCCTGGAATCCGTGAGTAGATGGATGGGAAGGAACAAGCTGAAGCTGAACCCTGATAAGACCGAGGTGCTGCTTGTGGGAGACAAGAGAAGGTTGGGAGAAGTTGACTTGAAGTTCAATGGAGTGAGTTTACCCCTGAAGGACCAGGTCCGCAGCCTTGGGGTTGTACTTGATTCCAGGCTGTCCATGGAGGCTCAGATTTCGGCAGTGAGCCGGGCAGCCTGGTATCAACTACACCTCATACGAAGGCTGCAACCCTACCTTCCTGTTCATCAGCTCCCACTGGTAGTACACGCCCTGGTCACCTCTCGTTTGGATTACTGTAATGCGCTCTACGTGGGGTTACCCTTGAAAACGGTCCGGAAACTACAACTTATACAAAATGCGGCAGCTCGACTACTTACGAATAGTCGCCGCCGGGATCACATCACACCAGTGTTGTTCGATCTACACTGGCTTCCTGTTGTTTTCCGGGCCCAATTCAAGGTGTTGGTATTAACCTTTAAATCCCTATACGGTCTCGGCCCAGTTTATCTTATGGAGCGCCTTCAACGCCACCAATTATGCCCGACAAGATCAGCCACACAGGGCCTTCTCTCAATCCCGCCGACAAAAACAGCCGGGTTGGCGGGTACTAGAGAGAGGGCATTCTTAGTGGCGGCCCCCACCCTCTGGAACTCCCTCCCACAAGATCTCCGGCATGCCTCTTCCCTAAATACATTTCGTAAAGCCTTAAAGACCTGGCTCTTTCAACAGGCCTTTGGGATTTCCGGGGAGGGTTAATTACTGGATTGAATTGCCTCCTATCCTGTTTTAATACCCTGTTTTAATATCATTGTCTGCTGCTGTACTGTTTTTCTATTGTTTTTATATTGTACTATTGTATTTTATCTTATTGTGTTCTAACTGTTTGTACGTCGCCTAGAGTGGCCATTGGCCAGATAGGCGACACAGAAATTAAATTTATTATTATTTTATTATTATTAGATAGATAGATAGATAGAAGATAGATAGAAGATAGATAGAAGATAGATAGAAGATAGATAGAAGATAGATAGAAGATAGATAGAAGGTAGAAGGTAGAAGGTAGAAGGTAGAAGGTAGAAGGTAGAAGGTAGAAGATAGAAGGTAGAAGATAGATAGATATAGATAGATAGATAGATAGATATAGATAGATATAGATAGATATAGATAGAAGATAGATAGAAGATAGATAGAAGATAGATAGAAGGTAGAAGGTAGAAGGTAGAAGGTAGAAGGTAGAAGGTAGATAGATAGATAGATAGATAGATAGATAGATAGATAGATAGATAGATAGATAGATAGATAGATAGATAGATAGATAGATAGATAGATAGATAGATAGATAGAAGCTCCATGCTGCAATCACACATAGTATTCCTAGCTGAAACTATATAGGGTGAGAAGGCCCAGCAATACTAAACCCTGGGAAATTGTGTGGTGCTGAAGTGAGAACTTACAAGACAATCCATTCATTAATGTGCCTGCGACTTAGAAATGCACCATATAAAACTGGTTTTGTGGTGGCAACCCTATCTCCTTCATAATGTTCAAGGTATAATTTATCTCTGAGAAGAGCTGCTGTTGTTCCTCAAAAAATTGATACATATGCTACATAATGCATGAGTGTCATGCCATTCCAAACACATCTCAGCATCTCCATAAGGGACCAAGTTCTTCCCATCCCAGCCAAATTCCAATTCTGCTGTGCTGCACTTGTGGAAACCCCATCTGTCATGCCTCTTAGTTAAACCAATCCTGTGATTTCTCTTCTGTCAGAGGTAGTTCTTAGGTTTTTCTTCAAAAACTGCTCTTTTGCATACAACTCTAGAAACCTAGTTATTGCTTGTATTGGCCCTGGCAAATTATTTGTTGATAATTTAGCAACTACGCAATCATGTTATTCCCATATGATACCATCCTGAATTTAGCACACCAATAATATTGCATTGTTTAAAAACTCAGTTATGCTGCGTGTTTACAGATTCTATTGATTTATTCAAATCATTTCATCTATGACTCTGTGTATAAGGCTGAAGTTGAATCACGCAAACCTATGAGGGAGCAGGGAGGAGAAAGCATGAATGAAGGGCTATAATATTAGCAAACCACATAACCAGTTCAGAGGAGAGAGACAAATTAAGCAACTAAATCATTCTGTGGCATTCCTTGAGAGACAAAGCACCTGAATGAAGAAAGGGTCATTAGTAAGATATCATGAACATCACACCATGAAGACCATGAAAAGCAAAAGGTACAGTCTGCATCATTTGTGTATGAAGCAGGGTCCTCTGCACATGGACAAACCTACACACATACACACACACAAACCATACATACATATATACAGAGTTTGTACCCACCAACTGACTACATAGCGGTCAGGAGTCAGATCATCTGCCACAATCCCACTCTGTCTTCAACATGAATCTGTTGTACTTGGACTGACCACGTGAACAGGATGATTCTTGTATTGCTTAGGGAAATGCAAATTAGATAGGCTTGCCTTTAAATGTGAACTGAATCAGATTCCTCCCCCATACCTAGTGATAGCACAATCTGTCTTGCTTTGCTGTCATAAGTTAATATCTAAGGGCATCCAGGTACAACACAGAAGTGACATCTGCAATGGCGTACACATTTGTGTCTTTTGTTCCACTGTCATGTCTGGTCAATAACCTGTTTTTCAAGCCCTTCAAAAACTGGGGAAATCTCTCAATAGGGAATACGATATGGTGACGAACATGCACAGCATACCTCAAGAGATGATGTTGGCTACCTCTTGCTACCCTGCAGAAAATAGTGGTTCACCAAAATGTTGCTCGAGGAAAGAAGGCTCTCCTCAGCTTTTCAAATGATGAAGTATTGCCTTGCATGGATTGGAAGGTGAGATTTGATGGAATCTCACAGGAACATAGGAAGCTGCCTTATACTGAGTCAAACTAGCTCAGTATTGTCTGCACAGACTGACAGTGGCTCTGAAGGGTTTCAGGCAGGGATGCCAGGGATTGAATCTGGGACCTTCTGCATGCAAGGCAGATGCTCTACCACTGAGCTACGGTCCTTCCCCATAACTTGTGCTCCTCTTCCAGTTGGGGTTGCCTGGTTCATGGCCTGAGACTGATCCTGTATCTTTAGGAGAAGAGAGGGTCAGCCAAGTGCAGGTGTTCTTGCAACACTGTAATGGAAAAAACCACCAGGTGGAATTCTCCCTTCCCCCTCCACAACTTTTAAAGATACAAAAGTCTTCTTGGTTGCCCGGCCCAGCCTCCAAGAGATCTTCTGTATCTTTAAAAGTTGTGCAGGGGGAAGGATAAATTCCACCTTGTGGTTCTTCCCATTACATTGTTGCAAGAACACCTGCACTTGGCTGACCCTCTCTTCTCCTAAAGATACAGGATCAGTCTCAGGCCATGAACCTGGCAACCCAAGCAGTGTAACTGTAAGCATGTTCACTCAGAGGTAAGTCCCACTGATTTCAATGGGGCTTACTCCCTGGTAAACATAATTAGGATTCTGGCTTTAGTCTTGGTTGTTATATTCCTGTCTAAAAGGATTTGAGTATTATATTTAAATGACTGGCACTAAAAATGTTTCTCCCCTGAAAAGAAAAGAAAAAAGAACAAGAAAAAGCCAGAAGCTGTGTCCCTGGAGCATTCACATTTTTACCCACATTACAAGGAAAATTAGAAGGAGTAAAGGAATAGTGTAGATGACAAAATAGAAATCTTTCCAACAGTTTTGCCTCACTCCCTTCCCTGAACAATGTATATTGTTCTGTGAAGTGACCCCTTTGCCTTTTGTGATGAGGTCAAGAAACTTGCTGTCAATTATGATTAATGATCCATCGGTAGTGACAGAAACCCAGCCACCCTCTCCAGAGTGCAGCATGACCGTCCTAGTGGACTGTCACTGCACCGGCAAAGAGCTCTGTCTACAACAATCAGCAGCTTCAATTTCAGGATGCCATCCTTTCATTTCTTTCTTGCAAAACGTCATATTCTGAGAAGTACAGGCAAGGTTGGATCAAGCACAGCTGTAAAGATGGGATAATGCTATCTTTTAAAAAATAGCCTTTTTTTGTACCAACTGGCAAAACATAGAATAATGAATAATTAAATTCTTAATAATGTAATCCTCTTAAAAGCATAGAACCGCTATGCAAAAAAAAGATTAAGCACTTAACAGTTTTCCTCTGCAATGAAAATGGTACAAGGACGAGAAACCATTTTACCATCTTCTTTTTCTTTTCTTTCTAAAACAGATTTTGAGAGCCTTAATTGATTTACAGTTGTATATACTTATTTTTTTATTTTTCAGCCAACAAAGCAGGTGACATTGTACAAAAGGAATACATACTACAACAGTGTCTTGTTGACTAGAATCATATCACGGAAAGCATGTCTAAGTTGGCTCGCATCCAGAAAAGGGGAGTTTTCTATTTATTTTAAGCTCCTCTTTTCTTTGTAAAATAAACTCAAATAGGTTTACAAAAGAGTTCAGTTGTTCCAGCTGAATCCTGCGGTGCCACCCTCAAGCACATACAATGCTGCGTGCCAGTTCCAGGGCGGGAAGACAGATATATGACAGTTGCCAAAGAAAGGTATTGCATGCTTCCCAAGTTGGATGGACTTGATTTCCCTCCACTCCAGATCCAGTTTCCCTACAAACAGAAGGGACTGGCAACTCATCTATCCCCCCAGTGCGCGCGCACACAAACCTGTTGAGGGGGCTTCATGTAAGGGTCAGGCTATACCATGTCCAGCTCTCTGGTTTGGTTTATTGAGGCAGTTTCATTCTTCTTTCAGCTCAGACATTTTGGTGATTGTGGGGTGTTTGTGAAACTGCCCGTTTTTTCTGCCAGCCTTCACTTTCACAGTGGTGTTTTTTACTGCCAGCCTTTATTTCCCTCACCCCCAACCCCATCCCAAATGCCTCATGAGAACAGTATGATGTCACATAGTCTCATACCAACAGGATCATTCCAAGGAAAAGAATAATGGCTACCAGCCACTGGAAGCAGCGTGCACCACTGTTACTGACAACTCACCTCTTTAACCTCCATTTACCCACCGACCTCTGACAGTTGCTGAAATGGACTCCTCAATTTCACTTTATGCAGACATAGGCAAAATGGACAGGGGACTTTTTTGCTGCATTTTCAGAAAATAATTTGTTTCCCCCTTTTGCATTTTATATACAGAATATTCCATTGGATAGGCCATGATAAGCTTCTCAAAACAAGCACGGATGTTTTACTAAAGGGGGGTGGGGGAGAGAGAGAGTGCTGAACCACAGTGATTTGCAGCAAAGCACTAACTGAAGAGCTGCTGTTTTAATCTCATAATATGATATCACAAAGCATTCCTTCCCATTGCTTAAGACTCTTCTGTGGTGTGTTTTTCCTAACATAAGGTAAAATGTTGGCAAATGTACTTCAAGCTTCTTTCCTGGCCTTGACACTCATCCACTTTGACTAAATAAAATGATGGGGAAGAAGAGGGAACAGGGTAAAGAAATAAGAAGCTTTAGCACTGAGAGGAAAATGGCCTTCGTTAAACAAGGATAAAATATCCTGCAGTTTAGATTACCCCCGCATAAAATTCTAAGTAAGACTCAGCAGGTAATAAAACATGAGTATCTTTACTGCCAGCATAATCTTAACTAATCGTTTCTTATATTATTTCTATAGTCTCAGTAATTCATCAGCGCTAATCGGAATAGTCAAGACCACTCTGGTTTCCTCAGTTTCCTCTATTCATCAAAAACAACAAACTGTCTTATGACACCTTAAAAACTAAAAAAAAATCATGGCAGAAGCGTTTGTGGACTACAGTCCACTTCATCAGATGCAAGTGTTATTCTAAGTATATAACTCAGAATAATCCTTTAGGCATCTGATGAAGTGGACAGTAGTCCAGAAAAGACCATGCCGTCATAAATGTGTAGTTTTGGTACCACAAGTCTCTTTGTTGTCTCTGCTAAAAAAAACTAACAGGGCTACACCTCTAGGAATCGATTCATTAAGCATTTCATGAAGATCTGTATTCATGTCTAAATTGGTCCATAAGCAGAATTATCCTCCTAGAAACCTGGATTAACCATGGTGCTAAGCAAGATGCAGAGTAGCAACGTTCACCATATTCACAAGTCAAAGAGGAGTCATGCTCTCAATGTAGTGGGACCAACTCTATGGAACTCCCTCCCATTTCAAATCAGGCAGGCACCATCCCTGCTACATTTCAGACACCGGGTTAAAATGGTTTTATTTCAGGAGGCCTTTGCACCACAACCGTAGTTCTAATGTTTCTATTTTCTGATTTAATCTGTGTTTTCAGTTTTGTATATTGTATGTTTCATTTTTTTCTGTGAGCCACTTTAGACATACAGTGGAAAGTGGGGCATAAATTCCTGAAATAAATAAATAAATATTGGGATGCCTTCCTGTAGGGTGACAATCTGGTTCTGTAACACCTCAAAGATATCAAATTCCAGAATAACTTGAGCCTGGCAGCTGCATTTTCACAATACTACATCAATACGAAACCTTTTGTCCCTGCTGACTATATCTCAAGATTGCTGAATTCTAAATATAGGAGAGCATTCACCTTAGCAAGATTTGACACCCTTCCCTCAGCTCTCTTGGAGGGCAGGTATAAGGGTGTTCCCCATTGCGAACGGATCTGCCCCTGTGGAGCCGAGGAGGTGGAATCCATTCAACATGTATTGCTAAATTGCCCTGTATATTTGGACCTTCGTCATAAATTTATCTACCCAATTTTGCTCAATCTCTCCTGGGGCTCTGAGGCGGTTTATTTACAGCGCTTATTGGTGGACCTGGATCCCCGGATTACCGTGAAAGTAGCCTCCTGTTGTGTAGCTGCCATGGCACGTAGGAAGGCATTTATGAGCCCCTTGTGATGAATATCTAACTATAGCCAACTCATTTTAACCAGATGACTTTGATTTAAATTTTAACTCACATTTTATTGTGGCCTTTTTAACGTTGATTTGTATTGTTGTAATCTCTCTTCTGGTCACGGACTGAAATAAATTGATTGATTGGGTTCTGTAAAGCCCGGTGATCCTATCATGCAAACCTGCACTGCTTTCTTTCCTCACATCCCCAAATGTAGGGATCACTTGCTTGCTACGTGCAAGTTTCTGGTTATGGGGGACTGTAAGAAGCCTCATGGCCTGTTCAATATGATCCCAATTTACTTGTTTTTTCATACTGTAGTAGATTCCAGTTTTAGGATTAACAAGAACAGAGAAATATGCTTAACCTGTTTTCAGTGCATGTCTGACTTTGATTACTTTTTAAATACTTGTATGTGTACAGGTGAAAGATATAGGAATGATATATGCCATGTATTATACGGGTTGCACCCAGTGGAAAACTTTCAGATCTCTTAATCTAGCATTTCACTTTAGTCTAGTATTCAGTATTCACACATGGCTGCATGTATGTTGCCTTATATGATATATGTAAAAAATCCATGGAATGGAGTACTTGATTAATCCAATTCTGTCATTAGAAGAGATCAGGAAGAGGGCATCTCAACTCTCTTCTAAAACCAGTGAGCTAGGAAAGGAGGTTATACTTTCTGCTCCCTCTGTTCTGTTGCAGGAGCCAAGCCCTGGCATTGATGATGCCATATTTCACAAGCATCAGCTTGGGACAAATATTTCCCCAATCTCTCTTCACCAGCCATGGTCATGGGTGGTAGAAATGCTAAACCTCTACTGCCAGGAAGAAAGTGTCTCTGACTTAGCATGCTGCGGGATCTTCTCCTGCCCCAGAACTCCAGCCTGCTTTTCAATAGGTCCCTTACATTGCCCAACCCCTACACACACAATTTGCAAGCCATTCTCATAGTCCTTTCAGGAGATACATTTCATGTGCATTTTTAAATTCCCATTGTTTTCAATACACACAAACACAATTCCCAAGGCCTCTTTAGTTGCCCATGGTCTGAATGGCTGATTAAATACACTTTGGAGGAGAAACCATTGCTCAGTAGTGGAGAATGTGCTTGGCATTCAGAAGGTTCCAGTTTCAATCAGCTGATATCTCCAGGGGTGTTTATTTTTTAGGAGTCAAGTAGCAGGAAATTTGGAGAACAGGTACCTCTTAGAGTAGACAATCATTGACTTAGATGGGCAGACACTTTGACCTGGTATAGGACAGCCTTCCATGTTCTGCTTTACAATAACCATGAATGTGAAGGGATCCTGGCAGGCAAGGTTGGTCTCTACTCTCTACATGGCTTCTCAGATGGCCCAATGCAACCTGAAGATGTCAAGAGCGGAAGAAGAGCTGCATGGGAATGGCATGCTTCAGGAGCTGTTTAAAGTTTACCGTTTTGGAGCACCCAGCCCAGGTGCCAGCAGGGAGGAGGAGAAGGGTAGGACAGGACCAAAAGAGGAAAATCACAGAAGAGACCAAAAAAAACAGGAAAGAAGACTGAGAGGGTGGAGGAAAAAGAGGCAAACTACAAAGGGAATTTGTACAATGTCAGTGAGGACAACAATGAGGAGGGCGGAATAGAATGGAAGGGACTGGGGCTTCTAAGCCTAGTGGCAAGCCAGGAAAGGGAGAGGGGAGGAAAGACAGACAAGAGAGAAAATGTACGAGAGAACAGAGGGGAGGAAAGAAAGGCAGAAGACACTGTGCAAGGGGAAAGGTGGGGGAGAAAAGGCACAGGAAACTGTATGTGAAACAAAAAATAAACAGGGTGATCCATGTCAATGAAAGGGGGTACCTGAACTCTAAGAAAGGTCCCATCAGAGGGATCTTGAGAACAAGAGCCCACCTAGCATTCTAAAAACTCCTGGGACCATAAGCAGGCAGTTTAAACCTAGATCATACAATACCTTGGAAACAGCTATTTATGTGATGCCGGTAGACAAAACACTTATTAATAGTTATATTTCTTGCTCCTTCTGTCCTGTTGCAGAAGTCAAGCCCTGCTATTGATAATGCCATGTTTCACAAGCACTACCTTGGGACAAAATGGCTCAGAATATTAATGGAGCTTCACTTTTGCCACACTTGTTCAAGAATGGCATCCCTTCATACTTAACGTGGTCTGGGTTATTGCTTGCTCACATGATGCATCATTACTCTGTGTAGGTGTCTTATCAGCAGCTCCAGTTGTTGGGAAAAGATTGGAATTAAGCACAGAACAGTTTCATTATTTATCTTACATGCTTTATTCCTACTAGATTTTCAGCTTATAAGCTTCTTTGTTCAGCTCAGAATTGGATATATCACCAAGCATTGTAAAAAAAATTACATCTTGTAGTGTGTTCCCAAATTGGATTGAAAATAAAGTATAGTTTTTAATTAAATCTCCACAGTACTTTAGGCACCTCTCCCCATCTTCTTCATGTGCTGGAATTTCTGATCACTTGTGAGGATTTTGTAAAGGTCTCATGCCGTGGTGGTGTTCACTAAGCCTTCAGCACAACTTCAGTGCCTTTCATATGTTAGCAGAGGCTGTAGTAATCACCATAATTGACAGGGTTCATACAGTGAGAGAGTTATAGCCAGCTTACAAAACAGCTACCTTAAGCCTAATAAAAACTATAGAATTTAAAGTGGATGTTACTGTAGGCCAGTGAGTCCCAAACCTCTGATAGCTGAAGCATTCTTTTCTCTGAATTAAAACTGGATGCATCTTTTACTCTGGTGCCTGGAAAGGTTTACATGAATTGTGCATGAATAATGGCAGGAAAGTGGGTGGTTAATGAAATCCACAGGCACGACGGTTGAACTACCCCCTTCATTTTAGCCAAATCACCTCCCGACTCCAAACTGGTACAAACTCCCACTGCAACTGGTACAGAATACGGTGGCACGTCTGATTAAAGGCAGCTGCCGACGAGATCACATTACTCTAGTGTTGAAGGAGTTGCACTGGTTACCAGTTGTTTTCCAGGTCCAATTCAAGGTGTTGGTTTTGACCTTTAAAACCCTGCATGGTTTTGGCCCAGTCTATCTGAAAGAGCGCCTCCAGCATCATCAGCAATGCCGCTCAACAAGATCAGCCTCAAAAGACCTTCTCTCCATCCCACCAGTGAAAACAGCTAGACTGGTGAGGACTAGGGAGAGGGCTTTTTCAATCATGGTCCCCACTCTGTGGAATTCCCTCCCAAATGATCTCCGCCTTGCCCCCCTCTATGATGAGCTTCCGCCAGGCCTTGAAGACCTGGCTCTACAGGCAGGCTTTTGGGGTGGGCTAGGTTTTATTATTATTGTTTGAGATTTTTAATGCTCTAATGTAATTTGTATGTTTTTATGTTGTATGTCGCCCAGAGTGGCTGGATAAACAGCCAGATGGGCGACTAATAAATTTAATTAATAAATAAATAAAAACCAGTCGCTCAGGGGGATGTTGCAGAAAGTAAGGGCCGCCGGTGATTAGCACATTGCCCTTATGGAGAGAGAAAGTAAAGTAATGATTAATTTTTCTCACAGAAGTGAACAATACCACCACCACCACCCATTTGGAGAGTGCCTCCAGAATTAAAAAAGGCAAATCCAGAGCAATGGCTCAATTTGAGCTCCCTTTGTTCTACACTGTGAACTACAGTGATCCATCATACACCCAATGCAGAGACACAATGAGATGACCCACCCTCAAAGGAGATTATGTAGGTAAAGGCAAGGGACAGAGCAACAGATCATGCAGATACCGTGAACAGCCTCCTCTCCAGAAGGGAGGGTCTGCTGCTTGAAATGGAGCCACCACCACCCCAAAACTGGCAGATTAACAAGCGCTATGGTTAGTCTGCCAGATAAAAAGGACAAAATTTCAAGTGGTAGCCTCAGCCTGGATCTCTTGTAGCCAGCAACTCTCCCAGGGCCAGCCCCAGGGCATCAGCTTCCCTGGGCCCTGGTGTGTGTGTGCGCGCACACGTGCATGCTTTCCACCTACCTGTCACCTACCTGTCACCTTTCTTTCAGCATTGCCATTAACCAGATGGCGGCCATGGTTTCCCTAAGGGGATGAAGCCTCCGCCGCCATTTTGGTTGATGGCACGCGTGCGTGCTATGCACACATATCTCTGCCATCAACCAAGATGGTGGCAGGGGCTTCAGCACCTTAGGGAAACCTCAGCTGCCATCTTCATTAAGAGCAATGCTAAAAGGCAGGAGACACATAGGTGGGGCAAGGGAATGGCGGGCAGGCGGAAGCTCCTGCCCTGCGATCCGCGGCTCCTGCCGTGGATCACAAAAGGTGAGTGGAGGGGGGCCCTGTAGTTCCAGGGGCCCTTGGGCCAGTGCCCCACGTGGCCGCTGTTTTGAACCGGCCCTGAACTCTCCATTCTCATAAGCAAGCAAGTCAGTAAGAGCTGTTAATTTGTGAGTATTCTGCTTTTTATGGGCACAAATTTCATACTTCCAGGACTGGAAACTGACACAGAGGGAAGTGTTACTCTCCCTCCCTTCCCCTCGGAAGGATTGCTGCAAACCTATCCTTAGATTCCCTACAAAACGGGAACACATGGTAGGGCATACCATAAAGTCTACTATTTTCACAAAATTCTATATCACAAAATTCAGAGAAGTGCAAAATCCAATTGCTAACTATGTTCTGTACATTAGTGCAGTAGATATAAATCAGGTTGGTTCAGATCAGATCAAATGATTTACACATCCTTAATATAGTGTAGGGCCTTGGCAGAGATTGCCAAGATTAAACTGAGCCAAAGCTATTCACAAATATATTCAGCGAACATTTTTGCAGTTTTGAAAACTGCCTGTCCCCCCCCCCCATTTTCACACTTCTCCTGACAATGTTTGCATATTTATTTAGCAGCCTTCAGTTGTCCTCAGTAACATCATCACACAGCTAGAGCTGTCTGGTTAAATATCACTGTGACATCCTCTCATACACTATGCGATCCCTTGAATTGGCTCACCAATGTAATTGATCTAGGAAGGAGAGGAAACAGCAGCCCAGGGAAACAGAATTGATGAATATCTCCACAATGTGGTTTTTAAGCAAAAAATTATTTAAAAAATCTACCCCATCAAAATTGCTAGTTTCTGGACAAGTATCAAAACTAGAGAATATCTGGTGCCACTCTAGATTACTGGTTTGAAAAGAAAGATTCAAAGTAGAGCTTGTCTGTAATGAGCACTACGTTTGACTTGCTTCCAAGCTATTAAATGATGGAATTCAGGTTGTTTTGAAGTTTATTTAAATATCTACATAATTGCAAAGGGTGATATCCAATTAAGTCATATTCATAGTAGACCCACTGAAATAAATGTTCTTGGGTTACTATTGTGAGTATGACAAATGTTGTATACTGTTTATAAATATTTTACAATCATAAACTGCTAAGATACTAAAAGTTACTATAAATAAATGAATGAATATCATGTTTCTCCATCTTTTATCTGGCCTTTCTTAACCACACACCTTCTATGAGTTTAATTTCTGCAACCTTCCAGATTTTAACCAACCACTTTTTAAATGTAGATAAAATTATTAGCATTTTCCCCGCATTGTTATTATCAGGTTCCACATTAATTCCTCCTTCACAGCATCTAAATATCCTAGCAGATGTGTCAAATGATCAAACTGTACATTTTGTGGATCGTTCAAGACATCACATCCACCTTACCTCAAAACAATCTTATTACTGATCAAAATCTGGTACCTACAGCATTTATCACCATTTTCGATATATATTTTACTTCGTCTGTAAGGTGTCAAGTACCATTGATACAATATTTTGTAACGTCACTCTCTTATGTTGATGTATGGTGATCTCACTGGTCATTGTGCATAAATTTATGGATCTAGAATTTCCCTACAAACTATTTTTTTCACTGCCATTCTTAAATTTGACATGCTTTCAAAAGAGCTGCTTAAAAGTCTTCCGTGAACAAACATTATCTATTCTTGAGATATCATGAATCTGATATTTCAAATTATCAGTGCCAAACTATTTTAACCCTTTTGTGCCAATGAATGAAACATGAATATATTAGAATGACAGTACATACATTGTTGACTATAAAAATCTATTATGCACTGTGATTGAAGTAAACTGGAAGGTTCACAAAAAATAGCTGGGGCCTTTCAATAAAAGCAAGCAACTGATAATACTGGAGAAAAGGCTACACAAACAGAGCCATCAAAATTTGAAAAGACAGAGGAAGTCTGAAATGAATTTTCCCCTGCAGGTTTTGCTGCACATGCCTGCTTCTGATATTAGGTTTATTATAGCTAATCTAAAATAGCACAGAAGGGAGAAAATGATATTCCAACCAATATGATGCAGAACCAATCAGTTAAATGACAACCCAACAAGAAATACTATTTCCTTGATAAATTATTATTTAAAAATTCTCACAGTAGTTTTAACTGAAAGACTACAAAAGACCCCACATACCCTTAGTACATAGAAAGGAGGCAGAAAAAACAAGGCATAGGAAATGAAAGGCAAGCTACAGAATTGGTGATATAAAATAAAAATAGGCTATAGCCAGCTGCCATATTTGATAGAGAAAAGTCTCTGACAAGGTCCAGTAGAAATGCCTTTTTCTGCATTAAAGGTCATTGGTCTCCTAGACTATTTCAGTGTTTGGTGAAAGATAATGTAGATTGTCAATGGTGATGTATATATGTAGCTCCTATATCAAGAGCACACAAGTTAGTAACAGCCACAAATACAACAGAGAGCCACATTAAAGTTGTAGTTCTGTTATTTTTATTTTTCTTGAGGTTATTCCCTTGTGGTCAGATAGTCTAGCAAGCTGTTTGACTGTCCCACAGAACATGGAATTTGGTCTGTAACAACTGATTTTAATGAAGTTTTCAAACAGGCTTGCAATATAAATATTCACTCATCGTAACAGTTGTTCATCATAAGTTAGGCAGCCTTTACCCCAAACTCTTACCCCATTCATAATTAATAATAAGGTGTATTTCAAACTGCTGTCCCATTTTTGTACCTGCATAGTTACCATTCATTAGATCAGGCCAGTAATGTTAATAGTTACTGTTAGTGTACACTCAGAACTTGATTAAACCCTTACTCTCAGTGAGAAACTGTTCTAGTTTCATTGTAGCTACAGTTTAGTCTAGTCTTAGAATCACCAAGTTCTACCAGGTACCCCATACTGTCACTTACAGGCAACAGGTGCAACTTTCAGCTGGGGGAAAAAGACAGGGGAGGGATTGGAGTATGCACACTGCTAGAACATGCATCTGCAACAAGGCAGCAGCCATCTACCATGCGAAAGGCAAGACTACCATCACTGAAGCTGCAGATATGTCTTTCTCATTCATGTTTGTCTTGGTCCACTGTTACATAGAGAACATAGTGGCTGGTTGAGGATTTGGATCCAGAGTTCCCCAGTGCAAGCCGGATGCTCTGTCCACTGCTCTTCATTCTGACTCTTGATTTCTTATGACAACTTCAGTTCAAAGAGTGGGATATCTGATTGCACGTGTTCCCCCCACCTTGCACACCACTAAAAAAAACACTTTTTGAAACCTGAGATACACAAGGAGGAGATATTAAGAAAAACTACTCTGAAATTTTTCATAAAATGTTTCTTCCTAGATCAGACCAAAGGTCCAACTAGTCCACATCTTGTTTCCAAAAGCAGCCAGTCAGATTATTATTATTATTATCTAAAATTTATTCGACGCCTATCTGACAGGACAACCTGTCACTCTAGGCGACATACAAAGGAATAGAACAAAACAACATATCAAAATATAAATCAACAGGTACATAATAAAAATACTAATCACAGTAAAACCCCCAATATCAGACCACCCCCTTAGCCACCTAACTATAGCACATTTCATTCATCTGACTGTACAAAGAGCCATGTCTTCAGCTGCCTCCGAAAACACAGAAGTGAAGGGGCTAGGCGAGTATCAACCGGTAAAGTGTTCCACAGCGTGGGAGCCACAATGGAGAAGGCTTTAGACCTAGTACCACTTAATCTGGCCGCTCTGATAGATGGAACCACAAAAAGTCTAGCGGCTGAGGATCTAGTCCGCCCATCTGCTCCAAGAAGAGAGAGTTTGTTCTTCAGATAGATCGGACAAGCATCAAAAAAAGGACTTATAAGTGAAAGCTAGTATTTTAAACTTCACCCACAGCACTATCGGGAGCCAATGAAGTTCCCGAAGGATTGGGGTGATGCGTTCTCTCCTATGGCAGCCCTTTATGAGTCGAGCCACCGCATTCTGGACGAGTTGAAGCTTACGCAAAGTTCCCAAAGGGAGACCAGCATTACAATAGTCCAGACGGGAAAGAACCAAGGCACTAACTACAGTTGGTAAAAGATGCTTTGGGAGATAGGGGCAGATTTTGCGAATGAGGGACAGATACTTTCAAGAAGACCAGAGGAGCAGTCACAAAAGCAACAGCCCTCCCTCATTGTTTGTCTCCCAGCAAATTGATATTTTAGAGTACATTGTATAGCTCAAGTTAAACATATCCAAACCCTTGGCGAGAACCCAAAAGGTCTGGATTACAGCCCAGGTCTTTTTTTCCCCTTGCACAACTATTTTTTAAAAGAGAAACAAAATGGGCTACATAACAGAGCATGCAAAGCAACTCAATCTTTGAAAATGACCTCAAATTGCATAGCTTATTTTGATTTTATTTTTATCACAAGTAAAATAAGCTATGCCAACCAGCAAATGACAGTGTTTGTGGGCCTTGCCAAATTATGGTTTGCATAAAAATACATGCAGGAGTCAAGCTTGGATTTGAATGCATGATGCAGACTTGTGTTCTGAACATGCATACCAACTTTTTTTCCACTCTCACTGTCTCCACGGCAGATATCACATTATATATTTTGTAGGTTTTTTCCTCCAGATGCTTATACTTCAAATAGGAAAAAAGGCATAAAAGTGCATAACATGTTTCATTATGATCTTGCAATCTTCATACCAGATACCACATTGTTTATCTATGTATGTGTGTGTGTTTTAATAAATATACTTATTTATTGAATTTATATCCCACCCTTCAAAGAGCCCAGCACAGCAAACACATCAACAAAGGAAAAGCATTCTGAAAACAGTTAAAATATTATATAAAGTTACAGTTTAAAACATTGTTTTATCCAGTGATTTCTGGGATGAAGGAATGGTCTCCTTCAGCCATCAAATGCCTGGGTAAACAGGAATGCCTTCAAATTCCTCCTAAATGTCACCACCCACTTGGAGACAGGTTTAAAGATCGAGGTGGGGTTTGTCATTGTAATGGAATGTTTCGTGTTCTGAACTTGCAAGTTAAATTTCATTCTTACATCTTAATGGCTCAAGGGATTTATCACATGGTTCTTTACTTAATTTGCTCCTGGCTTCTTTTAAAATGTGGAACTTGAGCAGTTATTCAAACCTGAAACATAAAATGGCATCCTGATATATATAACATTTCAGTGTAGAAACCTCAGTGGGTTGAACAGGTTTATTGTGCTACACCCAAGCTGACAAACAAATGGAATTCCAAATGGTCTTTCTGATGTCATTGGGCTACAGCTTTCATAATCTCTGATCATTGGTGATGTTGACTGGGGCAGATGGGCATTGAGGTCCAACATCTGGAAGACACCAGCTTCCCTATCCCAAGGTTAAGTGCAACAAAGGCCTTAGTCATATCCTTCAGTCAATGAAACTAATTTCCAGTAATTTTAGGACAGGCAAAAAAAAAGTTTTTCTTGGCACAACTTATAATTACTGTATTGAACAGTCTACCAGAAAAATGTCTACCAAATAGGTTTCAACGGTAAAATTAAAAAAACTTAATTTGATGTACAGAATAGACTGTAACCAATCATTAATCTTGCACCCTCAATTTCCTGTCTGTAAGGTAAATAAATTATATGGGCTACTTTCTCTACATTGCATGTTAAATACAAACTAACTCCAGAAAACATAGGCTGCAATCCTATACACACTTACCTGGGAGTAAATCCCAGGCACTTGCTTATTAGTCTCCGGGAACATGCAAAGAGAAAGAGAAAATGGAAAACATTATAGTACAGACAGTCTCCAGTTTGTATATTCCACCATACTTTTGTCACAGAAGACCTATCATGGCTTGCAATCCTATACATCTTTATTCAGAAATAAGTCCCATTGTGTTAATTGGGGCTTTTGTCCAGGTAAATGGGCATAGTGTTAGGTTGCAGTCCTGTGCATGCTTACCTGGGAGGAAGCCCGAATGAACTCAGTGAGGCTTACTTCTGAGTAGAAAATCAGGAGACTGCTCTATTAAAGTTTTTTAAACAGGTGTAAACTAGTTGACAGAGCTTGGAAAAGTTACTTTTTTGAACTACAACTCCCATCAGACCAATCCAGTGACCATGCTGGCTGGGGCTGATGGGAGTTGTAGTTCAAAAAAGTAACTTTTCCAAGCTCTGAATATAAAGACAAACATTAGCCCTATACAGTGAATGGAGTTGAGCTTCCAGACTGTTTTCAAGATTTGACAATTGTAGTAGCTATTGGGATTACAGCACATTACAGATCAATCAAGTTCTAAAAGTGATTTTTGAAATAAAGAAAAAATCCTTAGATTACATGAAAGAAAAGTTGTGGGGGGTGAGAAAAGAGAGAGACTTGAAATCTTCTATTCTTCTAAATGTGCTCCTTGATTGAGACCATGTGTGCCAAGCTTCACCCTGAAGCAAATTGTCATAGCGAAACTATTAACTTCTAAAAATAGGTAGTTGTAATGGAAACAGTAACAGAGCCACTACTGGGCAAAGCTACAAACCTGGGAAAGATGTAACAGGAACAGCCCTGTATTTTTCCTGACTTTCCAGTACATCATAGTGCCACACAGTTTGGTATAGAATACTAGCCTCTGTGTGTGTGTGTGTGTGTGTGTGTGTGTGTGTGTGTGTTTGTGTGTGTGTTTGTGTTTGTGTGTGTGTGTGTGTGTGTGTGTTAGCATTTGTATCTTTTATAAATTAGTGGGTAAATGAAAAGATATTTATCAGGCACCTAAAAGCAATTAACAGTTCAGTCCTATACATATTTACTCAGAACTAAGTCCTGCTGAGTTCAGTGAATAGATGCTTATATAGGCATGCAGCCTTAGCTGGGTGGTAAGCAAGCCTCTCTAAGGAGAGCATTTCATAAACAGGGTGCCATAGCCAAAAAGATCCTTTCCCTAATCTGAAGGAGGAGGCATTATGATCTTAATAATTGGGCAGGTTCATATGGGAGCAGGTGGGTCTTTAAGTTGCTTACATTCCCTGGCCTGATCACGTCAAGTCAATTCTTCGCCAAAGTAAATTTCTCTCTCATTCAATTCATTCTTATTACAAATATGCTATACCTACACTTATAGTATATATGAATTAATGGATCCATCACACTTACACACATAACATACATACCAATCCAACATGGGCATTCATTTCAGTTTTTCATCTCATACAAATGGCTCTTCCCAGCCTAACTACGAGCTCTTGCTTCTTGGGAAGTTCTGGACTTTTAGTTTCTGTTTCTCTGACTAAAGTTACATGTGCAAAGAGATAGGCTGGATGGGAATGGGATTATTGTGCTGAGCTTATGTGGTGGTGGAGCTGGACCACACAATATAGAAAAGTACGGTTGGAAGCAGAGTAGAAAGGACCAGTGAAGAGGAATGGAAAGAGAAAAGGGAAAACATTGTAGCACAGACACAGTCTCCAGTTCTTATATTCCACCACGATTTTGTCACAGAAGAACTATCGTGGCTTGGGGATGTAAGAAAGATCCTATCTGAAAAAGTTTTGCAGAAATTTCTTCCCTGGGCAAAAAAGGAAAAGGTGCAAAGAGTAAACTGCGCAAGAAGGAGATCCAGGGCCTAGTTGCAAGTAGGGATGGAAGAATCTGCCAATTTTGGTTCTCTCAGGTCCTCATTTTTCCAGTCTTAAATGCAGTACTCCACATTTCTGTAGCAATTTCTGATTTTTTTTTTAAAAAATCCTCATGAAAATTCTCCAGCATTTTAGTGCAAATTTCTCTGAATAAACACATTTTTGTAGGTGGTTTGGACAAATGTACACATTTTTGCAAGCAATTTCTCATCATATAATCCATTTTTGCATGTTGTTTTTACTCATATATTCATTTTTATGCACACTTTCCACTAATATATGCATGTTAAACATTGTTTAGTTGGCAAACTACATCACAAAATTCAAATAAATTTGAATTTTGAAGGAGAGATATTTCAGTTCTCATACTGTTTCAGACAGTGCGGGTTTGGTAAATTTGGCTTGCAATGTGAACGGAATTGAAATTTTCGTCCATCCCTGGTTGCAAGAATGATGAAACACCATAATGAAACCTGCGTATTGGGAAAAATTATGTGGATGTGTCTGAAGAACAACTGCTAAGTAAATGGAATAATTCAATTTGTTATGCATTATCCAAATGCATCATTCATTAAGACTGTCTGTGCCAATCTTTCCCAACCTTTGTATCCCCAGATGTTCCTGGACTACAATTTCCATCATTCCTTACTATTGGCTATGCTGGCTGAAGCTGATGGGGGTTGCAGTCCAACAACATCTGGGGACCCAAAGGTTTGGAAAGGCTGCAGTCTGTGCCTTTTAGTATTAGATTTATTCAACAAATAAATTGCGAAGCTGTTTGCTCTGTTGGATGTTAATAGAAGGGGGGAAAGCTTAGCTCCTTGTGGCATGTTTAATCAGTTAACTAGGTTTAGACTCTATAACCCAAGTTTAAAGTACACAAAGATGAAGTTAAGAGTTGCCACTGGGTGTCATTTTCTTATTTTATATTACATAACGTTCTCCTTATTTTGGATCATTGTGGCAGACCATAACGGTGATGCCATAAATCTATTCCCTGATTTACTTCAGCATAATTCGGATTCCCTAGGGAACTCCATTCAATACTTGTTTTCTCAAAAAAAACAAGCATCTGCCACTTGACACAGTCAATATTATGTACTATTTCCTAAAGTAATAACAAATCAAGTTATCTAAACAATAACACAAAGTGTACCCTTCTTGTAAAATGCTATATCGAGTTGTAAATTAGCATGTTTTAGTAAGAAGATTTGCACCATTGTTAAAGAAATATGTGAAGAAGTATAAGTGACAAACTTGATTTAAATCAAGGGTTTCCCTTTGTGATTTAAATCAATGATTTAAATAGCTTTGATTTAAATCAGTCCACCCTGAGTTGCATTGAGAGTGGAACAGGGACCCATAACCAACAGCATTCAGACCCTGGATTCTTGATGTTATTCTCCAGCCAGATCCAGTTTGAATTAGACTTCAGGTCATCTGAAGTGTGGCCTGATCTGAATTTATTCATTTATTTATTTAAACAGTTTATGCCCCATCTCTTCATTAATATATCCTCAGTGAGGCTACAAAATTCAATATTATAAGGTAATGATATATCAAGACTATAAAAACAGAGGAAATAAAAATAAGAGCAGCAGAAGTTTAATATCATATTCAAATAAAATGTAAGATAATAACACTGGAAAAATAAAAGTTCTTTGCTCAAAATAATGAATGGACACCAGACAAGGTTCCCTCGGGGGAGTATTCCGAAGATGGGGTGGCATACCAGGAAGGCTCACTATCTATTCACCATCCACATATATTTAGGAGGTGAGTGTAATGCATGGCACCCCAAAGCCTTTATTCACACCACTTTTCCTCAGGAAGCTGAGGGGAGTGTACACAGAGTTCACAACCTGACACTTAACTTCAGAAAGGTTGCTGCACCATGTGTTTTCATACCGTGCTGCAATTGTCTGCTGCAGTGTTCTCTGGAGACCTCCCCTCCCCCCTCCTTTGCACAACTTGGTGGAAATGAGGTGAATAGAGGAGACATCCAAATATGAACATAGGAACATAGAAAGTTGTCATATCCCATACATCATTCCTAGTGTTGCCCTAAGGAGGCTTCAGATCTGGATGAACCACAGGTCACCCACTTGTGGGAGGGTGGAGAGAAAGACCCCTGGCACCCCTTCTACAATTTCCCAACCTGTGGACATGGCTCTCCCATCATACACAGACTCTGAGGAACACTCCTAGTTTATTTTATTCCACAGCCATGCAGCAGTACATGATTTAATTGCTGTAAACCGTCCAGAAAGCTTCAGCTATAGGGCGGTATATAAATGTAATAAATAAATAAATGACTGCAAAATCAGCTATGTACCTTTTAAGGATTGCAGATTGCATTCCTGGGACAGAGCCACTGGAAGTAATGGCCTTCCCAGCCTTTTCAAGCCTTCAGCTGAGCCTGGTCATTTGCTGAGAAAGTTTTCTGCAGCTGAGCTAGCAAAGTGAGCTTGGAGCTATCCATGGTCCTGATTGCTACTCGCTAGAACCTGCTGTGGCCAAGTCTCTAGTGAAGTGACTAGACTTGACCTGATTTGTTGTACCTGGACCTACCTCCACCTGACTTATTGTAATCTGACCTACTTGACTAGACTTGACTTACTGTAACATGACCTATCCTGACCTGTCTTGTCATAACCTGACCTAAATGACTGGTCTGAATTGCTTCCACCTGACTCACTCAGCCTGCCTCTTCCCTTGTGAGTTCCAAATCTTACCAAAACAGGATAGAAGCTGCCTTACGCCAAACCATCAGGGGAGGGGAACTGGATCTGGCTGGTAGACTGGATCCAGAACTGGCCTGCCCTCCATGTAGCCATCACTTTTCACCTTATGTCATATGTCCTCAGGTGTTTTAACTTCAAAGAAAGAATCAGTAGCACACTCTAAATGTACTCCTGATTCTTCTGCACTCCCAACTTTAATTTAAGGCAGAGATGCAAAGGAAGAATATTTATAGCTATGGAATGAATTCTAGCTGTTGCTGCAAAGAACCCTGCCAAAAGCTTGTGGTTGGTGCCTGAAAACCCTACTTTCATGGAGGAATCAGTTCAGTTCAGGAGCTCCCAAGTGGAACCAATCCCAGCGGGGCTTGCACTTGGTACCAAATGTAAAAGACATGGAATGCAAGCTCCACTTCCAGGCCAGCAATCAGAAGCACATTCTAAGACTTCTGATACTTCCTCTGCAGCTGTAGCATTACCTGCCCCACACCTGTTGTCATATGACATCATATATGGGACAGGTAGGCATGGCTGTTGAAAAGTGGCCTTGCCCTGGCATGCCTAATTTGGCTTGTGGGCTGGAGGTTCCGCATTTGTAGGCTACACTGACTAGCAGTGGTTCTCTGAGAGTTGAGACTGTGGTCTTTCCCAGCCCTACATGAAGACAGAACTGGGGAGCTTTTATATGCAAAGCATTGAGCTATAGCTTGTTCCTTATGCTTTCATATATACCATATTTCTCCTTGATACATACTCCTATCATCCATTTCAGCTGCCCTTGTTGTCTCTCCTCCTGTGCAGATTTGACCATAGCACTGATCTAACTGTTCCTTTTGGTTTTTAAGATTAATTGAATAGTTAACCTTGAATTCTCTCTGTTCTCTTATTTAAGATTGATTGAGAAGGGAGTTCTTTCCCTATTGAAAGCAATAGGATCAAATTGTTCAAATGCTGAAGCTTAAGAGGCCAAGATCAATGTACCAGAGCCTTTAAGTGACCACAATTTCCATGAAAGCACTTCTGATTTCAAGTACTCAAGACTGAAATAACGAACAGGAGTCACACATATATTTTTTTCCAAGTATAGAAATTGAAACTAAGTAAATGAATTCCACACATCAGGCAAAGTCAAGGGAAAGACTGATGATGCTCATCAGGAACACAGAAGGAAAGGGCAAAGGCTCACCTTTCTAAGGTGCAAGTAACCAGCAGCCACAGTAGTTGAAGCAGCAACTCTAAAAGTTTAATTAGCGCAGTCATTGGACCAGATGCTCAGTGCTCCCACACAATTGTTTTAAGGTCAGAAAATGTATCCCTCTCCTTTCCTACTTCCAAGAATCAAAGAGGAATTCTTGCCCACTTAGTTTGCATTGCCCAGCTAGGTGATAAGCAGGGAGTGTCCTTCATCAGCCATAAGCTCACTAGTTTAGTATCAGTGGGGAGTCACAATACTCTATCAGGATTCCTTGCCAGACTTCCTATGTGTATGAGCTCCAATTCTGAGTGTGTGTTACTGGTGCTGAGCACCTGGAACATATTAGGGATTCTAATGGCATACCAACCACCCCACTACCAAACCCCTGCTTGACTTGACAGAGGTAGTCTCCAATTTGGTTGTGAGGAACCCCAAAATGATGAGTCTAGGAGATAGCTCTGCGCATCAAGACTGGTATGACAATGATAGGGCTATCTCAAGATGTCACACACATGCATCCAAGGCAGGTTATGCTTTTCATGTTCTCACTGGGAAGATGATGGTCTGGACATGGGGAATTTGTATGCCATTCCTTTGTCACAGTCAAACCAATTCTTGATAAGGCTTGAATTTACTATGGATTCTTTTTATAAAAAATCTATTTTTTTTCATATAGAGCATACATGACATTTAATAGAAGAAAAAGGAAAAAGAGAAACGGAATTAACATCAACCCCAAATTATATGAAGTATATGTAAATTGAGAACTGAAGGGGTACATCTATATATGAAGCTAGTGTTCTGCACAGACATACAAATTTATAACCTGATATTTTTATTTGATCACTTTTATGAAATCCATACATTTTGATAAGCTCTGGGGACTTTATTCCTATTGTCTGCTTCAATAGTATATGTGATAAAGCATGACTTGACTGAAGCCACTTGATACTTTCATGACAAGGGCAAGATTTGAATATATCAGTTAAATATACTGGTACAAACTTCTCTCTCATGTTAAACCTAAGAACAATTAAATTCAATACTTGCAGTACCAGAACAGAACCATACTTTATTTTAACATTAATGGTATTTCAACAGTTATAAGTCAAATAAATGGTGCTTTTGAGCAGAGTTAGCACAATACAGCAGCAAAGTGGAGAGTTTAGTTCCAACATGGATCCAAAGAAATGTTATTTAATTCAAAACAGAAATGTTAAACATTTTACAGTTGGGGTGTAAGATTTAGTACATTTAGATTAATCAACAAAGTTTTTATTGATTAATTAGGGTGGATAAGAGAAGGACACAGTTGTTAATTTTGAAGATCTTTGATTCTGGTATTTCAATCAATAAATATGTCAAGATCACTGAGTCCCAAAACTCCAAGAACCAGCTCTTTTAAGCAAAGAGCAGTTGCCAACTTACCAGGGTATAAAACCAACCCTGCAAGGTAGAACACTGCAACTGATCCTTATGTCCTCCAATCTGGGCCAGGAGACTCACAAACCTTGAAATTCAGGTGTCTCTGGGATTCCAAAGGGAGCAACAGCTAAGAACCAGACTCTGTGCTTCCTAGAACCACAAGCAACTAGGTTACTCAGCAGCAGTTAACCAAGATAGTCACTGTGTTGGACTTAGCACAAAAGCTTAACCTAAAAGAATGGAAAAAATGGAAATGGACTGCTCTCAAGTTGATCCCAACTTATGGCTACCCTAGGAATAGGGTTTTCATGGTAAGGGGTATTCAGAGGGGGTTTACCATTGCCTCCCTCTGAGGCTAGTCCTCCCCAGCTGGCTAGGGCCAGCTCAGCTTGCCACAGCTGCACAAGCCAGTCCCTTCCTTGTCCGCAACTGCCAGCTGGGGGGCAACTGGGCTCCTTGGGACTATGCAGCTTGCCCACGGCTGCACAGGTGGCAGGGCATGCAACCCCTGAGCCACTCATTGTGGGGGTGATCTTTAGCTGGCCCTTGACACCCAGGAGACACGTGCGGGGATTTGAACTCACAGACTCTGGACTCCCAGCCAGGGTCTCCTCCCCACTGTGCTATACCACAGTAACACACCAGTAAATATGAGGTAGCTTTATTAAAATAATGAAGAATAGCAGCATAAACGAGAACCAGACCACAAGTAAGAAATACAGTTGGAAAACACCATTAAGAATACATTTGGGAATTTTAACACAGAGTGGAAATAAATAAGCTAACCGTTCCTAGCTCTACCAACAAAGTATATAACTATTGACCCCATCAGGAACAAAGGAGCACAGCATGCAAGGTGTTGCAAAGGTGTCAGGGAGGGTGTGGGGCACCAGAACAAAGGATGACGATGGTTTTATAGTAAAAAAGCAGAGCAACTAAGATGAATCCTAAGAGCCAACCAAAAGGCTTCTAAGATGGAATTTGCCAGTGCCATGATGACATGTGCATTCCCACAGCTAACTAACCATCCCAATTAGTAGGCCCTAACTCTGACCTTGAAGCACTGCTCTCTCCAGATAATACAAGTGTCTTCAGCATGAGATCACTTTTTAATGAGGACAGACTACTTCCCAGCAACAATATCTTATTCAGAGGTCTTTAGTAAGGAACCATCTTCTCAGGCCAGGACACCATTTTCTTGACATTTTTTTTTGCTGGCCTATTTTCCCTTTCTTAGAGTGAATAGTATCTTTTGTTTATTAAGTTGCCAGTATGCTGGAGGTTGCCCATGCCATTTCCTGCCTCCATAGCTTCTCAGGAGCAGCAGCTGATAAAAAAGCACACAGAGACCCATTGGAGACTGGGAGTAGTTTACTACCTCCTACTCTACCTCACCAGCTGTTACTGAAACCATTTTAAAACATCCATCTCCTTCTGAAAGTATGAGGTTGCCACAGTTTTTAGAAGGCAATCAAAGACTAGGTCAAATAATCCTCCCAAGGAAGTTCCATGGGTGTGGTACAACCCATCCCCACAAAAAGCACTTCTCCTGCTTTGTATCCAGCAATCTAAGGTGGTGACACACAGGCTGTAACTTCCCCAAGAGATGGTAGAGTGTGAGGATGTTCATATAACACATTTGTTATTTAGGTCTGGACAGTTAAATGCCAGAGGACTTCACACATACATTTATTTTTTTGTTACTCTTTCTGAAGCAATTGTAGAAAAACAGGCCAACTGTTCATCAGACGTCTGGGCAAGTCCCACTGGAATGAAATGTCATCTGGGCAAGTGAAAAAAGCAGGCAGAGAATAACAGCTGTCACTCATTGGAACTCCAGTAACAGATTCTCATGGACAGACACAACAAATGACATAATTGAACTGCACCCTTGTTGTTGTACGGTTTACCTTTGACACCACTCTCTAACAGTTATTCACAGGCAGCTTCAGCAATGAGGAGTTTAGCCTTACTTGGCTATATTGCTTCTAGCATCCACTTTTTACTTAATCCAACAGCATAAACCATGGAAAGCTACATTTTCTTATCGCTAAATAAATTAAGTGGAGAATGTACATAAAACCAGTGATTCTGCACATTCACTGTGCAAAATCCCCAATGCCATTAACAGTGGTTTTCACACATTGCTTCATCCAAGATGCATAGTCGTCAGGAAGCACTGGAGAATGTGCATAAGTGGACAATGTCTATCAACCAGTGTGTATATTTGCTAGTCAACGTGCAGATCCTCTGTCTAGGGACTACACATTTCTTGGGCAACATACAAAACTGGCATGAAGTCCATGAATATTAACTGAGCAATATATCAAATGTTTAATCAATGCATATTCTCTGATGGGTGATTATCCATATTAATCAAGAAATATGTAAAATCCTCACTTGAAACCGTTAATTTGTGGAAATTCTTCATTCCTTCCTCTCTGGCATTTATATGCATTCACCAATTGATCCACAATAATCCCAACATTTTAATATTCTTTTTTTCTTCCAAGATTAACAAATTCCAAGACTTGAGCGCAACAGCAAGATCTGTGTACTCATACGTATGACTTCAGTAAGCTTTCCTCCCATATATCACAGCTCCTTTTTGTTTAATTCATTTGCCTAAATCCCTGCCTCTGTGCTATCTCACACTTAAAATGTTGCAGGTGAAACTCAATACATGCATCTTGCCAGCTCATTCAATTAAACATAGGCCTTCTTGGGGTCTTTTCAGCTCCACCTTAGCCAATTAGATGAGCTGCTGCAATGTCACAGAAGCCCCAGACAGGGAGGGACAGCATGGAATAAGGAAGGCAGGGAAGAGCGGGGAAGAAACACTGACAAGAGCATTTCTAAATACAAGGCTTTTCATTTAAGCCAGGCTTTTTCAGCACTCCTAGAGCTCAGTTCTGAAATGTGGATTTGTTTCCAAGCATGTGTAAAACGTGGTTCTTCATCATTAAGCAACTGCAAAATAGCGTTAGATCTGTGCAGTTAGAAGGAATGGCTGTGATGATACACCTCAGCCACCTTATATCCTGAATACTTCTCATTTTGTTACTGCCTGAATGTCATGGATGTGAGCATGAGAGAGAAAGGAGTGTAAAATAGTAGCTATGGCCATCCTCCTTCCCTCAGTCACTTCTGCTAGGATGGAAGGATGGAAGCGAACTCAGGACAAGCAAGGTGGGAACTGACTACCACAAAACCTTTCTTCAAGAGCAGGGGTCAGAAACCTCCAGTCTGGGGGTTGAATGGGCCCCTCCAGGCCCTACTCGAGGCCCTTTCCCCTCAGTGGCCCTACTCTGTGCCCTCCATGAGTGCCTTTGCCTAGCTAGAATGTGCCCTGGCACTTTGATTATGCTTCTCGCTTGCCAGGAGGGAAAGAAAGATGTGTGAAACCCTTTAGACCGTACCAAGGGAAGAGTCACATCCATTGCTCAACACACCGGTGGTGAGATGTGCCTCTCAGAAGGCTCCTCACAAGGAAATGTGGCCCTTGGGGTTCTCCACCCATTCCGGACTTATAATCAGAAGGGCAAGGGGGCAATAGAATAATATTTTACTTGGAAGTTCAAGTATGAAGTTCACTCCCAGATAAAATGAAATAAAATGCTATACTCATTTATTTATTTGACAAAACATATAGAATGCTTAATCAAAAAAGAAAAATCTCTACACAGTTTACATAAAATAGTAGTAATTTTTTTAAAATTGTTTTTATTGATTTCATAGTAATTTAACATGAATAATATAATGATACAAAAAGACATCAATTTAACGTTAATACCCTCCCCCCTCCCCCCACTTTAGAGCCAATTCCTGTTTTGATTCGGTTTATGTGCTATGTTATGGAAAGTATATTGGTAAGTATTGGTATACAGGTGATTATTGTAGTGAATGAAAATTAAATACAATATTAACACGAGATGGTTTAAAATTGTAGGAGTATTATTATTCATTTAGGAAAACCAGATAGTTTTTGCAGCTGAAGAAAGCTGGGTATGTAGGTCTCGTTGTGAGGTGTATTCCACGTAGTTCCACCATACTGACGTGAACAATTCCGGTTTTGCAGCACCTCTTAGAAATCGAAGATGCAGCGTGATTTTGTCCAGTATAGCTATCGTCCATATTTTGTTGAACCAAATCTGCAAGTTAAGTCCATCTTGATTTTTCCAGTATTGTAATATTGTTAGTCTCGCTGCTATGAGTAGTTTACATAGCAGATGTTTTGATTTTAATGTTTTGTTTTCATCTTTGAATAAAAATAGTTCCGATGTTAAGTGTATTTTTTCTTTCGTAATGTTGTTAAGTTCGGTATGTACTGAAGTCCAAAATTTTTTGATCTGTGGGCAACTCCACCATAGGTGGAAGTATGTTCCTTTCTGATTGCATCCTCTCCAACATAAGGGAGATGTTGATGAAGATATATGAGAGAGTTGTAATGGTGTATAATACCATCTGTGAATTGTTTTCAGCATAGTTTCTTTATGTGTTGCAGAAATTGTTTTGCTGTGTTTAGAATGAAAGATTGAAGACCATTCAGATGTTTCTAGCTGATATCCCAGATCTTTTTCCCATTGGTTTTTCAGACCTGTCAGTTTTCCCATATCAATTTCTAGTAATATTTTATATAGGTTAGAGACTATTCCTTTACCAGAGCGACCACTATCTAGTAATATTTTTTCAAATTGTGTGATATTTTTAGTAGCGTATGTTTTGATTTGAGGGTCCTTTTGGGTAGTTTGTAATTGGTATGTATGTAACCAATCTAAGTTCCAAGATGGAATATCAATTTTTAGTTGTTGAATAGTGATTGGGTTACCTTGTGGGAAAAAATCTCTCAATCTAAAATAATTTTTCTCCTCTCCTATTTCTATATATTTTTTCAAGAAGTCATCTCCTGCTTTCAGGTAAGCAGGTAAGGGAGTTAAAGGGGAGTATATTGAAGATAATTTTAATTGCCATTGTTTCCAGATGGAGAATGTGGATTTTGTATATGGATTATGAATAGTTTTAATCCATGTGTGGGTGATTGGTAAGAAGGGTAGATTCCAAATCTTGCCTTTCGATAACATATTTTCTTCTAATCTAATCCAAGATTTTTTTGATTTCATTATGATGAAGCTAAATTGGCGAAGTTGAAATGCTATGTAATATAAATGTAAATTCGGAAGACCCCAACCTCCAGAACTTGTGTGTGTGTGTAAAAGGATGTCATTGCTAGTCTTGGTCTTTTATTTTGAAAGATGAAGTTATTTATCATGGTTTGCCATTTGCGAATAGTGGTATGTGTAATAAGAAGAGGGAGTACTTGAAATAAATAAAGAAATCTGGGGATTATTTTCATGCGAACGGTCGTTATTCGGCCTAATATGGTTATATTGAGTTTTTTCCATTTATTGAGATCTAGTTTCATTTTTCGTATTAAAGGGTAATAATTAATATAAAACAGTTTTGATGTATTTTTGGGAATTAAAACTATAAAATAGTAGTAATATAGCATTGCAATCTTAGTGAACATAGATATAATCTACGTGCATGTTGGTGGGACAGTGTAGTGCATTAAAAGGGACTAAACTGAGAACAAATATTTCCAAGAGATGCTTGGTGCTTGGTGGATCAATTTACATTAATCTTTTGGTTTTTTCTACTAAAAAAATGAAAATGAAAGTTCCCCACAACAGCAAAGCAGCTTTCAGGCTAACCTTTAGTCATAACAAAATGTCATTCGGTAAAAAACTACATCCTTGCAGATGTCTGCTGACACTTAGATTCAATTATGCACCCACTAGAGCAATGTATAAGCATACAAGTAAAGCATGAACTAACGTTATAACTGTGACATAGTTAGGCCATAAAGGTAAATAAGGCCCTAACTCCTGAGCGTGTCTGATAATTCTCTGCAATTTAACATTTTCTTTCATGTCCTACCTTCAGTGGATATGACAAACCATTGTTCTCTATGTTTCTGGTTTCCTTTCATTTTTTTAAAAAAAAGATCATTCTTTTCCTCTCTATGCTAAGCATGCCCAATTCATTCAACCTTTCAGCACACAAGCCTTCCATTTTTTTCCTTGTAGATCTCTCTGCTTTCCTATACATTGCTATCATATCTTTTATTCAATTTTCATAGTTATTCAATTTTAGCTATTTCTCTTCCCATTCAAATGTACTGACAAGCTATTTTCCATCATACTGGGCCACTGTTCATCAGTTCCCCATTTACAGCTCAGCCATGGCTCGCTATTGTGCATAATGCTAAGCTATTGCCTATAATTTCTCTTTTTCTTTCTTTGCATGGGTCTGACAACAGTTTTGTAGGCCTTGTTGATTGTTCAAGGCACTTATTCACAAGCATGTTATTTTTGCTATGGGAGTGGAAAGTCATAAACATGCACAGTACACCTAATGAGATGCCTTTTACTGTGTCCGTCATTTTAAAAAAATCTGAAGACTCTGAGTGTTCTAAGTGCATAATGCACCCACTTTTCCAGTCCTTGTGACATATCTATCTAACTATATGATATTTTTGTAAGCTATCACACTGTCACACATGGGGGCTGGGATGGTGGCAGGACGACAGACAAGGGAGACAAAGACGTCAGGGAAGCAAGATGGTGTCTAAGCTTGCGGGCAAATGTGGCAGTGAGTGTGGAGGTGAATGGGCAAGCTAGCATGGGGGGCAGGTGCACGATCGAGCATGGGGGTGAATGAGTAAGTGCAGGGGATGGGGTGTTTGGGGAATTGCCTGGGGATGAGAAACATTTGAGGAATTGCCTGGCTGTGTGTGTTTGTGTGTGTGAGAGAGAGAGTCCTGAGGGGGTTAGTAATCTGTATGTGTGTGTGTGTGTGTGTGTTTGGGAGTCCAGGGGGGATTGATGCTTCGTGCGCAGGGGCAAAGCCCCTAGTATATACTTCTATATTTTAAAAATGCCACTTTTCTAACTATTGCACATCTAGGTTATAACAGTCACAAAGTAACTTCTTGAACATAAATTAAATCTAACATTTTCTGCAGCAGCACTACCAGAAACCTGTGACTTAAGAGCTTAAGTGCAATTCTAGGCTTAAATAACCATGAAAAATGTTGTGCCTCTTGAAAAAGTGTTGTACAAGCTCAACATGAGAGATTTCCCAAAAGCCATTTGAAACTGTCACCTTTGGTCTGTGCCATCCATGACTGCAGATGAGGATACTTTTTTAAAAAGCTCCCATCCTAAGCTCTTTGCTTGTGGGAGACTAACTTGCCCAAAAGAAAGCTAATCTGAAACTCTTCTCTCTTACATGCTAGCTGTCTATGTGCAGGGTGCTTTAGACAAGCTGGAATTCAGGACCAGTCCAAGACTTCTTGCTGTCAGAGGCACAGAACAAGACCCCCTTCCCCTAATGCAGTAGGAGTGCCAGTGTGCATCATGTGAATAAAGCAACACATGCATAATGTCTGCTGTAGCACATGGTCGGCAATTCTCCCTCTCTGCCTGCTCACTCATTCAAGGGCTTTTCCCACCTGCTCTGCTGTATTAGGAGAAGGCAATTAGGGGAGACAATGAGCCAGCCAAGGCCAGCACTAAGGAAGCACTCAGGAAGAACAGCCAGGCGCTGCTGTTGCCATTTATTTATTTATTCATATATTTATATACTGCTTAATGCCAAGACAGTCTCTAAACAGTTTTTTTAAGAAAAACATAACAATACAGTGTATGTGTGTGTCTAACAATCAAACTGAAAAACTAAAATGCCAAGTAAAACAACAAAAATCACCCAAAGCAAAGACATAGCAGCACATTTTGAAAACGTCATTAAGACTCAAGGTTCCCTTCTCTCTTTGCCTCTTGCCAAGGCACATCCTAACTCACAGTATGTAGCACTCACCCCCACTATTGCATACCTGTCACACCTGGCTTACATCTACTCATCTGCTACTCCTTACATCTACTAATATCCCTGCTGCGTAAACATAAATCATGCAGTAGTCACTACTCTTCAGTATCACACATCCCATTCTACTCCCGCATCTCCCATACACCCACCAATACATAAACACACCCTCCACTCAATCACTCCAATATCCCTCACAATCACAATCAGTATTCACTGTTGTCACTGCTTTCAGTCCACAATCGATACATAATTGATTCGTTTTCTCCCCCGTTCTACGTTGTTTTCCCTTTGCACTGAATTGAATGGTGTAGAATAATGTAATGACAACATAATTTATGTAATTTATGTTAAGTATGTAAATTATGTAAGTTACATAATTTCGCTACAGTGGACAGCGAGGCAGAAGATGAACTGCAGCGGAATGAAAACAGTGCTGCATGCAATGAATACAGGGTGGAATGGAAAACAAGCCTTCTTCCATCCCTAGACCCACCACACCTCAGCAGTTCAGGCTTTTCAGCTCTCTTGTAATCATCAGCTACAGCTGCTTCCACTCATTTCCTCTATAGTTCTAGATCGGTACACAATAAGACCACACTCATCTATGATTTGATCATGGATGAAAGTGCTGATTTGGTGTGCATTACCGAGACCTGGGTGGGTGAGTTGGGAGGAGTTGATCTGACCCAGTTTTGCCCACCTGGATACTTGGTGCAACACCAGCACAGGCTGCAGAGATGTTGGGGATGAGGAGTTGCTGTGGTCTACAGAACTTCCATCTCTGTCACCAGGAAAACACTCTGTCTTGGAGCTGGCTGTGAGGGCCTGCATCTGGTGTCAGGCCAAGGAGATAAGAAACTAGGGTTGCTGCTGGTGTACTGTCCACCCTGCTGCCCAGCAGCTTCTGTGACTGAGCCAGCAGAGGGCATCTCAGCTGTGGTGTTGGAGGAGCCCAGAACGATAGTGCTGGATGATTTGAATGTCCATGCTGAGGCAGCCTCTAGTGCTTCGGCTTGGGACTTCATGGCCTCCATGATGACCAAGGGGCTGTCTCAAGTTGTCATCGGCCTGACACATAGGGCAGGGCACACCCTTGAATTGGTTTTTGATCCAGATGGAGGAAGGGGTGGTCTGGAGATGGGGGGGTGGATGTCACCCCATTGTCATGGTCAGACCACTTCCTAGTGAAGTTTAGACTTATGGCTCCGATCCTTCCCAGTAGGGATGGTGGACAGATTAAGATGGCCCGCCCCCAGACACTAATGGAATCCACTAGATTCCTGAATGCCTTGAGGGAGTTCCCAGTAGATAGAGCAGGTGACCCTGTTGAAGACCTTGCCACGCTGTGGAACAGTGAGGCGCATCAGGCTCTTGACAGCGTTGCCCCCAGGGGCCCTATCTGGCATTGTGGAGCCCAGTATGCACCTTGTTACACCAGTGAGCTAAAGGCAATGAAACAGGCTGGATGACAGCTAGAGTGCAAGTGGTGAAAACATCATAACCATGCCTACTGTGTGGTGGTGAGGGCAGCGAAGAAGGCCCACTTCTCTGCCTCCATCTCATCCTCAAGTAGCCGTCCAGTAGAGGTTTTCCGTATTGTCAGGGGTCTGTTGACATCAACTCCAGGAAATGGAGTTTTAGACCCTTCGGAGGCCCACTGTGAATTGTTTGCAAGGCACTTGAAGGGTAAAGTTGCTTGCCTCTGTAGCAGTCTTGATGCCCAATCCACATCTACTGTAGTCCCCAATGAGGTGTCCAGTGCAATGGCTGCTGCAACCTCTTGGGAACGGTTTCAGTTGATGTGGCCTGATGACGTAGACAAGGTGCTTGCGATGATGTGGCCAGCAACATGTCCTCTCGACCCTTGCCCTTCTTGGCTTATTAAAGCTTGCTGAGGGGGTTTGACCGAGTGGATCCAGGGTGTGGTCAATGCATCATTGCAGGAGGGAGTGGTTCCAGCTGCCTTGAAAGAGGCGGTGATTCGACCACTCCTGAAAAAGCCCACCCTGGACCAATTGCTCTGCAACAATTACTGACCGGTTGCAAATACCTCCTTCTTAGGGAAGGTGATTGAGAGGGTTGTGGCGCAGCAGTTGCAAATACTCTTGGAGGAAACATTATCTTGACCCATTCTAGTCTGGGTTCAGGCCTGGTTATGGGACTGAATCGGCCTTGGTCGCCCTGATGGATGACCTTTATCGGGAGAAGGACAAGGGGAGTGTGACCCTGTTATTCTTACTTGATCTCCCAGCGGCTTTTGATACCATTGACCATGCTATCTTTCTGGGCCGACTTGGTGAGATGGGTATTGGATGCCCTGTTTTACAGTGGTTCTGATCCTACTTCCAAGATCATTTTAAGAGAATAGCATTGGGTGATTGTCTTTCGGCCCCCTGGCAGTTGTGCTGTGGGGTGCTGCAGGGTACCATCTTGTCCCCCATGCTCTTTAACAACTATATGAAGCCCTTGGGAGTGGTCATCAGGAGATTTGGGGTGAGGTGCCAGCAGTTCTCTATTTCTCTGTAACATCTGAAGCCGGAGAGGCTGTGCAAGCCCTGGACTGCTGCCTCAACTCAGTGGTGGGCTGGATGAGGGCCAATAAACTGAGTCTGAACCCTAGCAAGATGGACGTGCTATGGATTGGTGGTTCCCGAGTTCAGATAATTGGTCAGTTGCCTGCTTTGGATGGGGTCGTACTCCCTCTGAAAGAGCAGGTTCATAGTCTTTTTTTATCATTAATTTTTATTCAAATTTTCAAAAACAAAACAAAACAAAACAAAAATAATTAAACAATAAAATAAAATGTTTACTTCCAATTTGTCGCAGATCAGTTATAGGTCTACAATATATAACAAACCTGTCTCTTAAATTATATTACAAAATCACTTTCCTCCAGTAGTTATCTTAATTAATCATCAAATCTCATAAACATTACTTTATTCTTTCCACAAAAAGTCAAAGAGAGGTTTCAATTCCTTGAGAAATATATCTATCAATTTTTCTCCAAATAAACAAGTCGATTAATCCATCTCATCAAATCTGTTAGGTCCAATAATTTCAATAGCCATTCTTCCATTATCAATGTTAATTCCATCTTCCATCTTCAATAATCCTGTTAAGTCCAGTAATTTCAGTAGCCATTCTTCCATTATCAATATCCCATAATAATCTTGCTGTCATAGCCATAGTCATATAATAAGAGTCTGATGGGAATTTCCTTTATCACAAATATTTCCTTGCCATCAATTCTGAATGTGTTGCTGAAATATTGTTGTAAAGTCATATCTCTGTTCTTCTTTTTTACAAAATGCACTGGCACATCTCTTGAGAGTTTTTCCATTGTCACATATCTGTAATTAATTCCATAGATTTTTTCTATGTCAAGCTCCATCACATCATTCCAGTCCAGAAATTTATCCAAGACATTGATAACTTTATCTCTAATATCTTCATTAATTTCTTCAGAGACAACGTTGAATTCCAAACAGTAAATTTTATCTCTAATATCCATAAACTCCAAGTCTTTTTCCAGTTCCACATTTGTTCCAATCTCCAGGGCTTGCATCTTCCCTTTAATTTTTCTTTTTTCATCTTCTAATGCTTGTCCAGTTGTATCTCTGATCTCATCAACCTCCTCTCTCACAAGATCCCCTATTTCTTTAAGCTCCTGCTTCATTTTGCCAAATTCAATTTTCATCTCCTGTCTACCCTGTCTCGGGGTTTGTTTCATTATCTCAATCTCATCCATTATTTTCTGAAGCATAGTTACTTCCATGATCTCAGCCACTTTCTTGATTGCCATTCTTAAAACCACAAAGAAGAAAAAAACCACTTCTTATTCCAGCAACAATTGGGTTAATATTCCAAGCCTGATGACATCACAGTGTAGACAGCACAGCCTGCCTTATCTCTTATATGTTCAGGAATGCAAAACAAATTTAGTTCACAGCATCGAAACAGTTAGTGGCATCGTGAACAAGCAGATTCGTCAAAATGAAATAGACCAAAAAAAAATAGTCCCAGACATATAATACTCCAAAATTCATAAATCAGTTTTATTTTATTTTTTTCTCCTCGGAATAGAAATCCCTCATCCGTTTGTATCTTTAAAATGCACAAATTCCAGGCCAGCTTTTTGCAATAATAACAAAGATAAGCTTTTTCAATTTCTTTCCTCCTTAATTTCGTGAATGAAAGAGAAGAGTTATAACTCACCCAGGGATTCTTTATAGCTGATTCATTGACAAATCTCTTTTTGCTGCAACAATTTAAACCAGATGATAAAAATAGAAAGAAGGATGCTTGCCTGTTAAAATCCGTTTTCCTTTGAAGAAAAGATAAACGTGTCGCTTAATCAGTTAGAGCTTGTTTGAAAGTCCATCCGGCACTGCTGGCTGAACCTTCTCTCATAAACTAATGAAATCCAGTCCTCCCAACAAACACAGGCTTTTGTGGTTAATCTCTACGTTTCTCCCTGCCCGGGAGAAAGTCTTTACCAGTCAAAAAAAAAATATTCTGACTGATTTTAAAACTGAAAAAGCTTCCTCTGAGACGAGAGCTCATCTCAAAGGCAGGCACAGGTGAAGTCACCCTTCCCGGAAGTCAAGAGCAGGTTCATAGTCTTGAGGTGCTCCTGGATCTATCTTTGTAACTAGAGGCCTAGGTAACCTCAGTGGCTAGGAGTGCCTTTTACCAGCTTCGGCTGGTGAGACAGCTGCAGCAGTTTCTGGACCAGGATAGCCTGACCACTGTTGTCCATGCACTGGTAACCTCCAGGCTGGATTACTGTAATGTGCTGTATGTGGGGCTGCCCTTGAGGTTGGTGTGGAAGCTACAGCTGGTGCAAAATGCGGCAGTGAGACTGCTCACTGGGGCAGGGTATCGCCAACATGTCACCCCACTGCTGAAAGAATTGCACTGGCTGCCCATTTGCTACCCGGCCATGTTTAAGGTTCTAGATTTGGTGTACAAAGCCCTATACAGCTTGGGACAAGGATACCTGAAAGACCGTCTTATCCCTTACATACCCAGTCGATCACTGCGCTCTGCAGGTGAGGGCCTCCTGCAGATGCCATCTTATCAGGAGGTCAATTCCACACAACATAGGAAACGGACCTTTAGTGTGGCGGCACCTACCCTTTGGAATTCCCTCCCCTTAAATATTAGACAGAAATGCCATCTCTTTTATCTTTTCAGTGCCTTCCAATGTCAACAAGTCTTTTAAGTTGAGACCTTATCCCAGTCTGCGTCTGTGTTGGAATTGCTTTTTAATATGTTTTTAAACCTTTTTTAAAAAATAAATAAATATGTTTTTAACCTTTTTCTTAGATGTCTTAGATTTTTAAAAAAATGTTTTTGAAGATGTTTTGTTTTAATGTGTTTTAAAGTCTGTTTTTATGATGTTTTAAAGTGTTTTTAGTGCTTTTGTTTGCTGCCCTGGGCTCCTGCTGGGAGGAAGGGTGGGATATAAATCTAATAATAAATAAAATAAATTTTTAATATATATATATTAAAAAATGGATGGTGATGGAGAAGAATGGAGTGGAGGGAGAAAGGAGCCAGAGGGCAAGAACAAGGATAAAGGAGGAGAAGGAGGCAGCAGCAGAATGGAGATAAAGAACTGTGGAGGTGAAAGATGACAAAGTATGTGTTTGTGTGTGTGAATACTGTGTTTGCAATTGGTGTGCAAAGTGGCCTCTGTGGCCCTCCCTGGCTACTTTTCTGCATTTGCAGTGTTTTACTTTTTTGCATCTCTGGGGAAAATGTTTGCTTGGGTGGGTGTCCCTTAGTTGGTGGCAGGGCAGGGTCCAGGAGGTGGTTAAGTGAGAGAGATTATGACACTTGCTGGCTGAGTGTGCGTGTGTGTGTGGGGGGGGGTTGCACGTGGTTTGATGTGCAAAGATCTGAGTGATGGCCTCTCCATCCCTCCCCGCCTCCCTTACCAGCAGAGAGACCACCACTGCTATCTTATGTATACCCCCCAGAGAGCCTCCGGGCTTAGGGTGGTATATAAATTAAATTAAATAAATAAATAAAATAAATAAATAAAAATTATGGATAGAAAGAATTATTGTACTTCCTCTGTGTGTGTGTGTTTATTTTTAGTGTTGTTTTAGGCGACTTAGCTGTGCAGCAGCCAAGGCCAGCACCTTGTAGGCACTCTAGTTTTTTTAAAAAAATAAGTGTAATTGTAGTGATTACTTTTGAGTAACAGTCAAGTAATCAATTCCTTTCAGAACAATTGTAATTGTAATGGTAATTTATTCCTTTTTGGAACTATGTAACAGTAATTGCAGTTTATTCCTTTTTTAAAGTATTCTACGCTCTGGTTCTGCCCCGACCAGATGACACTCGGAGCCAGTAGTGCTAACAGGAAATGGGTGTTCTTATCTGTCTCTCTAGTCACTTGTTTTTACTAGCTGGTCTGGCAGTCTCACAATCAGCATCTCCCCCTAGCACCTGCCACATCACTCTGCATAATGGTAGGGCTGGCCCTGGAGCAGCTTTCAAACTGGAGATCCCCTCCTGCAGCCTGGAGTAGCACAATCCCAGAGGGTCCACACCACATGGATTTTCTTAGTGTTTGCAAATTTTTGATGAGGGGGAGATTTCAAAGATGAATTAGAATCCTGGAAGGGCCACATCATGGTCCTCTGTATCACCCTGTTGGATGAGGTGCAAGGTATGGCTACCCACCCTGATGGCTATGTTCTACCTCCACTGTTGGAGGCAATTGCTTCTGAATACCAGTTGCTGGAAAATGCAGAAGGAACAATTTAAAACACACTTTAAAACAATTTAAAACACAATTTAAAAATTTAAAACAATTTAAAACACTTGCTAAAATGCCTGGGAGAAGAGGAATTTTGAAGTAACATCTCTTCACGCCTGGTTTCTGATTTTCCCCCCTAAAAAATCTAAGCGGATCTTTTAAAAAGTCACCTCAAAAATATCAATATTAATATCAATATTTTAAAGAAAATATCGATATCGATATTTTGAGAAAATATCGATATCAGTATTGGTATTTTCTCAAAATATTGATATTGATATTTTCTTTAAAATATCGATATATTTGTTTTTCAAGCGGGGAAAAATTAACTCAGAAAAAGCAAGGGGCAATGGAGAAAGGGGGCACAGATGACCCCACTTCTTTTCAACTGCCAAACTTCAGGAAGCAGTGGGGACAGGAGAGACAGAAAATATTGATATCAGTATTGGTATTTTCTCAAAATATTGATATTGATATTTTCTTTAAAATATCAATATATTTGTTTTTCAAGCGGGGAAAAATTAACTCAGAAAAAGCAAGGGGCAGTGGAGAAAGGGGGCGCAGATGACCCCACTTCTTTTCAACTGCCAAACTTCAGGAAGCAGTGGGGACAGGAGGGAGTGGAAATACTGCGCAGGTCAAAAATAATTTCACGTGCCCAGTAACTGAGCAACCAGAGTGAGTAGGAATGTAAAATTAAAAGGTACAGCCACAGAGACAACAGTAACACTAATCCTTCCCAGAGGAATGCCTACTTGTGTGAATGGAAAACAATGGATTTGAGGCTACCATCGAGCACAAAATGTGGACCTTGCAAATCTATTATGATGGTAAAACCAGAGTATTTGGTACGAAGAAATGCTCCCATGTGGATAAGCCCTGAGTACTCTCAGCTGAGTTCAAGTTATTGCAAATTCTTTTGTGTATTGCTTTTATGGTGATAGCGCTATGGCATATTATATTAGTCATTAGATGTGTTGGTCTGTTTTTTCATTGATTGTTTTAGTTTTGGACTATAACTGCATTATTTACTGTTTTTTAATTTGTGAACCATCTAGAGGACGTTGTTAATTGGGAGGTATACAAAAGCCAAAAATAAATAATAGAATGGGAAACATGAATTTATCTGCCATTGAGGTCATGCCACAAAATTCATGCATTTTTGTGTTAATTCATGCATATTAATCCATATTTGTAAAGGGCACTGGACCAAAGTTGAGACTAGAGTTTTTAAATTTACTTTTGAAACACAAGCATGGAAATTGAGATCAGTCATCTAAACATAACATCCCCAATTATCAGATTCACCCAATCCCCACCCCCCAAAACCAACACACCTTTTTTAAATAATAGTGCCACTAGGGAAGTTGCTTCATGGTTGGCATACAAATGTGTTTAATTGGTTTAAATTAAATGTGCAGTTATAGCTCCCCAGGTAATGGTTCATGTGGAATTTGCTCACTGACTTTTTTGTTATTATTATTGCTATATCACTGAATAAAGATTCCAAGCTATGATTCTTAATAACTGGTTGCAGCCAGCAAATATCGAACACAATTATACAATAAACCCAATAGGATAGCTAAGCACAAAGTGTATTCTTGATTCATCATAACATAATTATCACAGTTTGGAATCAAATACCATTGGACATCAAATATCTATGTCAAATACGCAGTACATATTGAAAATCAAAATTTGAAGAATATCTGGGAAATATGCAACATCAAAACATTCACAGCAGAGAATTCAGAAGAGAAGTTTGGGGGGTAAACCCGTTGGGGGGGGGTTGTATGTGTTGGTTTATTGTCTAGCCTGAATTTCTAGAGTGTATCTCCTTATACCTTTGTCTGTTCTCTGACAATTATCTGGTTTGCATACAGGTGCTCCAAGAGGAGGACTGTGATCTGATTCTCCCACTCTCCTAGGCCTGCAACAGGACTCTGCCACCTTGGTACTTGCTTCTGTCACATTCTTCCTGCCTGCTTGGCTACCTCCTTCCAGTTAGTCTTGATCCCCATGCCAATGGCAGGAAAAAAGAGTGGGGGGTTAATTCATGAAGTTTTGTATGCATCACTCTTGATGTAAATAATAATTTTTAAAAAGATTTAGAATAAGTATTTTCACTCATTGGAATGAAGAGAGAGGGGACTAGAAGGGGGACACCAACTCTTCTTCCACACCAAGTAAGGCAATTATGCTAATAACACTGAGGAAACTAGAAAGCAATAGAGAACACACAGGAATGCAACTGTTTTGGGGGATCATTGTCTAGATTCAAAGCAATAAATGAGAGGGAAAGAGTGCAATAATGGAAGAAAAAGCATATATGGAAGTACCCACAGGTGAGAGGGAGCAAAATTCTGGGGGCCACAACCACGCCAGAGTTCCCCTGACAGAGCTCCAGTGGCCAGAGTGGTTTAACAGTCAGTCCCTCTTCTAAGGATTGTAGCTCTGTGAGGGGAATAAGGCATCTCCTAACAACTCTCAGCAGCCTTCACACATTACACTTCCCAGGATTCTTTGGGGGAAGCCATGACTTTAAAGTGGAATAAATGTCTGGTGTGGATGTAGCCAGGGACAGCTTTCATTTAAATTTGGGTGGAACACGGCATGTGTCTAATGGAGAATAAAAAGGTAATGAAACCCCCCAAAATAATAATGTTGTTAACAAAGTTTTTTCTTTTGGAAAGGAAAGGGGCTTTTCCTTAGCCTGGTGCCTGCCCACCCAATCTCCTCACCTCCCTCACCTCCCCCTACTCCTCCCCCTCCCCCTCCCCCTCCCCCTCCCTCTCCCTCTCCCCCAGGTCAGTTTCACCTAACCTAAGCAAGATTGCACAGGAGTAAATCCCACTGAACTCATATGCATACAAATAATCAAACCTGCCCTCCCATCCTCCTCCCTCCTATCCCAACCTTCCTGTCTCCTCCCCTACCCCTTCCTTCTCCCCCTTCTCCTACTCTCCTCTCCCCTCCTCCATTCCCACTCCAGCCCTCCCTCCTCCTCCACCATGGTCAGTTTCATCTGTCCTAAGCATGATTACATTCTCCTAATTGCCTTCTAATTGCCTTCTCCTAATACAGTGCTGCCCTGGGCTTCTTCTGGGAGGAAGGGCAGGATATAAATCAATCAAACAAACAATCAATACAGACAGACAGACAGACAGAGACTCCCTCTCCCCTCCCCTCCCCTCCCCTCCCCTCCTTCCCCCTCCCCCTCCCCTCCCCCTTCATTTCCTTCCCTTATTCTCTTTCCTTCTCCTCCCTTCCTCCCCCTTCCAGCCCTCCCTCTCCCCTCCCTCCCCCTTCTCCTCCCCCATGGTCAGTTTCACCTAACCTAAGCATGGTTGCAAAGGAGGAAATCCCATTGAATTCAATAAGCATGCAAATGATCAAATCCACCCTCCTCCTCTCCTCCTGCTTGCTCCCATCCTCCAATCCTCCCTCCTCCCCTCTGCTCTATCTCCTCCCCTCCCTCCCAACTCCTCCCCTGTGGTCAGTTTCACCTATCCTAAGCATGATTGCATGAGAGTAAATCCCATTGAACTCAGTAAGTATGCAAATTATCAATCCATTCTTAGCAAATTTACATAGGATCCCATTTCTTACCTCCTGGATAAAAAAGGAAAGAAATTCACTAATAGGCAAAAAAGTCCTTGTGGTTTAAGAATGTACCTATACCCAACAGATATTTTTATCAAAGCAGGGAAATTGAGCAGCTATAGTGAATGCAACAAGAGAGCGGGAGACCTGACCTCCTCTCTGAGATATTGTACTGCCCTACAAATTTGTCAAAATGCAAACACAATTTGGGTTGGTCTTTCACAGTCAAATCCACTTCCTATGTAACTTGGAAGAAATTGGTAACATGTGCCTCTGAGCATATGGTGAGTGGTGGCAACGCCTGCCATCTTCAAAGATGGAGAATTATGTTTGTTGATGTTCTTCTTACTTTGCTTCTTTCCTGTGTTACTACTGTTTCTACAGAGAATCTAACCTAGAAAATTATATTTCTCTCATTATTCATCCTAGAAATCTGTGTCAAATGTATTTTTATTAATTTCAAATCCTTTTTATATGATGGTGAAGACAACCTTTTGTGCTTCGTACTGGAGGTTATGTTCTATTTCTATTTTGGGTGTATTAACAGTTGAATCTGAAACTGCAGTTTGATGTAAAATCAGACTGATTATAATATGTTGCTACTTCAGCAATGACTCTAGCTGTTGGAAAAAATAAACTTGGCCTGCCCAAGAAGCATGTGGTCAGCCTGCTATGCTTAAACAACTCCACTAAGGAAGGGTTGATATGGCCAATTAAAAACATAGAGCACACCTAGAAATTTGCTAGTATATATTTCACCTCCCGCTGTTTTATCTTGTGCAAACTGAGACACTCCTCATGTCCATTATGCAGAACAGTCAGTGGCATTATTCCACTATTGATTTTGGAAGGTTTTTTGTGTAAATTATGCAAAGGTTTTGCTGTACTTCACATATTCCCAGAAACAGAAGCAAACAAGAGTAATTTACCACAGGAAACATCACTAAAATTGCAAAGTAAATCAAACACATTTCAAATGAATATCTGAACTATATCGTCTGTCTTAATATTGTGGCTTCCTCCTTGCTAAACAAGATCCGCACAGCACAGCACATCTTGCTTCTGTTATTTGAGCTGACTGCAGGTGTTGCCACCACTCACCAGATGCTCAGAGGCACATGCTACCAAATTCTTCCAAGCTACACAGAACTGTGAAAGACCAACCCAAATTGTGTTGGAGTTTTTACAGATTTGTTGGGCAGTACAATATCTCAGCGAGAAGGTCAGGTCTCCTGCTCCCCTGGTGAAGTCACTATAGCTGCCCAATTTCCTGCTTTTTAAAGTTTGATAGAAATATCTTGATGGCTATACGTACGTTCTTAAACCACAAGGCATTTTTTTCCTGTTAGTGGATGTTAGTTCCTGTTTCCTGTGAGCAGTCGGTTAATTACTGGATTCCTCTGAAGCCAGAGCAATTTCTCATATTATTTTCAAATTTATTATTGCAGTTACAAAATTGTGCTAATCAAAACTATTTTTAAAAAACAGATTAGCAACTGCCTTTGCTAAAAGCAGAAACCAATAGTTAAAGCCCCCACCCAGAGACAAGAGTAACTAACTAAAGGGAATATCATTGCATTGCTCAATAAATGAAAAGGAAGAAATTAATTATTTGCTACTTTAAAAGCCTGGTGCAGCAGGGCATATTTGCGGCCAGGGACTAAAGTCCCAGCCGCCAGATGAGGGTGGTTAATGTGCCTGAGCTGGCACTTACATGCCATGCTCAGGCGTGAGGGAGGCAGGGGAATGGAGCTAATTTAAGCTTGTGCCACCTTTAAGCCTCCATCTTCAACGAGTGACACCTGTCCCCCATTCCCTTACCTTAGTGTGCTCAATAGGTCGCTTTGGGGCCAAGTAGGAATTTTTGTCCTGATCACTCATGTTGGCGGGCAGGTTTTTTGCCTACTCCACACTGCGGTGACAGGATGGAATGGAGTTAGGGGGTGTCATTGTTTAATAGGTTGTTTCAGCTGATTTGGCTAATTTGACACCTGAAGTTTAACAGGTGGTTGCATTTTGTGGTAGTTGGTCACTTTGGTGGGAAAGTGCGGGAAGGGAAGCTGGAAGGGACAGATAGGTGGCACCCTTAGGCACCTTTGGGGGTGATTGGCAGATCCGGAGGCCTGCCCTTCAGAGCTGTACAGCTTGGAGGAAGGATATGGGCTGCTTTTGGGGCCAACTTACCTCATCCACCCAGAGTTGTATGGCCCAGGGGGGGTGATGTAGGAAGGCCCCCCTAATCACCCTAGAGGTGAGGCGAGGGTAGGGGCAAGCAAAATGGCTCGCCCTTGCCCAGGCAATGGTGGTTGCCTAATAGCTGTAATTAGATAAATCAATTATAACTAGCTCCCACACCTAGGTTTTACCTCTGCAGGTTATTTTAAGTTTAAAGTTTAATAAAGTGGCCCTTAGTTCAACCCAGCCTTGGTGTCTGTGTGTTTATTTCAACCCTCGGCTGCAAAAATGCACACATGATAACACCAAAAGGGTTTCAAAAGTTTTGGATAAATATTTTAATTTGCATTTCTCTCACCACAGTGATAGTTTGGCATTAGCCGTCATGAAGGCCCAATTTTGACTTTATATTTCCTATGAGATCTCTGTTATCTGCCTACAAGGAAATTAAGGGGAAAGGAAATCACTTCAGCTGAAAAGACTCAAAATACTGTTTGAGTGTCAAGTTCAGAAAGAAAAGGGGAAAGGACAGAAGAATGGTAGCTGTGCTTTTGAAAGTTAACAAGAGTTACTGGATTTTGCATAATAAAAGCTTTTAGCAAGGCTAATTGCACACTCCCTACTCAATTTCTGTTACAGATTTTCCTCCTCTTGTCTTCTTAAATGTTATTAAGCCAACAATTAAGTAATTTCTCCAGCTGAGCTAAGTGATTGCCAAGACACAGTGATTCGCTTGCTTTGTGTAATGGTCACACTTGAAATGTTCCTTTCCATCCAAGGGTTCCCACAAAGGAATTCCCTTCATTTGTCAAGAAGGGATTTCCATTCACCCCCATTCACCCTCTGGCTGAACTGCCAAAAGAACCTTCCCACAGTCCACTGCAGCCACAGCCTTAGCTACATCCCGGAATGAAAAGGATCCGCTTGATCTGCACTATGAAACGATTGCTGAAAAGCAGGAATATCACTAGGGTGACCAAATGCATTAGAGAACATGCCTCAAGGAGTTGCATAGAAGAAGAAATTTTGGCAGGGACAGAAATGTAGCCAACAAGGAAAGAAAGAAGCCAGAGATGGGCAACGTATGATGCAGGAAGGCTTGCCATGGTGGGGCAGTCCCATGGAGCCACCATTCTCACAGGGGTGCTGCTGCCACTTACCTGAACAGTGTGGGGGTTAGATGGGACAGCAGCAAGTTCAGGGCTGCATGACAGTACCAGCAAGAGTGCCAGACTGGCTCTACTGGTGCACCTGGTGAGCCCCATCTTTGCCACTGCCCTGCCCTGTTCCTGCACCACCCAAGTAACCAGTAGAGAGGGCATCTCTGTGGCACCATTCCACCACTCCTGACGGGACAGTCAGGGGAACAGGGGCTCTAAAGGATGCTGTTTTGTAGCTTTACAAACTAGCACTGTCTACTTGGGTGTTTGCCTGCCCTCCCCCACCTCAGGTGGCACAGTCTCTTGCACTGGCTCTGTATACGTGAGGAGTGCTTCTCCTTATGTAGCCAAATATGGCACCATCCCTGCACAAGAGCCTAGTATCAGCTGTCTTGGGGAAATCTTAAGGTTGCAGAAGTACAAAAAAATCTCAAGGGCAGGAATGCTAAGGGGGGATCCTAAGCAGACCAATAAGGAATGAGGTTGCACAATGGCCACGGAAAGCTGACTGCTAAATGAGTGAAAAATCCACCTCAGATGAGGAATGGAATGAAGTATCTGGAAGATATGGAACACTGAACAGGAGCATCCCATAAATGCAACCTTTTGTTGTAGGTCCCACTTGTTTGGACAATTAGTAACTAGTAGATTAGTAATTGCATGTTTTTTTGTAATGAATTAGCAGCCTAAATATGGATTGGGACCATGATGTGGAAGGGCTTTAGCTATGTCCCCACTACAGTCCTGATTTGGGACAGATCCCCCACTGTTTTTTGTCGGCACAGAAGCTCCCATTGAAGACAACAGATATTGGGTTGAAAATAGAACTCATGGGGGCAGGGCTCATCCAGACTGTGATAACAGGAGGTTCAACGGGTTAAAGCCCCCCTCCCCTCATACCATAGTCATGATCTGGATTGGGAGAGGCGCAAGTGATATTTACTTAAAGAACCATGTCACATCTGTTTTGGCCTTCAGAAAAGGCAAGAGCTGTGCATTTAATGATAAAAAAATCCTTGCACACTTCAGAATGTTTATGAAAGAACACTTCCCTTGACATGCTAGTTTTATATGTGTTTTTACACAGGATTTCATTCAAATATGAAATCCCTTACGTGCAGTTTGATGCAGCACAACCCAGCAACAGATACACACATGAGTCTGCTGATCATGTGGTTTGGCTCTCATAAAGAGCCAGGAGCACACAGAGAAATTTCATAGCTGTACTTGGCACTGACTGTAAACATTTTACTGATATGACATAAGTCACTTGACTATTGGCTATAAAATCCTCTTTGATACTTTTTTAAAAAAATGTAGCCTTCATAAAGATAAAATAAGACAGGACTTTCTACTTCTGTCTCATTAAAATTATTGCGGGGGGGGATCAACTCTCAGTCTCCAGCCTCCTTCGTGAAAGCTTATTACATTATAACACATAACAAGATGTAAATTCAATTTACGGAATCAAGATTATATATAATGATTTACTGGATGTTACTCATGTTTTATAAAAATAAAGTTTTTTTGTTTTTTTTTAAACCTATCTAGTTCCAGATGCACAAATGCCTTTGATGGTTACTGAAATCATGTTAATGTGAGTCACCCTTGATTGAACAGTAACCTTGTAGGCTGAAAACTCCCATATTAGAGAACTCTGAGTAATCCATATTAGCAAACATCAAGGGGCAGGTGGAAAAGGGGGAGAAGAGAGAAGCAAGATTAGATGATATGGAACTATAATGATCATCGTTTTTTTAAAAAAAATAAATCTGAACTCTCATATTCTCATTTATCTCATTTATCATGAAAAAAGAGTAACTATCACAGCAGAAGTCTAGAGACCATTTAAAAGAATACTTTATAGCTCATACAAACAGAATTCCAGCCTTTCTTCCGAAAAATGGTTACGATGGGGGAGTAAATTGCACGTTTTATTTAAAAGCTTTGCTTCTCCTGCTGCAATGTTGTCCCCCCCCCATTCCGCCTTCCACCTGCCATCTGACAGCTCTGCAATGTGGTGTGAATAGCCTGGGTGTGAACATTGTGAATAGTTGACTGAAATGTAGGTTTTGTCAACCTAAAAACTTACAGTCATGAGCTCGTTCAAGACAGGCAGTCACATTTACCAACACAGATTTAAAGCTCAACGTGTTAGAATAAGATGTAGCAATCATTCATTTAATAGAGAAGTAAAGGTGCCCCAACCACTGATGCAGGGCTCCATAGCCTCCTCAGAACCTCAAGAGAAAGGGAGTGCTAAGATTTACCTGTATGCTGACAACTCTTCAGCTTGAATCTCTGGATGACCTCAGGCAACAGTTTCATGTGGAATCTGCTCTGTAGGTGTAGACTGATGCTACTAGATTTGCAGAAGAGGCTTTTACATTGTGTGAAAGATCAGACAAAACGCAAAAAAAAAACAGCTAAGGATATGTCAGGAAAATGGGAATAAAATGCTGTTTGAATGCAGAGCCATAAACTCATTCTTTGCAAATGATGCTGGTAAAAGATTGTTCATGAAGGCTGCAATTCTAACCCCATTTACCTGGGAGTAAGTTAATGGAATTTATTATCAGTAGACATGCATAGGGTTGTGCTATAAGCATGTTAATTCTGTTCAAAACCTTTACCCTATTTTGACCAATCCTTCCTTTGTCACATTTTTCTCCCATCTCCCTGTTGCATCTTGAGCAGATGTGTGTCCACAGTGGGGAAAAGGGTGTAGGGCAGCCTTTCCCAACCAGTGTGCCTCCAGATGTTGTTGGACCACAATTCCCATCTTTCCTGACCATTGGCAATGCTGGCTGAGGCTGATGGGAGTTGTGGTCCAACAACATCTGGAGGCACACTGGTTGGGAACGGCTGGTGTAGGGTGTACCCCGCTGCATAGCAAGCTTCAACTCTAAGGTAACCTACTTGGGTTTGATATTGAGGCGGTGGAGGCCTTTGTCACTTCCTGCCATTCATTAACATGTTGTTAATTTTTTTTAATGGAGAGATAACTGAAATGGGTCTTTAACTAGTGGCAGTCAAGGCAGCCAGGTTCATCTGCTTCTGGAACTACTTTGCCTTCTTCTTTGGGGCTTGGACCAGTCACTCAGGAACGCTTGCAGAATTCACATGACCCTGCTGCCTCCCTGCTTTGGCCTTCTCAGCTGACTCAATCTATCCCCTGCTTGTCTTCCTCCAAAGCGGTAGATACTCCCATGACTGCCACCACAGCTCACTTGTTTCCCCTTTCCTATAGTGAAGAAGATGGGAAGGGTTTAAATCTCCCAACTTCTCCCCCATCTCTCTGCAATGGCAGTTTATTTTATTTCATTTTATTTAAGACACTTAGATACTGCTTAATCATTAGCATTTCTAAGCAGTGTACATAAAACTAAACCATACAGAAAATGAAACGATAAAATTTTATCATAAAACCGAACACAACCTTAAAATGCCTGCTGGAACAAGAAAGTCTTAGTTATGTGCCTGAACTTCAATCAGCAGGGTACCTGTCTAATCTCAGTTGGGAGGGAGTTCCACAGGTTTGGGCCCACAACACTGAATACATCGCTTCTAGTCATTACACGGCGCGCATCTCACCCATGGGGGACCACCAACAGACACGCCCCCGAAGTTTTCAGAGATTTGCCTGGTAACATATGAGCAGCCACTGCAAGGGGAGATATGCAAGTACTGGAGGTATGTGCTGGCAGTAGTCTGTACCCATCAACAGTCTAGCATCAGGGCAATGTTTATATTGGCATGTTATCTTGTAGTGGTGAAATGCTAGCCGGAGCTTGTTCTTTGTAGAGTGGAGACACAGAAGAGTTTTGAAGAAAACTGAAAATGGGTTTAAATGTACCATCAGGGTTCTTAATTTTATTTATTTATTTATTACATTTCTATTCCAGCTTTCCTCAAGGGAGCTCATGGTGATGTACATGGTCTTTCTTGCTCCCATTTTGTCCTTACAACAACCCTGTGAGGTAGATTAGGCTGATAGTTGATGATTGGCTCAAGGTCACTGAGTGACCTTTATGGCCACAGAAACCACAAAGACTGGAACCTGAGGGTCCCAAGTCATAGTCTGACACTCTAACCACTATATCATATTGTCCCTCCATCAGACTGGCAAAGCAGGGGGCTACAGGCATAGAACAGACTGTCCTCCTTGGACCTTCACCCAATGTACAGATGGCAGGGCTAACAAGACGTTATAGCATGGGTGAAGCCAGCAGGCACACCCCCACTCTCCTCTTTCACACAATATTAGTCTAAGAGTTTTGCATACCTGAATAGGGCTTGGCATGTCAACGTGATATGATAGGCAATTTCTACAAGCGCTTGAGGGCTGGTCTCACAGTTTGGTCGTTTGTGTGATGGTATTGTGAGTGCGTGCACACTCCTCTCCACCACACAGGCAAGGTTCTACACAGCCTCTGCAGAGGCAAAAGAGACAGGAAGCCACAAACGAAGCTACCTATGGTAGGATTTCTCAGAACCCAGCAACTGACTAGAAGCGACCACTAGCATTTTTCAGGCATTTTTCAATAATTGCATGGCGAAGGATAGCACGCACAGCCTCCATCAGCCCTAACCCCACTAGCCCCATCCACAAAGTGCCAGGGGGGGTCAATAAACAGAAGCCAGATGTACACATATAGTCTCTCCCCATGATCAGGTATTGATTGATTGATTGATTGATTGCACTTGTATACTGCCCCATAGCTGAAGCTCTCTGGGCGGTTTGCAGTAACCAAAAACATTAGAACAAATATACAATTTAAAACACATATTTTTAAAAACAATTTAAAACACAATTTAAAAATTTAAAACAATTTAAAACACATGCTAAAATGCCTGGGAGAAGAGGGAAGTCTTGACCTGGCGCTGAAAAGATAACAGTGTTGGTGCCAGGAGCACCTTGTCAGGAAGATCAGTCCATAATTTGGGGGCCACCACTGAGAAAGCCCTCTCCCTTGTTGCCACACTCCCAGATTCCCTTGGAGTAGGCACCCGGAGGAGGGCCTTTGATCTTGAACGCAGTGTACGGTTGGGTTCATGTCGGGAGAGGAGTTCCATCAGGTATTGTGGTCCTAAGCCATGTAAGGCTTTATAGGTCAAAACCAGCACCTTCAATCGAGCTCGGAAACATACAGGCAGCCAATGCAAGCGGGCCAGAATCGGTTTTATATGTTTGGACCGTCTGGTCCCTGTTACCAATCTAGCCGCTGCATTTTGCACAAGCTGCAGTTTCCGAACCATCTTCAAAGGCAGCCCCACATAGAGTGCATTGCAGTAATCTAATTTGGAGGTTACCAGAGCATGGAAAACTGAAGCCAGGTTATCCCTGTCCAGATAGGGACATAGTTGGGCCACCAACCAAAGTTGGTAGAAGGCACTCCGTGCCACCGAGGCTACCTGAGCCTCAAGTGACAGAGATGGTTCTAGGAGAACCCCAAGCTATGAACCTGCTCCTTCAGGAGGAGTGCAACCCCATCTAGGACAGGTTGGACATCCACCATCCAGTCAAGAACCACCCACTAGCAGCATCTCAGTCTTGTCTGGATTGAGCCTCAGTTTATTAGCCCTCATCCAGTCCATTGTTGCAGCCAGGCACCGGTTCAGCACATTGTCAGCCTCACCTGAAGAAGATGAAAAGCAGAAATAGAGCTGTGTGTCATCAGCATACTGATGGCAATGCACTCCAAAGCTCCGGATGACCTCACCCAACAGTTTCATGTAGATGTTGAACAGCATGGGGGACAGAACTGACCCCTGCAGAACCCCATACTGGAGAGTCCAGGGTGCCGAGCAATGGTCCCCAAGCACCACCTTCTGTAGGCGACCCGCCAAGTAGAAGTGAAACCACCGCAATGCAGTACCTCCCACTCCCAACTCAGCCAGTCTCCCCAGTAGGATACCATGGTCAATGGTATCGAAAGCTGCTGAGAGATCAAGGAGAATCAACAGAGTCACACTCCCCCTTTCTCTCTCCCGACGAAGGTCGTCATACAGGGTGACCAAGGCTGTTTCCGTGCCAAAACCAGGCCGGAAACCCGACTGAAATGGATCCAGATAATCGGTCTCATCCAAGAGTGTCTGGAGCTGGCCTGCAACCACTCATTCCAGGACCTTGCCCAGGAATGGAACATTTGCTACCGGCCTATAGTTATTAAGATTTTCTGGGTCCAGGGAAGGCCTCTTCAGGAGTGGTCTCACTACTGCCACTTTCAGGTAGCCAGAGAACACACCCTCTCGCAGAGAGGCATTAATCACTTCCCTGGCCCAGCCGGCTGTTCCACCCCTGCTAGCTTTTATTAGCCAAGAAGGGCAAGGATCCAGCACATAAGTGGTTGCACGAACCTGTCCAAGCACCTTGTCAATGTCCTCAAGCTGTACCAACTGAAACTCATCCAAGAAATCGGGACAAGGCTGTGCTCTGGATACATCGCTTGATTCACCTGCTATAACACTGGAGTCTAAGTCCTGGCAGATGCTAAAGATTTTATCCTGGAAGTGCCTAGCAAATTCATTACAGCAGGCCTCAGATGGTTCTACCTTGTCCCTGGGGCCAGAGTGTAATAGCCCCCAGACAATTCTGAAGAGCTCCGCTGGGTGGAAGATTGGTGATTTGATAGTGGCAGCAAAATATTGGTTTTTTGCTGCCCTTACTGCCCCTAAATACACCTTACCATAGGCACTTTCCAGTGTATAATAGCATCCACTAGGAGTTCATCTCCATCTGCACTCAAGCCGTCTCCTATATTGTTTCATCTCTCTCAGCTCTGGGGTATACCATGGAGCCGTACGAGCTCTACACAGGAGAGGGCGCTCAGGAGCAATCATGTCAACCGCCTGGGTCATTTCTGTATTCCACAGTTCAACCAGGGTTTTGACAGGAGCGCCAGCCCTATCAGCTAGAAAACTCTCCAGAGCCCTTTGGAAGCCATCCAGATCCATTAGTCTCTGGGGGCAGACCAGCTTAATAATAATAATAATAATAATAATAATAATAATAATAATAATAATAATAATAATAATAATAATAATAATAGAAAAAATATATTTGTGAGTCGCCTATCTGGCCGAATTAAGGGCCACTCTAGGCGACGTACAATAACATGATAAAATACAATATAAAACCATAACAACAACATACAATAATTAAGCTAATCACCACTCTTATATGTAATCAGCAGCATTAAAAAACTAACCCACCCCAGAAACCCCATAGGCCTGCCTGAACAGCCAGGTCTTCAAGGATTGGCGGAAAGCCATCAAGGAGGGGGCATGGTGAAGGTCGAAAGGAAGGGAATTCCAGAGGGTGGGGGCCACAATCGAAAATGACCTCTCTCTGGTCCGCACCAGCCTAGCTGTTTTAACTGGTGGGACCGAGAGAAGGTCTTGTGTGGCTGATCTTGTTAGGCGGCATAATTGGTGATGCTGGAGGTGCTCCTTCAGATAAACTGGGCCGAAATCGTATAGGGCTTTAAAGGTTAACACCAGCACCTTGAATTGGGCCCGGTAAACAACTGGTAACCAGTGAAGATCTACTAATACTGGAGTGATATGATCACGGCGACGGCTGTTCTTTATCAAACGTGCCACCGCATTCTGTATCAGTCATAGTTTCCGGACCGTTTTCAAGGGCAGCCCCACATAGAGCGCATTACAGTAGTCCAAGCGAGAGGAGACCAGGGCATGTATCACTCGTGGGAGAAGATGGACAGGAAGGTAGGGTTGCAGCCTCCGTATCAGATGGAGTTGATACCAAGCTGCCCGGCTCACTGCTGACACTTGAGTCTCCATAGACAGCTGTGAGTCAAGAATGACCCCGAGGCTGCGGACCTGGTCCTTCAGGCGCAATCTTATCCCATTAAACACCAGGTCTATATCTCCCAACCTTCTCTTATCTCCCACGAGCAACACCTCGGTCTTGTCAGGGTTCAGTTTCAGCCTATTCCGTCCCATCCATCCACTTACGGCCTCCAGGCACTTGGACACGGTATCTACAGCCAACTCTGGTGATGATTTAAATGAGAGATAGAGCTGAGTATCATCCGCATATTGGTGACATTGCAGCCCAAACCTCCTGATGATGCCCCCCAGCGGCTTTACATAGATGTTGAATAGCATGGGGGAGAGGATAGAACCCTGTGGCACTCCACAATTGAGAGGCCAAGGGTCTGAAACCTCATCCCCCAATGCCACCCATAGGTGCCTGTCTGAGAGATAGGAGCGGAGCCACCGTAACACAGTGCCCCCTATTCCCAATCCCTCCAGGCGATCTAAAAGGATACCGTGGTCAACGGTATCAAAAGCCACTGAGAGATCCAGGAGGACGAGGAAGGTATATTCTCCCCTATCCAACGCCCTCCTCATATCATCCACCAGGGCGACCAAGGCTGTTTCAGTTCCATGTCCAGTCCTGAAGCCCGGTTGGAATGGGTCTAGATAATCTGCTTCCTCCAAGTGTGTCTGTAGCTGTTTGGCCACCACTCGCTCGATCACCTTGCCCAAGAATGGTAAATTAGAGACTGGACGAAAATTATTTAGTTCTTGTGGATCCAAGGAGGGCTTTTTCAGAATAGGCATTATTACTGCCTCCTTGAGGGCTGATGGCAATGCACCCTCTTCCAAGGACGCATTTACCACTGCCTTGATCCCTTCGCCCAGTCTCTCTGTACAGCTCATAATGAGCCATGAAGGGCAAGGATCAAGCAAACAAGTGGTTGGCTTCACAGTAGAGGGCACCTTGTCCACTTCCTCAGAAGGAAGAGGCTGAAACTGATCCCATTGAACCGGAATGCAACTGGCCGACTTTGGCTCACTCCCTGTATCCACAGCGCACGGAATCGTGCTCTTCAGATGCTCGATTTTATCAGCAAAGTGCTTAGCAAATATGTCACAGGAGGCTTTAGAGTGCTCCATGGATTCCTGGGCAACTGGACCGACCAGGCTTCGGACCACTTGGAACAACCTCCTGGGACAACACTCTGCAGATGCAATAGAGGCAGCAAAGAATTCCCTCTTTGTTGCCTTTGTTGCCACTTGGTAGGCAGCTGTTGCTGCTCTAACCAGTGTCCGATCATCATCAGAGCGAGATTTCCGCCACCGGTGCTCTAGTCGTCTCACCTCCTGTCTCAGACCTCGCAACCGTGGTGTGTACCAGGGAGCTATCTGAGTTCTATTCAGGGGGAGAGGACGTTTCGGAGCCACTTGGTCTACTGCCCAAGTGATCTCTCCATTCCACTCCATCACCAGGGCTTTGACCGGGCGGCCTTCAGCAGGCTCCAAATCTCCCGGCACATTCAGGAATCCTATAGGCTCCATCAGGCGTCTGGGGCGGACCATCCTAATAGGTCCGTGTCCTCTACGGAGGGTGTGTGGCATTGAGAGGTCTATATTCACCAGATAGTGATCTGACCATGACACAGGGTTAGAAAGAACAGCCCCCATTTTCAGAGTACTTCCCTCCCCTCCCGAGACAAACACAAGGTCGAGAGCATGACCAGCTACATGGGTGGGCCCTACATTACTAAGGTGCAGTTCCCATAAAGTCATGGTTTCCATGAAATCCCGAGGGGCTCCAGTGAGGACGGTTTCGGCATGCACGTTGAAGTCCCCCAAAACCAATAGGTTGGGGGAGAGCATTCGTACATCCACGACCACCTCAAGCACCTCAGTCAGGGAGTCTGCTATGCAGCGGGGTGGGCGGTACACAAGTAGAATCCCTAAACTGCCCTTTGGGCCCAACCTCCAGTACATGCAGTCAACAAACTTGGTCTCATGGAGGGGGGGTCTGGCGAAAACCAAAGACCCTTGATAGATGACTGCCACTCCCCCTCCCCGCCTACCTACCGTCGGTTGCTGTGCGTATCGGAAACCGGCTGAACATATGGCCTCAAGCGTAGGAGCTGAGGCCTCATCCAGCCAGGTCTCCGTAATACATACCAGGTCTGTGCCCTCATCCAAGATCATATCATGGATGAGTGTTGTCTTATGCACCACAGACCTGGCGTTACACAACAGCAGTCGAAGGTCGGATGGAGTCCTGCGTCTCCCAGTTTTCTTCTGGTTTTGGACAGGTCCGGAACAGGGGATGGATATTATGCATCTATCCCTTGTTCCCCTAAACCGGTACGGCCTGCCACTCGCACCATTCCAGGATCTGCCGCCTAGCCTTTTAATCTCATGGCTCCCCACCCTCTCCACGTTACCCCCTCTGGTCTGCACATGTCCCACTCCTTGTTCGCCAATCAGGCAGGCCCCTCGCCCTTAAAACAACACCAAAGTGCTCCAAAACTAACAAACAGTCCAAATCTCTGCTGCTCTTTTAAAGATATTAAAGCAACCCGCTTGTTGCCCTCATCCACCGCATAGGGCAATGGAGGTGCAGGCGGCAAGTGGCGGGGCACTATGAGTCCAACTGCAGCTCCTACACGCCGATCTCGAGTTGAACCTGATCAGCGGATCTAACAAGAGCAGTCCTCTCTCGCTCCATGGGTAGGGCTGACTTGCTTGTAGCCGGTAAGCCTCTCGTCTCCCGCCGCTCTTGAGCCTCTACCATAGCTCTTTCCTAGCCCACACAGCGACGGTCGTCCTTCTCTCGTGTCCCACTCCACCCCCAAAACGGCCTGCGGAGGACGCGCGTTACAGCACCGATAGTACTGCAGCCTCTTTCTGTTCCTTAACTATGGGCGAGGCCCTGGGGCCTCCGGAGAACGCGACGTGTGATGTGAGCGATGACGCCGTACCTGAGTTGCGGCCGGGCTTGGCACCCCACGTCACTCCAGCTGGCTCCCCCATCCAAGAAGGAGGTGTCCCAGATCGCCAAAGGGACGCCGGCCCTCCCTCAAGAGGCAACCGAGCAACGGCGGCGGCCAAAGGGCCAAGGCGGGAAGTGCCGACGGGAAGCGCAGGCCGCAGTGGGGCGGCGGAGGCGGCAGGGAGGCCCCGGCGGGACCGCCGTCAGAAAGGCACGGAAAGTGCGAGCTTAGTAGGTCCCCCACCCTTGCAGAGGGGAAAAGCTACTGTTAGTCTAAACTTCAGCAAGCAGTGATCTGTCCATGACAGAGGGACTGATGTAAGGCCCCCCACATTCAGATCACCAACTCCATGTCCAGATGCAAAAACCAAATGTAGAGTATGCCCTGCTACATGTGTTGGGCCAATGGCATGTTGGGACAGTCCCATGGTTGTCATGGAGACCATGAAATCCTGAGTTGCCCCGGATAAGGTGGCCTCGGCATGGATGTTGACATTCCCCAGATCCAACAGTCTGGGGGATCTCAACAGTATACCCAAGACCACCTCCGTCAGCTAACCTAGGGAGTTTGTTGGGCAGCGGGGTGGGCGCTACACCAACAGAATCCCCAGTCTGTCCCGCTGACCCAACATAAGGTGCAAACACTCCAGACCAGTAGTCACATGAACAGGGTGCTTGAAGAGGAAGATGGAGCTCCTATAGACCACAGCAATCCCCTCCCAACCCTCAGGTCTACGCTGATGCTGGACCAGGTACCCTGGCGGGCATAGCTGGGAGAGCCTGACTCTCCCCTGCTCACCCACCCAGGTCTCGGTTATACATGGCAGATTGGTGTGACTCAGGAAGGGGTGGAGGCAGAAGCTAAAGAAGTGTGAGAAGGTGACATGTACTGGAGAGAAGGTGGGAAAGGTGAAGCAAGGGAAAGAGGGTGGAGAAGAAGGACCAGTGGTGGTTTGGGGGTGGGGGGAGAGTAGGTAATAGGAATGTTTATAAGCGAATGAAGCTGCCTTATAATGAGTTCCCCTAGCCCACCTTTCTTCAACCTGGTGCCCTCTAGATGTTGTTGGATTGCTGCTCCTACCATCCCATGCTGGCTAGGACTAATGTGAGTTGTAGTGACTGCAAGTAATTCAAAACATACAAAGGACACCAGGTTGTGGGAAAGTGGGCAGTGTCCAGCTACACAATTCCACTGTTGCAAGCACTTTGAACTATGTGACCGAACTTCCTTGCCCTTCTTCTCCCCACATGCTCCCTAAATATGTTCTGGGGTTTTTCTCCAACCCTCCAGAGCAGATTTAGGGGGCATGCTGGGGGCATGGGGGGGGGACAGAAAAAGTAGAGGAAGCTCCATTGTGCAGCCCAAAGTGCTTACCCTAGCAAAACTGCCTAGTTGGATATACCGTTCACCCACTCTTCCCTCTGAATGAAAATGAATCTCTAGGCTCAGGGAGAGATTTTTCTATCTCTGATCCTTATAACTGAAAATTCCAGGGATTGGATGTTTAGATGTTCCCGCTTAACTATGGGCCTTCCACCCTTTCTCCTTGACCTGTTCCCTCCCCCAGCAAAGTGCAAGTTCTCATAAGCCCCCTTCCACACTGGGATGTGTTTCCAATAATAGAGCATCCCTTGTACGTCAAGGCTAAATCTCACATGAGGAATACCCAATGGAATCTCAAAAGGAAGATTAGTAAGATTATGGGATTCATTCAAACAAAAAACAGAGCAATCACTATCTTCTCAACATAGTGTAAGATATTGTCAATGACTCCCTAATTCAAAAGACTGAGTCTTAGGCATGGATTTCATCTCCCAAACTCAAACCCTATTAATTCTTCTAGGACACAAACTTAAAAAAAACACTCCAGGGAAGATGATATGAATAAAAGACTTTGCTATGGAAAGTCATCTTCTTCCGATTTAATTCTGAAAAAGGTGGTCAGATGCCATGGTTATGAACATGTTATGAAAAATGAAATAAAAGCATGGAAAATTGTTTGATCAGTGAGAATCTGCTGTGCAGAAAACCCAGCTTTTCTAAAGATTTAGACTGGGCACCAAGTAAATAAAGTCACAGAATAGAGGTTGCCTTGTTTGGGGTAAAATATAAAAAAGCAATTTATCCCTTAATAATGATGGATCCATTATATGCAGTCCTCTGTAGCTGAATCAATGCATTCACTCTAAAAGGAGCCTGTCCTTCGAGACCTCTTGTTTTTCAAACTGTTGTGGTTGAAGCTTTTCAAAACATAATGATTTGGCTGGTTTGTCTTATTATATTAGTTAACGTTTATGGATATTTTAAAAACCAGTTTCTCTTTTACCCTATGGCAATGCTGAGAAATTGGTAGTTAATTATTTCCAAATGTACCTTTTCTTTTCTTTGGCATTAATTCCCACAAAGTTCATTTTATAGTAAGTATTGGTACCTCTATTCATTAGCAGGAGCTCGATGAAAATATCTGATTTTTTTAAAGGAAGGCATATGATTCTGAAATTAATATGGTAAAGGCAAAAAAGTTGGAGGTGACACAAAATTAAAAACTTTAAAAAAACAACAGCACAAGACTCCCTACTAGTACTTGATGGGAAACAAGGGAAATGTCTACTTTATTTCATACTATTTTTTCTTCTATCCTTGCTCTGCTCCACTGTAATAATTTTAAGGCAGTTAATTTAGTATGTTAACTTCTCTTCACATTTACTGGATGAAGTCCATGATAATGGTTGTCCCACTGAATTCCCTACATGATCCAACTAACGCTGGCTTTTAAAATAATAACAATTATTATTTTAATTGTGGCAGTTGGATAAACTCTCTGGTAAGAGCTGTCAGTCTAACCACTGGTCCCAGTAGCTGAGCTGTACTGTCTACTTCAGGTTCTGAGAAACTACTTAAGGCAAACCCAGGTTCTTTAGGCTGCAGTCCTACCACTGTCTGCCGGGGCTGAATGGAGCACTAGGGTTATCATTCCATCAGCAGCTCTGCGGTGTACGGTGGCCAGGGCAGAAGGTGTGGGCAGCCAGATTGGTGCACCAGCCTGTAGCTGGCACAGCAATCAGGCCTGCATCACATGAGAGCTTAGCCCGTTCTCATCCACACCCTTGGAATGTCATTTTGTGGCTTTGCAGCTGCACTCCTCCCCCGCAACCAATATTCAAAGGGTATTACAACCTTGCAGAAAGACACTGGGACCACCAGGAGGCAGTTGGAAGGCCACAAGAGCTGAGTGGAGGGACATCTCTGCCCAATCCACACACACACCAGCTTGGCACAAAGAAGGTTTGGACTGCTCGGCCATTTATTCATCTATAATATTTATGGCTACGTACACATTACCAGCTTAAAACACAGCGAGGTCAGTGTTTGTTTGTTTTTTGGCTGCGTTTCAAGTCACATTTACACATTGTTGTACACATCAGTATAGTTTGGTGTGTTCCTAAGTCATCCACTATCTGTCCACACCAGGGGGCAGTGAGAAGGTAAGGATATTGTTATGAGCATGGGGGTTGGGATGGACGATTCCTGTGGGTCCCCTTTCCAGCCTCTGATTTGGAATCCTGTGCCTTGGAATGAGGAACTCTCTGCTGGTCAGATGAGTCTTTTGTTAACCAAATAGATTGGCCAGGTAAGATAATGGGCTGATCAGTTGCCTAGCAATGGTGAATTGGCCAGGGATACCCTTTTGTCATTGAAACTCTTCGGGAGAGCATCCCCCCCTCCTGAAGCCCAGGAGAGGCTCGTAGTTTTTGGTGTGTCTAGAGAATTGCTGGGGCTGCAGGCAGGCAGAGAGGCTGACTCTCTGCATCATGGCTATGGGATGCCCCTGCACCCAGATGGAAAAGCTGGATATTGGACTGCTGATGCCTTGAACCCCTCCATCCTTGAACTCAGGTTGGAATGTGTGTAAATAAACAAACCATATTTCATAAAGACACCGCAGTCTCCGCTGACCTTCTTCCCAAAGGAAACCAAACCCTGGATGGGTGCAGGGACCCCCGAAATCTCACTGCTCGGAAATTGGGGGAGGTGCACAACAATATTTTTATTACCCAAGGTGCATTACATATTTGGTTTCCCTGCCCCGCAACCCCCACTCTCAGGACTCCTATTTGTGAAGCTGTCATCTGTGCATGCACAATGGCTGTCTCAAATATACACAACCTGGCTTTATTGCAATGTGAATGTGGCTTAAGTTTGCCATTTGGTTTGGAGCTGATCTGAGGGAAAACACATCAAACAGCAGTATTTCTCAAGAAACTACAGGACAGCCATGATCCAATGATAATGCTGTGTGTACATGGCTTCAAAAACCAGAGGTGGGAGTGCACTGACTGTAGAGTAAATGTTAATGTGTACATAGCCAGAATCAGACCTTCCTGCCTAACATCCAATGTGGCTGTAAATAAGTGAAAAAATAATACATAATAAACCTGCAATAATTTTTTAAAAGGTAGTAGTGTCTCATGAAGGTCCCTGAGCCCATGTGCTGATCATTCTTTGGTCCCATGTCCACTCTCTGGCTTTAGATGTTTAGATGCTGCTGCAACTGCAATTCTTTGCAAATGCCATGGTGGCCATAAGGAAAACATTTCCCCACCAACGTGTGCTGCCTAGTAACAGGTAGCACCAGATGTTTTGGAGCTGGGAGGAGGCAGAGCATCTCATCATGCAGAGCTGAACAGCCTGTAGTTCCAGGTTCTTCCTGGTGGTGGTGATGGGGGGGTGATAAAGGTTCAAGGGGAGTGATGATAGGAAATGTTCACTCCTCTGCATTAGATGCTGTCATATTATCAAATATACAACTGACAGGTAGTAAATCAGCATCATCTTGTTCTTTCAGAAGCTCAATGCAAAGATTCTCAGAACAACATTCACATCTCCATTTTGTATTACACCTCATGCACATGGGGATCATTCAGATCATTCATAGCTAAGCTTATACATCATAATTCTGTTTGAAGATATTGTTTAAGTAGCTACGAGTGATGAAAAATACTATGGGTTTTGTAGGTTTGACACATTAGAGCCTTGCCAGCCAGATGGTAACTGTGCTAATCTTGCACTGACCACACATACACCAGTCAACATAGAAGAGCTGGGAAATCAACAAGATCAGTATAGGAAACAGCACTGTACAGCAGAAAACATCCCTCAAAATACCATGCAAAATGGCAGATTTAGTAAAGTGTCACAATGAGAACAAAGGAGTTCCTCACACAGAGGATGCTGTCCATGCTGAAATTCCATACCATTACTGTAAGGTTATAGATTGTACTATGTGACACAGAATTCAACTTGCTGAGACTCTCGGCTTCTTTTGTTTAAAAAATCCAAGGTTCTAGCTCTTATAGTTGCAAAGATGTAGTTAATAATATAGAATAATATAGTGAAATCTCAGAAGTTAGAGAGATTGCTGAATTACAACTTTAAGTGGTCAGGACTTCAGAACAAAGCTCTCCCCAGGGTAGCAAAGGCTGAATAAAAATAAATATGCAAAGTAAGAGGAAGTACAGTAATACCTCAATTAACAAAGTAGATGCATTCCTGGACATTGCTTCTTTAACAGAAATTTTGACGCCGGATGTAGGAATAACATGGAAAGAACGGGGATAGGTTTCTACACCTGCTAACAGATGGTGGGGACAGCTTCAACGGGGACTTTAAAGGGTGTCGGTGCCTCCCCCCTCCCCACTCTGAATTGTACTGGATTATTTCCTCTCAACCCTGGGAGAAAGCAAGAGATCTCTTTAATACAAAGCAAACATACAGGCTTGTCAGTTTCACCCTAGCAAAGCAAAGGCCCAGGCTTATGAGTTTATCCATAGAAAAACAAAAACATAGGGTGGTTAGTTTCACCTTAAAGCAAAGGTATAGGTCTGTCAGTTTACTGATAGAAAAGCAAAGCTGGTTAGTTTCACCTTTAAAAAAGCCTTCCTTAAAATGAGTTTCCTTCCTGAAGGATTCATTAATTGAGGTATTACTGTATGCAAAACTGGAAGAGTCACAAAAATTGAGTTTTTTCTTACAGTTTAGGCTGCAAGCACAGTGAACACAGGGCCCTGCCTAACATGGTTCTTGATCTGTCCTGATAGCAAGTATTCCCTACAGCAGCCTTTCCCAACCAGTGTGCCTCCAAATGTTGTTGGACCACAATTCCCATCTTTCCTGACCGTTGGCAATGCTGGCTGAGGCTGAAGGGAGTTGTGGTCCAACAACATCTGGAGGCACCCTGGTTAGGAAAGGCTGCCCTACAGCTTCAAAGAATGAGGCAGGCAGACTGACATGAAAAAGTAGACAGCAGCTTTTGTCTCTATAAAAAGAAATGTTAAGTCGCTTGTAATAAACATCAGTAGCTCTAGTTCTACTTCCAAAATAAAAACAATCAGGCATAAAAACTACTTTAAAAACAACAAACTTCCTCTGGCATATTGAAAATTTCAGAGCATTAGAATGCAGGAAATTGTATCTCTTATGTCAGCTCAATGAGTTGACATCAGTTTTACCTACTACCATGTAAAAAGGTCAAGGTTAAAGAATAAGCACCAGATTCTTTGCATTAGGAGCTGCTGCGGGGAATGGAAGTGTTGGTGACCTTCTTGGCTTGGGGAGGGCTGAATAAGCTAATGCTTCTGCTGAACCTACCCCAATAGCCTCCAAGTGCATATTGAGCTAGCATAATGACAACACTAATTACAATCCTGGAAACTATAAAGAGCCGAAGCAGTAAAGAGGAATATTTGAAGAGAAACAGCCTCCAAAGGTGGAGAGAACTCTCATAAGCCCAGAGGAAGAAAGTGAACTCAGTCAATCAAAAGCACTAAAGGTCTCCAGCCAAAGGTTTGGCTGGTGAGATGAAATCATTTTGTGAAATTCAGCTCTCCACTTGTGCTTATGACCCCTAATCTGGCTTGCAGATTTGCTCTCAAACACCACCTAGTACCTTCCTTCCCTAGGTGCTGCTTAGTGAGGCTTCCCCCCAGCTCCTGGGCCTTCTGTTTCCTTGTTCAACCTTGTTCCCTTTCAGGCCTTTTTTACTCATTCTCTGAAGAGCCTGCTTTTCACAACTAATGCCTATTGTATCCTTCTTCATTGTCAGCTATCCTGCACACGCACACACTCACACACACACGTTTCCCAGCCATCATCTTTTTGGCTGTCCATCACTCTTGCCAATAGCACTCTGCCCCTCCTGTGTGAGATTTTTCCAATAAAACCTAACCAGGCCAGTGGCGGGACACCCTCTTTGTGTGTTTTGGACTGGCTGGAGTGTGTCCTTGAACTCTGATACGGCCTCTTGCTTCCTTTGGATGAGGTGTGTGTGCAGAAACTGGCCTACTGAACAGAGGACACATTTATATGCAGTGCTCCACCCACTTCTGGTCCACCCACACTGGAAGGGTGCAAAGGATTCCTCTCCCTTGACTTAACCTCTCGTTTCCATTACATTTGCACTGTTTATTAATATCATGAGAAGGTGATCCCAAGACAACATGTTTCTTAATGACTGGAAGACAGGAGTCAAGGATAGGGAAGTACTGAGTCTTTTTATCTGTACAGAGGATTCCCTCCAACAGAAAACAGAAGTGCTGATAGATTTCAGGAGTTCCAAGTGAGGTGCCCTCCAGAGTCCCTTGTGCAGTGCTGGTTGTTCACCACCACCCCACTCCACTGACCTGAGTATCCCACTTTCTCCCATCCACCAATGCTGCCCTGCCCACTCTACTCTTCTTCCTCACTACTACCTGCCTACTTTTAAAAAATATTTGGCCTGCCATTTTCATTACTTCAGAATGCCTCTGGGCTCTTTATCATTATCTCTCTCTGGTGTCATTTTGGGATCTGCACGTAATGATGCACTGAGGTGTAACAGGAATTAGACCTTTAACATGCACAGCCATGCAACAGTGTGTCAAACCAGTGAGCTGGCTCAAGATACTGGTGCTCCTCCTGAGTCTCATGTGGAGGGTGTGTGTGGCAACAACCCATTTCTCCTCCAGAAATGACAACTGTGCTTCTGCCTCAGCTTTGGAGGGCAAGGGCATGGCCTCAGCATCTTCTTGCTGAATGGCACTAAAACGAAGTAGTAAGGGGAAGGTGATGAATCACCATTTGTCATAAGGAAATAAAGGGATGTGCTCTTGACAGAAAGAATGACAGCCATTGAGAAGACAATAGCACTTTCACACACTTCTTTTATGGCAATGGCACTAGTCCCAGATTTTACAAGAAGAATACTCTGCCTGCTTTTTCAAGGTGTCATTTAAGAAAGCTGGGTTCAGAAATAGAGTGTTTCAACAGATCACTTAGTGCAGAATTTTAAATAGTGACTTACAATTTTGTTTATCTATAGACTTTGAAATAAAACAGTTAACAAAGAATGTGCATTTTTCAGAGGTGTGCTGTGAATATTTGAGCTTGTGTTTATATTCATATCACATGATATAAAAAGTATGCAGTGAAAATGTGTAATTTCCCATTAATTTTAATGTAAATTGCACACTGTTCTTCTACTAAATTCATGGGCCAAGAGTAAAGAAAACTATTTATAGCAGAACTGTTAAACCTCCCAATTATGAATAAAAGGAATTCCATTTTTTAGCCAGTGGTAAGGCAAAGTGTGAGATTTCCTCGTTGCTCCAAAGATTATGTACCAAATGATAGTTAATATGGTCTAAGATAAACCAGAGTCCTTTCTGTTTATCTGGGGTACATTCAACGAGTATGCCAGAGATCTTGAGAAATGAGCACCAAAGTCCAACAAATATGAAAACCATATGTGTATATTAAAGCCTTGTAATTTGATCTCCTGACTTAACCTTGTACTTTAATTTAGTTATCAAAAGTGTTCACCAGGGTCCAGAACTAACTTTACTTACATGATTTATGACACTGAAAGTGTCTCCATATTGTTACTATTTTGCCGGAGGGATTCAAGCGCACATCAATCTAGGTTTGAGCAACTACAGTGAACTAAAGCATTTTGTCACCCTACTGCAAGAAATCCACTTGAAAAAGGAAACAGGCTTCTTACAGTTAGGAAGCTGACAGGGAAATGCATTAAAAAGTGTGCAATGAATAAGTGATTACAATAAAGACAAATGACGCTCCGCTCGCCGCGCAGCTGATGAGCGGAACATGATTGCAGGTGGGGGTGAAAACGCTGCCTCCATCTTTTAATGGGGCAACATCGTGCGTCGTGCCTGTGACATGAGTGTGATGCGCAGCGTAAGGGGCGGGGACTATAGGACTATTTAAGTCCAGCCGCCCCTCCTACCTCATCTGTCCCCCTTTTGTGGGGGGAAGGTGCGGGAAGGGAAATAGGTAAGGACAGCTAGGTGGCCCCCTTAGGAACCTTTGGAGGTGATTGGCAGTTCCAGAGGCCTGTCTCTCAGGGCTTTATGGCTCGAGGGCAGGATATGGGCTGCTTCTGGGGCCAACTTATCCTCATCTACCCAGGGGTTATACGACCCCGGGTGGGGATGATGTGGGAAGGCCCCCCTACTCACCTGCAAGGTGTGGCCGGGATAAAGGGTAAGCAGATGGGCTTGCCCTTGCCCCAGCAGGGGCTGGTTGCCCGAGAGCTGTGTGGCAAACTACTTGCTTATAGACAGTTCCCACACCTAGGTTTCCATCTGCAAGTCACTTTAAATTGGGTTTTTGTTTACTATAATTTAAATAAAGTGGCCCTTGTTCAACCCAAGCTGACGTCTCTGTGTTTTATTTCACCCCTCAACTGCAAATAAGCAAAGCAAATCAGGATTAATACAAGAGGAATGTCCATTGTTGTATAACCAGTCTACGAGCAAATCAGAATGAAAACTGAACAAAGTCTGGACTTAGTCTAGCCTCCATGTAAGCTTTGTGAAGCAAATCAGAATGTATGCTCAATAAATAAATCTTCTGGAGTAACTCTGAATGTCTGTGGGCACAGTTAAGGTGAAATGCGGGCATGTTTAATCATTTAAATTTTGCTCAATAAATATAAATAAAAATGTTTAAGGCTGTGTGTTCAGTGTAGGAGAGCCAAGCCAGTGCAAAGAGGAACTGAGAATAGCAAATCATCTCTCATGCACTGTGGATTTTTGAGGGGATATTCACTGTGATCTTTTGCAGGTACCTAGGTGATGCTGGCAGGTGCTTGGGTGCCCCCAGATACTGAACTGGCAACCTCTACACTGAAGGTGTTTTACTGTACAATAGTAGACTTTCCCCCACAGCTGTGCATGGATTTGTCCCTTCCATATATGTCTGATACAGGGTCAATTCTGTCATCGCAATGGTCCAAGTACCAATGAAACAGAGGGAGTGCATAGGATCCTGATTATGTTACACTGGCTTTATATGTGGTTGCTGGTGTTGTGACATCATAGAATTGCACTATAATGATACTAACACAAACTACATTCAATTTAAAAAAATGCCATAAAAAAGCCAAGTAAATTTGAAGATACAGGTCAAGGCTTGGAACATCAATCCTAGCAGCACAAGCAGTGAGATCTTTTGGAAGGTGACATTCACCACAGCATGGGAGATGCCTGCAGCATTTGCAGTTTCTATGCACAAGACTTGTTTTCTTTCAGGTCATCTCTTGCTCAGTGCACAAGCTTGATCATGAGAGCAGACTTTCTTACAAGGGGAAAGCTAAGATGTGTTCAGCAGAACAGAACCCATATAGTTCCCCTATTGTTAGTGATACTCCAGTGACATCTGAATTTTCAGCAGTTAAAATTTCCCTTTTTTCATATAATACTCTAATGCTACCATCTTCTTTAGCTACTGTGCCTGTAGTATATAATAATAATAAAATTTTATTTTTGAGTCGCCTATCTGGCCGAATTAACGGCCACTCTAGGCGACGTACATTAACATAATAAAATAAATACAATATAAAACCAGTACAAACCACACTCAATAATCAACTAATCACCCCTCTTACATTAATCAACAGCATTAAAAATTAACCCACCCCAGAGAACCCATAGGCCTGCCTGAACAGCCAGGTCTTCAAGGCTCGGCGGAAACCTATCAAGGAGGGGGCATGGTGAAGATCGAAAGGAAGGGAATTCCAGAGGGTGGGGGCCACAATCGAAAATGCCCTCTCTCTGGTCCACACCAGCCTAGCTGTTTTAATTGGTGGGACCGAGAGAAGGTCTTGTGAGGCTGATCTTGTCAGGTGGCATAATTGGTGATGCTGGAGGCGCTCCTTCAGATAAACTGGGCCGAAATCGTATAGGGCTTTAAAGGTCAACACCAGCACCTTGAATTGGGCCTGGTAAACAACTGGCAACCAGTGTAGATCTGCTAACTCCAGAGTGATATGATCCCGGCGACGGCCGTTCTTAATCAAACACCGCTCTTGCTTCAGCAGTCCATGCTAACCCTTATCAAGCCCCAAGCTCCTCAGTTCTGAACTCCACACTACATCATTTGGGGCTGGTACCAGCAAATACATAAATGTTTGCAAATCCAGAACTTGCTGTGAATTCATCAAGGAGCAGAATATATCAGTTGTCCCCCAAAAACGTAGGCCTGAAGCAAAGGGAAGCATGACAGAATGTCTTACAAAAGTATGGCCATGAGGTCAATGGAAAATCAGTTCCAGCAACTCCCGTACAGGAGACTACTCTTCCTACTGTATCCAATTTATCAGGAAGGCAATGAGAATATCTTTCAAACACCATGCCTGTGTACATACCAGAGTGTTAATGCACATGAAGGTTACACAGGTCCAGTTTTTACCCTTCTGTGCACATTTGTCCACACACAAGCACTTTCAATTGAACTTCAATTATCTCAATATTTCCTGTCCATACTGGTAGGCGGGTCTGGATGAGATGTATTCATGCTGTTGTTTCTTCCCCTCGATCAGTCTTTTCCCCAGTCTCCATGAGTGGCAGAAACCTGAGATCCATTGTGGGCATGCATGCAACCATTTGTTTATGTGTGCACAGGGGCAATTTAAGTTTTCTGATATACCAGACTTGCCCAAAAAAGTGGGTTATTTGTTTTCAAAAGTATGTCTATGTCATGCCCAACACCGCCAGCAGCTCACCAAGTGCCCCATCAACAGAAGTAGGGGGGGTATGAATGGCACCCAGCAAAATGTCACCAAGCACATGAACAAAACCTGTCCACACAATGCACTTCAATTCTTCCATAGTTGGGTAATGTGTGATTTTACATTGGATGTTTTTTCCTTACTGCATTATTAGTGGGTCGGGAAAATCCAAATTAAATTGGAGGAAAGTGCAGGCTGCCACTTGGATGAGAACAATGTCATGAGGATGAAGCAAAAGACATGCAGCCGTGGGATGCTTCAGATCCACTTGAAACTGTTGGGTGTATATAGCCCAGGTGTGTCAGCTGTTGTTCCTGGCTCTTGTCTCTTCTCTCCTGAATCAGAATGCATTGATAGACTTTCCCAGGAAACACTGCTTGTCTGACAAAGAAAACTTGATGTGTCAACAGAAGATACATGTTGGCTTAGAAAAGAACACCATTGATCTCTTTCTCAAAGAGTGCAACTTTTGATTTTGTTCTTGGATCACTAACTAGATATGTGGGTATCCTGGAGATGTGGGAGTGCTGTAATAGCCTTTTACTTACAGTTCTACATTAGTGACTTTAGCTTTCCCCACACCGGGTGACTCAGCAGCAGAATGGGAGGTGAGTTTCAACATAATTAAAACTGATGCAGAGACACAAAATACCTCCCTTTTATATAGATACTGATGGGATTTAAACTGGCTTTCACTACCAAGCCGAGGATGTAATCTAGATAACAGAAAAATCAACTCATTTGAAATGTGGTGTTGGAGGAGAGTTTTGCGGATACCATGGACAGCGGAAAAGACCAATAATTGGGTGTTAGAATAAATTAAACCAGAACTATCACTAGAAGCTAAAATGATGAAACTGAGGTTATCATACTTTGGACACATGATGAGAGGACATGATTCACTAGAAAAGACGATAATGCTGGGAAAAACAGAAGGGGGTAGAAAAAGAGGAAGGCCAAACAAGAGATGGATTGATTCCATAAAGGAAGCCACAGACCTGAACTTACAAGATCTGAACAGGGTGGTTCATGACAGATGCTCTTGGAGGTCGCTGAATCATACGGTCGCCATAAGTCATAATCGACCTGAAGGCACATAACATACACATACACACACAAATCTCACTGAAAACAGCTTATAGTACTGGAACAATGAAAAATAATAGAGATAGCCTTGTGCAGACATTCATCTGTATATAATCAGTGCACACGATGGAGAGTAGCAATACAGAAACAGGCTTTTCATCTTCATGGTATCATCCATGCTGAGCCTATATGCATAACTCCTATGGCTCTCTGGATGTTGCTGGACTACATCTCCCATTGTCTGTGACCACTGTCCATGATGGCTGGGGCTGATAGGAGCTGGAATCCAACAACACGCAGAGGGACACAAGTTCCCCCTCCCTGCTTTAGCATGACTAAGAACTCATAATGGAACTAGAAGCACCAATTTTTAGTGGTCAGGATCTCAAAGGTCAGCAGGAGAATGGGCTGGGTTTAGCCACACCTCCAATAGGTTTGCATTATCTAAATAATGTTTACTTTTACTTATTTGGCATTTTAGGTGTCCCCTTCCCTTCTCTTGCAATGCTTTTGATAGCCAGTGGAGAAAAGCTATTGTATGTTGGTCACCTGACCCCACCCTGAGGATAAAACTCCAGAATGTCCAGAACCTTAAAAAAAAGTGGAACACAGGAAAGAGAAATCAAATAGGGATGCCTCCTCCCCACTTGGGGCAAAAAACAAACCAAAATACTATTTTTCCTTTCATTTACAGCAGAGATAGGGGATCTGTGACCCTCCAGATACTTCAGATACAGACTGGAGCTGATGGAAGCTGGACGCCAACAGCATCTGATATGCCACAGACTCTCCAGCCCTGATATAAAGTCATGGGGGGCCGAGGGCTCTTTCCACATAATTGGAGACCCTGATCACATAGAGACAGCTGTCCATTCATACCGCTGTGTGCATGGAGACCAAACATTTGTAAATCAAAGGCAGATTCTGCTGCCGCAGTGCTCTTCTCCCCCAGACTCATGCACTGATGAAGATCTGTAGGCAGCTAAAATGTTAAGGATAAGACTGAAAATAAAAATAACAAACCGCATCATAATGCCAGTGTAAACCAATTGTCTGCCCACATTTGGCAGATTATGACAGGTCCTGAAACCTAATCTCAAAAAGGATATCAAAGTTGGGGAAAATAAAGAAAAAGAGCAACTAAAATGATCAAGCACATCTCCATGGGAATTAGTTGAGAAAGACAAATAATGTGGCATGATAGAGGTTTATAAAACTATTAATATTGTGGGAAAAGATACATTATTTTTTTTCTCCTTCAGAACACAAGGACTTGGGTCATCCAATTAAATTGACTGGCAATAGCTTCAGGATAAATAAGTGGAAGTACTCCTTCATGCACTGCATGATTAACTTTTGGAATTTATTACTACACGACATGGTAATGACCAAGGTCATAGATGGCCTTTTAAAAGAGACAAATTAAGAGAGAGTCTGGGCACGTTGTTGTGGCTTGGAGAGCCTCCATGTACAGGGACAGTGTATTACTGGTTAAACAACATTGGTGATTTGAAAGAGGAGTTGGGTGTTATTATCATTGAGTCCCACTTTTGAACTTCCCTTGGGGCTGACCGGTCATTGTTGGAGGCAAAATGCTGGCCTGGACAGCCCTTTTTTCTCATGACTTTTATGACTTTTCAGAAGTTTCTCTGTTCCTAGCCACAACCTTGGATGTGTGCAGTCTTCTGGACACTAAGTTACTAGCAGAGTAATGAAATGCAAAAATATATTTTATGTACCTTTAGTAGTTACATAGAAAAAGGGAAGTAGGCAAATCTAGCTTCTCATGTAGGGGTGAGAAAACTACATCTGCTAAAACTTCCTTTTCTACACAAGCATTGATGGCATCAGAGATCCGCACATCTGTCCTTCTGGTCATCAAGTGACTACAGCTCAAGGCTATATTATGGCTTAAAGCACCCCCTCCATCACTTACATACTGTTATGGGTTTCAGGGTTGAGATTGTTGTTCTCTGTGATGCAGCGAACCCAGTTGGCACAAGAGATTGCTAAGAGTATCCCGGTTAAAGGATTTCAGGTCCAGTAGAGATTCAGATGCGTTAAAAGGTTTAAGAGTCTTTATTCCAAAAGACATCCAGTTACAAGAATCACAAGCTCCAATACAACCCCCACACTTTGCTTTCGGTTTGCCCAGCGCTTATATCTCATTCCGTGCCCTTGCTCAGCATCATCTGCAGTTTGGCCTTGGCACGAACACATTGCTGGCTTAACCCCACAATTGCCTGTTTTACTGTCCTTGTGGAAATACATTGCTTCTGAGCACACAACAGAGATAGATTATTTCTATGAACCCCCTTCCAACCTCTGATTTGGAACCCTGTACCTGGATCTGGGCTCTGTAGCTGGGAGGCCTTCTCTGTTGGTCAGATGAGTCTCTTTTGCTAATCTAATAGAATAGCCAGGTGGGCTAATGGGTCTGCCAAGTGCCCATTAACTGGTGAATGGGCCAGGGAGATCCTATTGTTATTGAAAGTCTTCAGGAGAGCCTCCCCTCCCCTGGGCCTAGGAGAGGCTTGTGTTTGGAGCTGAGTCAGAGGAAAGGCTGGGAACTGGAGACACATAGAGAGGCTGGCTCACTGCACTATGGCTTTAGGGTGCCTCCTGTAAGCCTGATGGAAAAACAAGATCTATTGGACTGCTGATGTTTTAAAACCCTCCATCATAAGCTCAGGCTGCATTGTGTGTAAATAAATAAACCATATTTCATACAGACACTATAGTCTCTGCTGACCTTCTTTCCAAGAAAACCAAACCCTGGGCAAGTGCAGGGACATAAGAACATAAGAGGAGCCTGCTGGATCAGGCCAGTGGCCCATCTAGTCCATCATCCTGTTCTCACAGTGGCCAACCAGGTGCCTGGGGGAAGCCCGCAAGCAGGACCTGAGTGCCCTGGCAGATCTCTCACCACTCGGAGATTGGGGTGGCGAGCAACAATACATACCCAGGAATTACAATATGAGGATTATCAGCCAAGGATTTCATTGCAACATCCTGACAAAGCATCTGTGCAAAACTGTGCAAAGGGCCCTGTTAAAGCAGTATTAAGTCTGGCGCCCTTTTGAATTAGTTTTCCTTCCCCCTGGTGCGTTAAGCCTAATTTTATTACTGCCTTTTTTCCCTAGAGGTTCAACCGCAGCTTCACAGGCAAGGATACAGAACACATTTTATATGTGCAAAATTTAAATTTATAATAATTATGTTTGCAATTAACTTACTCTATGTTGGTAACGGAATGCTCACACACCCGAGAATTCCTGATTATAAGAAATTAATGGTTGTTCAAGAAGAGTTCTGTTGCAAATGAAAATGGTTGTTTTCAGCACATTCCTGAAGGCACTTTGCTTTCCACAGGTGATTACAAACCAGAGTAACTGTTCAAATGCTCATGCTTCCAGATACTGCAACAATGCATGGTGCCACACTGTACTTATCTTACATTTTTGACAAAATGGGGATACAAGGCTTCTTAATGTGCATTTTGGACAAAGGAATGAAATTCAAGAGCTAGCACAGGGCTGACAGGGTCTTCTTTACTACACCGTTAGTCAAGAGTAAGCTTATTGGATTGCTGTGACAAGTCTGAGTAATCTTGCACAGGATTGCACCTGTTACACTGCAGCCCTAGGCACACATACTGGAGTGAGCCCATTGAAATCAATGGGACTGATTAACTGCAGTGGGGTCAGAGAATCTGTGAAGTTTTGCAGCAAGAAAGAGGGGCTCCAGAATCTCTGCAAACATGAAAACTAGACTGGTACAGAAGGGAGGCATTTGGATGGATAGGCCAGGGATGGAAGGAACTACAGGCAGACATAATCTCATGGATCATACATGGGGCCTAACAGCATTTGGAGCTGGACTTGGAGTTTCAGGCAGACAGGAGTATGAGCCATGGATGGGTCTGCTCATGGGGGTCACTGTTTATTTCTTGAAAGCCACTGTCCTCCTGTTGTCCAAAGAGCTTGTACTTTCTCTTTGCTTTGCTGCACTCCTTATCACTGGGATTGGTAACTGACCTTTACTGTTCCTAAATAAACATCCCCTTTCTGCTAGGAGACATATGCCAAGCCAACACAACAAAGCATCAACTGCATACAGTTTGCAGAATCTCTCCTGCCTGTAACCACTTTGCTTCTTGATTCCCTGCCCACATCAGTCACATGACCTGATCTCCCCACCCCCGCCATGCCAGCCTTTCGGAGCCAATGCTCTCTTTCCTCTGTCAGTCCTCTTTAGCCTGACCTGCTCACAGAACGAAAAGGCCAATCTTGCAGAAAACGATATTCAACTTCTTCTTTTCTCCCCTAAAAATTGGCCCAACTGAACAAATGGGTACAAACAGGATTTCCCCCCCCCCATGCATAACATAGATCTTAATACTGCCAGAGCAGAGTTGTATTGCTCAGACCGATACAATAATAGTGCTGGTCACTCTAGTAAAAAACAACATTGCTCTAGATGTTTGCTATGTCCTATTTTTTTCTTATGAAGACAAATCCAACATTTCCCTTTGTAGTTCTGTCCATGCATATTTCTAACTTCGTTTTGTATTTAAAATGATGGATCTGGGCAAGGCTGGGTGAAAATACAAGCATGCCTCTTTTGTGACAAGCAACACTCTTCACTTGAAACCATGCAATAACCACTTGTGGGAGATTACAGTACTCTTGAACTATTTCGACTTGTTTCGACTTTGAGTTTATTGCAATCCTAAAATTCAGAGTCAGCTCATTAAAATAAAACCAAATAGCATTTAATTTTAGTTAGAACTGACCAGTCCCTCCCATTGGTCAATGCTCTCAACTAGGAATGGGTGAGAAATTTGATTCAGTTCATACTTCAAGCCAAATCTATCAAATTTGCACTTTCGAACACAATATGAAAACCAAAACACAGCCATTCTTCAAAATCTGCACTTATACAAATTTTGTGATGCAGTTCTCTAACCAAGCAATGTTTACAAAAATGCATAGAGGAATGTGTGCACAAAATGAACGTATTGGTGAAAATAGCATGCAAAAATGCATTATATTAGGACAAATAGCTGCAAATATGTGCACATTACTCAAAACTGCCTACAAATATTTATTATGAGAAATTCACACAGAAATGTTGGAGAATTTTCATGACATTTTTTTTAAAAAAATGCAAATTTCTGCATAAACGTGGAGAATCAAATTTAAGATTGAAAAAAATAAAAAACTGAGAGAATTGAAATTGACAGATCATTCCATTCCTACTATATGTAGGAATCCGTGTTCTACCAGCATCATCAGTAAGCTTTATGCCTCCCACCTCCTTAATAAATTCCAGGAGTGGCTTGATACTGAAAAAAATTTAGATGAGGAACAAGCTGGCTTCAGGGCGGGATGCTCCACCCTTGACCAGGGCCTGGTCTTACAGCACCTTGTGGAGAAGTACATGTCTCCATCGGGGGGAACTCTGTATGCAGCATTTATTGATTTTAAATCTGCTTTCGATTTGATCCCCAGGAACAGACTATGGGAAAAACTGAGGGAATATAATATAGATAGGTGACTTCTCCCTCTGATCCAGGGCCTCTATGAGAACACCTATTTAAAGGTCAGGTGCAACCGTGCGGGCCAGTTAACCGCCCCTATCCCGACAGACAATGGGGTACAGCAGGGTTGCGTTCTTGCGCCATCATTGTTCAATTTTTATATTAATCCACTAATCAAACGTCTTGCTGGGGAAAATGCTCACCCGCCTATATTGGCAGGAAGACCACTGTCATCCCTTTTGTATGTGGATGATGCCGCTCTCCTGTCTTTAACATGCATGGGTTTACGTCGCCTTCTGAGAGCACTCAGTCTCTTTTGTGAGACAGAGTATCTTACAATTAACTACGACAAGTCCAAGGTCGTAGTATTTACCCGTAAAAGACTTAAACATCGTTGGAGACTGAATAATCACCTGATTGAACAAGTCCCCTTTTTCAGATACTTGGGGGTCACCTTTCACTCCTCGCGTTCTTGGAATTTCCATCTAAGAAACGCTGCTGCAAGTGCGCAGAGAAGCATTGGGGCGCTTCTCACTTTTTTCTTTTCTAAGGGGGGGTCAATATATCCCTGCAGCAATGCTGGTCTTTAATTCTAAAATAGTACCTCAACTCCTATACGGCTCACAACTATGCACCCAGGGTAACTATGCCCCCCTGGAATGCACACAATCCAAATTTATCAGGAACATTCTAGGTCTACCTTGTTGTGTGCCAAATGTTGCGTTACGTCGGGAGTTAGGTACCTTGCTGGTTGAGACTAAGGCTTGGGTATACAGGATGAATATGTGGTTAAAGTTAACTTTCTCCCCTCTGGGACTTGCCCCATTAACTCTCACAGATCCATATCAATCGGGTTGGAAATGTGCGATGAACTCCAAGTTGCTGTCTATGGGTTTCTCATTGCCAGTTATACTACGACTGGGATACTTTAAAGCTAAAGAGCTTATTTCTTTACGTGTTAGGGACATTGAGCTCCAGCACAATATGAGCCAATTGTCGGCGTTCAACAATATAGGCCCAGTGTAAGAGCACCTGTACCCGTGCCTTATTTAACTTCCTTAAGCATCCCCAAGTATAGGAGGGCGTTCTCTCTGGCCAGATTTAACGTTCTCCCCTCTGCTGTATTGGAGGGGAGATATAAGAAAGTACCGTTAAAGAATGGCTCTGTGTTTGTGGTTCTGGAGCGATAGAAGGGGTAGAGCATGTCATATTACATTGCTCCTTTTATACAGACCTTCGCACTTTGTTTATATCCCCTTGCCTTTTAAAAAGATTCAGACCCTTTGAAGATATCCAGGTGCATGTTTTACTTGACGACAGTGATCCACTCATTACGGATATGGTGGCGAGATTTTGTGTGGCGACAATGGCACGCAGAAAGAGCTTGGCCCAAGCATTTTAACATTTGTCAAACTATTGTTAAACTACTTGTTGTAACTATTTTGTACCTGATCTGGTCAATGTTTACAATCTTATTGTTTTAAATTTGCTGGTCTTGTACCGAAATAAACAAATCAATCAACCATTCTTACTATCAGCACTGCAAGCTAAGTTCCCATCCCTCAGCTTCACACCAGACCCTCCATTTTAAAAAAATAAACTGGGAAACAATGGATTATGTTACCGCTAGCAGACATTTCCTGACTGGCTTCCCCCATGATGTCATCTGTCAATTACTACTGGGGGGGAGGGGAAGAGTAATATATAATGGAAGGAAACTCTTGTCCTATTCCGTTACAGAGATTAATCTTCTCTCTCCTCCTCTCTCTCCTTATCTACCCCATATTTTCCCCTCTCAGCTTTTCTGTGAAGAACATCTTCACATGGATTTTTGGCTTAAAACATCCTTTATTGTGTTACATTTATGTATTGGCATTTGTGTCATTTCTCTACATTTTTCTAGACCAGACATGCCTTGAGGCCTCATTGTTGGGCATCTCAGCGCAAGAAAATTCAGCTATAGTGTTTTCTTACCTCCTGGAAGAAGTGTCAGTTTCCTTGCTCTGACACCTACACACAAAATATATAGCCGGCAAGCCAAAAGTGTCTACTCTGTGGTTTAGTGAAAATGATATAGCCGCCTCTTCAGGAATAATCAAGCTACATATGTTACTGAACAAAGTTAAGTGATTTCCCCCCCACATCCCTTCAAGAACAACAGTGAGAAGACTGTATTTTTTAACCAGCATTCAGAACTTAAAGAAGTACTGTTTCTCAGGCCCCCTTTAAGACAAGCCTGGGGGCTGAATGTTCATTTGAGGGCCACCCCTTCTTCCTCACTCTATTTGTATGTCAGTTATTTTTTCCTCAGCTGGTAACTGTTTGTCAATATTGGTGTGGTCCCCTCATGTATAAGCAATCATGGAAAGGCTTCTCATGCAGTAAGTTGCACACCCCCAGCATGGCAGTCACAGGACAGGACTCACTTTTTCAAACCACTCTTAGCCAGGTGTTTAGAATACGTCTCCTTGCAGGGATTTTTATTTGCTTGTTTGCTGGCTCCATCTCACATTAGGTAAGCTTGGGGAAAACAGTCTCTGTTCTCCCTGTGGGAAATAGATGTGTGACTTACCTTCACAGGTTTGCTGAGAAGATAAAAAAGCTGCTAATAATGGTAAAGGATGAGTTTGCACATTATGTGTGTGTTATGGCAATGAGAAATATTCACTACTTAGTTTTTGACATCCAGCCTATTATTTTTATCCTTTATCGGTGTCCTGTTGGTTGCTGGTTCAAGTTCTAAGGTTCTTTTACTAGTGGGTGAGGAGGATTTCAACTCTTGCCATGCAGGTGTTTCAGCTGAAGGCAAGCAAAGATATAACCACATCTTCTACTTATCAACAGTCTCACCTAATTCATTTTGACATATAACCTACTATTTTTTCTAGCCCATATTGTCATGATCACATTTCAGGACCTGATGTGCATACACGTAGTGGCTGGTTCACAACGCATGCCTGTTCTTTGATGACTACAATGTCAAGTGATGGCTGGCATGTGTGAATAAAACCTCACAAATACAATGACACAAGCAAAGTGTCCACATCACCTCAAATCACAAACACAGTTCTCACTTTCAATTCTAGTGTTGTAAAGAACAAGCAATATTCATATATGCTTGAACTAGGCCATACATGTTCTACTTTCCTAAAGTAAAAGCATGAAGATGTGACTCCAGAGATCATACTGAAGTGAGTTTTTAAAAAGATGCTTAGTGACTTTATAGACAATAAGGATCACTATTCCATATAGGAAAAGACAAAACCATATTGCCTTTTCACATTAAAAAAATCCTTGCTGATATTTTCCCTTGCAGCCCATAATCAGTACAGTAGGGCCCCGCTTATATGGCGGGTTAGGGACCAGGTCCCCAACGTAAAGCGGAAGTCACCGTAAAGTGGAACCTATTGACTTTAATGGGTCGCGCCGCGCGAAAATGCCACAAAACCGGCTTTAAAACGGGGAATTTCCCCTGATTGAAAGCCGCCGCATCAGCGGAACGCCGGAAAGCGGGGCCCTACTGTACTTTAATAAATGGTAAGTATACATTTGGTTAACACGTTGCAATGGAAGGTTAATGCTGTGTTGAGGCAAAATAAGACACAACGTAAATTATTAGTAGTTGTAATAGGAGACATGTTTCTAAAGCAAAATATAAAAGATGTACAATAAATAAAAATAGAGAGTGTCTACGGTCTTACAATCTAATAGGAAGGAAAAATAGTTGCAGGAAGAGGAAAAGAAATTAAAGAAAACTAACTGTTCAAACAGGAAACCTCGAGTCACTTTAATAAGGCATTTTGGAGAGAAGGGATCATAAGAGAGGAAGTGCAGATGCTCCCACAGCATGTAGGGATGTTGAGGTCCATATTTCTTATGGTCCCCAGGTGACTCTGAGTCATGAGGCCCCACTACCACTAATCAGGGCCGGCTCTAAAGGGCGGCCAGGTTGGGCACTGGCCCGAGGGCCCCGGAGCTACAGGAGCTCCCGAGGGGCCCTCTGCTCCCCTTCTGCGATCTGCGGCAGAAACTGTGGATCGCAGGATAGGAGCCGCCCGCCGAGCTGCCCGCCATGCCCGCCATCCCCCCACTTCACCTACTGTGCTCTGCTGTCCTTTGCGGCTGTGTGCATCGCACGCGCAAAGTTGCCATCAATTAAGATGGCGGCTGAGGTTTCAGTAAAGGACTGAAGCCTCTGCTGCCATCTTGGCTGATGGCAGCAATGCGCGCGCTTCGTGCCATCAACCAGGATGGCGGTAGAGGCTTCAGTCCCTTACAAAAACCTCAGCTGCCATCTTGTTTGATGGCAACCCTGCGCGCACAGAGCGTATGGCCACAGAAAACAACAGAGCAAGGTAGGTGAAGGGGGGGATGGCAGGCATGGCGGGCGGCTCGGCGGGTGGCTCGAAAGCTCTGGACTGTCTTGCGATCTGTAGCACAGCTCCTGCCACGGATCGCGGAAGGGGAGCGGAGGGGCCCAGAGCAGGCTGATGCCCAAGGGCCCCGGCATTCCTGGAGCCGGCCCTGCCACTAATGATACCTTCCCCTCTATAATTCCTGACCTAGGTGACAAATCTAGAGACACTGAACATGTGTGTGTGTGTGGTGTGTGAGAGAGTGAAGCAGGATCACTATGTGAATTTAATTGTTTAATTAAGCTTTTAAGACTTATCTAATTAATCAACTGATGTTTCTTTAATAGGGTCACTGGCACTTTAAAAATAAATAAGTTAGTCATCAATGTACATAGCACCTTCCTGGGTAACATAAGCAAAATACAGGTCCTCTAATCTTAGGCTGTAGTCCTATATACACTTACCTGAGACCAGACATGTGTAGGATTGCACTCTAAACAGAGGAAGGGGAAGAGAAGGAAGAAAGGGATTTAGAGACCATGCCAAACAAACCATCATTTTCTCAAACAGATATGGTCAGTGTAGTACCCAAGCAACAGCATAATTCAGAGAAAGACACAGTGTAGAAGTCCACAAGCATCAAGCTCTTTGTGTCTTTGCTGAGAAGTGTGCAATAAGGTCAAGGAGGTGACCTACACAAAGCTTTTGTATTCTTTGAAAAAGGACACTTATTTTCTGATTGGTTTTGTTCTTTAGGTTATAGAAACCAGCCAGCATCTCCTTATGTTGCTACTGGGAACTGAGTTGCACTTTCTCCTAAAATGTATTTCGTTTTTCTGCCAGATCTCAGTAACTAAAAACCTTGATGTTAATTGATTACAAAAGCAATTAAATACAATTGATGTAAATATAAATCTGGCAATAAGCAAGGTTAGCAAGGTTTTTCTTTTTCTGTATATAGTTTAGTTGTTTAATTTCTACATATACCAGACCTGACCTTTCTTCCATCCTGGGCTGAACTTGACTATGAGTAATTTTTACTGATATATCATAAACTATTACAATCTAAGCGCTAATTTTAATGATAATGTTAATGTTTATTTTATAACCTTTGTGATATAGGTTTTATTTACAGTTAAGCAGTATACAAATTTTGTTAAATAAAGTAATTTTCACTGGAGTGGTAAACCTTTCTAAACTATACTGCTTCAGAAAGCAAGTGGGGGCTCACTTGACTGAATGCTCCTCCATGCAAAAAGTTTCTTCTTTTGTAAGAGGTCAGGCTAGGGAAGAACTCTCCCATCTGATATGTTAGTTTTCTATGCAGAGAGGTGTTGCTTAGAATTGGTATATTACAGACCCAGGATAAGCAGCTCAATGAAAACTAGACCAAGTGCACAGGATTTCAATAAATTCAGTTTGCATTACAAACACTACTCTGAGCTACAACAGGTTCTGCAGCCTTGACACTGGAGAGATAAAGATAAGACACAGGTGCTGGCTAACCGGCAGAATGGAGGTGGGAAGATTGGAAAATACAGCAGAAACCAATTACATACTGGTCATTTTTCTTCCCTAAGCAAAAGAAAGTATTAGAAAAGAAAAAATGACTACAGCAGAAGTGGCTGTAATGGCTTTAATGAGCAAAAGATCTACATTTTCTCCCCTTCAAAAATCAAATTCCAGTTTCAGAGTAAATTACAAATAAATTGTCCACCTTGCCATGATTATTATGGTTCACTGCACTGGAAATCATGCCACCTGCGCAGAGAGAGATTCATTCAGTAACCTAAACAATCAAACATAATTAATGTGATAGTCAGAATTAATATGATGTTTTCATATCCAAGACATAACAGGCAGAAGGGAGACAAAAGTCTGAAATGCATTTGGTACCAAACAATAGAAGCCTGACAAAAGATCCCCCACCCTTTCAGGGCTAGTTATTTTCATATTTAGTCCAATGATATATTTGCTGTACTTGTGTAACACACTGCAAGAATGCACACAATTCTACATCGTCTCTGGGCCAGGAGTCTACAAATGGGGTGGTGGTTACCATCTGGGAGGAACAAATGATGTGCCCTTTTTATACAACCTATGACCCTAATAAAATTTTCAGCCACATTGGCCATCAGTACTGAGTAGCTTTTACCAACCCACCAACAACCCTTAATTATGTTTTTTTTAAAAGAGCCTAGAATACATAGCATCCAGTTTGGGGCTAGAAGTTTCACAGGCATTGCTCTATTTTGGTAAACAAGGGCTCGAGTTGACCGGAAGAGACTCATAATGTACCAAAATAAATTTTGGGAGCATCACTGAAAACATCTAGAAAAATAGTACAAAATCTGTAAACAATGGAAAGAAAAATCTTGTTTTTTGGCTTTTTAGATTTCACTTGCCTCCTTCAGAGTAGGAAAGGTATATGTCGATTGATTGCTATATGGAACCTCCATATTCAGAGACACTCTACCTCTGAATATGTTGAAGCTGGGGATAATAACAGAAAAAGGTTTTTGGTCTCAAAACCTGCTCTTTGTCTAATCTCCCTTTAAAAGATGTCTAAACCAGTAGCATAAATGGACTGGCTATTTCTGTCACCCACCCCACCCAAGTTTTACAATTTAAAAGGAACTTTACAAAAAACAAAGGGAGGGTTGCCTCCTTACCTTATTCAAAGAAACCTGTGGAAAGGTATTCTACTGTTGCCTTAGAGTACCTCTGTCTTGTTAAAAAAAATGAATAAAAGGGGGGGTAGGAATGAAAAGGCAAACTGATACTCACACACACCTCCTTTCTTCCCCTTTCCCCTCTCCCTTTGATGAGATGGCTAATACAAGGGGGGGTTGCAAGAAAAAATACAGCTTCAGGGAACCACCTTACTTATCCTAGGAATAAAAAAGCCACTCTAGGGTAGCTCTCAGGCGTGCATGTCAACTTTTAAGAAGCTGGAAAAGACACAGGGAGGCTGCTCTCTGTGCTGAATCCAAAGCCATGGCTTTGGGAAGCCTCTCTGGAAACCGAATGGAGAAGCAAGATCTGTTGGAGTGTGAATGCTGTGGGTCCCTTCCATCTTGTGCTCAGGTTGCACATATGTATAAATGGAACCATCATACCCTAAAGACACCACAGTTTCTGCTGGCCTTCATTCCAAGAAAACTGAATCCTGAGTAAGTTCTAGAACCTCTGGAAGTCTTTCACCGCTCAGAGATTGGGGTGCGCAACAATATCCAAGATCTTGGAACATGAGGCAGATCTGGAGTACTGCATCAGAAGATAATATGATAGAATTCTATACAGATATCAGAAGGTATAACAGAATAGGGGAAATATTTAAGTTAAGGAGAACTATAGTGCATGAATTACAGTAATGGCCACAAATTTCGCTGAAAAGAAGTTGCCTGAAGAATGTAAGGATAAGGCTATTACTGTGTCCATTAGCTCTTCAAGCAAGCAGAAGCTATGGAGTCAACTCTTTGGGCTTTTTTCAGTGGGTCAGAACGTAAGAAAAGACCTGCTGGATCAAGCTAAAAACACATCTAGTCCAGTGTTCTGTTTTCACAGTCTAGGGGAAGCCCTCAAATAGGACATGACAACAATAGCACTCTCACTCGTGTGATGCACAGCACTGATATTCAGAGGCATACTGCAGAGGCAGAAGGCAGAACTTAGCAATGGACATTCACCATGCACATGCTCTATTAACGTGCGCGCATGCATCGTGCACACATACACACCTCAATGTAACCACAAGACAGAAATGTTCAGTCTTCTAAAAAAGTTCATGAACTTTCAGAAGTGAAGAGAGAAGGTATCCCTATCCCACTCAGCTCCTTCTGCCCTCCATCTCCTGCTGGACCCCATACCATAGCATCATTTATCTGCTTCCTCCTCCTCGCCCTCCCTGTCCCTCAACTTCACTGTTTAAGATAAGCATGATAGAGGCAGAGCTGTCCATGTGTGAATCAGGACAATGGTGCCAATGGAGGCAGCCACGGCTGGCAGACCTGCTGCCTGGGAGCAAGTCCTAAATGCTGAACAGTCCTGGATATGTGCATCTCTCATCTGCATCTCCTGTTACATTCTGGAAGTGAAGGGACTGCAGGATGCCCATGTCTCTGCCTTTGGTTGAGTTGCAGAAATATAGTTCAAGGTAGCAATAATAATAATAATAATAATAAATCATTGACATCATGTCCATCCAGAGAGAGAATATTTTTATATGTCTTGTTTCTATTGATACATAATATCCAACCAATCCCTGAAAGGAAGACTCAAAATTCTACAATATGGCAGAGATCAGAGCTTTAAAATTATTAATATCTTTTAAATATATAATAGAAAGATATTGCATCCAGCTGTAAAAACAGGCTCCAGCAACCCCCCAGGAAACTGTCTTTAACATGTTTCTTCTGGTGAAATATCCTCTCCCTGCTTATCACTCATTTCTGGGAAGAGGTCTTTATCCACTGACATACAGCATGTGCTCTTTGCCAGCTCTTAACGATAAATAGGTTCCTTCCATGAGGCTTTAACAGCCTCTAGAGGAAATAACTTGTAGACAACGTTAATACATACTGGAGGTGATGGATGTAAAAGAAGCTCATCAATATTCAAACAACTATGTGTCTGAAGGAACTTGGAGAAAAGAATGAAGCATACATGCTTTCATCCGTGGAACCAAAGCTGTAAGCAATCTCACATCTGAATTCCTAGTAAATTAACAGCACATGCAGGGCATAGAACTGGGGTTGCCAGGGTGAAACCCAGAGACAAGGAGCTAAGAAACTAAGTTACAAACAAGCCAGTTTCCACTCTGTCATCATCAACGATTTTATTGCTCTAGCCATAGGCCTTGACACTTTCCATATAAAATTTTCCTTATAGAAAGTTACAATAAAACCTACTTCAAATCTCGCCTCTGCCACAATTTTACCAGGAGGCCATAGGCAACCTGTAACACTTAATCTCAGTTTCCCATCTGCAAAATGGGGATGACACCATCAGTCTACCTTACAGGGTTGTTGTAAAGTTTACTGTGCTAACAAGCAAAGTGCTTTGAATGGGGCCCATGCCTGTAAAGGGGGGGCAGATTTTAAGTTTTCATTTTTTTAAAAAGAAAGTCAGCCAGCTCCCTATAAAGAAAGTTATGAGCGTGTGCATGTAGATGAGTCAGCCAGGCTGATCCCACTGTTCAGTGTTTTTAGCCAATGAGTGAAGACAAAGCTGTGATTGATAAATGAATTTTTTTGACACCAGGAGATAGGAATCCCTGGATCCTAAAGAGCTGCAGTTTTACCCTTTTAGTGCACTTTCTGTCTCATTTTCTAGTCCATGGAAATTCTGTAGTTTGCCCAAGCCCAGTGGCAGCATTTAGTCAGTTTGGAGAAAAAATTATGTACATTTGTAATAAATATCGTATAGACTTATTAATCCTAAATGTTTTGGGTATCTTTCCACCCACATAAGCAATCCAATAAATGGGGAGAACATGATAGGACATGATTTATAGTGTTCTATGGGGACAGTTTGGCTAAGTATAATCTGAACAGGGTTAGACTTTGTATGTTAAGGTTTGTGTTTGACTTCAGTATACAAAGAGGCAATGGTGAGAAGTATGTGAAAACAGATGGTTGATTTTAAAACATTTATTTCATTATTGATTATGATTTGTCTTATTACTTTGAAAGCCACTCTGGAAGCCTTTTTTGGTAGAAGGGTGGAGTAAAAATGCTTGGGTTTTTTCTGTCATTTGTTTACTATGCAAAATAAAAATCTTATTGCTTCAGAACAATGGAGTTTGCTGGGGTTCTTTGAGCAATGAACTCAACAAACCTGAAACAATATTTTCCTTTCTTTTCTTTTTCAAAAAAGGGGGGCATCCCTTTGTATATAAGAGCAACTGGACTAGATCAAGCCAAAGGTCCATCTAGTCCAATGTCCTGCTTCCTACAATGGCAGCTGGATGTATCAGGAAACCCATAAGCAGGGTTTGAGGCCAATAACCTTCTGTTGATGTTTTGTCTCTCCTCCTTCAGCATATTTAGAGGTAGACTGCCTCTGATCTTGGAGAAGGAAAAGTGACCGTCAATGGATATTTAGCCAAGATTTTTATATGGAACCTCCAGTTTCAAAGGCAGTCTACCTCTGAATAAACTGAGGGTGTGGAGGCCAGTAACAAGAAAGGGCTTTAGGTTTCAAATCCTGCTTCTTTGTCTAATTACCTCTAAAAGGATGTGTAATCCAGTGGCCAACACCACACCATGTATGGTGTCAAGAAGTCCTTTCTCTGTTGTTCCCTTTCAGTTTCCTTGGGGGATCCTGAGTTCTAGTGTTACAGAAATTATGAAAACATAGGAATACCATGCAAACATTTGCACAAGTGGTGCTGGGAAAAATACCTAAAATACAGTTTCTCATCTCAGATCTGTGCTATGCTATCCTTTGAATTACTCAGACTCTGTCCCAGCCATCCCTCCTGTCCGCAGGCACCAAATCCTGTACTCACCGGGGGTTTAAGCTTGGGCATGTGTGTGCTCTGTTCTGAACTTGCCCCATCCAGTAGGTTCCTGGGATCTCTCTCTTTCTCTCTCTCTCGCTTACACACACACACACATACAAGCATACACACATTGAAACAATGATTTCACTCTGCCCATGGGTGTGATTCAGATTTACAGGGAGCGTACCACACAGTGGCATCCCTATACCAACAGCTGTAGATCCTTGTATCCTGACTCATGTCTGTGCCAGTAGGCCTGAATTATGGCTACCCTACAACAGACCCCACTAGCTCAGGATTACTGTTGTTTCCCCTTCACAGACTGGAAACCGAGCTCATACGTAAATAGAGATTTTAATATGGTTTCAGTTCAGCACATTTACCAAGTGGACCACACAGGCAAAAGGTGCACAAAGCTATTTATGTAAATCCTGGTTCTTCCCATACAACATGTTTATCTCATAATTGATTGCAAGGGTTCCACAAACACACACAGAAAGTACCAGTGCATGGGGGAAGGGATCTGGATGGAGACCCTACAGCAGCCTTTCCCAACCAGTGTGCCTCCAGATGTTGTTGGACCACGACTCCCACCTTTCCTGACCATTGGCAATGCTGGCTGAGGCTGATGGGAGTCCAACAACATCTAGAGGCACACTGGTTGGGAAAGGCTGCGCCTATTGTGTGGGAGTGAAGAGCTTGCCGTTAACCTTTTGCCACCTGCTGTGGTCCTGGATGGCGATGGGGTGCCCACACTTTGCATTGGGAAAAAAATATCCCAATAAGTTAGTGGCGTAATTTGTATATTAGAATTTGCACTGCGAAGAGGGCCAACAGGTGCTGTGTGCTCTGTTGATAAAAATACAATGCAACTTCAAAGAATCTTGACAGCTGCTGAATTTTTTTATTCTATTATATAATTCTATATATAATTGTACATACACGCACATCCACCTCTGTCTCAAGGTAGCTAGACACTATGAAAGCAGAGCTTGCCAAAATGATGAAACGTACCAAACAAATTCAGGTAACAAAGGGTAGAGAAATGTTTTAAATTAAATGCTTTTAATTAACGTGGTCACCCTATATCATTTTTTCAGAAAGACAGGTAGATGCAGTTTCTCAGTTTTGTGATCTTCCTCTTAAACAATTGTGAAAATGCTATACTTGGACACATCTCTTTTTCTGTAATTCAAAATATCATTCAGAATACATAGGCAGAGAGATATGTAGGCAACATCAACAAAAATCTCCTTCCGTTTTTATGGCTCATCAAACTTGTTATGTCATGTCGTGCAACAGATGCCACAAAGGAAAAGCTTCATGATTCTTCAGCAGCCAACTTACCAAACCACTGAAGTTACATGCAAGTTCTCCCATTTAGAAAATGCCAGTCTGGCAGCCTTTAACTACCAGGATAGCGGAAACTCCTAATTTGACACAGAAATGAGGCGCTTTGGATAGTTAGGGGTTAATCCAGTCTGCCAGCCAAGCCAGGGGAGAGAAGCAGATTCCCAGATGCCACTGCTAGAGAAATTAATCCTGGAGCTTAGCATCTGGATCCTTCAACTGCCAAGCTTGCCCCAGTAGTCTGTTTCACTTCTGGGCCAGATTAAATGAGAATGATGAGCAGGAGCAGGTTCTGCACCATCAGCGACAAGGAAAAAACCACACACACCTCCAAGTCAAATGAGTTTCACCGTTGCATGTGCCTGTGCTGATGTGCATTTAAACAATGTGCCACTTTAAAGCTTTGTCAAAGAAATCACAGCCAAGCTGTCAGTGTATTTTTCATGGAAGTGAGAGGTAGCGGGGAGGTGTATACAGACAGTTCTATTAGGGGACCACCTGTTTCTTAAATATACAGCTTTTAGTGTGGGGCTAATGTACAGTATTTTGTTCCAGGCATCTTGCAAAAATTGCAGGATATTTTCCTTCATTTATTAATGCAACTTGCAACAACAGATGGGGCTTGAGCTGCTGAATTCACATTAGGATTTCAGTCCCCTGAAATTCAGCCATATATTACAGTGTGGAGATTGGTTTAGTTCCTTTAGAAGTAGCTGCAACCTGCAGTATCTGAATATTAAGATAGATTTTGAACAATATAAAATTAAGGGCATTTGGGGTATACGTCTGAGTCAGCAATAGCTGACCAGCTCACAACAGTATACTGCTGACTGTTGCTTACTAAAGGATACTAATATTGCAGGCTTCTTGAGAATGTTCAGGGTCAGCCTTGTGTGAGCTGACCACAAGTACTCTCCATTTTTAATCTGATAGCAATTTTAGCCCTGGTTGTTATATTCATTGCTGACTAAATGTGGCTTCTACCCATACTTCTTCACACAATGAGCTTTCTTTTAATATCTCATCCTACCTTTCTACCCTTACCTCTTTTTCTATCCCTGCTTTTGACCTTCACTCCTTCAGCTTTGTCTTCTACCCTTGGCTGCCCCAAAAGTCTCCTGCTAAAGAACTCGGCCCATTGTTCTTTTGTCCACTGCTTAGAGTCAGGGGTGTAGTCATCGGGGGACTTGGGGGGGGTGTCTTTGACCCTTTACTTTTTGGGGAACAGGGCCCCAGCAGAGTCCCTATGTCTCCAGTATCTATGAGCCAATCCGCATAAAAAGGGAATGTGTTAGCCACTGAGAAGAGTCTTCAAACATGCTTCCTTTCCCTTTTCTGCTGATTGGAGCCAATCAGAGTGAAAGGAGGTGAGTCAGCCACTGAGAACACTCTCCCCTTTCATGTTAATTTGCTCCTAGGGGTGTCTGTCGCTGTGGGAGAAGGTATTAACAAGGAATTCATGCTCAACCCAGCAGCAAACTAAACAAAACTAAAGGGATGGGAGGGGGCATGGCTGTGACTGTCATGAAGGGACCCTGCACTTCTGGATTTGCTACTGCACTACTGCTTAGAGTAATACTGGGGCTCTGTGGCAAGGCAGGAAGACTTCTCTGTGAGGCAAAACACAAAGAACAACTCTAGGGTAGTGGTTCCCAATTATTTTCCCCATGGACCACCTAAAAATTGCTGAGAGTCTTGGCGGACCACTTAATGATTTTTCTGTCAGTTGTAGCAACTGTAATTCTGTAGAATTCAAATTGTAATAAAATAAGATGCAGTATAAGAAATAAAAGAAGCAATTAACAATACAATTACAAATAAAGACAAATGCTGTGCAATGGATGTGCCCTCTGCCCTCTTCAACCGCAAATTCACAGACACACCACGGACCACCTGAATGAGGCTCACGGACTACAGCTTGGGAACCCACGCTCTAGTGCAAGATTGCAGAAACAACATAGGAGCTATCCACCTAGACAGCTAGAGCTAAGAGCAAAAAAAAAAAGGAGTTAGGCACAAGAGCTGTCACACCAGCAGCATCTGGGCATCTTGTGGACATAGCTTGGTAAAATAGTGAGGCTTGATCCCAGCAATAGTGATGTCAAGGACCCTTCCTTGAGAACAGTGACAGGGAAAGCTAGGCTGTCTACCTCCTAAACACTTGTTTCTTCTACTCAGGCTCAGCAGCATTTTTGTCCCTGGAGTCCAGAAGATGATCCTGAGGAGTGATCGTATATCAGTGGGTGAGCTTACACAGTGATTGGTCCATAATGGTAATTTGTGTTTCGCACGCTTTTTCAGAAGAGCGGAGAAATGTACATCTTTTTTAAAAAATTCCCATGTATCCATGTATGTGGATGTGCTATTGGGTGGGAAGGAGACAAGGGCAAATGATGGAAGAATGCCCATGGACCACCTATTTCAGGAATGTCCGTGGTATTGCATCCAAGCACACAGACGTTAATGCAATTGATTACCGAGCATATCGGGTTTTCAGTGGTATTTTTAATGAGGATTTGTGAACGCAAAAATCTGTGCTGGGTTGCAACGTCATATGGACGACGGTGAATTTATGAGGACACAAAGCTATAACATTGCAGATTATACAGTCATATGGATGGGCCCTGAGTCAGACCATTGGTCCATTTAGCTAAATATTGTCTATTCTGACTGGCAGAGGCTCTCCAGGGTTTCAGACAGCCTACCTGGAGACACCAGGGATTGGACCTGGGACCTTCTTCATCCAAAGCGAGTGCTCTACCACTGAGCAACGGGCTTTCTCCCAAATAACAACCACAATATTATCAACACAAAGAGCAGAATCACCCTTCCTTGTCCCTTCACCGCTTTTTTAAAAGCAAGTTGACATAAATTTAGCATGTACAGGTAGTTCCTAGGCCCATTTAATTGTTTAAAAACTTAGCATTTAGAATAGCCTTCTATTAAGCACTTGCTTGATAGCTATAAGTGATAAGGAAACAAACAAGAATGAATTTTTGACACAGGCTACCTGAATCAGCGTTGTTTGCCTGCATACACACAAAGCCATGGCAATGATTGGGCTGGTGGTGCCCACCCCCAGCTTCACAGGATTTAGTTCCAATAAATAAAATGAGATAATTTTGTATAAACCGTTCGCAATTTTGTTCTGCCCATACATAGGCTAATTTTGTTTTTGTTTTTGCAGGCTAGTAGCTTTCGTGGGCTAATTTGCAATGCTAATTTAGAATGAGGAAGCTGATCAGAATTATAGATGCAACTCTGAGGAGTAATCACATGTTATCTGAAATGCATGGCAGGAAGCTGATGTCCACCCCAGTCCCTAAAATGTGGGCCTCAGCGGTGCTTCTACATTTAAACAACTATTGTTTTGATTTTTCAGGCTCCAAATAATGTATTCCCTTTTCCAGGCAGATTTAACTTCACACTTTTTCAAAATAGTTAACATTAAGGAATCACATCCTTGAAAGACAGACCTGCATGGAACCTTTCTATTGATGCTACAGATATGGCCTGGGCTAGTGAGGCTACTCACTTATGAAACACTGATTTTCAAGGCAGCACCCTTAAAAGATAATGAGTTCCCAAGAGAGTCTATATTTTACAACACCACTGAATTTTCTTTGCTGCTCGAAATTATTTTGGGTTGTCTATGTGACACATGGGACTAGGTTAATTTAAAGGTGACATTGGGTTCTGATGTAGATGTGGAATCTGCTAGGGGAAAGTGTAACACAAAGCAGAGAAGGTGACAGTTTTTATCTGATGAATGCCTGTTGAGGTTTAATTGAAAGCTGGGCACGTATTAGTGAACTGGGCACCTATTCAGTTGCAAGTAGCTACAGGTAGAGACCTGCTGCTCGGCATTATACTTTGTACCAGCTTCTCCAGATTATTGTCTCTATCTCTTGGTTATTTAGGCTTAAATTTTGACAGGTGACAGAGTGGTGACCTTAATCTGTCTATTTTACTCACTCCCCCCTCATATTGTTCAGATATCAATGAGAGCACACAATTGTGAAGGCGACTCTAGGTAAGGACACAGACTATCACAATCTCAATAAATTGTTGTTCCTATTAAGGATTTATAGATGCTGTTCCTAACTGAAGTGCTCAAACACTGTGACTTTAGTCATGATTAAAAAAGCAAACACAAATGTTTATACAGTGGGTCAGCACTGCTATCCTACATTAAAAATGGAAAGCTGAGGCTGCAAGATAGTGACTTGCCTAATGCATGCAACTGTCTCCCAACTTCTTTCTAATGGGAAGCATCAGGTATGATGTGAGGCGGGGAAGACAAGAAACCTCTTAACCCTTTCCTCTCGAACCAGTTTCCCACTCAAAATTGCTCCCCTGCAGATTTTCCACATGTGATGGAAAAGATACAGATAAGCAACTACAGATAAGTACAGAAGAGTAAGACCATATAGATACATATATCTGCCCCTTTCCCATGGGTTGAAAACCAGATGAGCCACACTTTTGAGCTGGAAAGAAAAGGTTATGCCACCTCTCCCCCTCAGCTACTCTAGGCCACTGCCTCCCTTAAATGCTGTAGGAGACCTTTACATGGGTTTGGCCCTGAGTCTGTGGCATAGACCACATCTACTGTATACATGTGAAGCAGTATCATACCTGTGAATAGTCCTGGCTTCTTCTAAAGAATCCTGGGAACTGCAGTTTGTTACGGATGCTGAGAATTGTCAGGAGACCCCTATTCTCCTCACAAAGGTACGATTCTCAGAGTGATTTAACAATTGATCCCTCTTCCCAGGAAACTCTGGGAATTGTTACATAATTATTAATTGAGTTGTTAACAATGAGATGCAGCAGCTTTCCAGAATTTCAGATAGGAGACCTACCTACAGATTCCTTACAGATGAAAAGCATATGTTTTAGCACTGTGCCTTCCATAAAAAGGCTTTCTTTATTGCATTTATTCCACCTTTCATCCAAGATACTCAAGGCACTGTATGTGGTTCTTTGCCAACCCCATTTTTGTTGGAAGTGGGGCAAGAGCAACTCTTGTTTGGGTTCTTTTGTTTGTATTCCAGAAGGAAGATAGAATATGGGTCCTCCAGCTGGCTAGGCTTGCCTACTTTTACCTATGCTCTTCTCTACCATGGTATTCCCAATCTCTATGTATGGATGTGAAATTTGGACAAGGATTATCAATACCTTGGCACAGTCATTAACCAAAATGGAGACAGTAGTCAAGAAATTAGAAGGCTAGGACCGGGGAGGGCAGCTATGAGAGAACTAGAAAAGGTCCTCAAATGTAAAGATGTATCACTGAACACCAAAGTCAGGATCATTCAAACCATGGTATTCCCGATCTCTATGTATGGATGTGAAAGTTGGACAATGAAAAAAGCAGAAAAGAGAAAAATCAACTCATTTGAAATGTGGTGTTAGAGGAGAGCTTTGCGGATACCATGGACCCAAAAAAAGACAAATAATTGGGTGTTAGAACAAATTAAATCAGAACTATCACTAGAAGCTAAAATGATGAAACTGTGGTTATCATACTTTGGACACATCATGAGAAGACATGATTCACTAGAAAAGACAATAATGCTGGGAAAAACAGAAGGGAGTAGAAAAAGAGGAAGGCCAAACAAGAGGTGGATTGATTCCATAAAGGAAACCACAGACCTGAACTTACAAGATCTGAACAGGGTGGTTTCTGACAGATGCTATTGGAGGTCTCTGATTCATAGGATCGCCATAAATTGTAATCGACCTGAAGGCACATAACAACAACAAAACTTCTGTACCTAACTTCCTTCTGTTGTAAACTGATATGCTCAGGGAAGCTGACCTGCCCCTCCTTCCTTTGTCTTCTACTTCAACTGTCCGAGGAGACAGGAGACATCTCTGTCTTTGTTCTCTCTCCTGAGCCATGAGGGCAATACCCAAGTCTGGACATTGTGCCTCCAACTTAGTTAGAACTAGGTATGCCTTTCTTATCTACTATGTATTTCTATAAATAAAGTACCGTTTTCTTATTTTACTATGTCTTAGGTCTCAGTGATTTAAATGCAAGGTAAAAGCCTGCTTCTTAGGTAAACACACACTGGCACACACAGCTCAGACCACTGAGTTACTCTCTATATGCATAACAATTTTGCCTTTTACAGCAGTCCTGTGAGGCTGAAAGAGTGAACTCCTGGTGAAGGGCCCAGTTTTGAACCCATATCTCCTCAATCCTAGTCCAGCTATCTAACCATTCTACTATGCACACTTCTTCAGCCTCTGGACAGACAAACCTTTTAGCCAAAAGACAAATTTGAAAAAGGAATTCATTGACCATAAGGAAGATTTTCTGCTTTCACATTATTTTGACATTTTAAGATACCATTTCCACAATTGGTTTTATGGATCATTTTTGAGAGTTGCATCAGGCCTATCCCCAAGGGAAAGGTGGCACACAAACGTTAAATATAGTTTTAAAAAATATATTGGGTAAGCAAAGATGTGAAGATGTCTAAAAAGATGTAACAAATCAAAACCTCTTCATTGCATTGCCATTGTACAAGCTAAGAAGAGAGAGGTGGTAGCCAACTGGACTACCACATCCGACTGCATGTGAGAAATAACATTTTTGAATACTTCTCTGTGTAAATCAACTCCCTGCATCCTGTAAATGAGCACATCAGGAACAAGCCTTACTAAGCCTCTTTGGTGTGCTAGTTTACAATGTTTTAAGGAAATGTATCTATTGGCGCACGTTCAAAAATGGAAAATAAAAACAAACAAAATATCCTACACCTGAAGTGGTAAAGTCCAGATTGCTACCACCTCAGTCTACATAATATGTAGATCAGCTAGGCATTGAAGAAACAGCAAGAAAATGGAACTTATTTCAAATACTTACAGGCCAAGCAATTTCCAATATAGGATAATATTTTAGATTCACTTCTTAATTTGGAAAAATCAATCACAGAAGTGTGTGGGTTTTTCTCCTACTAATCAGGCATGTACTTTGCACTGATATTATCTTTACTGCATTTTCCAAAGACCTTATCATAATAAATCATTGTTGCTTGGGGCATTTTCAAATTATAACATTTTCCTCATTGAGCGAAAGAGCACACTTGTACCTCTGGATCTACTAAGTATATCCAAATATGCTCTGCAAACATTCAAAAGCTAAGAGAGCACAAACCTAAGAGGGCGCACCAAATTAGCATTACTTAAACAGGATTTAATAGGAACCTAATTTTTAGAAAGGTTATTGCCATTTGGCAATTAGATGATGATAGTGAGACAGAAAGTTCTCAGAATTAATACCAAACTACTATGAGTGCAATAATTAATTTATTCTCACCCTTTGGGTGACATTAATTTGATTCAGCCTTCTTTGATTGGCACTGCAATAGTTCAGAACTAACAAGACCCTCCTTGTTTTCTCCTTGTTTATCTGTATTATTCATGAATTATAACAGGGGTGGCCAACCAACAGTGTGCCATGGGCCAAATCCTGCATCCAAAAGAGTTTTTTATGGATCCTGGCATTCCTACCAAATATGAAATCCATTTATGGTAATGCAGTTGCCCACAATTTCACCCATAAGGAAAAAAATGTTGCATTTTTTAAAAAATTAAAGTGTTCCATACTTTAATAGTATATATTCCTTTTTCTTTTCTTTGTAAATGTAATATGTACACATTTGTACAAAGTACTGTGTCTGAGAGTATGACATCATTCCTTGATGGTGCCAGCTTTAATATGCAGCCTGACCATTTGTAGAAGAGACTGGTTTAAGCGGCAGAATACTTCCAGTCCTTGATCTGGAGATCCGAATAGCCCCACAGAATGCAGGAATTGTCCATTACTGCATTATGAAATGAGTTATCTTCAGGGATGGCTCCAGAGGGGGGCAAATCCCCCCCAAAAAGCAGTTTGCCCCACTCCTGCCACCCATCCTAATTGCTAGACTTCCATGGTTACTTTTTCACATAGTTGGAGTCTTTTGTTATATATTTTCATCGATCTCTAAATATAAGAGCAGTTCTCCCTGAACTCACAGAACTGGAATGGAGAAGAGAACTCTGGGGCTGATGATAGCCTTCCAAGCCACTGGCGTTCAGCTCAAGTTTATCAGAGCTGCTTACTTTCACATAAGCATGAATAGCTTTGTGGCTTTATTTGTATACAATGCACACGTATACATGTTTATTCAGAAGTGAACCCCACTGTGTTCAGTGTAGCTTGTTCCCTGATAAGTGTGTATAAGATTACAGCCTCAGAGGGCTTGATCACATGGAGGGTTAACGCGGATCTGGTGCTTTTTGCAGATCCTTTTAATTTGGACCGTTTGCATGACATTTGTGCCCAAGCGAGTCCATTCAGCTGCTATTGCCTTTCAATCCGGATTCAATCAATGCGATAAAAAACTGAAATTGGTTTGAAAATCCACACCCGCTTCAGTGCCCACCTGCTGTGTGGTCGTTTCTCTGCTGATTTTGGCTGCACAGGTTGTTCACCATTTTAGATCCTCTCTTTCTCCGCCCCCTACACTGTCTATGGACATCATTTTGTTTGCTGCTGCTGACGAACAAACTTCCAATTGCTCTAGCCTTCCTTTCCCCCACTTCCCCCAAACAAGTTCCCTCCCTCAGTCCTTTAAAGCAGCAATGCGCTCTGTTTACTTGCTATTTTTACTTTTCTTTCAACATATATTTTGTATGTTATGCTTAGACGTATGTCGCCATCCTAGTTGTGCTCCTAGGTGGCCCTGGGAGGGTGGCGGTGGTGGCAGTGGCAGAGGAGGAGCCCCCGCTTGGCCCTCACTGTATCTCGTATGCTCTAGCCTTCCTTTCCCCCACATCCACCCCAGCAAGTTCCCTCCCTTGGTCCTTTAAACCAGCTATGCGCTCCACTTACTTGCTATTTTACTTTATGAGCTGGGCGGGGGCAGCAAGGGGCAGTGAGGGAAGAGAAGGGACACTGTGCTGTCACTCTCCCCTGTGCCTCTCTCTGCCGGGGGGAGGAGGAGGAGAAGCCGCTTTGCTCCACGCCAGTTTGTGGGGAAGAGACCAGGCGGGTATTTAGGGTGGGTGCTCAGGGTGCGGGTGGGTGAGCAGCACCTCCTCCCCTCTCCTTCCCTTTGAGGTGGCAACGGCAGTGATCAGTCCTGCCAGCCAGTGAAGGCCGCCTTCCCTATAGCCAGCATGAAAGCTGCCTGCAACTGAGGAGGAGGGAAGAGATGCAGCCCAGAGAGCAGGACTTGCCACAGGATGTGCCAGGGCAGCCCTGCTTGGTTTTTTGGAGGGGAAGGAGAGGGGGGTTGACCTGACCCCCCCATCCAACACTTTCTGGCTGGGACTCAGCCCAGGGAAAGCTCCTGCAAAAGCCCTGTTGCAACTAAGGTCTCGTTCACAAAGAGGTTATGTGCACACACACACACACACAAACACAAAAATATACACACTGAGCACTATAAATATTTCATTCCTTGTTCACAAAAAAAGTGCTTTGTCTAGAGGATATGAAACTGACAACAGAAAAAAAATAATTTGGTGTCAGTTGCACCCCCCCCACACACTGTCTCCCGGCTTAGTGTGAAATTGACAGAAAACCCCTCCCCTTCTCGATTAGTGATGGGGATGTTCTGCAGGGAGCTAACATGTAAATTTGGGGGTGGAGGCCAAAAGGAAACCGCAATACTAATAAACGTGAATGTGTGTGAATGCAAAACAGCAAATTGGAAGATAGGGAGGACGGATGTTTGTGAACCGTGAAACTCTATCGTGAAGGGAAAAGCTTCATATTCAGTTTGGATTTTAGCTCCCATGTGAACCTGGTCAGAGACTGCACTGTGATACAAATGCATAATAAAAACAATCCAGGGAAGTACATTGCTTAAAAGTAACACTAAAGCCCTGCTTGGTGCACTTGGCTAACCCCATATAGCCATGGAGAGGAGAGAAAGCAGGATCAGTCAGAAGGGACAAACACAAGCCCAAAGCAAAGAGAAAAGAAGAGGATACTAAGGCCTGGACAAGGGAGAAATCCATCAGTATTGCTCCCTTTAGGGTATCCGTGAACACCTTTGCAGGAGTTAAGCCTGGGCTATTCTCCCCTTCCCATTCCACCAGTGCTGTGCAGGCTTCACCTAGGAATTGGTTGTGGTGGTGTTAATCTGTCCAAAGCTTTTCCCTTTTTCACAGGGCATTAGACCAGGAGGGTCCCAGTGGCTGTCTAGGGTGGCAGAGGACAGGCATCTTCTGTTTGAGGGCTGGGTTTAAGGATAAAGGTAAAGGTGTCCCCGCACTTATAGTGCGAGTCGTTTCCTACTCTTAGGTTGACGTCTTGCGATGTTTACTAGGCAGACCGTATATATGGGGTGGGATTGCCAGTTCCTTCCCCGGCCTTTCTTTACCCCCCAGCATATGCCAGGTACTCATTTTACCGACCACGGATGAATGGAAGGCTGAGTGGACCTCGACCCCTTTTACCGGAGATTCGACTTCCTCCTTCCGTTAGAATCGAACTCCGGCCGTGAGCAGAGCTTCGGCTGCGTTACCGCCACTTACCACTCTGCGCCACGGAGCTTGCCACTCTGTGCCACGGAGCCATAAAAAGTAGCTTGTGGTCAGCAGGCTCAGTAGGCGGAAAGTCATTTCGGACGGCATCCAACTAAACTGATTCTCAAAGAAACGCCTCCTCCCTCTCCTCTCCCCCCACAAGACCTGCACACCCAGTAAATGTGTTCTGGGTTTCCCCCCCAACACTCCTGAGCAGATCTGGGGGGGCGTAGGGGGCACATGAGAAGAGGAGAGGGATAAGTTGCATTGTGCAAGCAGAAATCCTAGCGACAGCAGAAACACTTCATTGGATACTGCCCTTAATATACTGTATTTCTATTTAAATTATAAACATTATTTTTAATTTACATCTATACATATAAATTCTTAGTTTTCCTCTCACTGCAAACTGAATTCCTGGTTCCACCTTCAGTAGGTCAGAAGTAATTGTGTTTTCTAAAGAAATACATCAGTGTTCTGTCTCCCTAATTTGCAGATCTAGGCAATGTTGTGGGAACTGTAGCTTATTTGAAAGCCCCCTTTCCTTATTTGTTTTCCTTATTGTAATTTGAATTTGGTTAATACTTGTGGCATAAAAAATAAATTAAATCACCCAAATTAACTTCAGAAAAATCAAAAGAACATAAGGAAAACCAGACTGTTATTTCTCTTTCAGAAATCTAGTAAGCAGGGCATTGTTTGCCCACCCAGAAATGCATTTTGCTTCTCTTGTCCCCTCCCCCAATTTTCTAGTGCTGCACTGGCTCTCTTTTATTAACTCGGTAGTCATAAGAACGTAAGTAGAATCAGACCAAACCCCTATCTTGTAGGGCTATGCAACCTCTTCATTCGAATCCCAAATACTGTGGTGAGGTGTGTGTATTCAGGCCAAATCAGGGCCCCTACAAGGCAAGCCCCCTCCCCGAAAGGATCTGAAGCAAATATACCCACTCAACTATTTGGAAATATTCAGAGTTTTTAAAACCCAGACAGCCTGTTTCCGAAATGATAGAAAAAAATGTTCCCACCACCATATAAAGGAAATGACAGGGTGGGGGGGGGTAGAGAAATTGGGATTTGCTCATTGCGAGGTCTGTTTTCAAATCCAGAGCTAAACTCTTACCCAGCACTCGCCAATCACGGTGCTTGGGGGGGGGGGGATGTTGATTCAATAAAATCTTTTCCCCAATGCCTTTTTTTCTGACTCTAGCTAGTTCTCTGAACATTACAAAGAATTTGTTGGCAGCGTTTTGGGTTCGAATCCCCACACAGCACTGAAGCTCCCTGGGTGACCTTGGGCCAGTCACTGCCTCTCAGCCTCAGAGGAAGGCGATGGTAAACCACCTCTGAATACGGCTTACCATGAAAACCCAATTCATAGGGTCGCCATAAGTCGGAATCAACTTGAAGGCAGTCTATTTCACACACACACACACACACACACAAACCATTTGTCTGTGTCTTATATATGTTTGCTATCTCTTGTCTGTGTTTTAGTTACCTGCACTATTAGTCTTCAGTTAGAATACTTAGACAGTGTCACTCCCCCAACCCCTAATTTTGGCCATAGTGTTATGTTTTGCATTTTGTTTACAGTTGTATCCTCTCTCAGTAAATCCTATTCATTTATCCTTCAGTTCATAACCAGCTTACCTGTTGGTTTTCCTATCCTTTTCCATCATTTCCAATCCCACATAGTCCCTTCTTTAATATATATAAAGAAGTCCCTTCTTATTATATATATATATATATATATATATATACAGAGAGAGAGAGAGAGAGAGAGCATGTTGCTCCTTGTCTCTGTATTAATACTTACTTATTCTTATTAGTTACTTATTTTTAATTAGGTTTCAGGTCTTTGTTACTTAGCTGGTTTCGCTTCCTCCCCCCCCCCCTTTTGGCCATAGTGTTTTACTAGTTATGGCTGTTTTTTCTATCTTTCTTTAAAATAAAACAGAAAAGCTCCTGCATCTATCTGTCTGAAATTTGGCAGGGTTTAATCCCTTCTTGGGGGGGCTACTATATCAGCAGGTTTCATGCACCTTAGTGAAAAAACCTCAAAAAGGTATGGCTGTTTTGGTTTCCCAATGCAAGTCAATAGGCGGACCAAAGCTTTGGTTTTCTGGATATTACTTCGGATTTCGGGTCTCAGGCAAGACTGTCCCAAAGCCAAAATGAAAAAGGACCTGATCAAGCTCTGAAATGGGCCCCAAATTGAAGCGGGGGGAGATCTTGCACAGCCCTAACATCTAGCATCCTGTTCTCACAGTGGCCAACCAGATGCCTGTGGGAAGCCCATAGTCAGTGTACTACTACTAAATATCATGCCTTTACTTTAATAATTTAGCTACTTTCTATTTATATTCTAATTTTACTTGTTTATGTTTTATAACCAACCCTATCCAAAAGGCTCAAAGTGGGTAACAAGTCAGAAAGCAGCTAATCACAATAGGCTTATGACGTCCTGAAATTTTCTCATGAAGGAGATGAATGCCTGATGTCTAAACTGATTAATTCAACTTCTGTGAAGAGAAGCCTGCTTGAAACCTGCTTTATTACCACTCTAGGCAGGCTGGAATTTAAAGGTTTGTAGGAGATGGAGCTTTCCGTCCAGTCATTCAGCCAACATCACATTATTTATAAAGCTTTATTAGAATAACAGGATTCCTATTACAGAAGATAATAGCTATAGCCAGATGGTAACTTATGCACATCCAATTTAATATCCAATGGGTACCTCCTCTAGGACGAAAGAGAACCCCAAAGTTATGTGTAACAGGTGTTGTATACAGGCTAACTCTGCAAAGCCACTATGTCACAGAAAGGCATGGTCTTTACTTTTGTAATTGCATTGTCATCGTGCATGGGCTTGCTTGTGGTCAGACACCACAAAACAGACAAAACAAACAAGGAAATAAGTCCCAACAAATCAGAAATGTGAAAAATGGAAATTGGGTGTGACATTTGCTCTTGTAAAATCAGCAAGATCTCATACCTTGTAAAAATGTTCCTACCTGGTTCTGATGGTTTACCACAAATTATGTGACAGCTAAAAACAAGACACCAAGGCCTCATTCACACCATACATTTATTCCACTTGAAAGAGTCATGGCTTCCCCAAAGAATCTTGGGAAGTGTAGTTTGTGAATAGTACTGAGAGTTGTTAGGAGGCTTCTATTCTCTGCAGAGAGCTACAATTCCCCAAATAGCATAACAATCAACCCCTTTTCTCAGGGAGCTCTGGGAATTGCAGGTCTGTGAGGTGAACAAGGGTTTCCTAACAACTCACAGCACCCTTCACAAACTACATTTCCCAGGATTCTTTGGGGGAAGCTCTGAAGCAATGGGGAAACTATTCCAAGTGGGAGACTTTTACGGGAAATTCTTCCAAGCTACATAGGAAGTGAATTGGGCTGTGAAAGACCAACCCAAATTGTGTTTGCATTTTGATAAATTTGTAGGGCAGTCCAATATCTCAGAGAGGAGTTCAGGTCTCCTGCTCCCCTGGTGCATTCACTATAGCTGCCCAATTTCCCTGCTTTTTAAAGTTTGCCAGAAATATCTGTGGGCTATAGGTACGTTCTTAAACCACAAGGTTTGTTTGCCTATTAGTGAACAGATGTTGTCATTACGAGAACCTCCCCTTTCATCAGGTAAAATAGCTTCTTGCTGCTGAAGGAAATTGTTATCCTCAAATACAGAAAATGCTAGAAATTCCAATCACGCTCTGAAGAAAGGTATGTGATGCTGACATGCAGCAGTCGTGTTAACACTTTGTTCAGCTAAACTGCTCTTGCTCTCTGTCGTCTAACAAGGCACTGATTTTTACTGTATGAATTGAGTTAATGGAGATTTAATTAAAAAGAGAAAATGGCATTAAAAGCCCATAACATACAACACAGAAAAAGCCCACTATATCAGAAACACAAAATTGCATTTCCCCTGCAGAATAAATTAATAAAGATGTTGTGCATTGACATAACATTTGTAAGCTCATTTACAGACATTTTCACCAAAAGAAACAGAACAACCTGAAGAAATTGGTCCAACAGCTGCCATTATCCCATTAGAGTAGTGATTCTATTTAAATAGTATTTAAATAGCAGATTTTTAAAATCATCATTAAATACAGAGTAAAACATAATAGGGCTGAGATTAAGCTACTCATGTGGTTTTGACTTTATGTTTAGTCAATAAGTACCTACATTTCCTGACATATTTAGAAAATCCCCCATCAGCCTCCCTTGCACAGTGCAATGAAGCTCTTTAACTTGGTCCAAGGGCGCTGTGCAATCAGGGGTGCCAACAGCGTTTTCTGTGGATTGGGAATACAAATTTGCTGAAAATATGCACACCCTTTTTACATGCAAATTTGCAGATGGGGTGGAAGGTCCAAAAATAAATCAGAGGGTGCACATGACGAATAAGATGTCTGTCAGACAGATGTCAACAGGTGAAGCTTCTCCTATCATCATATGTCCATACTAGAGAAGGCTTGACCTGTTGAATTTCTGGCTGCCACACACCTGTTAGAGGCACAAAAGCCCAGTTTTCCCCCAATGCCAACATGTAAACAACTTAAGTGTCATGTGTAATAAGCTAGTTATGCTATTGTCAGTCTCTCATCAATTGATACTAGGCTGGCAATATTATATTCAGTACAAGACTAGGCATGCTAGTTGAGAAGCAGGGGGATGTCAAAAGAGATTTAAGATTTACCTATGTTCAGATGTCTATGCTCTGATACAGAGGCTGCTGGTAATATTTTGACTTGGTAAGGCTGCAATTTTTAAACTTTTACAGTACTTATGCAGAATGTCACTATCTCCTCACTAAAGATATATATATCAATTCTTTGCATACCTATGGACAATAGAAGAGTTTCCATGTAAGAGGGCAAGTATAATTTTCAGACAAGTTTGACTCCATACGTCTTACTTAGAAATTGAGCCATACCACAACAATTATTTTTAATTCATGTATTGATTACACCTGCACATCTACTACCAAAATAATCTAAACACACACACACTTTTAAATTATGAAGAATGCTTGCTTCCATTTGCATGCAGTTTTACTCCCCACCCCACCCCAAAAATTTCCCTCCGTTGAAAATATTTTGAACTTAAGCTAGGGGAGGAGCTTGTTGGAACCAGACACACACAGTTTGTCTGGAAATAGTCTGAAAAATACTTTGGAATTGCAAGTGACTCAGATCAACCTGCTCTGTTTCCCCCAGCTTTTGAGGGAAATTGTTAATACAGAATAATAAATGGTTAATACAGCTTTTAAGGAAAATGGTTAATACACATACGTAAGTCTTCCACTATTTTTCTTCCCAATTCACAAAAGTAAATGCAACGTGATTAAATAAAAAATAGGTATTTATTACAGAAAGGGATTCACTGTTTGCTTGCTTGCTTGCTTGTTTGCACTCTTTCATGCATGCGCGCTCTCTCACAAGGTCACAAAAATACTAATCTAAACAATATTTTCTTTCAAAATATTGATAATTTGAAAGAAAATACTGATTAAAGGAAAGGAAAGCAGTTCTGGTGCTGCCACTGCTGCCGTAACTGAGGCTGGTCAGTTTTCACATTAGCAAGCAGAAACTGGCTGTTTTCCTTTTCGAAAGGAAAGGAGCAAAGCAGCTTTCAGTGCTCACCACCATCTTGTCCTTGGCAAGCCTAGAGTTCTTAATGTGGGCGAGACTTGGCTTGCTTTTCCCACTTGGAAAAGTATTTATATTTTCTTTCATTTAATGATATTTTCTTTCATTTATCAATATTTTCTTCCATTTGTTGTAATGCTGCTGCTACAATCAACTTAAACAGCACACACAGACACACTGCATTTCCCTTTTAAAAAGAATCCACCAACCACTCCAAGATGCTGAATAACACTGGACTATAGTACAAAGTTATGTGCTAGTTTAGCAACACTTGACTACTTGCATGGCTGATGTAACCTACTATTTCTATAACTATACTATCCCCTCCCCTGCCCCACAAAAAGATATACGAATGATGGGTTTTATTAGCATTTCTATTAACAGAATAATTTTGTTGATGTTCATATACTCGGGGGAAAAACATTTCCAGGAAATGAAACATGTGTTTGCAGCAAAGACATGAATTCACGCCCTTTCTATCTTTTGCTTTTGAGTAGGTATGCTACTACCCAGTCACAGCTACACTCCTCTGCTGGGAAAGATCGGAAAAGAGCTTAAAAATAAACCAAGCATCTCTTTAAAATGAACAGGTAGTCCTTCTCCTTTGTATGAATCTCAAGAAAAACTAAAGTCACAAATACATCAGGGAAGACTAAAAAATGGCTTCAGAATAAAGCAGGAAAAACAATCCGTTATCTGGAGAAGGGATGTCCTGGGTCATGCTGAAGCTGTTTTGGAGTTTTTCCTGCTGCTTGTTTAGCTCTCAATTTCTCTATAGCACTTGTCAGCCTCAGCTCTGACTTCACTTGTTGAGCAGGTTTGCACAGATCATGGCTGCTTTGATCCTCCTCCAGGCCTGTGGCTGTGCACTGTTACAATTGTTGACAATCTTATCAGATCTTATCAGGGCTAAACCATTGTTTGACTTGGTATGCCATCCAAACTCAGGTTTATAGTCCGTCTCACTGCAGACAATCCATGAGCTGTAACCAAGGTTTGTTCTTGGGTTTACAGCTGGAGGAGACAAACCATGAGCCTGGGTTTGGATGACACATTAAGCTAAGCCATGGCTTAGTACACAACAGGGCAGCAGGAGAAGGATTGGGGAGGAACAGTGGTCACAATCTCTTCTTTAGGAACACTCACACATTTGCACTAAGCCATGGTTTGGCTTATCATTACGTGCAAACCAGCACATTGGCTAAAATCACTGAAAGGAGGGAGCAAGCTCACATTTTCCTATATGAGTAAACAGCTTGGTTTGCTGAGTCCAATTCCAAACTGACATATGGGGAGGAATGTTTGTCCATCACTAATCAGGTAATGTGACACTCCAAATGGGTAAGTACTTCTATCGTGCTATAAATCCGCTCTAACACAATGTAGTATGGAATTTTATCTTATTTTATTTTTTAAAAAATGGAAATTGAAGTTGAAAGCTATTTGCCTAGGCTTAGTGGTTTCCAGAATTCCCCGTAAATAGGTGAGTTTGTCGATGTCAAAGGTGACGTTTTCTGTAAATTGAAGATCCAGCCGGTCAAAGGTGTACCCATTCCACCAATGGACCAGCTTTTGGACCCAGACAGGTCCCATAATTTTGGCACATGTAACCCAAAGGGATCTTTGGGTCAGGACAAGACACCCACCCACCCACCCACCCACCCATGTTTTGTCTGGAGCTGAAACTGATCAAGCGGTTGAAAAGAGCAGTTCAGAAAGTTGGGTGTCCCCAACAGACAGAGAGTAGGAACAGTATCAGTTTCAGTTGCGGCTCATTAGGACGCCCTCCAAAACCAATCCTAACACCCATCCTATGACAATGGGACCACTTACCCTTTATCATGAGTGTTAACCTGACCGGGGAGACCTTAACACAGGGGCTTCAAAAAACTGTGGGAAGTTCTAACCGCCTGTCCAGAAGTCCCGGGGTTGGAGGTGGGAGCTAAGTGGGAGGATTTGATCAAAATGAGGTCCTCTTACCTCTCAGGGTGTGCGCAGTCCACCACTCCGACCTCCCCCCTTTGGGGTCCTCTAGACAGAAGATCCTCACATCCCACTTGTGACACCAGGAATTTACAACTAGGTTCTTTTTGGAGGAGACTCAATAATGAAGCCAAAGCCTGTTTTAAGGTTATTTATTCAGCAAAGCACTTTACTGGAGCAAAGTACATAACTCGACTAAAAATGGCGGTTGATTACACACACATATATACCCCTACATTCATCATAGCCATAGCAACAGACTCATCCAATTATTATGCCACTGTAATGCTCTGCCTCCATGCTAGCTACACTCCTCTATGTATTCCTGCAATATCAGTATCTTTGGCACATGTTCAGTCTGCTACAGCAGTTCTATTCATTATTGTCTACATGACTCCCCTGCTTAGAAGGAATGGCGGCCAGAATCCTCCTCAATACCAACTTAAATACTGGGCTTCCTTAAAAACCCAGGTTCAAATATCCATTCAACCACATTTGCGGAGGGAGGCGTGTGCAAGATGTGGACAAATGGCTGTAACACTACCTAATGTTCAGAAAAGTTAAAATGGTGTATAAGGCTAAAATGACATCATTTGGTGAAGGGTGGCATACAAAAGTAACAAATAAAGTACTTCTATTTAACGACATGGCAAGTGCTATATTAACCAAAAGAGCATTTTTCTAACAATATCTTCTCATGCAAAAGTATCCAAATAGTGTTCACGTCTGCACAAATTGACAGATCTTTACATTCTGGTCTCCAAAAACGTCTTCAGTTGTTTTGTGTTTTTCAACAGTTCACAGGATACAGCTGGATAAACGCTTGATCTCAAGGACAGAAGGAACAGTTGTGGAGTTTTGAGGGCTCCCCCCGCCTTTGTATTTTGACTGGAAGGCTGGTGGAACTGCAAACTCCTGCAGATATTTAATAAAAGCCAGCATCTGTGCTCGTCTCCCTCCAATTAGCCAGCATTATCCTGAGGCCAGCCTAATGCTCCTTACATGCAGTGATGCTTGAAGCGCAGCTACAACAGAAGACCAGAGTGACCATTTCCTTTGCCTCTAGCAGCAACTGCTTAGTCAAAGTTCTGTTTGGTTTTATTTGCCTCTAGGATGGCCTTGGTTAGTTACCCTAAATGATAAGACCCAAAGCAACAGCACCCTTAGCAGGGACAACTTCATCAATCTCGAGTGCCTTGGGGGGACAGGAAATCTAAGTAAGAAGTGTTGTGTGTCATGCCTCAGAGACAACGTTGCTGGTGCTTTAGTTCTGCTAGAGGAACTGCCAGAATGTAAATGGAAAAACATGTAACTTGTTAAATGAAATTCTATCAATTCTGGATAGCTTATGCTGGAGACCAGACATTTTTTTCCCAGAGATTTAAAAAACTGAAAGAGGGCTTGCTGCTCACTGTGCATATACTCATCCCACTCACACTTCTGAGATGAGCAGGTTTTTGTATTGTGTCACATACTGGTTTGAATAAGGTGACAGGAAGCCCAAAGAAGGGATAGTCCTCAATAAGGAATACCACTTAAGATGGAGAATCAAATCAACAAGACATTCAAAGCAGCACATGCTGTAGTAATGAGCGACTCTAGCTACTCTCACATAGGCTGGGTAAATCCATGTTCCTGTCACAACAAAGAGACAGAATTTCTAGATACCCTAAATCAGAGATCCCCAAAGTGTGGCCTGAGAGCTTCATTCAGGTGTTCCATAGTGGCAGCTCTGCAGAGTGGTATAGCTACATTTGTGTGAAGAATGCTGTGTGTGCATGAACAATGGCAGAGACAGCAGCTGCTCTGTCCTTCTGCTCCATCATTCTTAGAACCCAACGGTCCACCCAGATGGTGAGCAGGACAAACCCGAAGTGATGGGAGTAGGAGGCTATGACTTCCCTCACAAGAATAAAACTACAGTTGGTGGCAAGATGGGGAAAAGCACTAAAAAGAAGCTAACAAGGAGTGGAGAGCCAATATATAGGCAGAAGCAGGACAACAAATAGTACTCCAAACATCAAAGAACTGTTATTTCTTATTGTATTCTGTTGAATTCCATATAATTTTAAAAAGATACTTCAGAATCTAGCATAACCCATAACAATTGCTTCACAATGGGCAGGAAAATCATTAAGTGGTCCGCCTAGATCCTCAGCAATTTTCAAGTGGCCCAGGAAGGAGAAAATGTTTGGGAGCCACTGCCCTAAATTACTGCAATCCTGGACTTCATCTTAAGTGGTGACCAGGACATGATGCAAAATGTAAGCATTATTAAACTGACTGGGAACAATGACCACAGTGCTATCAAATTCAACATGTGTATGTAGACAATTGCAACACAGTCACATCTGATTTCAAAACAGGACACTTCTAAAAAAATGAGGGGATTGGTAAATCAAGAGCGTCAAATCTCTCCAGAATGCTGGGGGGAGGGGAGAGATCCAAAGCCACAATAATGGTATATACCACACATCAAGAAAGGTATCACCAGGGCCAAGAGAATGTCACCATTGTTAAGAAGGAGAGACAAGGTAGTATAGGCAAAAAGGCTAACTTCAGAAAATGGAAGTCTTGTCCAAATGAGAACAAAAAAAGAACATTAAAGAACATTAACTTCGGGGAGGGGAAGAAGCAAGCAGGCAACAAGGGACATCAAATAGATATGAATCAAGGAGGACCAACAACAAAGTTTTTAACTATATTAGAAACAGGAAACCAGCAAGCAAAAAATTTGGACATTTGGATGACAAGGCAGTCAAAGGTGTGCTAAAGGAGGAAAAGAAGATTGCAGAGAAGTTGAATTAATTCTTTGCATCTTCCTTCATAGTGGAAGATAAAGGGCAGCTTCCTGTGCCTGAACTAACTTTCTCAAGAAGAGACTCTGATGAATGGAGGCCAATAGTAGTGTCAAGAGCTGACGTTCTAGGCCTTACTGACTAAAAATGGATAAATCACTGGGTTCAGATTGTATCTACCCCAGAGTTGTTAAATATGAAAATGCTGATCTTCTAACAAAGATATGTTCCTACGATCACTCTCTATTTCTGAGGACTGGAAAGTGGTCAAAGGAACATTGTTTAAAAAAAGGGATTAAGGGTGAATCTGGGAATCAACAAGCCAGTTAGCTTTACGTATGTTCCAGAAAACTGGTTGAAAGCATTATTAGAGATAGACTTACTAAGAGTATAGAAAAACAAGTAGGGATACAGAAACCCATTGAAGTCTGCTCCATCCCAATTCTTAGAGAGAATGGAACGAAGTCCTTCCTGTCCTCTTTCTAGGTGGATTTTTAAAGACTTAAATATTCTCCCAGAAACACACATTATAAAAATAGTGGTTTGAGGGTTATGCACTGCATCTGTTTCCCAACACGCACACAGCATCCCCCCCTTTAAACCTGAAATCATGTATCCATCCACCCACAACCTAAGAGGCTAGTGTTGGGGTGGGGGAGGTTCTTGCTGCCACAGGCCTCAAATTAACACACAACAAGTCCCCTTGGGAGCAATGAGACTTGATGATATACTGTCACTCCCAGAAGGAATTGTACAGAAAAGCCATCACTCCCACCAGCATTTACATGGAGGCCAGACATGTTTTGGCCCCCATACAATTTCATCTAGTCCCATTGCTCCAAGGGGAACTTGTTCTACGTTCATTCAAGGAGTGTAGCGGTAAGACGCCCTGCACACTAGCCGCTCCGGCTGTGGACTACTGGATACACAATTTCAGATGCGTTAAAGGGAAAGATGAAGACGGGAGGCAGTGCACCCCTCAGACCACCTCATAATGGAATCCACTAGACTGTGGGTTCTGAAGCAGACCTTTGATCCAGGTCAAGATCTGTCTGGAGCACATCAGGTGAGTCTACTTTGGAATTCAAGTAAGGCTGATTCCTCCTCCATTCCTAACAACATCTTGCTGAAGAAGTATCTGGAATGATATCTAACTAATCTTTTAGAGTTGAGTGTCAATAAGCATAGAGATGGAGAGCTCCAGTAAACACTGTAGACACAGACTTTCAAAGAACTTTCAATAAAGACCTTACCAAAGACTCCTGAGTAAGCTTAGCAATCATGAGATAACAGGACAGGTCCCCTTAATGGATCAGTAACAGAGAGCAGAGAGTAGAAAGTAGAAATAAATTGACTGCTCTGATGGAGGGCTGTAAGAAGTGGGGTCCCTCAAGAATCGGTATTGGGACCTGTTTATAAATGACTTGGAGTTACAGGTCAGCAGAGAAGTGGCAAAGTTAGCTGAGCACTGTGATGTTCCTGTAAATGTACAGTAATTATGGTAAGTGTCGGTTTTATAGGGTAAATGTGTTAAGTAGAGCGAGTGATGGGGCAGTACATGTTGAGGAATGCTGAGTTGTGATTGGCTGAAGCTATATATGACAGACCCTCTGTGGCGCAGAGTGGTAAGCGGCGGTAACGCAGCCGAAGCTCTGCTCACAGCCAGAGTTCGATTCCAACGGAAGGAGGAAGTCAAATCTCCGGTAAAAGGGGTCGAGGTCCACTCAGCCTTCCATCCATCCGTGGTCGGTAAAATGAGTACCCGGCATATGCTGGGGGATAAAGAAAGGCCGAGGAAGGAACTGGCAATCCCACCCCATATATACGGTCTGCCTAGTAAATGTCGCAAGACGTCACCGTAAGAGTCGGAAACGACTCGCACTATAAGTGCGGGGACACCTTTACCTCTTTTTTTTATATATATATGACAGAGTGACAGTTGGAGAGTGAGGTTGTTGGTTTTGGGTTTTGGAGGGGTGAATTTGTGTTTAGGAGGGTAGTGAGGCAGGTTTTAGGACTAATATATATAAAGAAAATTATTATGTGTAACCACACACATTGACTGAACTTAAAGTAATCTTCTTTATTCCTTGTGTTAATAAATAAACAGTTTTGGTTTAACAACGCACTTGATCCTTGGCTGGGATATTACAGACCAGAAGGGTGGGCAGAGCATATACCAAAGCTGGGAACAATATCAATGGTGGCAGTGGTGAAGGGATAGTGTAACAGCAGCAGGTATCCAAAACAACCCAGGGCTGTAATCTTTAAAGGCAGAAAGATACAGGGGGGTTGTAGCCTGTAAGTGCACCCAGACATTACATAGCAATCTGTGGAGGAGACTAAAGCACAGTCTCAGGGCAGTATTGCATTACAGAATGTCAGGTGGTGGTGCCTAGTAGTGGGATTGTGTGCTGGGGTCAGAAGAAGAGATCCATTACGAGACCAGACCGCAGCTGTGGGTCTCACAAGGACACCATATTATTCAGTATGCTAAGAACAAAATGGGATTCAGGGAGCTCCAAAAGGATCTCTCCAGACTGGGTAAATGGATATTAAAATGGCCACTGTGATTCAATGTAAGGAAGTGTAACGTGATGAACACTGGGGCAAACCCTCCCGCATACTTCACACATATTTTTATGGAGTCTAAGCAAACAATGACTGACTAGGAAAGAGATCTTGGGGTCATAGTGAATAGCTCAATGGAAATGTTGACCCGATGTGCAGCAGCTGTGAAAAAGGTAAATTCTAAATTAGGGATCATTAATAAGGGGATTTAAAATAAAACTGTAAATGTCATAGTGCTGTTATATAAATCTATGGTGTGATTGCAGTTATAATACTGCATACAATTCTGGTCAATGCACCTCAAAACAGATACTGTAGAGCTGGAAATGGTTCAGAAAAGGGCAACCAGAATAATCATGGGTCTGAATCAACTCTCCTACGAGGAAATGTTACAACATTTGGGGCTTTTTTGGTTTAGAAAAAAGGTGTGTAAGAAGTGATATGATAGAGGTGTATTGAGTGTAGAAAGTTGATAGAGGAAAATTTTCTTCCCTCTCATAATACCAGAATGTAGGGTCATCATGTGAAGCTGAATATTGAAAGATTTAGGACAGATAAAAGGAAGTACTTCTTTGTATAGCACAGAATTGACAGAATTCACTACTACACAATGTGGTAATAGCTCAGATGGCTATTCTAACTTAGATGGCTTTCAAAGAGGTTTAGATGAATTCATGGAGAATAAGACTACCAATGGCTACTAGCCATGATTGCTGTGTACTACTTCCAATATCAGAGGAATACCAGTTGCTGTAAAGCACAAGCAGGGAGAGTTTTATTACAGGTCCTGCTTGCAGGCTTTCCATAGGACTGACTGCTGTGAGAACAAGATGCTGGCCTAGATGGGCCTTTGGTCTGATCTAGCAGGGCTCTTCTTAAAGTACTTTCAACTCCCTCTTCAAACTATTGTCTTGGAATCGGTGCAGAGATCCCTGCTAAGGAGAAAGAAAGACCAGTGCATCTAAGAATCAATATCTGTTACAGGCATATTTATTGATAGTAAAAGAACGACTTCATTCCAAAAATCAGCAATCTGAGCACGTCACAAGTTTGAAAATAGAAGGTGAGGCAAGAAGAGAGAAGGGGGGGAGTATTCATTGAAGTACAAATGCAATGAGGGCAGTTCATGCCAGTGCCTACCCCACTGTCAAGGAACATACACAAGAAGAGGAGAAAAGGTCATGTGGAATCCTCAAGCTGATAACTGAGCACCATAAATGTAAATGTACTGCCTTCAGGTGCATTTTTAAGACATTTTGGAATTGGAAACCAATACAGGAGCACAAAAATACAAAGGTATCCATTCATAATGATTGGCAGTGTATATACAAATGATTTTCCCATTAAATTGCATTGACAAAGGATCCTGATCTTTCTCTAGTTATTGCTTTGGAGTACTTTAAAAGGTAAAAGAGGAATTGATATACAGGGGGGTTATTAAAATGAGATACAAATTAATGGTTATAGTGATGGCCACTTGTTTTGATGCCTTCAAATTTATGGAAGACAGGAGTACCTCCAGACTGTCAGTATTTTGTGGGAGGGATTAAAGCACATACCGGGAGGTTTAGGTTTATACAGTTAAAATTGATTAAAGCACTCTGTTGTCCTAGAACAACAAATCCACTATTAACAGTTTTGTGGTTAAGAAAATGATGGGAAAATGCATTGAAAGTGGGGAAGAACAAATGATTAAAGTGGAGATGTATAAACACCCCACAGGCAAATCAGGATGATTGCCCATTGTCATCTAACCTCCCTGCAAACATATCAGAACAAATGCCCAATAAACATTAGATACCATCTAAGCTTCCCTGTTTGTGCAAAAGAATCAGGATGAGTGCTTAATAAAGAGGTTGCCTAGAGGAGCCCTAGGTCCATTGATAGCTGTTAGCCATCATGGTTAAATGGAATCCCTAAATTCAGAGAAAGCATGTTAACACCATAGTTTAGGGACCAGTGAAAGGGAAGCCAGATCATCTGTTTGCTATCATAGGATAGCTGCTTCCATCGGCCATGCTCCACTCTCCTGTCCTGGAAGCCATCATAAGGGAGCAGCTTCCAGAAGAACTGTGAGGTGATTCATGGCCTTTTAAGTCTAGGTCTAAAAAGGAGATTGGATTTGCATTTATATACCACCTTTCTGCCAAGGCACCAAAAGTGGTTTACAATTTTAAAATACTTAAACAAATACATAATTTTCCCCTTCCCCCCAGTGGAGCAAACTCTGATGTTGCCTTTGCCTGCCTCCCTCGTTCTTTTTTTTTCACAGGGCAGATGGTGTCCATTGATCTCAAGGTGGGCCACAACATACAACTATACAATCCATTCATTAAAAATAATTTAAAACCATAGGTCACACAAATAACAAAATGTTTTCATCTAGTGCTTAAACCTGGTCAGTGAAGGCATCAGCCTAACTTCAGGGAGTATAACATTCCACAGTTGGGGTGCTACCAGCGAGAAGGCTCTGCACAGGTCCCATACAACTGGACTTTGCTTAGTGATGGAATAACAAAAAGGGTCTCCCAGGAACATTTCAAATCATGGGCAGAACAGTAGTCAAGAGAGATGCTCCATCAGATAGCTGGCTCCTAAGCCATCTAGTAGTTTATATATATCAAAACTAGCACCTTCAATTTGGCTTGGTTAGCAAAAAGGCAGCTGGTGCAGATCTTTAAGCGCTAGTGTTATATGGTCTTGCCCAACTATAGTAGTCAATTCCTTCATAGCTGCATTTTGCACTACCATCTACAATGGCATTTCAAATATGGAACACAATGATAAACAAAATGGGAATAAGCCACTTTTTATAACCATCAGAAGTCATACAAAAGCAAATGAGCTTAAACTGAACAAAGATTTCTGCATAAAAACTAAAACATTTCATTGCTGCACCAACAAAAAGAGGAAGGCTGTGGAGCCCCCATTACGGAATATTTTGAAAAGGACTTTAGGTTGAAGAACAATCAAAATATTTGAGGACTAATTGGTCCTGCTTCAATGCCAGATGATGGACTATTGAGCTTTTAAGATTCTCTTCAAGCCTTGAAATCCTACGATTTGATGCTGCAAAGGTTAGTACAACTAGTGGGACAGAACTATGGCACTAGCATGTAGAGGTTGGCAGTTTGTCACTATAAGCTAATCAATCATTTCGAAATTTAAATACTCCAGTACAATCTCATATCATTATAATACGTTGTACATGTCAGTCAGCAGAGGAACTGCATGGAAATCTTCCAAGTCAATTCAAAAGCTGCAACCATCAAATCTTTTTTTTCCTTCTGTGACTGATTTTCACAATCTCCAGGTTTCTATGTTTTTGCTCTGCTTAGAACCAACTGTTTTTTAAAAAATGTTTTTCCTTTAAAAAGGAGCTCTTTTGAAAATGACCTGCTCCACAATATATCCTCTCCTGCTCAAATCTGAAAAGTCCTACATTATTTAAAACTAGCTATGCAAACATCTTGTAATCATAAACATGAAGCTTCATATTGATCCCCCTGCCTTTGTAACATGTAATTCAACTTACTTGATGTCCTGATGTATTAACTAAACATCAGAACATGAGGGTAAGTTGAACTACACATTAGTGGAAAGGGGAGGAAACTTGATACAGAGCTGCTGTGATGGGTGACAACCCATTATTAAGAACATAAGATAAACCCTGTTGGATCAGGCCAGAGGTCCATCTAGTCTAGTATCCTGTTCTCAGTGGCCATCCAGATACCCATGGGAAGCCCACGAGTAGAACATGAGTGCAACTGCACTCCCTCCACTTGCGATTCCCAGGAACTGATATTCAGAGGCATACTGCCTCCGACAGTAGAACTAGGCAATCACCTTTGTGGTTCATAGCCACTGACATCCTTATCCTTCATGAATTTGTCTAATCTTCTTTTAAAGCACTCCAAGTTGGTGGCCATCGCTACAAATTGTGGGAACTAATTCTATAGTTCAACTATGTGCTGTGTGTATACATTATATAATGTATACTTTCACACCAAACATTCAAGAAACTGCTTGTTTTATGAAGGAAATACATTTACTGTGTTGAATTGAGACCTTCACATTTCAGATTTTCAACTTCACATCAAGGCAAGCAATGAATGCTCACACATTTCCCACATGCAGTCTAGGGTGACTATGTCTGCTGCTTAACAGAGGACAGTCCTTTATTTGAAGGACTGTCAGAGAAGATTCCTCTGTTTGAAAGTGTCCTCTATTTGAAAGGCTGTCCAGCCCAAGTCCGGTTTAAAGATAAACCATAACAAGGGAGAGCAGGGGCCTTGAACTTGCTCATCAACAATTAGCACCTCGATAACAGATTGAGAAAGAAGGCATACAGGTCAATCTTGTTTCCCACTATGATGAGATTTATTGTATTTCTGTTTAAATTACTGTAGTTATTTCTTAACTTACACATATACATATAAATTATGATATGCAAATATGCACCCTCTGGGTGATGCACGTCCCCCTTTTCTAGCAATGCATAACTGGACACCCTAATGCAATCTGCGCACAGCAAAAATTGAGAGTACGGATAATGCATAAACACTAGAACCTTCTTCACATGTTCCGTTCGAGAGAAGTAGGTCATTGCACAAATGTATGGACGGATGTTGGATGCGTGCATGATCCTGATCAAATCCCCTTTATATATTTATTTGAATAATTCATGAATTAATGGCTACAGGGGATTGGGGTTGCTGGATAAGACTCCTAATGACTTTGGGATAAGGGCTCAGTGCCCTAGGGCTCCTCCAGATGGCTTTTTTATTCAGCATTCACCTGAGTTGCTTGCACAAAGCTTGTGGTGGTTAGATTAGGTCTGGTCTTTATTTAGCATTCATTCTGAGTTATTTATCAGGCAGTTATATGACAATGAGCATTCATCCTACATTCATCCCCATTTGTTTATGGGATGTTTAAATGTCTTTTGTTTAGTCATTTGTTCATCCTACACTTTTCAATGCTTTCCCCCATTACTTTCCAAATTGCAAAAAACCCAAGGTTTTTTTAAGTGGATTTTTTGGGATAGGTTGGCAGAGCACTTTAATCTATTTTAAAGGCATAAACCTAAAGTTCTGGGATGTGGCTTGAATAGTTCCTCCAAAATACTGAGTCTGGAGGCACCCCTATACAGTTATTTGCCCCATTGCATATTGAGCAGAGGCAGACTAAGCTATAGGATGTAGTAAAAGTAGCAGAATCATGCAAAATAAGAGAAATTATGCATATGAAACTATAGACCTGGTTGCAAATGCAATTCAGCTGGCTTTGAAGAGAACGGATAAAGCCACCATTAAGAACTATTATGTTTATTGTTGTTTAATTTTTGCAGATTGTATTTTGTATTGTTTTATTGATGCATTTTTATATCGTATTTTACATTTGTGTTTTTTGTAAGCCGCCTTGAGGGCCTTTGCCCAAAAGGCGGGGTATAAATAAACTAATAATAATAATAATATTTGCATAGTTTTATACAGGTCTCAGAATTCAGCTTTTCTTGTTGCAGAATTCCAGTTATCTTGGCACAGAATTTTGAGATTACAGATATTAGTATAGTCCAGGAGGAGTGGATGGTGCATTTCCAATCCATTTTCGGGAATCCATATCCTACCCCACCGGTTGCTATAGTTGATGTCTTGGCCGACCTTCCTCCTTGGCCCCCGGTAACAACCGCGGAAGTTATGGATTTAGCCAAATCCCTCAGAGCGGGAAAAGCCCCCGGTGAAGATATGCTTCCACCAGATTTCCTAATACAGGACCTCTCTTGGTGGGCCCCGCTCCTGGCCTCCCTTTTTACCAACATAAATAATACGAGAGCTATCCCGACAGGTTGGTTGACCAGCATCGTGGTACCTATTTTTAAAAAAGGCAACCCGGCGCTCCCTTCGAACTATCGTCCCATTAGTCTATTGAACGTACCTATGAAATTGTACTGTAGGTTATTACTTAATAAGCTGAGAGACTGGGATCTTACAAATTCAATTATATGTGATGAACAAGCAGGTTTCCGGCCTAAGAAAAGCACCACAGATCAGGCATTTATATTGTACCACCTAATTAGGAAAATAAGAACTAAATCCTACAAATCTTTATATATCGCCTTTGTTGATTTTTCAGCAGCTTTCGATTCTGTAGATAGAGAACTTTTGTGGGGGAAAATGGCCTGGTCTAGCATAGATAAAAGGCTTTTATGGCTTATTAGGGCCCTCCATCAGTTGAATGTAATCCAGGTTCAACTGGGGAAAAACGGCTCCCTCTCCCCTAAAATCCCGGTCCACAGAGGAGTTAAGCAGGGGTGCCTTTTGGCCCCCTTCCTGTTTAACTTCTTTATTAACGATATAGTGGAGGTGCTCTCCTCGCCTGATTTTTTTCCGCCTTCAATTGGCCAGAGGAAGATCCCTGCCTTATTATACGCGGACGACCTGGCCTTATGCTCTTTAACCAGAATTGGTCTTAAACGTATGATGTTGAAACTGGAGGAATACTGCCGCACGCAGAAGCTCACGGTCAACCAGTCTAAAACCAAAATAATGGTTTGCGGGAAATTTATGAAGTCTCAAATTTCCTGGTCATTAAACGGTGCACCAATTGAACAGGTTCGAACCTTTAAATATCTTGGGATTCACTTTTCCAATACTCTTTCTTGGGCTCCCCAGATTAAAGCCATGCCCCTCCTAGGGGCCCGCACCTTAGGTCAAGTTAAAAGTTTTTTTTATTCTCATGGAGGTCAACTTGTTGTCCCTATGGTGAAAATTCTAAAAACTAAAATCCTCCTGAAAATATTATACGGCTCCGAAATATGGGGAGCTCTGGCCAAGCCCAAATTAGAATCCATACAAAATTCATTTATGAAGCAAATTCTTGGACTCCCACTGGGGACCCCTGCCACCCATTTAAGGGCTGAACTTGGTCTCCCCTCTCTTTCGGCTCATTTTGACCTGGCCTACCTGCGATATTGGCTTCATATTGCTAGCTCAGACGATTCCTCCTTGGTCAAACAGTCCTGGTTGGAGCAACAAAAAACTGCAGGGTGGGCTCAAGAATGCCAACCGATTCTTGATAAATATAATCTGCCCCGCACCAAATTCTTTGAATTAAGCAAGGTTGCCCTACGTAATTGGATTTTTGACCAAGACACTATCCAGGATCGAGCTACCATTGCGACGGCATCATATTCAATTTGGTACCCAATTATAAAGCCCAACCACTCTCTCTCTACATACTTGGGAGTTTTATCATTTGCTCCCATTAGGAGAGCGTTTACTGCCCTTAGATTCCAAACCATGCCCTCGGCCTTCCTAGAAGGCCGTTACCGTAGTATTCCACCCTCCCATCGTTTTTGTAATTACGGCTGTAAGGCTATCGAGGAGATCTCACATTATCTCCTCTACTGTCCCTTATATGAGGATCCAAGACGCAAATTTTTACTTCCTGTCCTTGCCCCTTTTGTATCTTACTCCACAGAGGAATTGGTTATCGTACTCCTGGCTGATAATTATAAAGAGGTAACCCTAGCAGTGGCTAACTTTGCCTTAGCGGCACAAAAACTGAGAGCGAAATTTTCCATTGAAATATCTTAGTAGAGCCTTAAATTTGAGTTATGGTTTTTAAACAAATTTTAATGTTATACGCTATGTATGTTTGTATTCACTGTGTTTGCACATGGCCTATGGCTAAGTCTGCAATAAAATTTTACTTACTATTAGTATAGTGTAAACCAGGTCTTTTTTGGTGGCAGTACTCACTGGTACAGAGTACCAAAACCTACCTTTTTTTGCTGCTCATAGCAGCCATGAAACTTTTATTATACAGTGAATGTGGATTTTTCACATTCCACAATGTTAAATTGAAAATACTCCCCATGCCATTCTAATGCTTCCCATAAGCTCATTTGAAAACAAAACCTTACAAAATTTATTGTCCTGAACTCAGAAATGTTTGCTTAACAACCCTCTAAGTTTTCATGGTGATACACAAAGCAGTCAGAGAAAATAGAGAGTCCAAAGTGTAAAAAGAGAGAGAGAAAAAAACAGACCCCTTTTGGACTTTTTTCTGTCAGAGTTTTCATAATCTGTTGAAATTCATTAAAAATCAGCCATGTTCACAGTGTACCTGTCATTCCATTACTGACTTTGCCCCATACTCTAACCTTCATCTTTTGCACTTTAAAAGTTTTTTTAAAATGCCTACCTGATTTTTAATTAACTTAAGAAATTTAACATTGAAGTTTATATCCTGACTTAAGTGCTCAGTGATACGTCTTTGCATTTGACGATCTTTTCTAGTTCTCTCACAGCTGCCCTCCCCAGTCCTAGCCTTCTTCTGATTTCTTGACTATTGTCTCCATTTTGGTTAACAACTGTGTCGAGGTATTGATAATCCTTGACAAGTTCAAGATCAGTTTGAGCGCATGTTTTTATTTGCTTCAAATAGATTTCACAACTGATCAACAGATCAATCTGTTCCCCCTCCAGATGGAAAAGCTTTGCTGTAGGCGACTAGTGTGCTCACACCCTAAGTATATGGAGCAGATTCAACCTACCTTCACCCAACTGTTCTGCCTAAGACACAGAATGGGAAAGGCAACCAGACTGTAGCATGCAGTTTTTAGGCCAATTTGCATCCTTGCCAAACTTGAACTGGGCAAGCGATTTTTACATTCATTCGCAAAATTGCAATTAATTAAGGCCCTTTCCAAGTCATTAGACATCCCCTCCACACACACCTTTTTATAGTGCTATTCTTGTACAAGTCTAAATCCAATACCACTACTGTATTATTTTGTCCACATTCCACACATCAATATTTTTTTCATCCAACTCATACTCTCAAGGGCCCTCAAGGTGACTTATATTCATTAGCATAAAACAGTTGAAAAACATAATCATTAAAAACTTGTGAACAATTGGAGAAACATACAGCACCACCACAGCAGCATAGCACCAATTTGTGTACCTCAATATCAGTCCCATGATCAGCCCCCTGCCTCCAAGGCCTTTTACAACACAAACGTCTTTGTCAATTTTCTGAAGGACAATAGAAAGCAAGCTTAATGGATCTCTCTGGGGAGGAAATTCCACAAATATGTTTTATTTTAATCAAGCATGCTGAAGTGGGAGACTGTACAGCCTACAAAGAACTAAATTATTTACTAAGGCTCTTATTTTAATGCTAACAAAATATGGAAAATCAAGGGTATGTAGGCTGGCCCTTGACATTTTGCTACCTGAAACAAAGAACAAGGCCTTCTGGGGAATCTTACTTTAACACTGTGAATGGGACAGTGTCTTCCACTGCACCTGAGGAAAACAGGCTAGCTTACGGAGCACAGGGCAAGCTTTGGAGAACAGACAGCTCTGCCCCCAAACAAAAGAGAACTGTGGGGCCCAAGAAGAAAGAGGGAGCTCTGCTGCTACCTCACCTTCAACATAGTGCCTTCGAATGTCACCTCACTCTACCTAATGATAGGGCTAGCCCTTAAGGGAATTCTGCAACGCTGTCTGCTAAAGCAGATGGAAACACAGAAACACCACGGGAGTTCCCTGGCTCAGATCTCTCACACACACAGACACACACATTTCCCCTTTCCCCCATCCCCAATGGGAGATAGATAAAACTAGGCATTATCTGATAGCAGGGAAACCATCAACCTACTGATAACCATATTTTTAAATTAAGAGCTGTGTTGCTCACAACAACTAAGGATTGCCTTGTACAGAAACAGGCAATAACTCCACAACAGGAAAACTGAGTTGAAGTAGGGTGTTTAGATCTCGTACAACAAATGCACAACTGTTGTGCTGAAAAACAAAAACAACACTATGGTTTGAAAAGGGCTTCAGTCTCCTGAAAGATATATGCTCAATTCAGACCATCACCCACTCACAAAACACCAGGTGAAGGAAGAGCCAAACATGCAATACATATCATTACTACCATAATTAACTTTCTGAATTGTTCTAATTGTTAACTGTTTTAATTGTTATGCTTTTAACTGGCTTGTTTTGTTGTATATTTTAATTATGGATGTTTTGAATGCTTTCATGGATTTTGTTAATTGTGTATTAATTAATTATGGATTTTATAATCGGTTTTACACTTGTAAACCACTTAGAAGCCATTTGGGCATGTAATCAGTATATAAAATTGTTGTTGTTGTTGTAATAATAATAATAATAATAGTTTTCCCCTACGTTTCCTCCAAAGACCCCTGGCAACACACATGCCCCCATCTCAGTTATCCTCGCAACAATCCTTTCAGGTAGGAGTGACTGATATAGGAGTGACTGAACCAAGGTCATGCAAGGAACTTCGTAGCTAAGCAAAGATTTGTACTCCAGGTCTCCTCAACCCAGTTGAGTGTAAAACTACAAGTATGTACACACATTCATGTGAGAGGCCCATATAGATCAAATGTAAACACCAAGTGGCAGAAGTATATTCCACCTTCTCCATCTCACACAAACAGGATATCCTGTGTGTGTGTGAGTGAGTGAGAGAGAGAGAGAGAGAGAGAGATCAAGGTTCATGGTCATGATAAATCATGCTAATGAGAGGACAGCTTATCCCTAGAGTAAAACCAGCAGCTGATATTTGTTCCAGATGAAAGAAATATTTGATTTAAATAAGTGTGTGGTTTCTTTTGTGATGCCAATTCAAACTGTGTCCTTTCTCTTTGCCCAAAATGCTGCTACTCAGTTTGATGTCTGCTCAAATGTCACAACTATCACCATTTTATCAAATAAAGGCCTGTCTTCTGCTCCCATAATTGAGGAAGTCCCCCCCAAAAAAGTTTAAATTGGCCTGAGATGCAGCAGTACTGAGTATATTTAACCCAGCCTCAGTGACATCTTTCGTATAAATAAATATGCCACAAATTTAAAGTCCATTATCTAGCAGCTCTCCATGGCTAGAAACGACAGTTTTATACTATGGGAAAAGGAGTGATTTCCCACCTTCCATTCCAAGAAGTCCCAAGGTATTGGATGTTAATGTCATGACATTTTTAGGCATAGAAAAGCTTTTAGGTTATCCAGAGAATGTTTTATGGCTCCCATTGAGCCTGGTGAGCATTTGAGCCAATGGCAAGTGGATGTATCTATTTTTACAGACAAGAACAGCATGCAAGAAACAAAGCAGAAGAATACAATGAAAACTAGGAAAGCCTTCCACACTTGTTGAATACAGCACATTTTGTTTGTACGAAGTGCACTATCCAAAAAGATTTAAATACAAAATAAAATGCTTTACTGTGTAGATATAATATTTAATCTTCACTTACATTTTCCAACCACAGATTGACCCACAAAGAAAGAAGGGAAAATCCCAAAATGCTGAGAAAAAATTTTTACTTGGGAAAGCCCAACACTTTTGGCCTCTGGTGTATTGGACCTTCATCAGGGCTATAAAGAAGACAATACACTATATTAATGCACATAAATGGACAATTGTAAATCACAACACAAAGTTCAGTTTTCCTCTTGTAGTTGCCATTATAAATTTAAACATTTGTGCTATTAGATCTCTAAAGACTATTTTATGTAAGGATTTACAAAAGATTTTCCAAAGTTAAGTTACTGATATATTAAGTATTTGTGTTTTAATGCTGTATTTTGTGTTGAGAAAAATAATAAAGGCATACTCCCTGTCAGAACTTTCTAGGCATTTCCTTGTAAAGTAGTTGTTTTACTATGTATTTTAATTACAGATTGCTGAATGTTTATAGTTGGTTTTATTCTTGTTATTTTGCTGATGACTTTTATTTGTTTGATAACCACGTTAGTATTAGTTGTGAACTACCTTTCTTCTTGAAATGAAAGGTGGTATGTTAATTGTTAATCAGTAAAATCATCATCATCATTATCAACATTCAGAAACCACATGCAGGACATGTCACCACCAATCCCCCTAACAATAAGGCCCGCCCAGTCCTCTGAATCTTGTAACATAACCATGCTTACTCAGTATTTAAGAGCAGCCATATGCTACTGCAGATTCAGGAGCAAACATTCATTCACAACTTGGTGTGAAGACAAACATATCATGAAAAGAGGGTCCCTAGAATATTCTTTAGCTATGTTGGGAGTGGCAGCTGAAGAGCCAGACATGCATACAGGCATACCCCACTTTAACATTCGCAATGGGACCGGAGAGTATACTTTAAGCGAAAATAAACTTTAAGTGAAGCAATTGTCTTCACTTGTACTGCACGCAATCACCACTAGATGGCAGCAGCGTCATGCCAATAAAGTGTACGTTATTGCGAAGCGCGCAAACGTTAAGTGGGGTATGGGGACGTATGGAGCATGTACATTATAGCGAGGTGACGTTAAGTGAAGCGACGTTAAGCCGGGTATGCCTGTATTAGTGAACTGAATACTGCTTTGGCCAGTCATTCCCATGTTGTGAGGAGGGGGAGAATGAATCATTTCATTTATTTGTTTGTAGGGCCGAAGGCCAACACAATTAAAAACAATGTACATACAGTAATTCATAGTCAAGTATAAACATTTAAAAGAGACATTTGGGGGTATTCCCTATGCAGGGGAAATTACCTAAGTAGTATCTCGTAGGGCAATATAATTGGCCCTAAGTTTTCTTGCTGCTATTACAAAGAGAGCTACATTATGGGTTACTTCCAAATTGTAGTCAGACATTAAAAAGATGATTTTGGTGTCGAGTGAATAAAGCTGAGGGATTTCTAACCATTTCTTGAGAAATCTAATTCTAGGGTGGGTATAAATTGGGCAATAAAGCAAAACATGGGGAAGGTCTTCCACCGAGGGAGAGCTGCAAGGGCAGTTCCTCTGATCCTTGGGGACACCAGTTAATCGACCTTCCCTATCGGCGTTTGGAAGGGAGAAAAAGCGTAGGGCTGTAAAGGCCCGTCTGAGTGCGAGGGGAATGGTTTGAATAAGATAGTTAGAACATTGGGGGGCGAGCTTAAATCGCCAAAACCAGGGAGATATCTTTGAGTTGATGATGGATAGCCTGTCTAGATCCTTAGAGTGAAGAAATATATGTTCGCGTAGGGATTTGTTATTTAACATTGCGTTAAAGTCCTGTACTGGAAGATGGTAGACTGATAACAATTTATTTAATTTAGAACGCCATAAAATGGTGGTGAAAGGATGGTCAAAACATAGTTGTAATAATGTCCTGGGCTGGGACACATTGAAAGATCTCAGAAATTTCAAGAGGGTGAAGTGAATATAGGCCGAGAGCCCGTCTCAGCTCGTGTCATCGCTGCGGAGGTTCCCATCGGGAGAGATAGCAGGCGCCTGAGAAAGGTATTTTGTATAGTTTCCAGGGCTGTTACAATGTTATGATCCCAACCCCAGGTGGCTACCCCATATAGGATTTGTGGGATCACCTTTGCTTTAAAATTTTTTAGAGTGGGGTGGATCTGACCGCCCCTGGCAGATCGAGAAAATTTTAAGATTGTCCCAACTGTCTTAACCATAAGCGATTTCATATATTGTCAATGGTATTGCCAGGAAAGGGTATCCGAGAAATAAATACCCAAGTACTTAAATTCACGAGGTTGTTCTAACTGATGATCAGCTATATGCCAACGGTGTCCTTTAAATTTTTTCCCAAAAACTAGGACTTTGGTTTTGGCATAGTTAATGTTAAGTTTTTCCTTAGAACAATAGGACTGTAAGGATCTCAACATCTTTCTGAGTCCAATTGGAACTAAGGAAAGGAGAACCATATCATCGGCATAGAGAAGGGTTGACACTTTCCTTTGGCCAATAGAGGGGGGGAAATTGGGGACTGGATAAAAAGGGAATGATATCATTTTAAAACAAATTAAAAAGCAGGGGGGTTAAGAGGCATCCTTGTTTGACGCCTCTTTCCACCGGTATCGGGTCAGAGAGGGCTCCAGAATAAGGAGCTCTTACTAAAGCAAAGGTGTTGGTGTATAAAGTGCGAATAAGATGTAATAGGTGGGGATCGATGTTCAGATCATACAATTTATACCATAAAGCGTTCCTGTCAATCGAGTCAAACGCTGCAGCCAAATCAACGAATGCAGCATACAAATGTCGAGTATGGCCGGCGATAGATTGTTTTGCCAAAAAATGGAGTGTTAAGCTATGGTCGATTGGCGAGGAGCCTTTACGAAAACCAACTTGCTCAGGGTATAAAATCTGCTGTGCCTGGACCCAAACTTCTAGTTTGTTAAGGAGAAATTTGGCGTATAGTTTGGAGACAACGTTCAACAGGCTGATTGGTTGAAAATTGGCGGGGTTGGAGAGGTCACCCTTTTTATGAATGGGGATAATTATATTACATCTCCAGCCGTCGGGGATGATGCCAGAGTCATTTATTCTGGTGAATAGACGGGCCAGGAAGGGGGCCCACCAATCAGGATATTGTTTAATGACTTCTGGTAAAAGGAAATCCTCTCCCGGAGATTTCCCGTTTTTAAGTGAATTGATCAGAAGTTTAGTTTCTTGGGAAGAGACTGGGGGCCATGGCGGCATGTTCATTATATCCGAGGTGGATAGAGTACTATGTAGAGACGTAGCTGAGGAATAGAGGTGTGAAAAATTAGCATGCCAGGTTGAGATCGGAATCAAAACCAGCTTGGGGGTGTTGCTAAGGCCTAGTCCCGACTTTACTATGGACCAGAACTGACGTTCTTGGTTTTCAGTAATCATCTTTGTTAATAGCTGCCAGCGAGATTCGGCGAAGTCTGATTTTTTTTTCCTCAGGAGGGTTCTATAAGCAGCCTTATTTGATTTAAAGGCGGAAAGGGATTGAGGGGACGGGGACTTAAGAGATAAGTGTAGGAGTTTCTTTCTTTTTATCATTAATTTTTATTCAAATTTTCAAAAACAAAACAAAACAAAACAAAAATACAAATTAAACAGTAAAATAAAATGTTGACTTCCGATTTGTCACAGATCAGTTATAGGTCTACAATATATAACAAACCTGTCTCTTAAATTATATTATAAAATCACTTTCCTCCAGTAGTTATCTTAATTAATCATCAAATCTCATAAACATCACTTTATTCTTTCCACAAAAAGTCAAAGAGAGGTTTCAACTCCTTGCGAAATGTATCCATCGATTTTTCTCCAAATAAGCATATCAATTAATCCATCTCATCAAATCTATTAGGTCCAATAATTTCAATAGCCATTCTTCCATTATCAGTGTTAATTCCATCTTCCATCTTCCATCCTTGCACCCATAATAATCCTGTTAGGTCCAGTAATTTCAGTAGCCATTCTTCCATTATCAGTGTCCCATAATAATCTTGCTGTCATAGCCATAGTCATATAATAAGAGTCTGATGGGAATTTCCTTCATCACAAATAATTCCTTGCCATCAATTCTGAATGTGTTGCTGAAATATTGTTGTAAAGTCATATCTCTGTTCTTCTTTTTTACGAAATGCACTGGTACATCTCTTGAGAGTTTTTCCATTGTCACATATCTGTAATTAATTCTATAGATTTTTTCTATGTCAAGCTCCATCACATCATTCCAGTCCAGAAGTTTATCCAAGACATTGATAACTTTATCTCTGATATCTTCATTAATTTCTTCAAGGACAACGTTGAATTCCAAACAATAAACTTTATCTCTAATATCCATAAACTCCAAATCTTTTTCCAGTTCCACATTTGTTCCAATCTCCAGGGCTTGCATCTTCCCTTTAATTTTTCTTTTTTCATCTTCTGATGCTTGTCCAGTTGTATCTCTGATCTCATCAACCTCCCCTCTCACAAAATCCCCTATTTCTTTAAGCTTCTGCTTTATTTTGCCAAATTCAATTTTCATCTCCTGTCTGCCCTGTCTCAGGGTTTGTTTCGTTATCTCAATCTCATCCATTATTTTCTGAAACATAATTACTTCCAGGGTCTCAGCCATTTTCTTGATTGCCATTCTTAAAACCACGAAGAAAAAAAAACACTTCTTATTCCAGCTACAAAGGGGTTAATATTCCAAGCTTGATGACATCACAGTGTAGACAGCACAGCCTGCCTTATCTCTTATATGTTCAGGAATGCAAAACAAATTTAGTTCACAGCATCAAAACAGTTAGTGGCATCGAGAACAAGCAGATTCGTCAAAATGAAATAAAATAGTCCCAGACATATAATACTCCAAAATTCATAAATCAGATTTATTTATTTTTTTTCTCTTCGGAATAGAAATCCCTCATCCATTTGTATCTTTAAAATGCACAATTCCAGGCCAGCTTTTTGCAATAAAAACAAAGATAAGCTATTTCGATTTCTTTCCTCCTTAATTTCGTGAATGAAAGAGAAGAGTTATAACTCACCCAGGGATTCTTTATAACTGATTCATTGACAAATCTCTTTTTGCTGTAACAATTTAAGCCAGATGATAAAAATAGAAAGAGGGGTGCTTGCCTGTTAATCCGTTTTTCTTTAAAGAAAAGATAAACGTCTCGCTTAATCAGTTAGAGCTTGTTTGAAAGTCCGTCCGGTGCTGCTGGCTGAACCTTCTTTCATAAACTAATGAAATCCAGTCCCCACAACAAACACAAGCTTCTGTGGTTAATCTCTACGTTTCTCCCTTCCCGGGAGAAAGTCTTTACCAGTCAAAAAAAACGTTCTGACTGATTTTAAAACTGAAAAAGCTTCTTCTGAGATGAGAGCTCGTCTCAAAGGCAGGCACAGGCGAAGCAATCCTTCCCGGAAGTCAAGTGTAGGAGTTTCTTAAGATTTTTTTTTGCGTCTCTACAGTCTTGGTCAAACCAGGTACTCAAGTGAATTTTTCTTGGATGACCATTGTTTTTATAGGTCATATGGGGCCTGAGTAGGGATAGGACTATTTGAAATGCCAGTATGGGATCCTGGGTTTCATTCAAGACCTCCTGGCGGATCAGTTGAAATGTGTCACTCTGAAATAGGAGTGCAAGAGATGCGCGCCTCCTATCTGTCCAATAGACTCTTTTTTCAATATCCCTTGGCTCCATGAGAGAAGGGTAGTTAAGTCTGATCATGGGAGCCTTTAGTCTAAGTAAGAGAGGGAAATGGTCGCTCTCTGTCCTAAGTTTAACACTGAAGTCTATTATGTCCTTCATTAACGTTAGAGACACTAAAATGTAATCAATCAGACTTGCACCGCGTGATGTCCGGAAAGTAAATGAGCCCAAGGATAGATCGTATATGGAGCCATTTAAAATTTCCAAAAGGTGCATTGAAGCAAATTCTATTAGCAGAGGGCCTTGTTTGTTCGACTTTAAATCTTGTAGGGATTTGATTGGAAACGGATTATAAGTTAAGGGGTCCTGATTGGAAGTATTGGTGTTAAATGGCCAGGAGTTTCCTATTCTGGCATTGAGGTCTCCACATAGGACAATTCTGTCTTTCGGAAACTGTGTCTCTATATGGGAGAGGACCTCATCTAGCCTATCCCAGTGGTTAAAGGTGTGATAGGAGGGAGGTAAATAGATATTAATACAGATCATGGGAACATCCCATAATCCCTGTAGCCTAAGGGCCAACATAAAACTTGGAAGTGTTAGCGGGAGCTGAGTAATTGCTGCTGCCAAGTCACAGGAGGCAAAGATAGTAAGGCCCCCACTTGGTCGGCCGGTCCTAAAGTGCTTAGTTGCTGGGTTTGAATAGGGTACGTATCCAAACAAGGTCATTGTATCTGAGGAAGTGGCCCAAGTTTCCTGGAGACAGATAATCGTGTAGTTGTTTAGAAATTCTATAAAATCGGGGTCCTGATATTTGTTTTCCCATCCGCTGACGTTCCAGGAAAGAAAGGAGATGGGTCATATAGAGGTGATCTCATTGAAAAAAGAAGATTGAACAATGCATCCGTTCATGGTTAAGGGTCGCGAAGGAAGTTGTGTTTGTGGTTCAGGAATGTTCGCGATTGGGACCGAAGTATTGTTATAAATTGGCGTATTTCGGGGGTGCAATCCACCCACTTCACGCAGGGGCTTGAAGGATGGGAGGATGTGCCACACCCTCCTTCTGTCACTGGTAGCTGGCTAATATTTTGTTAAATTTCCAGTCAGAAGACTATGGAATGAGTAGCAGCAGCAATTAAGAATGTGGGGAAGGGCCGGACTGCTAGTTGATGCCGCATTTGATTCTCTCTGGTGTACATCTGGGTCTTCAATAGCAAAGCTAGGATGAACCTTTCGAGAGTGAGTCCAGAGTGGAATTCTAGATCACTGATGGAAGAACTGCATCTCCCATCATCATGGCAATAATGAACATGGTCAGTAAAGCTGGTGGGAGGGAGCAACATCACTCTGTTACTATGAATAAGCTATTCCTTGGGGGGGAGGAATCACATTTTATTGGTGCCTAGCACAACAGCCCCTCAACCTATCTACAAATAATTTGAGGCGTTATCCATTGGGGGAAGTGCTACTATGTCAGCAAATTCCATCCACTTCTGTCAAAAGGGAGGAATCATAGCTATTTTTCTGTAATTTAGCAGGTGTTTTTCAGTCTGGAGATGATGATGATTTAATTTATATCCCACCATCTTTAAAAACATTTTTAAAAGCTTTGAAGACATGTTAAAAAAGAAAAAAGGTTAAAAACATTGTTTCTTTAAAAAAAGATTTACCGACATATTAAAAAGCAATTCCAACACTATGCTGTTATGCCTGCCAATTTCATTCAATTCTGTTAAAACAAAGTTATAGCCATTTTTAAATTTCCCAGTTCAATCCCCAAAATAGGGAAATGGAGCAGGTTTCAAAAGGGTAATGGCTACCCTTGTGAGAAAACCACTGCACATATTCTTCTGAAATTATGCAGATTTCATGCCCTCAGGAGTGTCTGCAAATTTCATTCTATTCTGTCCAAAAATTATATAGAATTTTTTTGTGTGTGAGGAGGTCACATTTTAGAGATGTCACAAAATGACCCTGGCTTTATTTGCCTATAATATGGCAGGTTTTATCCATTCTGGAGGGCCTATTATGCCTGCAAATTTTATCTAGTTCTGTCAAAAGGGGAAAGTTATAGGGATTTGGAAAAAACAATCAGGGCCAGCACCAGCCCACCTCCCTCCATGTGGGTCTGTGCACGCACCTGCAGATGTACACACACACGCCCTTAAATACACCTGATTAGATTGTCGTGGGGGTATTGATGTCCCCGTTGCCATCTTGGGTCATGGTGGGCATTCACACTGATGCTCAAGGTGAAGCAACTGGGCATATTTAAGTGCACGCTGGCTGCACGTGTTTGTGAGGGTGATTTCAGCTGGAACAGTGGAGTTCCTGTTCCATAATCTGTGCCACCATCCAGTCACAGCCCACAACCTGATGGTGGCAGGGATCACAGAGTGGGAGCTGCAGGGGCCCTCGGCTAGTGTCCAGCCTGGCTACCCACTGGTGTCAGGCCTGTTTCCAATAGTGAATGGGAGTGAAGGGAATGAAGTGGACTTGGACTCCTGAGCCAAATCAGTCACTCTCCAAATTGGTCCAAGCTGAACTGGGCTATTTTACAAACCATCAAATTGGGGTCCAAACCAAATCTTGTGGTTGGTACATACCCCTAATTTTTAAATCCCTTTGATACCATTCCACATAGTGCATGAATTAATGTTATCAATTTTGGGATCCTTTTAATTTCAAGAACAAACATTAGTTTGACTCGTAGGAATCAAAAGGATGTAAAAATGCTTATTTAACTCAGTCAAGCTTATAGTTTTTAAAGAAGGATTTGAGTTTTGAAGTTTAGTATTTGGGGATATTCAGAAGTCTCTTGTGCCTGAATATTTATTCTTCTCTGAAGCTCCTGCAGCAATAACCAAGGTATAAATTCAAGGACAAATGTCTGCTCCTTTATAAACTTGAATTTGTAAATTGATCCTCTTTGCCCAGCATGTTTTTAATGAACTCCAAGATAAAAATTGATAAGTTCATGAAAACAATTACTGGTAAATTAGATAGCACAATGAACAAGAGGCACTAATATAGTAGGAGCCATTCAGTGCATTCAATAAAGCCAAGTGCACTAGATTGTGCAAATAAAATTCTATTGTATGGTGGCAATTGTATGATGATGTGATGATTAACATTGGATTTACAGTTTTTAAAGACTTTTCCCCTACATCACACTCTTGTATGGTGTTGCAAGAGGTCATGAAAAAATCCCACTGCAAGGACATATCTGACTACAAATTATCAGAATGAAATTGGGATCAAGGTTCAGGTATGTGAAATGATGGCAAGTGTAACCACTGGAAAGAGATTTCTTTTTTTAAAAAAATGCCCTGAGACATTTATTATGAGGCATCATGTCTTAACCTTAGACACATAGACTCAAGTCAGCACGCTAGGACTGTCTTCCCATCTACACACAGCCAGTTCAATTAATTTGAATGACAGCAGTTTCCATAATTTTGTTTTGAGTTAAATAGAGCAACAGCATCCAAGAGAAGGAAACTATGTAAAATGCCACGTTTAACTTTTAAACGATCAGTGTTGAAAGTAAAAAGCTGGTTCTAATATATTTATTTATTGCATTTGTATCCTGCCCTGTTTCCCACGAGCTCAATGCCTTTTAGCCTCCAGGCCACTCTACTGAGATATGTTAGGCTGGTCACACAGTAAACTGTATTACAAGTGAGGTTTTTAACCCTGTATTTTGCATGCCCAGTCCCAACACTCTAGCCAACGTACTGCTCTAACTTTATTCTAGAACACATTTTTTCAGACACGGTTGACTCCCCCAACTATCCAACTTGATGTTACTTTGATGCATTGTTGCCCGACTGGGACATTTTTCCTTCAATAACAACAATTAATTGTCATTAGCATCTAAAAGACATGACACAAAAGGAAAAGGGATGGAGAAGGAGCAGGGAAAAAGCAAGCTTCGAAACTGTGGCTGTGGGCACACTTGTTGCTTCAAAAGCAGCCATAATGGTTTTGAAATGATTTAAAACTATTGTTGTTTTTGAATTGATTGCTATTGGTGTCATTTGCATTTTTGTGTTATTATAAGCCACTTTCAGCATATTTATATGGAAAACTGGCATATAAATTCAAGTAACAAACCAATAACAAACAAACACTACCCTCCTCTGGCCACACCTCCCTTCCCCACTGCTGTCTTCAGACCTTTCAGAACTGTCCACAGCAAAGCATTGGGCCAATCACTGTCTCTGCCTGAGCCTGCAGCAAAGCGTTTCCATTGGCCACACCTGGAAGACACAGAGATTGTTCTATGAATCAGTTGGGAAACTTACCTGAGACTGAATATTTTTTTAAAAAGCACTGGAGCTTATCCGAGATTTTAAGAGTAAAAAGGGGTGGAGTTTGATTAGTGTTGTGTGCCCCCACTTTGAGAAAAGAGATGCACTGGAACCAGCACAACAATAAGTGTGTCTCTACCCTAATTGTTAGTTAAAATCGCTCATACCAAACAGCAGGAATGAAGAAATTTGGAGAGGAACCAAACATTGCTGAACTTTCAGCAGAGCCAATGGAGAGGCCATGCAGTTTATCTCCCTCCACCCTCCTATGGCTTGATGGAGAAGCTGCTGCTGAATGCTGAAGGAAAGCCTTCAAAATTATTGATATTATATTAATTTATATTTTGATTTAAATGTTGTGACTCAGATACCCATGATTCTACCGTGAATGCAATAATGTCAATTACATCTTGCAGTGACTCTTAGAGTCTAGATTGTCCATAATTTGCTATAATCTCTAACATCTTTTAGACATTTTAACATCTTGTGGGACTGTGTGGGTGAACGAGTGCCCTTTTTCCTCCCTAGTGGTGCTACCCACCCTTCCTTTGCCCTTGTAATCTTGGTGATTGAGGGTGGACGATGACAAGATCCGGGAGACACAGAATTTGGAGCTGGGAGACGAGTGTGGCCACTTACCTTCTCTGCTGTTGTTGTTGCGGTGTTTCTCGCTTGTGCCTCTTTGCTGCCGCCGTTGCGGTTGTGCTCTCCGCCGCTTGTGTTGGTTTGCTGGCGTCGTGGTTGCTGTGGTCCATGTTTCCCGCTGCGGACTGTGCTTTTCTGCCGCTGCCTCCGCCACTCCGTCGCCGCCGTTGCTGTGCCCCCGTTGCCGCTGCTGCTGCTGTGCTTTGGGTTCTCCGCCGCGGCTTGGGTCGTTCTTGCCACCCTGTTGCTGCTGTGGCCTGTGCTTCCCGGGTGGTCTGTGCCTTCTCCCCGCCGCCGCCGTTTGCGGCCTGCGCTTCCTGCCGCAGTCTGCGCCTCTTCTGTCGCCGCTGCAGCTTGTGTTGTCCTTGCCGCTGTTGCAGTGCCCGGCACTCCTCGCTGCGGCTCGTGTCTTCTTGCCGCCACTGTGGTCCGTGTCATTTTTGCTGCCCGCCGCCGCCGCTGTGGCCGGCGCCTCCCGCTGTGGCTGGTGCATTTTCATTGCTGCTGTTGCGGCCTGCACTCTCCGCTGCGGCCTGTGCCTCTCCGCCGCTGCCGCCGCTTGGTTGCCTCCGAGGGCGGCATTCTTTTGGCGGTTCTGGGGGCGCTTTTTGTCCGGGCGAGGGAGTGGCTGGCGGTGGGTGTGGTGTGACGTTGCCCGCTGTGTCTTCGGCATTTTTGGCCATAGTGGAGAGAGGGAAGGGCAGTGGCATTAGCAATCTGGTCCGATGTACTCTCCATTGGCCACGACAGAGAAACAAGACTCGAGAAGGGGGACGAGATCACGGCATTTTGGCTGCTCTGGCCGCGACGGGAGGCAAGAAGAAGAGGTCCATCGACTGCAGGTGAACCAACCCAACTCCACTTCGGACCAAGAGAACACGGGCACTTTTTATATTTTATTGGGGTGGGGGCCTGCCTGATCGGCAGACAGAGAGAGGGACATGTATAGACCAGAGGGGACTGCTGTGGGAGAGGTGGGGAGCCATGACATTATAAGTCTAGGCGGCAGATCCTGGAGAGGTATGGGTGGCAGGCCACGCCAGTTTAGGGGAACAAGGGATAGATGCATTATACCCATCCCCTGTTCCGGGCCTGTCCACAACCAGAAGATAACTGGGGGATATAAGACTCCATCCAACTTTTGACTGCTGTTGTGCAATGCCAGGTCTGTAGTTCAGAAAACATCGCTCATCCACGATCTTATCCTGGATGAGAACGCAGACCTGGTGTGTATTACGGAGACCTGGCTGAATGAGGCCTCAGCTCCCATACTTGAGGCCATGTGCCCAGCTGGTTTCCAATACGCACAGCAGCCAAGGATTGGTAGGCGGCGAGGGGGAGTGGCAGTTATCTATCGGGAGTCCTTGGTTTTCACCAGACCCCCTCTCCACGAGAGCAAGTTTGTTGATTGTATGTACTGGAGGTTGGGCCCAAAGGGCAGTTTAGGGATTCTGCTTGTGTACTGCCCACCCCGCTGTATGGCAGACTCCCTGACCGAGGTGCTCGAGGTGGTCTCGGGTGTGCGGCTGCTCCCCCCCAACCTATTGGTTTTGGGGGACTTCAATGTGCACGCTGAGACCACTCTCACGGGAGCCCCTCAGGATTTCATTGAAACCATGACTTCTTGGGAACTGCACCTAAGTAATATAGGCCCCACCCATGTAGCTGGTCATACTATTGACCTTGTGTTTGTCTCGGGAGAGGAGGGAAGTGTTCTGAAAATGGGGACTGTTTCTTCTAACCCCATGTCATGGTCAGATCACTATCTGGTGACTATGGATCTCTCAATGCCACATACCCTCTGCAGGGGACAAGGACCGATTAGGATGGTCCGCCCCAGACACCTGATGGAGCCTAATGGATTCTTGAAGGCGCTGGGTGATTTGGAGCTCAGTGAAGGATGCCCGGTCGAGACCCTGGTGGTGGAATGGAATAGGGAGATCACTAGGGCGATAGACCGGGTGGCTCCGAAACGTCCTCTCCCCCTGAATAGAACTCAGACTGCACCCTGGTATACACCACAGTTGCGGGGTCTGAGACAGGAGGTGAGACGACTAGAACGCCAGTGGCAGAAATCTCGCACTGAAGACGATTGGATACTGGTGAGAGCGGCAATAGCAGCCTACCAGTTGGCAACAAAGGCAGCAAAGAGGCAATTCTTTGCTGCCTCTATTGCGTCAGCAGAGTGTTGTCCCAGGAGGTTGTTCCAAGTGGTCCGAAGCCTGGTCGGTCCAGCTGCTCAGGAACCCATGGAGCACTCCAAAGCCTCCTGTGACACATTTGCGAAACACTTTGCCGATAAAATCGAGCACCTGAAGAGCATGATTCCGTATGCCGTGGTTACAGGCAGTGGGCCAGAGTCGGCCAGTTGCATTCCAGTCTGTTGGGATCGGTTTCAGCCTCTTCCCTCTGAGGAAGTGGACAAGGTGCTCTCTACTGTGAAGCCAGCCACTTGTTTGCTTGATCCTTGCCCTTCATGGCTCATTATGAGCTGCAAAGAAAGACTGAGCAAAGGGATCAAGGCAGTGGTAAATGCGTCCTTGGAAGAGGGTGCAATGCCATCAGCCCTCAAGGAGGCAGTGATAAAGCCCATCTTGAAAAAGTCCTCCTTGGATCCCCAAGAGTTGAATAACTTCCGCCCAGTCTCTAATTTACCATTCTTGGGCAAGGTGATTGAGCGAGTGGTGGCTAAACAGTTACAGACACACTTGGATGAAGCAGATTACTTAGATCCTTTCCAATCGGGCTTCAGGACTGGACACGGAACTGAAACAGCCTTCGTCGCTCTGGTGGATGATATGAGGAGGGCGTTGGATAGGGGAGAATACACATTCCTCGTCCTGCTGGATCTCTCAGCGGCTTTCAATACCGTTGACCACAGTATTCTTTTAAACCGCCTGGAGGGATTGGGAATAGGGGGCACTGTTTTACGGTGGTTCTGTTCCTATCTCTCCGGTAGGCATCAACGGGTAACATTGGGGGATGAGGTTTCAGACCATTGGCCTCTCAATTGCGGAGTGCCACAGGGTTCTATCCTCTCCCCCATGCTATTCAACATCTATGTGAAACCACTGGGAGCCATCATCAGGAGTTTGGGGCTGCAGTGTCACCAATATGCGGATGACACTCAGCTCTATCTCTCATTTAAGTCCTCACCAGAGTTGGCTGTGAATACCTTGTCCAAATGCCTGGAGTCCGTAAGTGGATGGATGGGAGAGAACAGGCTGAGGCTAAATCCCGACAAGACCGAGGTGTTGCTTGTGGGTGATAAGAGAAGGTTGGGAGATTTAGACTTGGTGCTTAATGGGGTGAGATTACCCCTGAAGGACCAGGTCTGCAGCCTAGGGGTCATTCTTGACTCCCAGCTGTCCATGGAGGCTCAAGTTTTGGCAGTGAGCCGGGCAGCTTGGTACCAATTACACCTGATACAGAGGCTGCGACCCTACCTTCCTGTACATCTGCTCCCACGAGTGATACATGCCCTGGTCTCCTCTCGCTTAGACTACTGTAATGTGCTCTACGTGGGGTTACCCTTGAAAACGGTACGGAAATTGCAGCTGGTACAGAATGCAGCGGCACGCTTGATAAAGCAGAGCCGTCGCCGGGATCATATCACCCCAGTGTTGGTAGACCTACACTGGTTACCAGTTGTTTACTGAGCCCAATTCAAGGTGTTGGTATTGACCTTTAAAACCCTATACGGTTTCGGCCCAGTTTATCTGAAGGAACGCCTCCAGTATCACCAATTATGCCGCCAAACAAGATCAGCCTCACAAGACCTTCTCTCGGTCCCACCGGTCAAAACAGCTAGGCTGGTGCGGACCAGAGAGAGGGCATTTTCGATTGTGGCCCCCACCCTCTGGAACTCGCTTCCATTAGTCCTTTGACATGCCTCCTCCCTGATGGGTTTTCGCTGAGCCTTAAAAACCTGGCTATTCAGGCAGGCCTATGGGATTTCTGGGGTGGACTAGTTTTATGGATATTAATTGAAGGATGGTTTTAGATGAATTGATGTTATGGTTTGTTGATTGTATATTGATTTATATATTGTATTTTGCATTGCTGTAAGTTGCCTAGAGTGTCCGTTCACTCGGACAGATAGGCGACTAACAAATAAAATTTTATTATTTTATTATTATTATTATTAGGTAAAAAGATTACTTGCAAGCATATTGTTTCTGGAATGGTAGTGTGAACATAGCAACATGCTTTATCACTTTATACTTTCACAGAGAAGACATAGCAGCATCTGATTTTTTTTATTAATTAAAATAGGGCAATTAACACATTTTCTCCATGTGAAAATGAGATGATGAGACATGGAAATTATACTACTGCAAACACAAATGGCCTGTAGCTACAGAATCATAGGTATCAGCAAATCCTCCCCCTCCCAGTCATATTGTGCAGCAGAACTGTGTGAATAAAGGTTATCACATAGCAAATTACCAACCTTCATGTCATTGGTAGGCCTGTGTACATTCACCAAAATATCATATTCCATTAATAATTATTAGAAGGTACATTCCACACCAGGTGCCAGTTCAAATTGCAGAAATTAAAAGAGGAGGAAAACTGAAAGTTGTATAGGAACATTATTTTATTAAAGGACCAATGCATTTCACATCAAGACTCTTCCCTTGGGGTCTTTGGTGCTCGATATAGAACCTATGCTATTAAAGACTAATAAAACAATATTTTATACATTGTGTTCCTTATGTAGTTTGCTGTTGTTTAATTTGTATCATTTTATAGGCTTTGACATAGTACTTTTTTGAAGTAAAAATCCAGATATATTGTTTTAAGGATAAAGCATATTCAAAATTATGCTTTTACGACATTCTAAGTGGATTATCATTATTATTATTTATTCCTATTAAATGTATGCATTGCCTTATATCGAAATGTCTTAAAGTGACTTACATAGTAAACAATTAAATATTAAACCATACAACAACGATAACTAAAAGTGACCAAACAAAACATCCATACAAATACACATTTCCCACCATAAAATTATCGTCGTAAGTGACCACCATAAAACAGCAAGCACCTAAAAACCAGCCACTGAGAGAATGAAAGAGATTTACATTCACATGCTTAAGTGTATAAAGAAATGTTAGCCTGATGCTGAAAAGATGTTAGACTTGGAGCCGGGTGTACCTCCCTGGGAAAAGCATTCCAAAGACAGGGACCCACTGCAGAAAAGACCCTTCTGTGCGTAGATATCCTCACCTCCCTTGCAGGGGATACTTGGAGAAGGACCTCTGAAGATGACTTGATGGTCCTGTCAGGCTTATATAGCAAAAAACACTATATAAAGTAAGTTGTATAAGACTTTAAAGAACAAAACCAAAACTTTGGATTTCACCCAGAAACCAACCAGAAGCCAACGCGGATGGATCTCCTGATCTCAGTTATAAGCCTGGCTGCCCAACTATGCACCTTTGTATCTTTGTTTCCTTGTAGCTCTAGATTCAAAATGCATGAAGCCAGGGGCTCGCAAACTGCAGAGTGGTCTGTGAGCTTCGTTCAGGTGGTCAGCAGTGTATCTGTGAAGAGGATTTATAATTTGAATTCTATGGATTGAATTCAAATTGTAACACAATATAAGGAAGATAACGATATGAGAAACGAAGCAATAAAATACAATTGCCATAAGTCATAGTTGACTTGAAGACACATAACAATAACAAAACAAATCATACAGCATCTAGCACAGTGCATTACAATTGCTACAACAGGCAGAGAGTGGTCCATCAAGATCTTCAGCAAATGTTTAAATAGTGTGTGGGTAAAAATAGTTTGGAAAGCAATGTATTAGGCATTTAATAAATCAATTCTGGTGCACTCTTGAGGTTTCCTCCTCCCTTCCTTCCTCACCCTTCCAGGTTCAAATTCTACAAATTCTACAGCCATGAGAGTGTGGATTTTTCACATTCCGCAGTGTTAAATTGAAAATATGCCCCTATGCCATTCTCATGCTTCCCATAAGCTCACTTCAAAACAAAACCTTAGAAATCTTATAGTCCTGAAATCAGAAATGCTTGCTTAACAACCCAGTACATTTTCATGGAGATAAACAAAACAGTCAGAAAGAATCGAGAGTTCAAAGTATAAAAAAGAGAAAAAAGAACCCTTTTCTCTCAGAGTTCTCATAATCTGTTGAAATTCATTAAAAATCAGCCATGTTCACAGAGTACCTGTACTCCTTCTGACCTTGCCCCATACTCTGACCTTCATCTTCTCTTAAGTTTAAAACTTAAAAAAAAATGCCTGGATGATATTTAATTAATTTCATAAATTTTGCATTGAACTGAATGATAATGTCGGACATGCGCTGTAAAAACCAATTGTCAATGTTCTAAGAGCCAGACTCACAGCTGCTTGGCTTGCCTAATCAGGGGGCCACACCTACACCAGACTTTGATTTCACTTGAGACAGTCATGGCTTCCCTCAGAGAAGTATAGTTTCCTGGGAAGTGTAGTTTATGAAGAGTGCTGAGAGGAGACTCCTATTCCCCTGAGAGAGCTCCAGTGGACAGCATGGTTTAACAGTCAGCTGCTCCAATTGAAGCTCTGTGAGCAACTCTCAGCAACCTTCACTAACTACACTTCCCAGAATCTTTTGATAGAAGCCATGACTGTCCAAAGTGAAATAAAGGTATGGTGTGGATGTGGCCAGGGACAGCTTTGGTTTAAATTTGGATGAGAGGCTACATGTGCCTGCTATAGAATAAAAAGGTGGGGGAAACCCTGAAAAAGAATGATACTGTTCACAATGTTTACCTTTTGGAAAGGAAAGGGGCTTCCCCTCTACTCAGTGCCCAACCACCCAATCTCCTCCCCTCCCCCACCCCTCCCTGCCCCTCACCCGGGTCAATGTTGGACTATGACCTGGGAGACCAGGGTTCGAATCCCTACACAGCCATGAAACTCACTGGGTGACCTTGGGCCAGTCACTGCCTCTCAGCCTCAGAGGAAGGCAATTGTAAAATCACCTCTGAATACTGTTTACCATGAAAACCCTATTCATAGGGTCACCATAAGTCAGGATTGCCTTGAAGGCAGTCCATTTCTATTTTCAAACATGACTGCACAGAAATAAATCTCACTGAACTCAAAATGTATGCAACTGATCAAACCCACCCTCCTTTCTGCTCCCTCCTATCCCCTCCCTCTTGCCCCTTCCCTCCCCTCCCCCTCTTACCCCCTCCCCTCCCCTTCCCCATGGTCAGTTTTAGCTATCTTAAGCATGATTGCACGGGAGTAAATACCATTGAATTCAATAAGCCCCTTCCTTTGCCCTCCGTCTCCAATCCTCTCCTTCCCCTTCCCCTCCTTCCACTCCCCTTCCTTTCTCCTTCCCTCTCCTCTCCTGTCCCCCTGCTCCTCTCCCAGGCTCAGTTTTACCTATCCTAACCATGATTACATAGAAGTAAATCCCATTGAACTCAATAAGTATGAAATGATCAGACCTGCCTTATCCCTCCCCCTCCTTCCTGCTCCCATCCCCTTCCTCCTCTCTGCCCTTCCTTCCTTCCCTCCCTCCTCCTCCTCCCCTCCCCATCCCCTGTGGTCAGTTTCCCATATCCTAAGCATGATTGCAGGGGAGTAAATCCCACTGAACTCAATAAGCATGCAAATGATCAACCCATTCTCAGCAAACTTGCACAGGATCCCATTTCTTACCTACCGGATTAAAAAGTAGAGAAATTCACTAATAGGAAAAAAAAACCTTGTGGTTTAAGAATGTACCTATAGCCAACAGATATTTCTATCAAACTTTAAAAAGCAGGGAAATTGGGCAGCTATAGTGAATGCACCAGGGGATGCAGGGGAAGGACAGGTTTGATGCAAACACCATTTGGGTTGGTCTTTCACAGTCCAATTCACTTCCTGTGAAGCTTAGAAGAATTTGGTAACATGTGCCTCTGGGCATACGGTGAGTGGTGGCAACACCTGCAATCAGCCCAAATAAATAGAAACAAGATGTGCTGTGCTGATCTTGTTTTAGCAGGGAGAAAGCAACATTATTAAGACAGTTGACATAGTTCAGATAGTCACTTTAAATATGTCTGATTTACTTTGCAATTTTAGTGAAGTTTCCTGTAGGAAATCATTTTCTTTTGCTTCTGTTTCTGTGAATATGGAAGGACAGCAACACTTTGCAAAATTTACACTAGAAAAACTCCAAAAATTGTGGAATAATGGCACTGACTATGCTGCAAAATACATTTTCAGTGGACGTGAGGAGTGTCTCAGTTTGCACAAGATAAAAGAGTGGGAGCTGAAATATATTCTAGCAGAATTCTAGGTGTGCTCTATGTTATTAATTGACCATGCCCACCTTGCCTTAAATGAAGTGGTTTAAACATAGCAGGCTGAAAACATGCATCTTGGGCAGGCCAAGTTTGTTTTTTCCAACACCTCGAGTCATTGCTGAAGTAGCAACGTATTGTAATTAGTCTGATTTTACATCAAACTCCAGTTTCAGATTCAACTGTTAATGCACCCAAAATATAAATAGAACATAACCTCCAATTTGAAACACAAAAGGCTGTCTTCAACATCATATGACACTGACCAATAAAAAGGCTTTGAAATTAATAAAAATAAATTTCACACAGGTTTCTAGGATGAATAATGAGAAAAATAAGATTTTCTAGATTAGAGTATCTGTAGAAACAATAGTAACACAGGAATGAAGCAATGTAAGAAGAACGCCAAGAAATTACAAAAATTTAATTCTCCATCTTTGGAGATGGCAGGTATTGCCACTATTCACCATATGCTCAGAGGCACATGTTACCAAATCCTTCCAAACTACACAGGAAGTGGATTGGACTGTGAAAGACCAACCCAAATGGTGTTTGCAGTTTGACGAATGTGTAGGGCAGTCCAATATTTGAGAGAGGAGGTCAGGTCTCCTGCTCCCCTAGTGCATTCACTATAGCTGCCCAATTTCCCTGCTTTTTAACGTTTGATAGAAATATCTGTGGGCTATAGGTACGTTCTTAAACCGCAAGATTTTTTGCCTATTAGTGAATTAACAACGTTCCAGGGAACTGGATTCATCTTGGACTTTCACCATGTTTACTTCTTTAAGATCTTTAACTCACATTCCCCTGAAGACTCATTTTAGAAATGTTGCTTTATAAAATGTCAAATTATTAAGTGTACTACTAAAGCAACTGTCTACTTATCTTTGCTGCTTTAATTGAAGCCTCTTACATTGATTCTGGTAGATGCTCAGGTTGCAACTTTGGAAATCTGAAAGAAGGAAGTTTCAGAAAAGTAAGCATCCTTCCAACATGCTGTTACAACTTGTATTTGATTAGACCACCAAGAGGCCACCCGTAGATAGGATATCAGGGAGATGTTACGCACTGAGGGCATCTAGAATAGTGCAAAAATAGAGAAAAGGTCTGTTATAATCTTCAATTGTAGGTTAATAAGTAATTTGCCCAGACTTTTTTCTCCTTGTGTTAATTTGAAGACTTCAGTGACTAGGGCAAATTGTTTATTCTCCAACATATGTTTAGTGACAGTAACAAATTAACCTGCAATTAAAGAATACAACAGAAAAACTCCTCTATATAATGTGACTGACCTAATTCATCCAACCAGTGATCCAAAAGTGTGGCTGTTTTAAAACCCAACCATGTAGGTGCTGCACCAAAACTCTTCGGGTGGATCAGTTTCCAACATAACCTAGCTAAATTCAGCCTTGGCAGTGCCATATGCATAGCTGGATTTGGCCAAATTGCATGTGAAGGCCACTCACACACTTTCACATATGATACAACACCCAACTATTGCCTTATGTTACTAAAGAGCTTGGATCTACACAGGAACTCTGTGCATCTCTTGGAATTATGTGTCTGTTTTGGTTTGCTCTGGGGAATGAGTGCAGCACTATTCCAAATGAATCAGAGGAAGCTGCCATTGTTTATTTATTTATTAGATGTTTATCCCACCGTTCCTCTCAAAGGAACTAAGGGCATCAAAACTGTAAAACAACAAGAGGGGAAACAACCCTGAACCTATTCTTAAGTAGCACCCAGGACCTGGTGTGGGATGCAAGTATTATTGAACAGAATGGGAACAGTGACCATAGTGCTATCAGATTTAATATATATTTAAATGGACATTTGCCAAGAAAATGCAACACAGTCACATTTGATTTCAAAAGAGAACACTTCCCCCAAATGAGGGGATTCAGTAAAATCGAAGGTGAAAGGCAAAGTCAAGAGGATCAAATCTTTCCAGAATGCTTTTGGGGGTTGTTCAAACCTACAATGACAGAAGCTCAGCTAGTATGTACACTGCAGACTGGGACAGGTACCAAGGGAGATGCCAGTGTAGTTAACAAGCAGTCATGGAAATTGTTAGTGGCAAGAAGGTTTCTGTTAGAAAATGGAAAGCTTGTGCAATGAGGAGAAGAAAAGGAGCACAAACTTTGGCACAAGAAATGGAAGCAGACAATAAGGGATGGGAAAAAGAGAGAGAGCAGAAGAATTCAGAGTACATTGCTAAAAACATAAGGACCAACAAAAAAAAATATTTAAATACATTAGTGGTAGGAAACCACCACTAGGGTGGTGGTTGGACCCTTGGATGACAAGGAGTGTTAATGGAGGAAAGGGAGACTGCAGGGAAGCTGAATGAATTCTTTGCATCTGTCTTTCACAGCAGAGGATGTAGGGCAGATCAGGTGCCTGAACTAACCTTCTTGAGAAGGGTGTGTGAGGAACTGAGGCAAATAGTGGTGATAAAGAACTGAAGTTCTAGGCATTATGTAGAAAAAATGGATAAACCATGGGGTCCGGATGGTATCCATCTGAGAGTTGTTAAAGGACTCAAATATGTAATTGCTGATCTTCTAACAAAAATATGTAACTTGTCCCTGTGATCAACCTCTACACCTGAGGACTTGAAAGAAGAGGGCAGTATAGCACCATTTTCAAAAAGGAATCAAGGGGAAATCTGGAAAACAACCGGCTGACTAGCTTGATATCTGTTCTAGAAAACCGACAGAAAATATTATTAGGAGTAGAATTACCAAGCATGTAGGAGGACAAGTTTTGCTGAAACAGAACTGGAATGGCTTATGCAAGCATAAGGCCTGCCTCACTAATCTTTTAGGGCAGGGTGGGGAACTTTTTTCAGCCCAAGGGCTGCATTCCCTTCTTGGCAACCTTTGGAGGGGGGAGTCACATGCCATTGGTTGGAGGGGCCAGAAACAAAAGTGGGCAGAGCAACCAATGTAAATATTTACGTTTGCACAGTAGGCTAATTTCTGTACACACTCAAACACCCCTCTTTATGCTCCAGACACTCAAGAGGCATTATCAGAGTTCGAAGACACATTTCAGCCTGGCAAAAACACTTGGGAGTGCAAAGCTGTGCCAGTGAGAGGTGTGGCCTAGGAGTGGTCGTTCTCCCAAAAGGACAGAGGTTCCTTTTTGGATTCAGGTAAGCAATGAAAGAAACACCAATGTGTTCTTTAATAGGCTTTATACCAATCAAATATCCTCACAACAAATACTTTCAAAGTTGTTGTCCAGGGAATTTCCCCAAATGAAAAATGGGAATGGACTGCCTTCAAGTTGATCCCAACTTATGGCTACCCTATGACTAGGGTTTTCATGGAAAGCGGTATTCAGAGGCAGGGCCGGTTCTAAAGGGCGGCCAGGTGGGGCACTGGCCCGAGGGCCCCTGGAACTACAGGAGGCCCTCCGCTCTCCTTCCACGATTCACGGAAGCATCCGCTGACCTCCACCCCCCTGGTTTACCTACCTTTTTGTTGTTTTTTGCTGCGCGCAGATTTGTCATCAATTAAGATGGCAGCCGAGGTTTCCTTAAGGGGCTGAAGCCTCTGCCGCCATCTTTGCTGGTACACACACGCATTGCTGCCATCAACAAAGAAGGCAGCAGAGGCTTCAGCCCATTCGGGAAACCTCGGCCGCCATCTTAATTGATGGCAAACCTGTGTGCGCCGCAAAAAACAATGGAAAGGTAGGTGAAGCGTGGGGCTAGCGAGGGGATGGCAGGTGGCGCGGAAGCTCCTGTCTTGCAGAGGGGCCCAGGGCAGGCTGGTACCCAAGGGCCCCGGCATGCCTGGGGCCGGCCTTGTTCAGAGGGGGTTTACCATTGCCTTCCTCTGAGGCTAGTCCTCCCCAGCTGGCTAGGGCCTGCTCAGCTTGCCACAGCTGCACAAGCCAGCCCCTTCCCTTGTCCGCAACTGCCAGCTGGGGGGCAACTGGGCTCCTTGGACTATGCAGCTTGCCCACGGCTGCACAGGTAGCTGGGCATGTAACAGAGGTGTATTTAGGGAAAAGGCAATAGCTCAGTAGAGCATCTGCAGAAGGTCCCACATCCAATCCCTGGCATCTCCAGGCAAGATTAGAAACACTGTATATTCTACCTGAAACCCGAGAGCTTCTGCCAGTCTATATATATATAGTACTGAGCTAGATGGACCAATGGTATGTTCCTATAATGAACCTTTAGATCATCTATTTGCAAAGCCTAATTAAGTCCCCAAAACCATTGCTATAAATACACACCCTTATTAAATTAACATAACAAAGGGGTATCTGTGATGTTCCTATATTAATGTATATATGGTAAGTGTTGTTGTTTTAGAAGATACATGGTAAGTGGAGTGAAAGAGGAGGGGGAGTGAATGGGCAGTAGAATGCGAGATGATTGGCTGAGTTTTTAAAATGGCTGAATGTATAAAAGGAAGAGTGAGAGTGGAATCAGGGGGGGAGAAGAGAAAGAGTGGATTGCTTGGTGGGGTTTAGAGAGTTGTTTGTCAGGAGAGAGTGGAGAAGGAGGGGGGTGGAGTTCGGATTAGTATTGAGTAAAACCATATGCTTATGTGCCTTAAGAAGAAATCTTGTTAATCTTGTTAGCTTTGTTATCTGTAATAAATACTTCATTTGGTTTACCAAAGGCCTGATCCTTGGCTGGGGTTTCACAGACCAGAAGGGAGGGTAAGGTAATGACCAAGGCTGAAGGGGAACTGTAACAAATGGTGGCAGCGGTGAAGATAATAACAATACCAGTATTCAGAGTCTCTGGGAATACTAGTATTGGGACGTTACTGGTGGTTGCCTAGCAGGGGAATCTGTTGAGATCTGTGCTAGAGCGGATAGGTAAACCATAAGAGAGTGCGGTCTGGACTGGTGGAGTCCCTGGTGGTGCCTAGAGACAGGCAGTAACCACGAGCAGGTAGGAACCTGACAGGGAGAGCCAGGGAAGGACGCATCACATGTGGTGTCAGTAGCGGTGGGATACGAACAACAGAGAATCCAGATACAGTGGTGTGGCAAACAGAAATAACAAAACAAGATTTCTTGTGAGAGTGACTGGCAAAGAGTGTGTGGCAAAGAGTGAGTGACCTCAAACACCATGGCTGAATATATAAAAATGAAAAGAGAGGAGCTGGTGGAGAAGTGCATAACATTCAATTTACCTCACAAGGGTAAAGGGGTAGATGAATTGAGGGTAGCACTTATAGGATTTGCTACTGCCCAGCAAAAACAACCTGTCAGAGAGGAAACCCCAGAAGGGTGCTCAAGTAATCCTGACTATATAGAGTATTTAAGAGAGAAGTTAAGATGGGAACGTGAGGAAAAAGATAAGGACAGAGAGATTGCAATGGTGAAAGTGAGAATGGAGGTGGAGGAGAAGGAAAAGCAACATGTGTTGGAAACTGAGAAGTTGAAGATGGAAGCTGAGAGAATGAGATTGGGGTTTGAGGAGAGGGAGAAGCAACGAGCAGTGGATGCCGAATTATAAGTAGAAAAGTTAAAATTTGAAAGAGAGAAGTTTCATTCTGATGAAACAAGAAAGGACAGAGATGGAGCAAAAATAAAAATTACTCCAAAGGACTTTGCTGTCTATGAGCCTGGTCAAGATCCTCAAATTTACCTCAGCACCTTTGAAAAAGCAGCTCAGTTGTGGGGGCTACCTGAAGATAAATACATGCAGTATTTATCAAATCTGATTAAAGGGGAATTGGCTGAGGTATACCAATATTTCCCCTCAGACAGGCCCGTCACCTATGCTGAATTCAAAGAAGCAGTGTTTAAAAGATTCAGACTGGGGCCTGATTATTTTAGAAAGCTTTTCAGAAATTGCCAGATACAGACAGGGAGGTCTTTTGTGGAACTGGGAGCAAAGTTGATGGATATATTTGGAAAGTGGATGAGTAGTGCCAAAGCTCAGTCAGTGAAAGAGGTGAAAAGCCTCATGATACTGGATCAATTATACCATCAGTTACCACCAGAAATAAGGCTCCTGGTCAAAGACCCTTCCCCTACATCTGTGCAGGAGGCCGCAGAGATGGCGGATCACTTCACCTCCAATAGAACTGGCTGGGTAGGGAAAACATCAAGAGAGTTTAAACCCAGACCATATAGTGCTGGCAGAAGGGATGTGGTACCACAGCGAGTGAGTCCTCCATTAAAATCTGAAGGGCACAGGACACCCCAGAGTGGATCTGTGTACCCTAAAAGTGAGGAGAAATTATGCTACAAATGTGGTAGACCAGGGCACCTACGTTTTCAATGTGAGGTTGCCAACCCCAGTAGTAATCCTGCTCAGACAAGGGCAGTGAAAACAGAGCCCAAGGCTTTAGAAACAGCGAAAAAGGTTCAGTTCTGCCAGATAAACTGGACAGAAGTAACAGACCTTGATTCAAGTCTGAGAGAGGAAGTGAGTGTACAAGGGGCAAATTATTGGGCATTGCTTGACACTGGTGCCACTCAGACGTTACTGAGGCCAGATTTAATAAAATCTGAAGAAATATTACCTCAGAAAACTGTGACTATCCAAGGAGTGAGGGGTCAACCAGAAAGTTTGCCTGTGGCCCTAGTGAAAATGGAATGAAGAGGCCGAAAGGGCCAATATAAAGTTGGTATTAATGCCCAGCAACAAGAACCAGTAATACTGGGAAGGGATGTAATGGGCGCCCAAGGAAAGATCTATGTAGTGACCAGACAGCAACTTGGAAGAGAAAAAGAAGCCATATTAAGGGGGGCTGAAACAAACAGGGTGGAATCTGTTAGCCAGCCTCAGGTCACCATAGCAACCACTAGCAGGCCTGGTGAAGGAGACAAAATGTATCAAGTGGTCTCTGGGGAAGAAGCAGAGCAATTCAGGGAAGAGCTGCATAAAGATATAAGTTTGAAGCAGATAAAGGAACAAGCGCTGACCCAACAGATTCCTTTCACTGACAAACTGAGGAATCAAGTTGTGTGTGAGAATGGGATTTTATATAGACTGTGGATGCCTGCTGAGAGAAAGGATGAATGTGAACCAGTGAAGCAATTGATAGTACCTAGCAAATACAGAACCAGATTGCTAGAGGTAGCCCACGATGTCCCATGTGCAGGACATCTGGGAATAAAAAAGACCAAGAGGAGATTGGCTGCACATTATTATTGGCCAAATATCTCCAAGGATGTAAAACAACATTGTCTATCTTGTGGAATATGCCAAAAGGTGGGAAAGAGTGGAGTAAAGACTAAGGCACCCTTAAAGCCCCTTCCTATAATTGGACAACCCTTTTATAGAGTGGGAATAGATTTGGTGGGCCCGTTTTCCAAACCCACAAGGCATGGCAAGAAATATCTAGTGGTGGTGGTGGATTTTGCCACCAGGTACCCAGACGCAGAAGCACTGAGATCTGTAGAAGCCCCTGTAGTGGCAGAGGCTTTATTAAAAATCTTTATGAGGCTGGGTTTCCCTCATGAAGTGCTGACGGATCAAGGCAGTGTATTCATGGGAGAAGTGATGCAATGTATGTGGAAATGTTGTGGTCTAAAACATCTAAAGACCACTACTTACCATCCCGCCACTAATGGGCTAACTGAGAGATTCAATGGGGTTTTGAAGGGCATGATAAGAAGCTATGTTCAAGATCACCCACAAGACTGGGATGAACGGTTGGGATGCTTCTTATTTGCATACAGAGAAGTCCCTCAGGAGTCAACAGGCTTCTCACCCTTTGAACTAATGTTTACTAGAAAAGTGAGGGGACCTTTGGAACTGCTAAAAAATTCATGGGAAGGAACTCTGGGAGAGTACAAAACTTCTGTAGTAGATTTTGTATTGGAATTCCGCAATAAATTAACATCAATGATGGAAGTAGTGAAAGAGAATTTGAGTCATGCACAGGAGAAGCAAAGTTACTGGTATGACAGAACAGCCAGAGAACGTGTGTATAATGTGGGAGATATGGTTATGGCGTTCATACCCAGGAAACATGACAAATTACAGGCTAACTGGGAAGGACCATATACCATCAGAGAAAGGCTTGACACAGTGACATATGTAATCACCACAGACCAATTAAACAAAAGCAAAGTGGTTCATGTAAATATGTTAAAGCCTTACCATACCAGGGATGCAAAGGTGTTGCAAGTTACCTTATTCCCTGAGGGAAGTGGGCCTGAACTTCCAGATTTGGTACAGGAAAGCAAAGACAAAGGAGGGGTAGATCAAGTGGAATGGTCAGAGGAGGTGAAGGAGGAAGTAAAAGAGGAGATTCTGAGAGTTTTGAAAACCTATAGGAATCTCTTTAGCAACAAACCTGGCCGAACCAGTATAGTTATACATTCCATTGATACTGGAGATCATGCCCCAATCAGATCTGTTCCGTACCGTGTGAATGGGAAAGTTTTGAATGAGATCAAAAAGGTGGAAGATATGCTGGAATTAGGAGTGATCAGGGAATCCATCAGTCCCTGGGCCTCAAGTATTGTCCTGGTTCCGAAAAAAGATGGAACGACAAGGTTTTGCATTGATTATCGTCTAATCAATAAAATTACTGTCCCAGATGCGTATCCTATGCCCAGGGTAGATGCAATGTTAGAGTTATTGGGGGCAGCAACCATTATCTCTACACTAGATCTCTGTAAAGGATTTTGGCAAATGGAACTAGACGAGAAATCCAGAGCCAAAACTGCCTTCAGTACACCAGATGGGTTATATGAGTTTGTGACCTTACCCATGGGACTAAGGAACTCACCAAGTTCATTTCAGAGGCTAGTCAATACTGTGTTGCGAGGCATGGCAGATTTTGCAGTGGCCTATATCGATGACGTGGCCATTTTTAGCAAGTCGGTGCCTGAGCATGTCCAACACCTGACAACAGTATTGGAGGCCTTAAGAAAAGCAGGCCTCACAATAAAAGCTAAGAAATGCCAGTTTGGACTAAAGGAAGTAATCTATTTAGGACATAAGGTGGGGAGTGGGAAAATCACCCCCTTATGGAGCAAGGTGGAGGCAATACAAGCGTGGCCGATCCCCTTAACCAAAAAACAAGTAAGGGCATTTCTGGGTGTGGCTGGATTTTATAGGAAGTTTGTGAGAAATTTTGGGGAAATAGCAACCCCCTTGCATGAATTAACAAAGAAGAAGTGTTCTGAGCGTGTGGTATGGACGGATGAATGTCAGAAGGCTTTTGATCTACTGAAGCAAGCCTTGTGCCAAGGACCCATATTAATAGCACCAGACTATGAGAAACCATTCATCGTGGCTACAGATGCGTCGGACCTGGCGCTGGGAGTCGTCTTGCTACAGGAGAGAGAAGGCACCAGACATCCAGTGGCGTATCTGAGTCGCAAGCTGATGCCGAGGGAGAAAAACTATTTGTCGGTCCAGAAGGAGTGCCTAGCGGTCGTGTGGGGACTGAACAAGTTGCGCCCATACGTGTGGGGACGAAGATTCACAGTGACTACGGATCATCGGGCCTTGTTATGGTTGCAGACTATGAAAAACCATAACACTATGCTGCAGAAGTGGTCCTGGGCCCTACAGGACTATCAAGTGGACTTCCAGTTCATAAAAGGCAAGGACAATGTACTGGCCGATGGACTTTCCAGGCAAGTGGCTGGGACTGCAGTGACATGACCAGACAGAGGAACAAAGAAAGACATTTTCCCCATAGAGACTTTTATTTGTTAACGCGACGTATAAATACTGGAACAGGAATAATACTCTGCTGTTGTTTAAGGGAGGGGAAATGTGATGTTCCTATATTAATGTATATATGGTAAGTGTTGTTGTTTTAGAAGATACATGGTAAGTGGAGTGAAAGAGGAGGGGGAGTGAATGGGCAGTAGAATGCTAGATGATTGGCTGAGTTTTTAAAATGGCTGAATGTATAAAAGGAAGAGTGAGAGTGGAATCAGGGGGGAGAAGAGAAAGAGTGGATTGCTTGGTGGGGTTTAGAGAGTTGTTTGTCAGGAGAGAGTGGAGAAGGAGGGGGGTGGAGTTCGGATTAGTATTGAGTAAAACCATATGCTTATGTGCCTTAAGAAGAAATCTTGTTAATCTTGTTAGCTTTGTTATCTGTAATAAATACTTCATTTGGTTTACCAAAGGCCTGATCCTTGGCTGGGGTTTCACAGACCAGAAGGGAGGGTAAGGTAATGACCAAGGCTGAAGGGGAACTGTAACAAATGGTGGCAGCGGTGAAGATAATAACAATACCAGTATTCAGAGTCTCTGGGAATACTAGTATTGGGACGTTACTGGTGGTTGCCTAGCAGGGGAATCTGTTGAGATCTGTGCTAGAGCGGATAGGTAAACCATAAGAGAGTGCGGTCCGGACTGGTGGAGTCCCTGGTGGTGCCTAGAGACAGGCAGTAACCACGAGCAGGTAGGAACCTGACAGGGAGAGCCAGGGAAGGACGCATCACAGTACCCTCCACTACTAGTTGGATAAAGTCTGAATTTTCATTTGTCTCCAATTTTCCCCACAAGGGACCCTCAGTCACCTGCTGGTTCTGATTTGCCAGAGATCCCTTGTGCCACTCTTGTGCCACTCTTCAGGGGAGAAAATGTATTGTGGTGTCTGCTGACAGTTCACAGTCTGTATCCTTTGTCATTTAATGACCCTTCTATCTAGGCTAAAATCAAGATGGCACAAGATCTGTGTTAAAGACAACACCTATTAGGAACTGCGTTTCCTATAAGTGGGCATCTCTCTCACACACAATTGTTCCGTCTTTCTCCCATGAGACTGCTCCATGCTTCACATCACTCTTTTTCAAGCCTGTTCTGATTCTGTTGATGCCTGTGGGAGCAAGACTTCTTCAGTCTAACTTAGACAGTGAATGTTTGCCTCCTCTCTCCAAATTCCTGCTTTTTTAAAATCATGTTTGTTGCTTTTCCCTCAGGATTAGTCTGGATTCTTGTGTCAAGCACAAGCCAGTGTCACCCAGAAGGAAAGCTTTTTCTGTTTTTAAACATTATCGAGAAGGGTCTGAGCAACTCAGGGTGGTGAGTGGACTCAATGGCAGGCTATGAAGGCTAGCATACTTTCAGCCACCCCATTGTTGCTTGAGCCTAGAAACTGTTTTTCTGGGTGTTTATTGACAGCTCACATGCTATCAGTGATATCCAGGTAGAGTAGCCACCCAAACAATCATGCTTAGCCTTTGGCAGTGATCCTGGTACCAGCCATGCCTGTTTCTTTACTGACCTTTCCTCAGGATGGGTGTGTGTGTGTGAGAGAGAGGGCGGGGTGTCAGCTGAGAGAACTGGGTTTAGTTTATGGCAAGTTCTGAAATAACAGCATGCTAACTTCTTCATAAACTGGAATTCTCTAACCGCTCTAATTGCTACTTCCAAGTTATAGTCCTGTATTTGTAATGAATCAGTGTCATTCACTAATAACAAAAAAATCTTGTTTGCTTGAACCTGCTCAAAATTCACAGGTGGTTTGCACCTCCTCAATAGACTCATATAACCTGCTCAATACCAAAAACGAATGACATCTTTCCCCCTGCATACATATAAACCTTTAAGAAAAAACTAATGAACTGAAGATATATAACTTTGGAAAAAAATGTGCTCATTAAATGCAGATAAGTCATGGATTTGAAAACCTCCAATTCTTCCTCCTCTTCATGCTTGTCTCTTAATTTGTTAATTTTTTAAAAAGTACTCCTTGCAAAATCATTAGCTCTTACGTCTCCTTTAACACTTGAAAGGTTAGAGCAACAGGAAAAGCGGGGTGCTTTAATTAAAGAATGAATTATTGATACTCTCTTTTAATTGATGGAGCTCTTCTGTTATTGTGCATGTTTATAGATATTTTATGGGAATCTATAATCAAAATCTCTCACACACAGTGAGTGCTTTAACTGCAGAGGCTAAAAGAAGGAAGGGACGATCATGTTCAGCCGTTTAATTTCAAGAACCATGTAAGTGTGGTTGCCATGGCAACAAGCCACTAATTGCCAACATAAAATCAAAATCAACCTTGACTGAATCCAGTGGCTTTGCCAAAATGGTAAAATCCTTTCTTAAAATGGTAACATTGTGTGATGTTTCCTGACCAATAACATTAAGAATTAGTGAAGGATGTCCACATCCAGTTTCCTAGCAGAGAGGGCCATACTTGGAATTCCAGGGTTTACAGATAATAGTAAAATTCAACCACTTCATGCCATGCTTTGATAGTAGATACCTCCCGTTATCAAGAGGATGGAGAGCGATTATTGCTGCTTTCTGAAGGATTTTGGCATCCTCAAACAAAGCAAAATACATGAGACAAATGAAAGACAGAAAGATGGCAACACATTTCCAGCAGGGGAGAAGCAAAACAAATCAAGGTGAGCATGAGAAAGGGTACTACCATCATAAATACCTCTGGCACTATCTTGTTAGGGAAGAATCTGAGATGCTTCTGGCTAGGACACTAAAGACCCTTTTGTGAAAGTGGTAAACAGTCAGAAATGCAACAATACTATTCAAAACTTCGCTAGTTTATTAGATCCTATTTTTTTGGGTGTGCATGTATGTGTTTAAAAAATCCTCAGCCAAGATTTTACCTTACACAGCCCAAAAGGCTGATTAGATCACCAGAAGTCAGAAAGAATATTTTGATAATACAGTGGCATGGAAACTCAATTTAACTATCAGAAATGGAAAGGAAGATGCTGAGAAAACTGTGCATTATACAGGACATCCTTTACATATTTTTGCCTGTTTTCATTCTTCTGCAACCATTTAGTTCCCACAGCTCTTTTCCAGGGCTCTAATTTACCAGGAGCTGTTTTCCTTCCACAGATCAGAGAAATAATTCAGTGAATGCTTCACTCTGTGGTCCCATCTAATGTAAAAGCATGTAATCTATTTTTTTCTTTATTGTGTTTTTTGTTTTCAGGAGAATGAAGACAAGCAGCTTCCTTGTTGTTCCGCTATAAGCCAGTGTTAGCATTCCCTTTTCACACTTATTGCCCATTACTGTATGAAGAATATATTGCAATGTGCTGTGAAGCTTAGTTTTAAATGCCAGTGAACATCCCCAGACAAAAAGGGAATGCAATGATCTTGATGGACAAATGGCAAGCCACTTAGAATACTGTGTATCAGTGGAAACATCTTAAATTGAGTAACTTGTTAGCATGTCATCTCATCTAGATTTATCTTAAAAGTAGAAATTTTAAAAATTGGCATTCCATTATAATGAGGTGTGCAACCTGTGACCCTCCAGTTGTTTTTGAATTCCAATTCCCCTTAGCCCTAGCAAGCATGATCAGTGGTTAGAGATGATGGGCGTTGTAGTCCAGCAACAACTGCAGGACAACAAGTTCCTCCATGCCGTGTTAAGAATCTTACCACTGGCTTTCATAACTCTTGTCAGAGGCAGTGAAAGACAGGCTAACATGTTATATGTAGGAATAGTGATTTGCCTTTATTAAAGTCATACAGATGTTCCAAAATGAAGCAAACCACCATGGATCTAACCACCTCATCACCTAACAGAAGAGGGCTAAGATCTGGATTCTTCATTTCTAAAAAGCAGCAGTACTGAAACCAGTACTATTCCCATTTCCTTGCTTCTACACCATTCTTAATAGACATCGATGCCTCTAACTTTCATTACTTTTCCATTAAAATAAATTTAAAAACTCTCAGTTATGCTAATGGCCATTGCTGCTTTGAGCGACAGTTCCAATCCAGAACTCACAACAATTGCCTTGCAGCATCAAGGTATGGCAAGCCCAGCATTTTGTTTCCAACCGTAGCAAACCAGATGCCTCTGGAAACTCTGAAAAGACAGCTAGGTCAGTTATGCCTTCCCTTGTTACTTGTCTGCTGCATCTGGTATTCAGAGGTATATTGCCTCTATTGGAAGGAGACAACATGAGCTGTCATGGCTTATGACCATTGGTATGCCTATCCTCAATGAATGCGTCCAATTATTTTATAAAACTTAGCTCAAGCTTTGTAGTGGATTACCACCTTCTGTAGTATTTAACTGTAAGCTTTCTGTGATGCATAACGGACCTCCTTTTGTTGGTCATGAACATATTACAAACCAACAGCATCCTCCTTGCTGAACTTCAGACACAAGACAAAGGCTTTTTTATTCAGCAGGCATTTAAGGTAGTGTTTCGTTTTATTATTATTATTATTATTTGATCTATATCCCGCCCTTCCTCCCAGCAGAAGCCCAGGGCAGCAAACAAAAGCACCAAAAACATTAAAACATCATAAAAACAAACTTTAAAACACATTAAAACAAAACATCTTCAAAAAGGTTACTTTAAAAAAGCTTTCAAAACATTTAAGATTAAAAATATTTTTAAAAAGAAGGTTTAGGAACATATTAAAAAGCAATTTCAACGCATACACAGACTGGGATAGGTCTCAACTTAAAAGGCTTGTTGAAAGAGGAAGGTCTTCGATAGGTGCCGAAAAAAACTAGAACCGTGAACTTGGCCCGGTAGCAAATGGGCAGCCAGTGCAATTCTTTCAGCAGCGGGGTGACATGTTGGCAATACCTGGGCCCAGTGAGCAGTCTCACTGCCGCATTTTGCACCAGCTGCAACTTCTGGACCAACCTCAAGGGTAGCCCTACATAGAGCGCATTACAGTAATCGAGCCTGGAGGTTACCAGTGCATGGACAACAGTGGTCAGGCTATCCCAGTCCAGAAATGGCTGCAGCTGTCTTTCTAGCCAAAGCTGGTAAACAGCACTCCTAGCCACTGAGGTCGCCTGGACCTCTAGTGACAAAGATGGATCCAGGAGCACCCCCAGACTACAGACCTTCTCTTTCAGAGGGAGTACGACCCCATCCAAAGCAGGAAACTGACCAATTATCCAAATTCAGGAACCACCAACCCACAGTGCCTCTGTCTTGCTAGGATTCAGACTTAATTTATTGGCCCTCAACCAGCCCACCACTGAGTCTAGGAAGCAGTCAAGGGCTTGCATGGCCTCTCCCGATTCATATGTTACAAAGAAATAGAGCTGGGTATGGCCAGCATACTGCTGACACCTCACCCCAGATCTCCTGATGACCACTCCCAAGGGCTTCATATAGATGTTAAACAGGAAGGGGGACAAGATGGTACTCTGCGGCACCCACAGCACAACTTCCAGGGGGGTGAAAGACAGTCACCACTCACCAAGTTGGCCCAGAAGGATACCATGGTTAATGGTATCAAAAGCCACTGAGACATCAAGTAAGAATAACAGGGTCGCACTCCCCCTGTCCTTCTCCCGATAAAGGTCATCCATCAGGACGAACAAGGTTGATTCAGTCCCATAACCAGGCCTGAACCCAGACAGGGATGGGTCAAGATAATCTGTTTCATCCAAGAGTACTTGCAATTGCTGCACCACAACCCTCTCAAACACATTCCCTAAAAAGGGGGCATTTGCGACCACTCGGTAGTTGTCACAAACCCATGGGTCCAGGGTGGGCTTTTTCAGGAGTGGTCGGATCACTGCCTCTTTCAAGGCGGCTAGAACCACTCCCTCCTGCAATGACGCACTGACCACACCTTGGATCCACTCGGTCAAACCACCTCAGCAAGCTTTAATAAGGCAAGAAAGGCAAGGGTCGAGAGGACACATTGCTAGCTGCATCGTTGCAAGCACCTTGTCTACATCATCAGGCCACATCAACTGAAATCGTTCCCAAGAGGTTGCAGCAGATACTGCACTGGACACCTCATTGGAGACTACAGTAGATGTGGATGGGGCATCAAGACTGCTATGGAAGTAAGCAACTTTACCCTCCAAGTGCCTTGCAAACAATTCACAGTGGGTCTCCGAAGGGTCTAAAACTCCATTTCCTGGATGTGATGTCAACAGACCCCTGACTATAAGGAAAAGCTCCACCAGATGGCTACTTGAGGATGAGATGGAGGCAGAGAAGTGGGCCTTCTTCACCGCCCTCACCACCACATAGTAGGCATGTTTTACTCATGCCTGATCAGCTTCACAGCACGTCTTTCACCACTTGGCTCTAGCTGTCGTCCAGCCTGTTTCATTGCCCTTATCTCACTGGTGTACCAAGGTGCAAACCGGGCTCCACAATGCCAGAGAGTGAACTCGGGGGAACTGTGCCAAGAGCCCGATGAACCTCACTGTTCCACAGCGTGACAAGAGCTTCAACAGGGTCACCTGCTCTATCTACTGGGAAGACCCCTAGGGCATTCAGGAATCCTGTAGATTCCATTAGTCTCCTGGGGAGGACCATCTTAATCTGTACACCACTCCTGCAGGGAAAGATTGGAACCATAAGTCTAAACTTCACCAGGAAGTGGTCTGACCATGACAATGGGGTGACATCCACCCCCCTGTCTCCAGACCACCCCTTCCTCCATCTGGACCAAAAACCAAGTCGAGGGTGTGCCTTGACCTATGTGTCAGGCCAGTGATAACTGGAGACAGCCCCATGGTCGTCATGAAGTCCCGAGCTGGAACACTAGAGGCAGCCTCAGCATGGACATTGAAATCACCCAGCAGTATCGTTCTGGGCTCCTCCAACACCACAGCTGAGACGGCCTCCACCAGCTTGGTCAGAGAAGCTGCCGGGCAGCAGCATGGATGGTACACTAGCAGCAATCCTAGTTTACTGTCTTCTCGGCCCGACACCAGGTACAGGCCCTCACAGCCTGCTCCAAGACAGAGTGATTTCCTGGTGACAGAGATGGAAGTTCTGTAGACCACAGCAACTCCTCCTCAATTTATGATCAATTTTTAATTAAACTTATTCTTTGTGTGGTTTATTTTTAGTTTTTGTAATTTTATACACACTGCTTAGAAAGGTTAATGATTAAGTGGTATATCAGTATCTGAAATATAAAAAAATAAATAAATGCATTTAATTCAGCTTGAGCTGCATTATCATGGGCTCCTTCTGGGAGTAAGGGCAGGATATAAAATAAATAAATAAATACAATAAAAACCATCTGTTCTTGCCCCAGTTTTACAAACCTCTTTCATAACCTCTTCCCCCATCCCCAGTACATCCTTCTAGGGCTGCAAGCTTTAATCAGTTTGGCTGGTAAATTAATCAAGTTATATTTTAGTTGATGAATGAATGGACTAATTTCAGTTTGTGGTGCATGTTCATTTTCTCAAGCTATTTTGATTCTGGGGTGTTATTGTGCCAAGAAATAGAACTATATTAAAGATGGCCTTTCCTTTTTTATGTACAGTTTATTAGGATTTTCACATTATTACTATAAAACAGTACGATCTCTGATTCCCTCCTCCATCCCCTTCCTATGTCCCCCACCTCCCTTTGCCTTTGTGCCCTTTTCTTTTTCTTTATCTACATTTTCATTTCTTGCATTCACTTGGTAGACATGTTATGCAGTGCTCAGGTTCATTTTTTTATTATTATCTATACTGCTTTGATTCATTTATTGTATTTATTGTACCTTTATTGTTCTGATTCATTTACTGTACTTATTGTTTCTTTATCCAATAAAGATATTTCTCTCTGTTTTAAGAAGGGCTGTTTGTATTTGTTAATGCTTTGTTATTGTTGGGAGCCACTTTGAGCTCCATTCAGTTGCTGGAAAAGTGGCAAACAAATATTAAATCAAATACCCTCAGATGAGGGTTAATTAAGATAAATGAGTGCCAGTGTTCTGCAGTGGTCCTAGATGAACAACTGTTGAGCTGAAGAAGTTTATGCCCCTGCATTGCATTGTGCCTCCCATTTCTTCTAGTTGCAGGATCTGACCTTTCCTTCTAATATGGAAGAAGGTGAGCCGTGCAGGTAGGGCTGCATTGCTTCCCAACAGTGCACATTGCTGCCAGTTACAGAGAGGGAGAGGGGAAAGGCAGTGGGAGGATTGGTGAGGTGCGAGCACAGCATTGGGGGGGATCATATTGGCACTGCTGCTAGACTGCATCATACTGAGCTCTCCGCTGCCTTGCCCCTCCCCCTCTCAGTAACCAGCAACAATTCACAGTGTTGGGAAGCTCAAAGAATAACACACAATTTGGGTTGGTCTTTCACAGTCCAATCCACTTCCTGTGTAGCTTGGAAGAATTTGGTAACATGTGCCTCTGGGCATACGGTGAGTGGTGGCAACACCTGCAATCAGCCCAAATAAATAGAAACAAGATGTGCTGTGCTGATCTTGTTTTAGCAGGGAGAAAGCAACATTATTAAGACAGTTGACATAGTTCAGATAGTCACTTTAAATATGTCTGATTTACTTTGCAATTTTAGTGAAGTTTCCTGTAGGAAATCATTTTCTTTTGCTTCTGTTTCTGTGAATATGGAAGGACAGCAACACTTTGCAAAATTTACACTAGAAAAACTCCAAAAATTGTGGAATAATGGCACTGACTATGCTGCAAAATACATTTTCAGCGGACATGAGGAGTGTCTCAGTTTGCACAAGATAAAACAGTGGGAGCTGAAATATATTCTAGCAAAATTCTAGGTGTGCTCTATGTTTTTAATTGACCATTCCCACCTTGCCTTAAGTGGAGTAGTTTAAGCATAGCAGGCTGAAAACATGCATCTTGGGCAGGCCAAGTTTGTTTTTTCCAGCACCTTCAGTCATTGCTTAAGTAGCAACATAGTGTAATCAGTCTGATTTTACATCAAAATGCAGTTTCAGATTCAACTGTTAATGCACCCAAAATAGAAATAGGACATAACCTCCAGTTTGAAACACAAAAGGATGTCTTCACCATCATGGCATTGACCAATAAAAAGACTTTGAAATTAATAAAAAATAAATTTGACACAGATTTCTAGGATGAATAAGGAGAGAAATATAATTTTCTAGGTTAGATGCTCTGTAGAAACATTAGTAACACAGAAAAGAAGCAAAGTAAGAAGAACAGCAACAAACATACAAAAATGTAATTCTCCATCTTTGGAGATGGCAGGTGTTGCCACCACTTACCATATGCTCAGAGGCACATGTTACCAAATTCTTCCAAGCTACACAGCAAGTGGATTGGACTGTGAAAGACCAACCCAAATTGTCTTTCCATTTTGACAAACTTGTAGGGCAGTCCACTATCTCAGAGAGGAGTTCAGGTCTCCTGCTCCCCTGGTGCATTCACTATAGCTGCCCAATTTCCCTGCTTTTTAACGTTTGATAGAAATAGCTGTGGGCTATAGGTATGTTCTTAAACCGCAAGGTTTTTTCCCTGTTAGTGAATTAGATTTATAATTACCTTGCACTTCTCTCAGTATTTCAAAAGGATGAGGTTTTAGCAATATACAGGTTACTTACATTTAAAAGACAGATAATTAATGAGCTAAACATGTTTTACCCATCTGTGAACAGCCCTACATCTTTCTGAGGTTAAAAGAAAAATCCAAATGTTTTAGCTTATTCTGTGTTAGTTTCTCGAAGTGTTCAGTAGTTAAGCTGTTCCAACTGTTTTTCAGTTAAGTAAACAAATTACAGTATAAGCAGTACTGAGGCTTCAAGTCAGCTTCGAAGTGTCACTTTGCCTACCACTTCATCTTCAAAAGTGTGGGGCCTGACTTAATAGGACTGCTTACTTGGTTGCAGAATATATATATATATATATATAATCACATTGTCATCAGAAAACAAATGCTAAGTAATGAAACTGGGACACAAAGTATTAAAATGGCTGTATAGGTTCTGTACTAAAAATAAATGAATATTCTTCCATGAGAAAGGCAGGATTGTGCATTCTATATGCATTATTCAGACTAAGCAAACTTGCATATCAGTTGGGGCAGGGGAGGTTGCATTTGCTAAGCATGGAGAAGAACTGTAAAGGTGCTGAAGCCAGGGGAGGTTGGTAGCTGCGTGTCAGTGGGGCAGTGGAATCTGCCCTGGGTTTTAGTCTGAACTTTCAAGAAACTGTCCAGGGTACTTCAGAACCTTCACTGCCCCACTGACACGAAACCACAGGCCACCTCTGGCTGAAGCAGTGTTTCCTGCCAACTGGAAATCCTGATGAGCAATACTTCCACTGGTGATTTCAGCAGCCATTGTCCATGCCCTGTCAGGCCTAGCTTGACTCTTGTAAAAAGCTAGAAGTATGCTTTTAAAAGTTGGCTTTTAAAAATTGACTTTATGCGTTCTGTACACAGCATCAGCTTCTGCCTACTGTGAGCTCGCTGCACAGACCAGATTATTAGCTGCAGTTATCTTTTAAAAAAACATTCTGGTATTAACAATGCCAGACTTTAGGTTGGCTTGGTCCCAAATATCTGATGATGATGATGATGATGATTTATTAAACTTATTAATCACTTGTTACTGAAAAGCCTCCAAGCAACTTTCATTTACAAATGTAAACATAATACATCATACCACAGGGAAAAATAATATAAAATATTAACATTTCATGCAACATACAACCCCCCATAACAGCTGTAGGAAGCTTTGGCAGTACACTAACAGTAAAACAGAATCAATCAACTCAGTCTATCAAAGACCTGGAGGGAAAGGTAAGTCTTTATCTGGAGTTGAAAAATGTCAACAAAGGTGCCAGACAGACCTCACTGAGGAGAATGTTCCACAGACAAGGAAACACAATTGAAAAGGCCCTCTCCCTTGTCGAGAGGAGGGAACCAGAGAAGCGTCTCAAATAGTAACAGCACCTCTCCCAATATCTGCTCACCTGAGCCCTAAGATCTGCACAGGAGCCCCTATCCACTGATGACTATGGTTCATTGTACAATGATGCAGAACAGGGTCTTCTCTGTTATGGCACCCTAGTTATGGAACCTCTTTACATTGGAAGTGTGGTTATCTCCTTCACTGCCAGTCTTTTGACATCAGGTGAAGACATTTCTCTTCCTGTGGGGTTTTGGGGAGAGTTGAACCTAAAAGCTGTTGGTCTGCTATAAGATGTGCATTCTGTTGACAACGTTGACAATTAGAATGGTTTTCATGGTTTTAATATGTTATATGCTGTTATGTATTTTATTGGAAATAGTTTATATACCACTCTGGAATCCCTTGAGCTGAAGGGTGGCCTAGAAGTAAAATGTGACAACAGAAAGCTTGCTAGTGCACAAAAACACATTGCCAACACAATTTACACTTGGCAAGGAGATTGAGGAACAATTCAGCAGAGAAGGCAGTGGTGGAAAGTATGGGTCTGTGTAAAAGCAGTTGCTTTTCCATCACCAATTTCTGCACACTGGAGTAACTACAGCAGAGGAAATCCTAATAGAAATATTAATAAATAGTATCCCAGCCATACAGGGAACTACTAACAGAAAAGTTAATTCTATACTGCTGGCATCCTTGAGTCTAGGAATATATTTTTTACTCCACAGTCACCCTGGCCTTCCAGAGCCCAAAGCAGGAGAAAGCTTTCAAGAGCTAGGATGGGGGAAAGGGACAATGGTGCATATAACAACCAGCTTCCCCAAACTCTCATATTTCATTCAAGACCGGTCTGGAAGATATAGGAGATGGAATAGTTCAGTGTGGTTCAATTCCACACAAGAAGATCCTTGCTGCATTAGATACTTGGCCTCTCTAGACTAGCAAGCTGGAAAAATTCCATGAAAGGAAGACAAGTTTCAAAACAGCCTCTGTTGTTGCTGTTTTTACTAGTAAGTCCTTCTTCCTCTGAAAAATGTACAGCTTTTCTCTGCCTCTACGCAGCTCACGTAGGCCGCTGAAGAATGTCTTCCTATTTTCACATCCTGTAGATCGGGCTGCAAAGTGGGAGGGCATTCTTTGCCCAGTCTTTTAGCCACATAACTGCACCAGCTATATGCATCCCAGTAATCATTACCATCATCAAAGTTTCAGGCACATATTGTTGTTAGAGCACTAGTAAGGGCATAATGAATACCTATTTATGTACACCCTAAGCTGTTTGCAGTGGAAAATGCAAGCTAACTGCACCAGTGGACTACATGTGGTGTTTGAGGCTGGTTTTTTTTACACAATACTAATAAAAAAGGCAATGCAGTAAATCAGTCTTGATTTAAAACAGCAATGGAAGGGACTGTCAGCCACTTGGGTAGATGCGGAGAAGCATAAATCTAATGACTTCCTTTGTTCATCTGCCATGTGGAACTATTCCAACATTCTTATCTAGGATGTGAATGAGGTGTGCTAATAGCTCTGTGTGCTTCTACTCCTGGAGCTGAGAAGCTAATGCAGGTAGCATGCCCTCAGTCGTTTCAGCATTAATGATGTGAAATGACTCAGCCGGCTGCACTCGACAACTGTGAATCGGCAAGGCCCAGAGTCAGAGAAAGAGCTGCACGAGGCTTCTTTTGCAAACTGCCCATAACCATCAGCTGGCTCCAGACGCTACCTCATGTCATTTCTTGTTAAAGTTATCACAGGTGAGATATGGATATAAACAACAGTTGCCTCAGACCTCCACACTTGCTAATAAGTGTCACAGAATACACAGAGGAGCTCAGATGCAGATCATTAGACAAACAGCAAGACTGAAAGGAATGATGACTTGTCAATTCGTCTTAAGAAAAGCTTGATGTCCTCTTGATTTGAGTTAACTTAGACCCCACATACAGGCAAATCTTATGCACTGACTCATATCTCAGTCTAGCCCAGCCTTTCCCAACCGGTGTGCCTCCAGATGTTGTTGGACCACAACTCCCATCAGCCTCAGCCATCGGCAATGTTGGCTGAGGCTGATGGGAGTTGTGGTCCAACAACTTCTGGAGGCACACCGGTTGGGAAAGGCTGGTCTAGCCTTTGGCATGCTGCTGAGCCAGGATTGCCACCATGGTGCCCTCCAGCTCCTATCTGCCTCAGTCAGTATGGTCAGTGAGTGGTCAGGGATGGTGGCAAGATCTGAAGGGCACTATGTTAGCAATCTCTACTATCCAATGCAAGCCCTTGTCCAAAGCCCTTGGCTTGGGAGGCTGGATGGGCGCGGTGGTTGGGAGGATTCTTGCCGCAGCTGCTATTGCCGCTGCTGTTGCTGCTGCCCCGTGACAGCTGGCTTTGTGGAGGGAAGGGGCTTTGTTGAACTCACCGACCCTTTGTTACTACTGTGACATATGAAAGGAGAGCATTGCCGCCCAGGAAGGACGGATCTGCTACTGCTGCTGCTGCTGTTGCTGGATCATCGCCTTTTCCTGTGGGATTTTTGCTTGCGGATGACCATCTTGCAGGACTGGGCCCAGCTGGCGAAGACTGCTCTCCACCATCTGTCCCTCCTGAGGGATACATAAATCGGTTGGAGGGATATATAGACTCGAAAGATCTAGTGCCACAAGAAGAGAATATCATCGCACAGGGAAGGAGAGTTCTACAACTGTTACAGCTGCGGTTGGATTACCATCCCCACCCCCATCATTTTTGAGGGGGCTGTTTTAATAGCAGGGACCTGCCTGAGTGGTGGAAGCTTACATTGGGGCATGTGTCAATCAAAGGGGAGTGATGGGAGAAGGGTGGAAGGCCAATGTATATTGAGGCTGGGCGGCAGATGCTGGGGGAGAGCTAGAGACAGGTCATGTCAAATGAGAGGAACTAGGGAGAGATGCATAATATCTGTCCCTTGTTCCGGACCTGCCCGGAGCCAACAGATAGCTGGTGGATGCCTGACTCCATACTCTGGCCTTCGATTGCTGCTGTGCAACGCCAGGTCTGTTGTTCAAAAAACATCACTCATCCATGATATGATACTGGATGAGAGCGCAGACCTGGCATGTATTACGGAAACCTGGCTGGATGAGGCTGCTGCTCCTATTCTAGCGGCCATGTGCCCGGCTGGGTTCTCGTATGCACAGCAGCCGAGGGTTGGTAGTCGGGGAGGAGGAGTGGCGGTTATTTACCGAAGGTCCTTGTTTCTCACCGGACCTCCTCTCTGTGAGACCAAGATGATAGATTGCATGTACTGGAGGTTGGGCCCAAAGGGCAGTCTAGGGATTCTGCTCGTGTACCGTCCACCCCACTGCACAGCAGACTCCCTAGCCGAGGTGCTTGAGGTGGTCTCGGATGTGCGAGTGCAGTCCCCAAACCTTTTGGTGCTGGAGGACTTCAATGTACATTCGGAGGCCAACCTCACTGGGGCACCTCGGGACTTCCTGGAAACCATGGCTTCCTGGGAGCTGCACCTTATTTCACTGGGGCCTACCCATGTAGCCGGTCATGCACTTGACCTTGTGTTTGTCTCGGGAGAGGAGGGGAGTGATCTGGAAATTGGGGGTACATCCATCACCCCCTTGTCATGGTCAGACCACTATCTGGTGAGAATAGACATTTTGGTTCCACGAACCCTCCGTGGGGGTGGAGGACCTATTAAGATGGTCCGCCCCAGGCATCTGATGGATCCAGATGGATTCCTGAATGCGCTTGGGGATTCATTGGAGCATGCACACTGCCACTCGGCTGAGGCCCTGGTGGAGGGGTGGAATATCGCAATCGCCGGGGCATTAGACCAGGTGGCTCCAAAACTCCCTCTCCCCCGAAATAGAGCTCAGATGGCACCGTGGTTTACCCCATGGTTGCGAGTTCTGAAGCAGTAGGTGAGACGGCTAGAGCACCGGTGGCGGAAATCTTGCTCTGAAGATGACCGAACACATGTTAGAGCAGTTGCAACAGCCTATCATGTGGCAATAAGGGCAACAAAAAAAGATTTTTTTGCTTCCTCTATTGCATCTGCAGAGTGCTGTCCCAGGAGACTGTTCCAAATGGTCCGAAGCCTGGTTGGTCCAGTTGCTCCGGAACCAATGGAACATGATAAGGTCTCCTGTGACGAGTTTGCTAAGCACTTTGTGGAGAAAATCGATCGTATTAAGAGTGCTATACCATACGCTGTGGACCCAGTGAGTGAGCCAGAGGTGACCAGTAGAGCTCCGGTGTTATGGGATCGGTTTCAGCTTCTTCCATCCGAGGAAGTGGACAAGGTGCTTTCAACCTTAAAGCCAACCACCTGCTTACTCGATTCCTGCCCATCATGGCTCATTATGAGCTGTAAAGAGAGACTGGGTGAGAGGATCAAGATGGTGGTAAATACATCACTTCAAGAGGGAGTAATGCCATCAGCACTCAAGGAGGCAATAATAAAACCAATCTAAAAAAAGCCCTCCTTGGAGCCTCAAGATCTGAACAACTTTCGCCCAGTCTCAAATTTACCATTCTTAGGCAAGGCGGCTGAACGGGTGGTGGCAAAACAGTTGCAAGCACACTTGGAAGAAGCGGATTATCTAGATCCATTTCAATCGGGCTTCAGGCCTGGACATGGGACCGAAACAGCCTTGGTCGCCTTGGTGGATGATATGAGGAGGGCATGGGATAGGGGTGAATGCACCTTCCTTGTCCTCCTTGATCTCTCAGCGGCTTTTGATACCGTTGACCACGCTATCCTGTTGGACCGCCTGAGGGGATTGGGTATAGGGGGCACTGTATGACAGTGGTTCCATTCCTTCCTCTCCGGTAGGTACCAAAGAGTAGCATTGGAGGAGGAATTTTCGGATCCGTGGCCTCTCACTTGTGGGGTGCCACAGGGTTCTATCCTCTCCCCGATGCTATTTAACATCTATATAAAGCTGCTGGGGGCAATCATCAGGAGATTTGGGCTGCAGTGTCATCAGTATGCGGGTGACATGCAGCTCTATCTCTCATTCAAATCTTCACCAAGGTTGGCTGTAGAAACCCTGTCCAAATGCCTGGAGTCGGTGAGTGGCTGGATGGGAAGGAATAAGCTGAAGCTGAATCCAGATAAAACCGAGGTACTATTTGTGGGAGATAAGAAAAGGTTGGGGGATGTGGACCTGGTGCTCAATGGGGTACGATTGCCCCTGAAAGTCCAGGTCCGCAGCCTGGGGGTCATTTTGGACTCCCAGCTGTCCATGGAGGCTCAAGTCTCGGCTGTGAGCCGGATGGTGCTGTATCAACTCCATCCGATACGGAGGCTGCGCCTCTACCTTCCTATCCATCTACTCCCACCGGTGGTACATGCCCTGGTCACCTCTCGCCTAGACTACTGTAATGCGCTCTACGTGGGGTTACCCTTGAAAACGGTCCGGAAGCTGCAACTGGTACAGAATGCGGCGGCTCGTCTGATAAAAGGCAGCCGCCGGCAAGATCACATCACTCCTGTGTTGAAGGAGTTGCACTGGTTACCGGTTGCTTACCGAACCCAATTCAAGGTGTTGGTTCTGACCTTTAAAACCCTATACGGTTTTGGCCCAGTCTATCTGAAGGAGCGCCTCCAGCATCATCAGGGTTGCCGCTCAACAAGATCAGCCTCAGAGGACCTTCTCTCGACCCCACCGGTAAAAACAGCAAGACTGGTGAGGACTAGAGACAGGGCCTTCTCAATAGTGGCCCCCACCCTATGGAATTCTCTTCCAAATGATCTTCGTCATGCTCCCTCTGAGATGACTTTCCGCCGGACTCTGAAGACTTGGTTCTTCAGGAAAGCTTTTGGGATGGGTTAAGCTTTTATTGTTAGGTTTTTAAATTTTAATGTTTAATGTATCATTTTATCGTGTACGTCGCCCAGAGTGGCTAGTCAACCAGCCAGATGGGCGACTAATAAATTGAATAATAATAATAATAATAATAATAATAATAATAATAATAATAATAATAATAAATAGGCAATGGTGCTGGTTGTGCAGGGAAGAAATTATTCCAGATCACAACTCGTTCCTCCAAATATCTGGTCAGTGCTAACTGTGGTCAGTTGGGACTACTGCACCTTTACATAACAGGAACCATATGAAGCTACCTCATATCAAGTCTGACTGTTGATCCATCCAATCCAACTCTATCTACTTTAACTGGAAGTAGCTCTCCCTCTCCTCAGCCTAGACAGATTTTTGCCTAATCTTGCTACTTTAGAGCACCCAGCTACAAATGCTGGGGACTGGACCAAGGATTCTTTGCATACAAAACATACACTCTATCATGGACCCACAAGCCCTCACTCTTTTCACATGCAGTTTCTCATCCTGCTAGTGATATGCACATAGAACCTTATTTCCATGCACTGGTATCTCTGCCTGGAATGGGGTCATTGTGCAGAGTAAGAATGTTATGCCACCATTGTTGGAGGGCTTACATTTTTTAAAAAAGAACACACCAATCATTCACAATGTCTTTTTTTCCTTCTTCTTTTTGCTTAATAAAGCTCTAAATGATCTAGCCAAGCACTGTGAACTTTAATTAATCATTTCATGTTTAAGTAATAGCACCTATTATTTGATGTCACTCCTCATATTGGCAGGAAATTCAGACATATTCCAGGCAAGAGACATTTTAAGTGACTTGTGATTTTCAAATGTGCTCTCTTTACATGCATGGACCAACTTCAGAATATAATAGATCTATATGAGCACAAGACTGGTGTCACTCTTGTCAGTTGCATTTAAAAGTTCGAACTACACAAATCATTTAAGTTTACAGCACAGTTACACTTAGACAACCTAAAGACCTCTCACTGAAGTAATGGTACCTGGCAGGCTTCTGATGCTAATGGCACATTGGGGGACTGACAACCAAGAATTTAGGGAACATTGTGGGTACTGCACCACCTCCCAATATTAATGGTATTTGGTCTTTTCCCTGGCTACCCCAGCAGGGTAATCCACAAGACTTGATATGATCTTAATGAGGAAATGCAAGGGAAAGCTAACACAAAACAGTGTCCAAATTACTTATCAAAGTTAGAGTTTGCAAGTCCATAAACAGAATGCTGAGGAATAATTGAGCTCTGAGTTTTATTCTCCCTATAGCAGTAAAGATCTCCTGACTCAGTTCATACAACCAGTTCACAAAATGCACTTTTTAAGGCACAAGATCTCAGCTGTGCATTATTTCTCTTCCAGATCCCAGTAGGTAGCACTCAGATATCATATTTGCAAAGGGTACAGGAAGCATGTAGGACAGGAGACCTGTCACTCCCTTCCTTCCAGGACTGCCAGCCTGGGTAGGCCAGTCATGCCAGAGGCTATCAACTAGGCTCCCAACAAGGGATGGAATAATCTGTCAGTTTCAGTTCTCTCAATTTCTCATTTTTCTAATCTGAAATTCAGTTCTCCACATATCTGCAGCAATTTGCTAAAAAAGTTTTGAAAAAATCATCATGAATTTCTAGTGTGAATTTTAGTGCAAATTTCTCCTAATAAATATATTCTGCATGCACATTTGACTAATGTACACACATTTTTGCAAGCAGTTTATCCCAATATAATGAATTTTGTATGCTTTTTTCACCAAAATATTCATTTTGTGCACACTTTCCCCTAATATATGCATTTTTGTAAAAATGCAATTTTTTTTTTAGGAGAACTGCATGGCAAGATTCTGATAAGTGCAGATTTCGAAGGATGGCTATATTTCAGCTCTCATGTTGTTTTGGAAAATGTGGATTTGATAAATTTGGCTTTAAATGCAAACTAAATTGAATTTTTCCCCCATCGCTACTTCCAACAAACCCCCTTAGCACCCTCTACCTCCCAATGGGAGTGAGTTCTGGGGATCCCAAGCAAGTAATTAGGAGGAGGAACAGAGATAGCATCCAGTTTACTTGGCTCATCTCTAGGCCCAACATAGCTTGCTTTTCTCTCCCAAACCCAACTAAAACATTTTGAGTTTTGGCACAAATACATCTCAAACCCCAACAGCCAAATTTTATGAAATTATTAATAAAAAAACAAAGTACAAAGGTAAATGCAGAATGGTACTTTAAAAAGAGATATGTTTCAGTTCAATCCATCTATCCTATTGCAGTTACTTACAAATAGGCTTCTTGTCTCCTCATATGCACCAGCTTAGATGGTGAGTTGAGGGGCTTTGAGGGGCAAAGAACTGCGTGGCAATAGTCTACTTTGAAGAGGTTGAGCCTAGATGGATCTTGATTGACAGCTGACATTGCTGAGGGGGATAGGAGTCATCTCTCAGCACCAAGCAACAAACTGCACTTTGGAAAGGGAAATCAATGGAGAAAGGGCAATTTCCTGCTCCCAGTACAGCAGTGCTCCCCCCTAAGGGTTCAAAACACACATTTGCAAGATCAGGCATGCATTTGAAACCTTGCAGAGAAAATATCTGCTGGAGGAATACAGTTTATAGGAGGGAAAACAGTGAACAGGGAAAGGGTTAAGCCCTTTCCTCCCCTGCAGTTCTCCATTCTAAATCCCCCCACAGAGTGGCTATGCTATATGTAACATCCAGGAGTCAGACACAACATGCATTAGCATATAACATGTAACTAGCCTGTCAGGTGCTATTTTTAAAAGAAACATAATTGAGAAAATTACACTGTATGAATGTGCTGAAAAACAATTTTGCCTGTGGGCCTAACCTTTCCCCCCACAAAACCATTTCCAAAGAGCATCTGGGCATGCCGAAGAAATCAGCCTGTGGGTCCAGGCTGTGGCAGTATGGGCTGGCAACGTTGCCTTAGCAGCAGCCATCATTTCCTTCTGCTCTGTTGGCACGAGGTCTACAAATTCTTCTTGATGAGGAGAAACAGAAAAAACAGTCCCAGCCGCTGAATGCCACAACAGGAGAGCCCAGGACAGGAGGGCGGGAGAGGCGGGAGGAGAGGCAAGTGCACATCGTCAAGATTACAAGGAGAACCACCCTTTCTGGATGCATTCTGCAACAGCCTGAGACAGCCGGCATGCCTTTCAGCAGGAAACCCCTCCACTTATGGCACCAAGAGGAGCAACACACAAATGCCAGTCAGTGCAATTGCCCATAAGAGGCTCTTGTAGTCAACTCAACTGGCTAATTAACCAAAATAACAGCTAGGCTGGCAACTCCGCAGCCAGCTGGCAATTCTAGCAGTAGCTTAATTTCTGACAAAATTCTGGATATAAAAATGAGCTTGGAACTGTGCTGGCAAAAGGCAGTTCAGGGCTGACAGAAGGCAAGGCTGCAGAGTCAGGGAAGGGTTAGGTTTTTATACCTTTATGTAAAAGCAGTAAAGGTACAGCCCAGATACGTGCTTGACAATCAGTTCGCAAGATTAACAAGAAATGTCTTTGCAATGTACTTTGCAGGATACAAGCCTTCAATAATAAATGATGAACTAATAATTAGAGAAGTCGCAAAAGTGGACTTCAGGTTTCTCAGAGATTAGTATCAGGCAACACTCCAGATTCCGTGGGTCTATCTCCAGCTGGAAACGATCGTTGCTAGTGTTGAAAAGTGTGGCAGAGGCATTCTTACCCCTTGGTCTTCACGTTATTCTTTGGTCAGAACTGTGACAAATCAGGTATATAAAAACCTGCAATAGCTATTTGCAGCCTTTCAAAAAGCAGCAAAACCTGTAGACTCACTCTAGGCAACAATACCTCTCATATAACATCTTCAACACTCAGAAAAGCTAGTGTTCATCTCTTGCCTCTGTCTATCTACAAACAAAATTACAAAAACAGACAAACATTCCTGCTTCCTTGAGTAGGTCTTTATTTCTGGCCAGTACAGTTAGGAAAAGCTGGATTTTATGTGAGGAGAGAATTCCCCTTTCCTTCTGTGCAATGGATCCAGGGCCTGACAAACCACCAGGAGTGAAGGATAAGTCCCAAGATCTAATTCATGATCCTTTCTTTTTTTAAAAAAATCCTGACATTCACTCCAGAGGAACCCAGTGTTGATCAGTAAAGCAAATTCTGCAAGTCAGGATATAAGCTTACCATGGGTTCTGGACCTGAGATCCAGCTTTCGTGATCACTGATCTCTACCTGAAGAAAGGAACCACAGGATGATCAGCAAGGAAATATCATTGCACTAGACCAGAGCGAACCAGGTGATGATACTCTGTGGTCCCTAATAAATACTTCCTGGTCAAACTTGTTCACTGGTCTGAGCAACTAGAGGACTTTGCCCTTGGTGCTGGCTAGAGAGCTGTTACACCTTCATCTCTGTTTTACCACATTCAAAGGCATCATTTCAGGTTTTCATGGTGCTGAGGAGGATGAGAGGGAAGAAAAGAGAGATTAGAATAAGATGAAGTTCAGAAGCCTGCTCTTGGATACATTCAAGATTTAACTGAGAAAATGCAGTATATTTTAGACGCTTATTCTTTCCTCTTCAATATTTCATAATAATCAGATATGCAACAGCTCTTGAGAAATAATTATGTGTGATCTAAAATAAAGGGCGAGGAGGGGGAAGATACCCACCCACCCCACTTTAAAAAGGTGCCCCTGCAATGTTAACTTGCAAGGAACTGATTATGATAACACAGTTTAATTCTCTGAAACCTATGAAAATGTTGCATCATTCCAAAGATACATTGGTTTGTTTTCAGAGAGCTGGAAATACATGCAGAACTGGTGATTTCCTCCTTCATAATTGAGGGACGTAATTTCTCCATTGGTTATATGCTTAACTTCTTTTTATAGATTAAAAAGTTCTTTCTAATTAAACGATTAAAAATTCATACCTTTTGAACCATCCATAAATGCTGTTGATGATAAGTAGTCCATTCCTTAAGACAAAGCATCAGTGGCATCATGACTAGTTCTGCTGTTACAGAAATTGTGGCTGAGCTAAAAATAATAAATATCAGAATCCCCGGCTTCAGTAAACTGGCATCAGGTGCTCAATAATGCCTAAGTCAATAATAGCTCCTTTCACAATAGTGTTACAGTCTAAGCACTGCTGTAGGCCTTCACCAGTCTTGAACACGGGGATCAAAGAGATAAAAGGAATGAAACTCTGTGGCTTTCACTTTATTTTCTAAACCTCTGAGGAGCTTTACATGAATTCAGTTGTCAGTGACATAGTGCCATTGATCTCTCTTAATATATCTTTTAAATCAGTAGGGCATCCCTCCACCCCCCCTTCATTGCCCAAGGAAAGAGAGCAAATAAAAGCAGTTGAATATGTGAGCTACTGGAAGAATGACAATGGAGGGGGTGTTTTCTTAAGGAATCTATCCAATCTTGTAGGTGGGAGGGAGAATGACTTTTAATTCCCCGTATACACTGAACCAGTTTAAAAGCAGCAGGTCCCATAAGCCTCTTCATGTTCTATTTCTCTTGTTGTATTGACAAAATGAACAGAGGGTTGCCTAAACATCCTATGAAATTATATGACTCAATGATAGGAAATCCATGTGTCACTGAATCATTGACGTCTTCTGATGGTTCTCCTACCCTCTGTAGAACATTAACTTATTTTTTCAATAGGATAGTCACCATTAAAAAAAAATGTGGATGCAAGCCCTTCCTGAAACTATTGGAAAGTATTTGGGGGGGGATGTGACAGAGCAACCATCAAGGATTAAGTACATTGTGACAATGTTAAGAAATTATTTTTCATGCATTACATGATTCTTCTGTCTCCATTCTTCCATATAGCTGACAGATGTTCAGAGAACATAACTCTAATTCATTCTCCCAATGCTGTCCTACACAGATCCTTTTCATCTAAAAAGATTTCCCCTGTGATTCCACAAATGTGTGTACTTTCTCTACTGTTCCAAGGACAAACACAAATATTTACAAGATATTTCTCTGGGGGTGAGTAAGGAGAACCCAACTCCTACCAGTAAGAGAACACGCCCATGTGATAGCAATTTGTTTTACCCACGTATATCCATGAGAAGTTCTTGTGCTGGAAATAAATCATAGTAGGCATTTGTTTAATACAGAATGTGTCTGCATTCTTACATCTATCATTACACTGCATTACACCCCTAGAGAAAATCTACATTTTAAGAAGATTGGATATTGTAGATTTAATAATTTTGTAGAGCTGAAAACAGTGCAGAAAGCACAAGCAAAATGATCAGGGGCTGGAGCAACTCACCTATGAGGAAGGGTTACTACATTAGGGGCCTTTTAGTAAGTGAGGGGATGACATGATAGACCTGTATAAAATTATGCATGCTTTCTTCCTCTCCTGTAACACTAGGATCTGAGGTCGTGCAATGAAGCTGAGAGATTCAGGACAGAAAAAAGGAAGGATTTCTCCCATAGCACACAGTTAAACTATGAAACTCATTTCCACAAGATGATGCGATGGCCATCAGATTGGATGACTTTAAAAGGGGTTTAGACAAATGCATGAAGGATAAGGCTGTCAATGGCTACTAGTTGTGATGGATATATACTGCCTCCAGGATCTGAAGCAGCATGCCTCTGATTACCAGTCGTTGAAGAACAGCAGGAAAGGTCTCTTGCTCTCCTGCCCTGTTTGCAGGCTTCCCATGGGCATCTGGTTGGCCACTTTGAGAACAGGATACTGGACTAGATGGATCTTTGGACTGATTCAGCAGTGCTCTTTTTGTGTTCTTATGAGGTAATTTCCCAGCAAGAAAAAATGAGTGGAAACAATATGAATAATACAACCGAAAAATCTCAAAACAAAGCAGGTGGGGAACAAAGACGAAAGAACAATGGAAGATAGGAAGCAGGAAACAGAAGATGGGTCTTGACTATTTAGAATGGCCAGCTATTTTTATATGAGGAAATTTATCTAAAGAGGAAGTGTCATTCAGCCAGAAGCCATTATCAATCCCCCAGCTCTAAATAGAATTAGTTTAAACAGGAATAACATCCTATACTGAAGAAACGCATTCTACAAAATATGTATTTTAAATCTAGAGTTGAAGAAATGCAGGCTACTACTATTTAGAAGGCCACCCCATATTCATACACAGCTATAATCGAGAAAATCATGTAGCCAGATTCTTAACCAGAATTTGATGCTGATTAGCAACTCCGGCAAAGTGGAAATCTGATTAACTTTCACCTCTGTGAGCATCTGTGCTGATGATGCATGCCTAACATCAATTAAGGACAGATGGGCAAGGAGAGTACAAAACACATGATAGCCCAACTACAATTCTGCATTGGCCCAATGTTACTTTGCTAAAGACCACACTGAATCTTGCAGATGTTCAAACAGTATTTATTTTAAGAATGCTTACATTTCTGGACCAGAGAGATGATAACAATTAGATCCAAATGTAAAATCTATGCAGAGAAAATAAGTACATGTCCTTTCTCTATAGATTAATTTAAGAAAAGGGGAAGCTGAGAAGCCTCTTACAAGAGGATAGAATGCATGAGGCAAACTCTGATGACTCCTGCAATTTCCAGTTTATTTCCATCAGGTAGTTCAATAGGTATGCTGAGTGGATTAGGGCTGAGACAGAGAACCAAGACTCAAAAGTATTTGAATCCTAGGGAGTTCCTATGAAATTCCTTCTTAGAGAGGCTGGCCTAGCATCCTCTTTGATGGCTTAACTCTTGCTTTCCTAACATTTTGAGGTGTAGGGGAGTGATCTTTGCCTTTACATCAGATGATAAGTATATTTGGGTATCAGAGGTTTTCTTAAAAAAAGTTTTGTTGTCTATTTTTTTGTAAACATTTTGTTGCTTGAATGTTATATATTTACTAATCTTTGTGAAACATCTTGGTGGCTTTTTTGGCCAAAGGGTGACATGAAATAAACTCTAACTAAGGGTGCAATCCAACCACCCACCTCTTGCCGGCAGGGCTTTGTGGAGTGATGGAGCCACCACTGCATCCACAGCCTGGCTGCTCATGGCAGCTGCAGCAAAAGGGAGCCAGGACAATCAGGCCCAATCCTTGCTCTAGCTTCTGGATAGTGCAGTGATAAGATCCAGTTCAGGCCCAATGCCAATCAGCAACAGAAGCAAGACAGGCACAGGATCCAGCAGATCATGGGCTGGCTCACCCCTGTCCCCTCACCACCCTTGAAACACCTCATTTCAGAGCTTTCTGCTGGGTTCCACCGGCGTGCCTCCTGCCCACATCTTCAGAGGGCACAAGGGGGAGGTCGGCGCTGAAAGAGTGAAAAAAAGTCACTCTATCATCAGTGGGTGGCTGACTCAACCAACAGAGCCGAGTAGAGGGACACCACTGCTCAATCCAACCCACCCAAATCTGATGTAAGGGGGGAGGGGGTTTGATTGCTCAAATGCCAAGATTTAGCCTTCACATGGAAGCTGGTGTTTTATTTCTGTTCTTTTATCTTTGGATCGTTGATGGGGGGTTGTTAATTTTTATTGTTATATGTATGTCAGATGGATAGACTTTTCATGATATTAGCTGCCTTGGATATCATGTATGGAAAGGCAGTGTAGAAACTGAAATAAGCAAACATGTACATACTCTAAGGAAGGGCTGATCATGATTTGCTAAACTATGGTTTCAGTCTATAATGTCTGGGATCCTAGAATGAGGCTTAAGCAAACAAACCATGATTAGCACCATATGGTTAAATGTTATGATAGTGCAGATAGCTTTCTAAATCCCTACAATCCTTTTTACATGGGCCTACAGCCCATTTTCCCTCTTTTTGCTATCCATCTCACTTACTTTGTTCCACTTTGCATGTTTTTTTCTCTCTCTCTGTCTACTGTTCTGTACATACAACCATCAATTGCTCAGAACACTGAGGACATTTATCAAATGTGCATAACCAGGCAATCCTTCAGTTCTTCTATCAGTAAGGTGTTTGTAGGTAATTATACATGTTATGTAATGGAGAACACAGTCACTGCTAATGAATTATCAAATGCTAGGGACTATTTATGCTGTGTCCCAAAAAAATGCTAAATTTTCATTATACCAATAGTATGTGCACCTCTGACAGCCTTCTTGGCAGCTATTATAGGAACAGCATCTTTGGGGAGAAAGTCATAAGGAAGCTGCTTATTAAATTTTGTAAATCATCAGGCTTCTCTGCAAATGCATGGCTCTGCAGTTGATTTAGTTGTTGGCTTTGAAAGTCTGCTATTAGGACCATTAAACAGGTCCAGAGTTTAAGCTGCCTTGTAAATTACACACAGAAGAAAAAGAGACATAGAATCCTGTTTTTAAAAGTATACAACAACTGCATTGCAGCATGCAAAGAGGTATGCTGGATGGTGTTCTTTATGAATAAAAATGGATAGATCTAGCTTCTGGATCTTGATAATCTAGTGTGAAGACATCCAGTTCTCAATAGTGACCATAACATTCCAGTTAGGCTTTGCTATTAGATGACTAAAAACCAATCATCTTATCAGAGAGAATTGGCTCAAGGATTTCACCAGGATATATGCCAATTTTATTCTGCACTGGAAATGGAAAACGAAGGACTAGGAAGATCTGGGTTCACACATGGACATACATCACTTGATTAATCATCTTTTGATGATCAGCAGCTGAGTGTGTGATCAGCCCCACTAATATATGTTGCAATTAAAGTAACACTGAACAATACAAAAATTATGTTTGTGTTGTTAGATTTGGAAAGGCTCATTCACATAATGCAAACTATCACTAATAATTTTTGGCACGAGGGCTGTATTTACTATTAGCCAACCCTTCCTGGGTCACATTACATTACACTCTGTGTGTGTGTGTGTGTGTGTATGTGTGTGTGTCTCATACACACACACAACATTTGCTCACAAACACAGACATAAACACAGAGATGCATATCACACAGGCGTGCATGTATGTAGACACGTGTTCTGCACACACAGAACATAGATAAGATACCCCAGCAACTTGCTAGCCTGACAAAGGAACCTCTTCTCTTTTGCATCATTACAAGCAGAAATGAGCACTCCTTCCTGTTTCTGGAGCACATTCTGACCTGTTTGCAATGGTGCACAACGGGGAGAACAGGCCTTTGCTATGGTAGCAGGGAGCTGATGGGCCCCTGACAATAACTTGATAGGCGTGATCAGTCCATGTGTCACAAATTCACCACTCTTGCATCCACTCTTGTGGATCAGGAGTTGGTTAAGTAGCAGAAAGCAGAGATTAGGAATAAATGGACAGTTGTCCCCATGGAGGGCTGTAGAAAGTGGAGTCCTCCAAGGACTGGTATTGGGAATTGTGCTTTTTAACTTGTTCATAAACAATCTAGAGTTAGGGGTGAGCAGTGAGGTGGTCAAGTTTGCTGTTGATACTAAATTGTTCAGGGTTGTTAAAAAAAATGGATTGCAAAGTGCTCCAAAAGGACCTCTCCAAACTGAGTGAATGGGCAGTAAAATGGCAAATAAAATGCAATGTAAACAAGTGTAAAGTTATGCATATTGGAGCAAAAAAATCTTGATTTCACATATAGGGTCATGGGATCTGAACTGGCAGTGACTCACCAGAAGCAAGACCTTGGGGTCATTATAGATAGTTCAATGTCAACCCAGTGTATGACAACTGTAAAAAAGGCAAATTCCATGTTACAGATCATTAGGAAAGGTATTGAAAATAAAACTTCTGAAATAATAATGTATAAATCTATGGTGCAGCCTGCATTTGGAATACTGTGTACAGTTCTGGTCACCTCACCTCAAAAAAGGATATTATAGAGTTAGAAAAGGTTCAGAAAAGGGCAACCAGAATGATCAAGAGGATGGAGCGACTCCCCTATGAGGAAAAGTTGCAGCATTTGTGGCTTTTTAGTTTAGAGAAAAGGCGAGTCAGAGGCAACATGATAGAAGTGTATAAAATTATGCATGGTATGGAAAAGGTGGATAGAGAGAAGTATATAGAGAGACATTTGTCTCCCTCTCTCATAACACTAGAAGAGATTCAATGAAGCTGAATGTTGGAAGATTCAGGACAGACAAAAGAAAGTACTTCTTCACGTAGTACATAGTTAAACTGTGGAATTTGCTCCCACAAGAAGCAGTGATGGCCATCAAACTTAGACAGCTTTAAAAGAAGATTAGACAAATTCATGGAGGATGCTATCAATGGCTACTAGCCATGATGGCAGTGCTCTGCCTCCATAGTCAGATGCAGTATGCTTCTGAAAACCAGTTGCCGGAAGCCTCAGGAGGGGAGAGTGTCCTTGCACTCAGGTCCTGCTTGCGGGCTTCCCCCAGGCACCTGGTTGGCCACTGTGAGAACAGGATGCTGAACGAGATGGGCCACTGGCCTGATCCAGCAGGCTTTCCTTGTATTCTTAAGGGATGAACAAGCCTCCTCACATATTTCACCACTTCTTTGATTGTACAGTCACAGCTTCTGTTAATGCAGCTAAGGTAAAGGGCAACCTTTAGGTGCCACTGAACATTACCAGAAATTCTATCTATGATGGAAGACTATATCAGCCAGGAAACTTGACCAGAACTTTATTAATTCCTTCTATCAAGAACAGCAATAGGAAATTCATGAGTCCACACACATACAAAACAAGTCTAGTGCCATCTGGTGACTAAACTAGTGCTGCATGCACCCCAATCTCTGAGTGGTGAGAGACTTCCAGGGGTTACTACACTTATCCAGGGTTTGGTTTCCTTGGAACAAAGCTCAGCAGAGACTATGGTATCTTTAGGATATATGGTTTTATTTACACATATATACAAGAGAGGGCCTTTTCAATTGTGGCCCCCACCCTGTGGAACTCCCTCCCAAATCATCTCCGCCATGCCCCTTCTATGATGAGGTTCCGCCGGGCCTTGAAGACCTGGCTCTTCAGGCAGGCTTTTGGGGTGGGTTAGGTTTTATCCTCATTGTTTTTAGATGTTTAATGTCTATGTATTGTATGCCTATGTTGTATGTCGCCCAGAGTGGCTGGACAGCCAGCCAGATGGGCGACTAATAAATTCAATAAATAAATAAATAATACAACTTAAATGTAAGATGGAGGATTCTCTGAATTAATAATAGCTCTTGCTTCCCCATTAGATTGTAGGGGACTCTTCCCAGCCATAGCTTGGGGTTCAGACACAGCCAGCAACCAAGCTTCTCTCTGTGTTTTTCATTTCCCATCCTTTTCTCAGACTGCCTCTAAACACACACAGAGAAGCTACTTCTTTGGAAAGGAGAGGAGGATCATTCTGAGAGATTTTCTATGTCAATAGGATTTCTCTGGACCACATTCTTACATATGCAGATTGATCCATCCAGAAAACAAAAGCCTGGACAAAGTAATTATTATCAAAGGAACATTTTTTGAGGGGTGCAGTAGATCTCTCTGCTACAACTTTACCTGTACAGATTCCAAATCAGAGGCTGCAAATGAGTCCCAAAGACATAATCTATATCAACCCCCAATCCTAGTATATATACTGTGCACACTTTATCCATGGCAAACAAAAATAGATTATTCATTTATTTATTGCATTTATGTACAACCTTTCTGCCATATTTACATAAATAGCAAAAAAAAAAAATTCAGTCCTACTACAGGAACTGATGGTTATGTGTTCCCCGGTTTGGCCTTGCTAGCTTCTGCCTTTCCCCTCAGGAAACCCAATAGTCCAAGAGAAGGCAAGAGTGAAGCTGCCCCAACAGTGAAGCTGCCTTCATACAAGGAAGCTAAACAGAATAAGAATTATTTTATGTTGCATCAACAAATGTCACCATATTCATATCTGGGCTCCTGCTGGGAGGAAGGGCGGGATATAAAACAAATTATTATTATTATTTTGTGAAATGAGAGTCCCATATTAGACTTCATTTGGCCGTACTGCCCTGAACATGCCCGATCTCGGAAGCTAAATTGGGTCAGGCCTGCTTAGTACTTGGATGGGAGACTTCCTGGGAATACTGGGTGCTATAGGCTTAGAGGAAGGCAATGGTAAACCCCCTCTTACCATGAAAACCCTATGAATATGTCCAAAAAAGATTCATAGGTTCGCTAAAACTTGTAATCAACTTGAAGGCATAGAACAACAACAAAGACCTCGTTTTGGGAAGGGACTCAGACAAGAAAGACTACAATGATAATGAAATACATAAAAAGCAAGTCATATGAAAACTACATGAAGAAACTAATGGCTATTTTACACACACATTACAATTTTTTTATAGATCAACTAACATTTAGGAATACATTTACATTTGCACTTGAAAATATAACATATCAATGAGACACATTTGGCAGTGTATGTATCTTACCGGTACACTCATCAACCACACCAGCTTTTTTAAAGTGAAACATGGTCAATCACCTTGGGTTCCTTTGGGAGGAAAGTTGGGCTATAAATTCTGAATAAATAGATAGTAGCAACATTGACTGCAGCAACCACTCCTGGTGGTGCCAAACATGTTTACTGCCATGTATAAAGTTGTGGAACAATCCTAACTGCAAGTAATCTACATACAAGCTACAAGGCAACTGCTTTTATATATGTCACAGAAAAGAGCAGCTAGCAAATAATCTAGGCATTCCACTTTGCAATTTATAACATACAGTTTGAATGCTGGCTTTGTAATATACTTTAATTCATAAACACCACATGGCATGTAGGATTTTAGAAAAATATACATAAACTATTTTAACACCCATCTTTTTGTGCTTTTTATGCTGTAAGTTACTTTTCCAGCATATTTCAAACTCCACTGAAGAAATAATAGAAATGCTTTAGGAAATTGATTTTAATGATTGTAAATAAAAGCTTTTCAGTTCATTCTTGCCAGCAAATACTTTTGAATGTTGCCATTGTTGCTGCGTTTGCCTGCTGCTAGATGTTGTCAAAAATTATTAACCTATATATATATATATATATATATATATATATATATATATATATATAAAGTAAGGGTGGGTAGACAGCATTGTTGGCTAGTGCTCTTGATGTGTTCATGCCACAAGCTGCATCCACGAAAACTACACCTATCTGTCCCACTCCCCAAATGCATCTAGCATTCCTCTCTGTAATATGCTTTGTACAACATTGGTTATTTTCTGTTTTTGTCTGAGGAATGATGAGTAAAATATTGCTCAATAAATTTTAAAACGTTATTTTAAAAAGATATTTTAAAAGTATTTTAATGAGGTGCTAAACCTGTAGCAAAAAAATCCATAAAACCATACCAAGTTATCCTTAAGTTAATAAATAAGTAGTCATTAGTTATGCCATTACCCAAGGATTTTATAAAGTCACATTTACATGTTCCATAACGTGAATAACAGAAAAACACCTTTCCTCCCAGGGTGAATAGCAGTTTCAGAAAAGTCATGGCATGAAGGGGAAACGTTTAATCCCACATCCCCTTCCATGGCTGTTATTTTCAAAGGAAAGCCAGACATATTAAATGCATTCATAAATTTAATGTCACATCTAATTTGGCCCTAAGTCTTACACGTATCCAACTCAATTGCTTCCTACGTATTTTATGCATATTCAACTCAATTCTTTCTTACAGCTTGGATTCAAAAAGCCCCTTGCATGAGTAGACTGAATGTGCATTTTCCAAAGAGAGGGATTCCAATTTCCATTAATATCTCACACCAGCTGCAGCTTCACCATGCTACATTGTATAGTGCAGTGGTGGGTGGTGGCTCCATGTCAGTGGGGCAGTGGAATCCACTCTGGGTTTTAATCTGAACTTTCAAGGAGCTATCCAAGGTGCTAAAACCTAGGTGCTAAAACCCAGAGATGATTACACTGCCCATCAGCAGCTGTTGATAAAGTGTTCTGGAGGGTTTCTTGACCTTCTAGGGTGGCTTTTTATGGGCACAAGGGGTTGCCATGTGACAGAGACAGAAAAGCTCCATTGCATGAACAGAACCAGCCCCTGCGTTTCTTAAGATTCACACATACACATTTCATTTCTTCCCTATATTTTCTAGGTGAATGTATCCAAGTTATCTGGAAAAACCAAGAAATTCACTCACTCAGTTGCCAGAAAATAACATTCATAATATTGTCATCGCCTCACTAGACACACTCCAGGTAGTAATCTGAACAAAACTTTGAAACAAAACCTGAATAAATGTGTGACAGATGCTGTAACTGTTTTACGTTTCTCATGTCCCCTTGTTTTTAGCAGCTCCCTTTACAAAGCAGGCTGTGTTAAAGGGCAATGTGATTAGGAACCAATCAGGGCTGAAGTCTTCCTTGAACAAAGGAAAATAAGATTAGTCACAAGCACTGGGTTTGCCTGTGTTGAACCAGCACGCTACAGCTGGGGAAAATAAACTCAAAGAACTGCTTTGAGGCGCTGAAAATAGGTACTTTACATCCTCAGCTGACAACAAGACCTTTTGTACTTTAGACAGATAATCACATCATTATGCTAAATTATAATCTATAAGGAAGTAGTACACCTAAATGATGAAAATTTGGCTCCATGCTGAAAATTGTAAATCATTTTATGCCAACTGTCAGCAGGAAAACTATTAATTCATAATGTTTTCATATGAGTAGCAGTAACAGGCGCCTTCCTTCAAGTCATCTCAGTTGTGGATGTGCATGTTCAGTGCCAGGATAATGATCAGTATATAATCCCAAAGTCATAAAGCCTAGCAAAACACAACAGAACTTGTAACACAAAACTTTTTAAAAAGAGAACAGGTATGCACACGGAATTGGAAGGTCAGTCTTACTATACTGTGTATTCCAGATGAATAATTTCTTTTAAGTTCCTTTTGAAACAAAAGAAAGAGTACTGAACAGCCCGACAATTGATATAAGAAAGACAGACCAACTGGCCAAATACTTTAATTCGCAAAGTAAATGAAATAGTGCTAAGCCACAGGATTTGGCCCTGGCTTTTTTTTGGCAGGGAGGAGCCATCTGGGGGCATCAATCTCTCCCCCCCCTTGCCAAAAAACCTACATCTGGGAATGATGCTACATCATGATACAGCATTGCTCCCACGAGGTGTTCTGTCCCTAATTACAAAGGGAATGTTGCTGAGGGAAGCCAAGATGCTACCTGAAGCAAAGCTTGTTCTTCACAAAGAATCCCTCAACCACCCCACCTTTAAAGGTAAGCCCTCCCCCACCCAAAAGTTCTTCATTCACCAAGTTACCAACAAACCTCATATACATGCTTTTAACTGGGAATGAACTGTTTCACAATAGTGGGGAAGTGGGAATGAATGAAAAAAGAGGAAGGATTACAAGTACTACCAATACAGTCCTAAGATCTGCTAATTCAAGAGAGCAATAAGCTGTTGAGTGTTTTTAATTGGGTAGGTACATATGAGAGTGAGAGATCATTCGGAGACAGATATCTATGTAAATATCTGTGCTGGACTACGACCTGGGAGACCAGGGTTCAAATCCCCACACAGCCATGAAGCTCCTTGGGTGACCTTGGGCCAGTCACTGAGGAAGCAGTGGTAAACCCCCTCTGAATACTGCTTACCATGGAAACCCTATTTATAGGGTAGCCATTAGTCAAGATTGACTTGAAGGCAGTCCATTTCCATTTTCATGTACAGTTGAGATTTGAATAGGGGGATCCCTAATTAATAGCTGTCTCTTACCCACTAGCTTACTTCCAGTTGTACTTCTGCCTATTACCTTTGCAACAGTAGCTTTGAGGAGGAGACAGAGCCACCGTTGTCCCCAAGTATTTATTTATTTATTGCATTAAATTCTATCCTGTCCTTCCTCCCAGTGGAACCCAGAGTGGGAAACAATAACAAAAAATATATAATTAAAAATAAAACAAAACATTTAAAATCATCTAAAAAGTAGATCCACCAATACCCCATTCTTCACCCTGCTGATTAACCCCTGAGGTGGTACCTTTGAAGCTTTTAAAAATGATTCCTGGTGTATCGACATAACAAGAGGGCGGTGACAGCAGCCACCGGTAGCTGTAGCTGTGGCTCCCGGGTTTGAGACAATATCTGTACTAGGGATTGACTAACTTCTTTATGACATATTGTTAGATCATGTTACTTATAAGTTATTTGTGAACTGGGTGAACTGGGACATAAATAAACCATGGGAATATTCTAATGCTGCTAATTTTCAGCCCTAAATTTTTCAGAAAAAAATAATATTGGAAACTAAATGTGAAGTCTATATAAAATACTTCAAGTCAAGAGGAATACACTTGGATAAGATTTTCATGGGACTGGACATCTTTATTTGTGAAAAGGCCCTAGCCTCACTTCATGACCAGAGATTATCCATACAGCTACAGCATATCTGTTGGCCTTTCTTCAACTGTCCTTAAATCTGAAGCCAGGGGTTCCCAAAATGTGGTCTATGGACCATCAGTTAGCCACAGGCTTCATTCAGGTAGTCCATGGCATACCCACATTAAGTATTCCAAGTATTCCTAGTAATAAGTATTTTTATTGCTTCTTTGGTTTCTTATATTGTATTTATATTGTATTTAATTGAATTTCAATTTAAATTCTACAGAATGCAAATTGGAAAACAATAAAATACAATAATAAATGATAAAACATATAAAAGAAGCAATGAAAATATTATACAGCATCTAGCACAGAGCATTACAATTGCTGTGTGGGCAGAAAAAGATCATTAAGTGGTCTTCCAAGACCATCAGCAGTTTTCAAGTGGTCCATAAGCGGAAACGTTTGGGAACCCCTGTCCTAAGCAATCATTCTTTGCAAACTACTGGCTGTTTCATATATTACAAGGAGGAAAGCCAGGTCCACAATCCTGGCTTTCTGATGAGCAGGGCCGGCGTTTGCAAACGTGGGACCTGATTGGGAACCTGTGGGACCCCTGCGCTTCCCTTCCGCAATCCATGGCAGGATTCCTGCCACAAATATCAGGGAGCTTCAGAGCTGCCTGCCATTCCCCTGCTTCACCTACCTTTCTCTCAGCTGTTGTTTGTGGCTGCGTGCACTGCGTGTGCAGGTTTGCCATCAATCAAGACGGCAACCAAGGTTTCCCTAAGGGGCTGAAGCCTCTGCCGCCATCTTGGTTGATGGCAGCAATGCGCGTGTATAGCACACATGTGCCATCAACCAAAATGGCGGCAGAGGCTTCAGCCCCTTAGGGAAACCTCAGCTGCCCTCTTAATTGATGGCAATCCTGCGTGTGTAGTGCACGCAGCTGAAAAAACAGCACAGAGAAAGTTATGTAGAGCAGGGAAATGGCGGGCGGCTTGGGATCTCCTGCCCTGCGATCCGCGGTACCAATCCTGCCACAAATCGCAGAAGGGGAGTGCTGGGGCCTGGGGTAGGCTGGTGTCCAAGGGCCCTGGCATGTCTGGAGTCGGCCCTGGCCCCCGCTAAGCCTTTAAGGTGCAATTCCCCCAAGAGCATGGGGGCCCCGCTAAGTGTAGGGCCCGATTGGGCACAATCGGTCCAATCAGTATTTTGCCAGCCCTGCTGATGAGCACCCATGTATAATACATGCATAATACATGCATTTAAAAACACATTTGATACATGCACATTAACGAACCTAAGTTAGTCATGTCTATTAATTTCTATGGGTCTACTCTGAGTAGGAGTAGCACTGAATACCACCCAATGTGTGTAGAGATTCTATATGGCCAGTTCAAGATTTGAGGGAACCGTGGGTGACATGCCCTTGGTGCCCCTCCCAAATCACCTGTCCCCAGTGGACTTACAGGATGATGGAAGGCAAGCACCTGCTGCACACAAAGCTGCAGCAAGGGAGCCTCCTCCATTGAGCATCCAGCACCAGCAGGTACGGTGCATAACTCTCAAATCAAGGCAGTTCACCAGTGTTGCGAAGTACAGGATAAGGAGTCCGACTACAAATGGGGAGGAGATGGAAAAGACAGGCAGGCCAACATGCTCTGGAAGGAGAGAGGGGAAAAGGATCCAATGAGCAGGTGGCAAGGAAGGCAATTCAAATGAGACCCTGTGCAGTGGAGAGGAGGACACAGAAAAGGGAATACAGGAGAGGGCTAAAGCAGAAGGAGAGGAGAACCTCTGACTGGAGAACAGGTGGATTAGAATATCCCATTCTAGAAAGGTACTGGGAGGACAATAAGAGTTAGAACTATTGCAGTAGCTGGAGGAAGGAGAGAGGGAACCCAGCACCAAGGAGAGGAAGGGAGGCTAGCACTGGGGGTGGGGGAGAGGGGAAAGGAGATCTTGCACTGGGGTGGGAAAGAAGATGAGGTAAGGGGGGTGGGGAATCTAGTCAAAGATCATGTGATGTATTTTAAGCTGTTGTAACCTGCCCTGGGACCTCAGGGAGAAGGGTAGTTAATAGTGAATGAATGAATTGAGAAGTGAGTGTACAACTGTGTGTAATGGAAGAAGTGACCAGGGTGCCAAAGTGGTGCTGCTAAAGTAGAGCTTCATTGCCACCTTTCTGTTTCCCAGTGACACCTGGGAAGAGGTGAAGAAGCAGAGCCAGCAGCCTGCAAGGGAATGGCCATTTTGATGCCTGAATCACGCAGAGCCATGTTACTTTGGGAAGAGATTAAAATGATAGCTCCTTTGCTCTTTACATTGGGACATGGAGAGCTGCCTTATACCAAGCCAGACTGTTAGAGACACACTATTGCTCATTCCAATGCATCTCCTCTACCTCTCTTTTCTTGAAATGGGGGCACACGATGCTAGTCGAACTCTACCTCTTTTTACTCTTAAAACCTCATCGGATCAGCTCCAGTGCTTTTTTTTTTAATTCAGCTGCAGGGAGGTTTTGCAACTGATTGGTAGATCAACCCCTCTATCTTCCAGGTGTGGCCAATGGAAGCGCTTTGCTGCAGGCTCAGGCAGAGATAGCGACCTTTGCTGTGGGCGGTCCTCAAAGGTCTGAAGGCAGCAGTGGAGAAGGGACATGTGGCAAGCAGAGGGCAGTGTGGCTTCAAAACGCAGCCAGAGAAACCATTATGGCTGATTTTGAAGTGACTAGTGTACCCACAGCCTAAATTCATCTAGCAGCAGCTCCTCAGGGTTTCAGGCATAGTTCTCTCCCAGCCCTGCCTGTAGATGCTGGGGATTAAACCTGGGACCTTCTGCATGCAAAACAGATGCTCTGCTATTGAGCTATGGCCCTTCTGTTTTGTGGGCTGGATACCAATGCTCAAATATTGCTCGAGCAGCAATCTTTGAGGGTTTTTTTTGGGGGGGGGGAGGTTAACTTTTTAGATTACTTTTTTTCTTTTCTCACTTCGCTTTATCTGCCTTGCTTCCTCTTCATACACGGGGCCTGAGCATCTGCCTTGGACAGGTAACTATGATTTTCTAGATTTAATACACTGGGGAACTTAAGAACAAATTAATATACAAGTAGCAGGGCTGGAGGGAGTATAATCATTTCCTAGAATGTTTGCCTTGTCAATGCTATCTTTGATCAAAATTTTAATTATAATGTCAGTGTTACCAGTCCATATTTTTACCATTTTATTCTTAGTTCATCTCATCATTAACCATTAGTTCGCTCAAGTATTGATATATTCTGTATGTGTGTGTGTGTGTGTGTGTGTGTGTGTTATTTTCAATTGTTTCATATTTTATTATTTATTTATTTATCATTACATTTATATACCACCCCATTGCCGAAGCTCTCTGGGCAGTTTACAGCAATTAAAAACAATAAAAACATATATACAAATTTTAAAACACAAAAAACAATTTAAAAACACAATTTAAAAACACAATTTAAAAACAATTTAAAAACACATGCTAAAAAATGCTTATAACGCCATTAAGCTTATGCAAACATATATTACATTGCTTTAAGACGTTTTCTAAGTTGCTGTAGTTTCACATTTCTTTTGTTTTATTTTCTATCGGTAAATATTTCCTAAGCGGTACGCATCAATAAACTGGCGTATTAGTTTCAGTTTGTGGTTTTTCTGTGGTCTTATTCCACTGGACTGCTGTTGGGCATACTGAACCAGGATTGAAGGCTCCAGTAAAGGTTGATGCATAAGCCAGAATTTGGCATGGTATGCATGAGCCCTGATTGGATCTCCTCATTAGCAGTCATCACCATCATCAGACTGAGCATTAACTAGGAGCATTAGCTGCATCTCAGTTGCTACTTCCACCTTTGGTGAGAGGGGCTTCTTCATTTAAAGGGGCCAAGTCTGGTTTAGCAGTCATGGACTCCAACTGGGAAGGGAGACTGTGGTTCCATTAGGGCTTCTAAGCTAGAGTAAGTGGAGGACAACACAACATCCTTTAACCCAGTAGTGGCAAAATAAGCTTCTTGTGCACAAGTGATTCTGGTTGGTAATATATATCTGATGGCAATTTGCTCTCCCTTTCTGAATCCCCATCCTTATCCCCTGAATGATAGCTCCTTGCAGGACATCAATATTCCTCTTAGGAAAACAAAAACCATAGAAACCCACCCAGCACAACACAGCTGTCTGCACTGGGACAACTGAGCCCTTTAACCCCCCTTTCTGCCTGACCCTGAGAAACTCTGAATGGCTACAGTAAGCGAGGGAGATGTCCATTTCATTCCTCCACAATGTCCCCAACATAGCGGGATCCATCCAGCCCAGTATGTAGGCAAGGACAAACAGCCTAAGCTCTGCTGGGGCCATAGGACCCTGGCATTTCCCAACCAAGTGATGTACCTTAGATCTCATTACCAAATTAAGCCGGTTTCTAAATCAGGCACACATGTATGAATCATGTTTCACAATCATGTACATTTGGAACACAAGCTATTATGGATACAGAAGGATTGCCGTAGAGCTCAATAGAGCTTGTTTCCCCCTTCCTCATCTTCTCCAGACACATGCCATTACAACACACACACCATAGAATGACATTCCATCACTGGAAACTTGAATCCTGGCAGAAAGGCTTTCTGTTCAGCATGAATCCTACACAAACACCTAGTACTTTAATTTCTGGACCTACCATAGCCTTATACTAGGGATGGACAAATCAGTATTTCTGGTCAATGGCACTTTCATATGTATATACTCATAAGTTAGTTCCATTCTGTTTGCACATTAATCTGTTCATTTACATCTGCATGAAATTCATATTTAAATGGACACTTTAAAATGTATCTTTAAAAACACCCCACACATTGTAAATGCATTTTGATGTGTGTGTTTTTTCCAACTGAGATGAGCTGTGCAACATCTGGACAAGTGCAAAATCCAATGGATAACTGTGTTGCAATCCCACATTAGTTCAGGGGTTGCAGATTAGTCATGCTGATATTGCACTTCTATTGGCTGCAACAGACATATTTTTAAAGTCTAACTGTGGAGAGCCACTGTGCATGGAATGGGGAGGGTGCACTACAACCCCCTCCCCCCAGAAATCCCCCTGCACAGCAATTATGCTGGAAAAATAATCTTCTGTATGATCCTGTAGGCTTTTTGCCCCAGCTGCATTGCTGTGGGTGTGGAGGGGGTGACCAAAGAGCCAATAGTTCCCCATCCCTGCCCTAGCCCTAGCTACCCTACTAGCTAATTGCTAAACCTTCAATGTCCACTATTTTCATTTCCCTCCTCTGTTGAGTGGCTGTATACTATAATCAGAACGGATTTTTCGCATTCCGCAATGTTAAATTGAAAATACCCCCATGCCATTCTGATGCTTCCCATAAGTTCATTTCAAAACAAAACCTTACAAAACTTATAGTCCTGAGCTCAGAAATGCTTGCTTAACAACCCTCTAAATTTTCATGGTGATACACAAGACAGTCAGAGAAAATAGAGAGTCCAAAGTGTAAAAAGAGAGAGAGAGAGAAACCAGACCCTGTTGTTTTCTGTCAGAGTTCTCATAAACTGTTGAAATTCATTAAAAATCAGCCATGTTCACAGTGTACCTGTAATTCCATTACTGACTTTGCCCCATACTCTAACCTTCATCTTTTGCAGTTTAAACGTTTTTTTAAAAAATGCCTACCTGATTTTTAATTAATTTAAGAAATTTAACATTGAAGTTTATCATAACATCGGGCATGCTCAGTAAGAACCAACTGTCAGTGTTCCAAAAGCCAGACTCACAGCTGCTGGGCTTGCTTAATCAGCGGGCCATACCCACACCAGACCTTTATTTCACATGAGACAGTCATGGCTTCTCCCAAAGAATCCTGGGAAGTGTAGTTTGTGAAGAGTGCTGAGAGGAGTCTCCTATTCCCCTGACAGAGCTCCAGTGGCCAGAGTGGTTTAACAGTCAGCCGTTCTGACTGAAGCTCTGTGAGGGGAACAGGGTATCTCCTAGCAACTCTCAGCACTCTTCACTAACTACACTTCCCAGGATTCTTTGGGAGAAGCCATGACTGTGTAAAGTGAAATAAAGGTCTGGTGTGGATGTGGCCAGGGACGGCTTTGGTCTAAATTTGGGTGGGAGGCTACATGTGCCTGCTGTATAATAAAAAGGTGGGGGAAACCCTGAAAAAGAATAATACTGTTCACAATGTTTCACCTTTGGCAAGGAAAGGGGCTTCCCCTCTGCCTAGTGCCCACCCATCCAATCTCCTCCCTTCCCCCTTCCCTCCCCTTCCTTCCCTCCCTTACCGTCCCCTATCCCCTTCCAATCTCCTCCTTCCCCTCCTTCCCCCCTCCCCCTACCTGTCCCCCTCCCGCATGGTCAGTTTTACCTATCCTAAGCATGATTGCACAGGAGTAAATCCCACTGAACTCAATAAGCATGCAAATTATCAAACCTGCCCTCCCCTCTTCCTCCCTCCCATCACCTTTCTTTTGCCCCTTCCTTCCTTCTTCCTTCACCCCTTCCCCCTTCCCCCTCCCCCTCCTTCTGCTCCCCTCTCCTCCCTTCCACCTTCCCTCTACTGTCCCCTCCCCTTCTCCTCCCGCATGGTCAGTTTTACCTATCCTAACCACGACTGCATGGGAGTAAATCCCACTGAGCTCAATAAGCATGCAAATGATCAGACCTGCTTTTCTCCTCCTTCCCCTCTCCAGAGGCACATGTTACCAAATTCTTCCAAGCTACACAGCAAGTGGATTGGACGGTGAAAAGCAACCCAAATTGTGTTTACATTTTGGCAAATTTGTAGTACAGTCCAATATCTCAGAGAGGAGGTCAGGTTTTCTGCTCCCCTGGTGCATTCACTATAGCTGCTCAATTTCCTTGCTTTTTAAAGTTTGATAGAAATATCTGTGGGCTATAGGAATGTTGTTAAACCAGAAGGTTTCTTGCCTATTAGTGAATTATAGATGGTAAGCCTCTTGGAATAGGGGCCTTTACAAGCCTGTCTGTAAAGCTTCACGTACATACAGTAGTTGACACTATATTGTTGTTAGCTGGATATCACACATGTAACAACCATGCATAATGCATTGCACCTGCATTGAGGGGAGGGACTAAGGAGGGTTGGGACTCTGAGTCCTTTGCTGAACCTTCCCTGCAACTATATGAGGATTATGCCGTAAATGAGTTTGCCTAATTTGTCTGGTTTATTTAAGCCTCATAATTTCTCTCAGATAAAAACATGAAAGTTTTTAGTGCTCATTTTCAGACACCCTTATCTGATTAAAGGACTCCTCCCCATAAAACATCTGGAGGGATGCTGAGTTGACAAGGTATTGTACACAGCAGTTTAGGCTTCAGGGGGAAAATGACATCATAATGTCAAGTGACTAATGCCACAGAGGGTAGGATTATAGCAAACAACACAACAGATTACAATTCAGTAAGGCCACCCTGCGTTTAAAACCATAAAATGTTACACTGAGAAGTATTAACAGGAGTACAGCATGCAAAACAAGCGAGGTAATTATTTTGCTCTTTTTGACACTGATTAGGCCTCAACTGGATTACTAAATTCAGTCGGGGGAAGAGGACAAAATATGTTTGAAAGGACAGACAAATTGGAGTGAGCAGAAGACAGCAAAGAAAAAATGATAAAACGTTTGGAAATATAGGATCTGCGAGGAAAGGGTAAATTATTTGAACATGTTCCATCAAGACACAAGAGGACTAAAAGGAGATGTGCCCCATCTACAAATTCACAGAAGGTTGCCTTAAAGGAGGATAGAAACCAATTATTCGCATTAGTAAATGAGAACAGAACAAAAACTAATAGGTTTATGTGGCTGCAAGGAAGATCTGATCTGAATATGAACCATAAGCCATTACAAGCAATTACACAATGAACACAGTAGCCAGACTCTTCCTACATGAATCTGGCTCGCTCAAAAACATGTTAGGGCCACATTGTGGATAACACAGCAAACGTGGGTTTCTTATCTTGTGCATATTTGGCCGTAGCGCAGCCCATCTTTTACCCCTGTTGGCAAACAGGTCACATTGATACCACACATTTTTAGGTGTACACCTAAAAACATAAAAGATCTGAAGAGGCCCTTAGGAGGGTCCAAGAGGAAGGAATTTCAAGTCCCACTTTTCTTGCAGTAAATATTATTACAGCAAATGATGCACACTCAACCCTGCAGTGCAACAAGGTGGGTAGACCTCAGCAAGTGGCAGTAACTTTGCGTCAGAGTATCGGAGCCTTCACTCCACAGGTGTCCATAGGAGTGCAAGGTGAAAAAGATTACCAAAAGGTACATAAAGAAGAGAGAGAGAGAGAGAGAGAGAGAGAGCATCATAGGTCAAATGGAAACAGTGCTATTTGTAGCTGTATCATTTTTGTGGCTGGTGACTTCCAGGCATTTGAAGAGATGTTGTGACCCTCACCTAAGAACTTTCCAGTCGAGAATTCTCTATGCCATTAGGCACAGAGAAGGAATTTAGTTATTTATTTCCCAACTTCCTCCCAAAGGAGCCTAAGGTGTCAAACAAATCAGCCTGAAAATGACATAATAAAAAGAAACCGGCATATCCAAAAACCTCAAAACAGGGAATGGAAGAGGTGGTTGTGAACTATGCCCCACCATGGCTATAAGAGATTACAGAGGCTCTTCATGCAGGGTTTATAAACCAGTGAATGCATATGGACTTGTAGTGAGTCTTCCAGCTGTGAACACTTTCCTAGCAGTAACCCAGTTATTTTGAATCTTTCATTCAAAACAAAAAACACATATACCAACCACCGCCCCCCCTCATGAAGTATATACAGAGGGATATGACAGTAGTTCCTATGGTAATAAAACAAGTATTGTTATTTTAGTTCTCAAGAGTCACTCAATGACATGGGGGGAAATAGGATGCCGCAAGAAGTATTTCCTGGCATTATTCATGATAGAATACATGCTCATCTGGAACTGTAGTTAGAGCTTTCAATAGGTTCATGGGTTTTATTTGCATTTTCCTTCTTCCCTTTAAGCTTTACTGCTTCATTGATAGCAGTAACAGAAGGAAAGACATATTTGTCTTTCCTAACTGTCACTGATGACACAGATAAGCAAAATGGATGTGGGTGTTTCTGTTTTGTTTCTTGCTAATGAGGCTTTTCAAGTATTTTTGTAATGAAATGAATTTGACATTCAAAGTGTTTATATCCATTTCCCTCAGCGGGGTTGCTATGAGGGAGGAAAATATCTACAAAGTTTATGCGAAAAAAAGGAGGGAGGGAAAAGAGACAACAGATATCAGTTAAAGGCACACAAAGGCCAAATATAGAATTTGAACCATTAATTACCATATACACTGCATTCATTTTGTATGCCAGTACCTGTTGACTCCAGGGCTTCAGCTGGGAACCTCAAGGCTTGCCATTGGGGCCTAATTTAATGCTCAAGCCTTGGAGCCCTCTTCATGAAACTAAGGCAACAGGGGTATGTATCTTCATTCCCAGTGACTGGCAAGCCATATGAAGCCTCTCAATGGCAAATCCTGATATTAAATCATTACTATGTGGATGGGAAGTTCCTGGTTCAGAAGTGAAAAGGGAGGGCCTGAGAGAAGAGAAGTTTTCACAAGAATCCAGGAACGCTAGGAGTGTACTAACGGTTAATTTAAAAAATTCCCTATTCTAAGCCTTGGAATATCTTGATGAAGGAGACCTAAGACGTTAATGGGGGAGCACTAGGACCTCAGTATTTACCTCTCATCTATGAACAAGTGCCTCCAGATTCTACAGCTCAAACACTTGCCCTTCAACACTGAGCTGGTGGATTTGTATTTGACCCAAAGTCCCAGCCTAGCCTCAATAGCTGCCTCAGTTTGACTACGGCTAGATACACACTATACATTTAAAGCACATGACTTCCCCCAATCCTGTGAACTGTAGTTTAAGGGTCCTGGGAATGGAAGGGTAAACTACAGTTCCCAGGATTCTTCAGGGGAAATGATGTGCTTTAAATCTATGGCGTGTACACAACTTATGTTACAAGTGCCATTTGACCTGTGAGCCTTGCAAGACCTGCTCTGCTGGCCTATTTCCACCTGACGTGGGTGGTCAGGGCCCTAACTAACTCCAGCTATAGAAGCTGCTGGGACTGCTGAACGAATCCTTGCAACTCCTGCTGTTCAGGATGTCTAGAGAATATCAGGACAGGATGTTGTTCAGGAATTCCAATTGGGGTCCAAAAATTAATTTTGGAGATGAATTATTTTTGCTGTCATTGGGATTATGTTTTTGTTTTTGCATTTTTAGACTTTATTATGAATTATGTGGGGACTGTGTATTATTTTATTATCCATTTACTGACCTGTTTTCATTAGTTTATTGTTTATGACTTTTAAAAATTTGCTATACTTTTGTAACTGTTAGAGTGAATGATATAATTTGGTTTTGATTATGGAAAAGTGGTCATGCTGATGTATATGAGAAGAGCCCTACTGACATCTGGTGGAACTTCCGGTGGTAAAGGCTGCATTCTGCTGAGTTCCCTCACCCCACCAAGCCCACCCAACACCATCCAGATCCCAACAAGAACAAAAACAACTAAAAACAGTGGTGAGTGGTGGCCCTATTTCTGGTAACCCCCTTCATACTTTTACTGACATAAACAAGGTGGGAAGAGCTCCAAACATCAAAAGGTCTGCAACCCAGTGCTTAGTTCCCGAAGAGGAAGGAGAGAGAGGCTGAGCCCCCCTTCCAACTTAAACAGGCAATCCATCTCCCCCACCTCCACAAGGTAACCTCTCTGAGAGACAGCAGGAGAAGGGAGAGAGAGAACTCACACGTAGTCCTGGTGGCTCCACACACACACTCGCTTCACTCCAGCCAGCAACCAGGAACTGAAAAAAGGGGGGTGGAAAGTAGAGATTGAAAGATCGATCCATTTTGGTTCTTTCAATTTCTGATTCTTTTCAGTTTTTCCCTCGCTGTCACATTTCTGCAGCAATTTGGGATTTTTTTAAAAAAAATCCTCATGAAAATTCTCCAGCATTTTAGTGCAAATTTCTCCTAACAAATGCAGTTTTGTAAGCAGTTTGGACCAATGTACACATTTTTGCAAGCAATTTCTCATCACATAATGCATTTTTGTATGTTATTTTCACTCATATATTCATTTTCATGTGTACTTTCCCCTAACATGATGTTTTGTAAACAATTTTTGGTTGGCAAACTGCATTGGAAAATTCAAAAAAGTGTGAATTTCAAAGGTTGCTTGTGTTTCAGTTCTCATATTGTTTTGGAAAGTGCAACTGTGATACTCTCGGCTTGAAATACAAACTGAATGGACTTTTTCACCCATCCCTATGGGAGAGACAACAAATATCTCCCACCCCCACCCACCCTACAGTGGAATCAGCTGCACCCCCCTCCAATCTGCCTAAGTAACAAATTGAATCAACCAGGCAAGGAGGGGTAAATAAACTTCAACTCCCTCTCCAATCTGCTCCCTCTCTGCCACGAAAAAATTAAACAAAACATAAAGGGGAGAGGGAGAGAGGGAGGGAGAGAACTGCAAAAGAAGCAGAAGAGTGGGAGGGGAAGAAAATAAGAGAGAAAGAGAAATAATAATAATAACAAGGAGAGAAAGAAACTGACAGAAGGAGCAGGAGATGGGGAAAGGATAGGAAAAGAGAGAGGAGACATCTCTGTCATTAGCAGCAACCCTCGCATGCACCTAACCTGTGTAAGGAACAGGCAAAGTGAGAAATCAGGAGAGCCCACCTCTATAAACTCTGAGGAGGGGACCATCTTAACATAAACCCCAAGACAACTAAAGAAGGGAAGAAAGCATAGTGCTCCCCCCTCAACCCCACCAGATATTAGACACAGAGGAAGAACACTAACTAAGCAAAGCTAACCAAAGCACTGCGTTAGGGCAACCCCCAACTGCCCTTTCCCTCTCAAAGTCACACTGGGGACCAGAGGCAAGAAATCTAAAGGGGCCTGCAAACAACCCCGACCCGGGTCAAAATGGCAGAAATCAACCTGGCTGAGGAAGCAAACTTAAACACAATTCCTTAAGAGGAATAGCTACAGACACTGAACAAATAAAACATGCAGTTAAAGACATCCAAACGCAGGAAGAGGGACAAAGTGCAATAAGTCAAGAGCTGGAAGAACTCAGAGCATCCCTGGGGTGTACAAATGACCTATTCACGAGTGCAGAAACCAGCATATCTGATTTAGAAGACCATGACAGGGCAACTGAGACTAGCCTCCAAAACAGCCAGAGAGAGGTGGCATTATTGACAGAAAAAGTTATCTCCCTGGAAGTGCACTCTCAAGGAAGCAGTGTGAGACTTGTTGGTATCAGGGAACATTCTGAAAGTGGAAATATGGTAGGATTTGTGACTTCCGTTCTTAGGGAGATCCTATATCTCCCTGAGGACTACCACCTTGAGATTGAGCAAGAACACAGAGCACAGGGCTCACCTTTGCCTCATTTTCATTGGCGATCACTCGTGGCTGAGTAAGATTGTCTTCCAAGATAAGGTCTTTAACAGTGGGTCCGTAAGTGACTGTGGAGGCCAATTCTGGATCCACACAGCCTCCCACAGTGAGAACATAGGTTTCCAGATGTAAGATAGTTGTGATGAGGATTTGTTTGACGTGCCTTCCATTTAGCTCGTTTGTCCCTTTCGCCCTGGATTCGTGCTTCTTCAAAGTCCACAGCACCTTTGATAATAGCCAACCTCCATTTGGGACGTTCATGGGCCAAGACTTCCCAGTTCTCGATGTTCATGTTACATTTTTTTAGATTCACTTTAAGAACATCTTTAAACCTCTTTTGCTGTCCACCGATGTGCCGTTTTCCATCCTGAAGTTGGGAGTAAAGTAGCTGCTTTGGAAGATTGTGATTAGGCATTCAAACAACATGGCCAGTCCAGTGGCTTTTTCCAAAACACTAACGTTAGTCTGTCTGTCTTCCCAAATAATTTGCAGAATTTTCTGGAGGCAGCATTGGTGGAATCTTTCAAGAAGTTGGGAATGGCGTTTATAGATGGTCCATGTTTCACAGGCATACAGTAAGGTTGGTAGTACAATGCCTTTGTAAATAAGCATTTTGGTCTCCCTGCAAATATCCCGATCCTCCAACATTCTACACTTCATTTGGGAGAATGCGGCACTCGCAGAGCTCAGATGATGTTGAATTTCAGCATCTATGTCAGCTTTTACAGAGAAATGGCTGCCAAGATAGGGGAAGTGATCAACGTTCTCCAATGTCACACCATTAAGCTGGATTGATGGTGCTACAGAGGGACTAGTTTGCACATGTTGATGAAGCACTTTGGTTTTTTTAAATATTAAGTGAGACCCCAAGCTTTCCATATGCTTCTGTGAAGACATTTAGGATAGTTTGAAGATCTTTCTCTGAATGTGCAGAGACTACATTAACATCGGCATACTGAAGTTCTATGACAGAGGTTGACATTACCTTACTTTTTGCTTCAGTCTACTGAGATTAAAAAGCTTTCCATCTGTTCAATATATGAACCAGTAGGGAGTTTCCCCTCAATAAGGTGTAGAATCATAGCAATGAAGATAGCAAATTAGGAGCAATGATGCATCCCTGTTTTACGCCTGATCCGACTCTGAATGGATCACTCTGAAAGCCATTGTTGTCCAAAATTGTTGCTGTCATGTTGTCATGAAGGAGTCGCAAAATATTCGCACCCAGGCAGTTTACAAGAAACCCACAGCCCAAGTTATAAGTAATGACCTGTACAACTAAAGCAAGGAGTGAGACAGGACTGTCCCCTTTCACCAATGCTCTTTGACACAGCCCTCACATGCTTCATTAAACAATCCATTGAAATTAAGGGTATCACAGTCAAACAGGAATACAAGATAGCTCTCTTAGCAGATGACACACTGCTTTTTTTTTTAACAGACCCAGAAAACTCCATTCCCAAATTGATGGCAATTATAGACAACTTCAGCCAATTGTCTGGATACAAATGCAATTGACCAAAGTCAGAGGCAACCCCCATAGGATGGGGACCAGTGGTTTACTGTCACACAGACTGGCATCTAAAGTGGAAAAAGGATGTCTTGACATACTTAGAACTCTGCATCACCAGACAAATTGACCAAATAGTAAAACTCAATATGGAAGAAACACTTCTCAAAATAAAGGCAGACTTTAATGAGCCTATGGAAGAAAATAAACATAATTAAAATGAACATCCTGCCCAGATTAGTATATGTCCTTAGAGGTCTCCCACTCACCATCCCCCTTCACACACATGGACTAACTATGTAGATTATTTTTGTGGGGTCCAAACATCAGGCCCCACTTGGCATATGCCAAACTACTGCTCCCAGTGACAAAAGGTGGCTTTAACCTTCCGAACCTAGAAGTGGACATCCTAGCCCCACTGCAGAGATGGGAAGTACTAGCTCTAAACTCCTAAGGCTGCCTGCAACATATATCCCCATCATAGTTGTGGCCAGACAGGCTGGGTGGCAACAGCAGACCCATTTTGACCCATTTGCACATGCAGACCTCACCATCTGAGGCAACCCACATATAACAATAGCCAATAAACCAGCTTTATGGAAAAATGGGCTAAGATGGGTATCTCGTACCTCTTACAGATCATAACACAAAATAATGAATTTAAAGCCTTTGGGGCACTTCAGGAAGAATTTGATCTTCCTCCTGCAGCTGTTTGGCAATTCTTACAACTCAAGCACAGCATAGTAGCAAAATTTGGCCCAGATGTACTGAGTGCAGCAGACACACCAGATCTCTTGGAAACAGCATAAGCCTTCACCTTCTCAAGAAAACTTAATAAGTGCCTGTACTAGGGACAGGTGAGAATTTCAATTCAGTTCACATTTCAAGCAGAATTTATCAGATCTGCAATTTCTAAAACAAAAGAGAACTGAAACACAGTCATCCTTCGAAATTCGCATTTATTAGAATTTTGGGATGCAGTTCAACAACTAAACAACATTTGCAAAAATGCATATATTAGGGGAAAGTGTGCATAAAAATGAAGACATGGATGAAATAACATGCAAAAAGGCATGACATGATAAGAAATGGCTTGCAAAAATGTGTACCTTTGTCAAAACTGCCTACAAAAATGTATTTATTTGGAGAAATTCACACTAAAATGACGGAGAATTTTCATGAGGATTTTTTTTAAAAAAAATCACAAATTTCTGTAGAAATATAGAGAACTGAATTTAACATTGGAAAAAATGAGAAACTGAGAGGACTGAAACAGACAGATCATTCCATCCCTAACCTTTACACAACAGTAAATAACATACTAAGCTGTGATCTAGACTCAGGCACAAATGGAAGAAAGAATTAGAAGCCTTCCTAACACCTGCACAATGGGAAAAAACCCTATGTAGTATTAAACTAACCACCCATGACATTAGGCTGATGACATTAATCCAACAGAAAATACTCCTCCAGGCCTACTGGACACCAGCACACCTTAAGCGCAGGGCAACAGACAACTGCTGGAGATCCAAACAGCCACAAGCAGATCTAATCCACCTACTATGGAACTGCCCAGTAATTAAACCCTTCTGGAAGGAAGTACAGGCTAGAATTAATTTGGTTCTGGACAAATCCGTATTAATAGGAGACACCACCAATTCATTGTAATCGGCTACATCCCCGCCAGGTGGGGATTATCAAAAGGACAGGAAAGATGGTTCCGCTGAGCCACACTGACAACAAAACAAATAGTCCTTCAACACTGGAAAGTCCAGGCCACTCCAAGCACAGAAAACTGGATACAAGACCTTCTGCAACTAGCAGCCCCTGAAGAAATTCTGCTACAGAAATGATATTTTTTTTAAAAAATCAAACTTCCAAGAGATTTGGAGTGCATTCCTGGAACTCTGTGCTGAGTAAAACCAACAAGTGGAAGAAGTGGGAGGCACAATGCAATGCAACAGCTGTTAATCTGGGACTCCAGCAGAATATTGGCAATCATTTACCTTAATGCTAATCTGAGCATATGAACCTGAACAATACCTAACATACCAAACAACAGAACATCAGGGGGAAAGGGGGGGCAGAAGGAGCCAGGGGAGCTGGGAGGGATGGGTGGGGAGGGAATAACGAACTTCACTGTTTTTATTGTCATAATGTGAAGATCCTAATAAACTATACATAAAAAAGAGGAGCCTTGCTGGCTCAGACCAAAGGCTTATCTAGTGCATCATCCCGTTTCCTGCCATGGCCAAACAGATACCTATAGTAAATGTAAAAATGACATATGACAATAGCATGGTCTGAAGGCACATGAGGCCAGCTCCCTGCTGAAGCTAAGCAGGGTTAGGTCTGGTCAGTGCCTAGAAGGGAGACCGCCTGGGAACCATATGTAAGCCGCTTTGGGTTTCTATCATGAAAAGAAAGGCGGGGTATAAATGTAATAAATTAATAAAATTCATCAAAACTCTCTCCCCTTTCACAATGTTTGAATGCAATTATGATGGTTTTGAATAACTCCCAAACAATGGAGGCTGGTCCATTAGGGCAAATGGGGCATTGCCCCACCAAGTTCCATCTGTCCTTAGCCAGCCCCCACCTGTCTGCTTTCCAACTTACAGCCAGTCCAGGGAGAGGCTCTGCCTTTCACCCTCCTCCTCCTCTTTAGTGTCAGTGTTATCTTGTAGAACTCAGCAGGGAAGAGGATGCGTGTAGAACTAGAATTGGTTGGCTTTGCCTGTCATTAATTCTGTCTCTACTTACTGTTTGGGCTCCCTGCCTTCCGCTCTACCAGTCGCAATAGGCACCAGTCACAACTGGCCCCAAGCATTCTGGAACTGACTTTCCCTTCATTTTTATCAGCCCCCTCATTTTTGAGAAGTTTCCTCTTTTGAACTCAAATGTGACCGTGTTGGACTTTCTTGCCAATTGTCTACTTACATGTATGTTGGATTTGATAACACTGAATTTGAATGCGAGATGCATTCCAACTCATGAATAAAATATGTGATGCTTTTTTTAAAAAAAAAGCCTTAAAAAACTCTCTCAAGGTAACTTTAAAATTGTTAAAGGGATCCTTAGATAGACAACTTTTGGTAAAAAAATTCTCAGCAGATTTTAATTTCTGGGGGGCGGGGAGAAGAAAATCTAATTCAATGTCACGCTCTTTTATGTTTCTGTACCTGACACTCCAAGTGCAAAAGATAGGGCAAAGGCATCATTTTCAGAAGCATCTTGGCTCACTCTTGCCTTTTCTGTTCTTAGGCTGCAATCCAATACACAGTTACCTGGGAGTAAGTTGCACCGAGCCCAGTGATGCTTACTTCTGAGTAGACATGAATTGGATTGCACTGTTGGTTTATGAAAACTAAAAGCTAAGCAAGTGCTCAAAAAAAAAGCAGTGTGGTTTTGTGGTTAGAAAAAAGGTGGGGGGAGAGAAAAGAAAGAGCCCACACCTTGGCTTTTAAGGCTTTTCTTGATCTGTTGTGCAGGGAGCTTCTCCATCATTCTGACCGTTTCAAGATGCACAATAGGATGAGACACAAGACTTTGCCCCCAGTGCTTTTGAACATCCCATGCTGATAGCGAATCAAACACCAATATTTATTTCAACTGCCATTGTGGCCAGTAAGCCCTGCTTTTTCAAGTGCCCTCTCCACTACCGTTTCAGTGCAACGCACACACAACCAGCCTTGGTTCAACTCCAAGCATGAGCCACAGACTACAATGAGAATGCTTTCAGCAGCCAACCATGCTGAATGGCTGAAAATGTCTCCATTCTCCAGAGCAGTTAATCAGGAGTGGATGGTGTGGTGCGCTTGCTCCGCTCACCTGACCTCCTTCCAGCTGCAAAGCGGGAGGGAGGGGGGAGGAGCATGGCAGCAGGGTTGGTAAGTTGCAAACGTGATGGCAGGGTTGGCAGCGGCAACACCACACAATCCTCGGCTACAGCTAATGACTTCAAACGCCAGTCACCTCAGTAGGTCAAGTGCATTTGTTGATGTTTCAGACTTTCAGTAAACTGTGTTTGATGAAGCATCGGGATCTAAAGGGCTAGGGCAACACCTAGCCAAGAGATAATACCAACAAAACAAAACCTTGGTGCCTGTTTTACAGTGTCTCCTTAAGCAGCGGTAACGCAGCCGAAGCTCTGCTCACGAATGGAGTTCGATTCCAACAGAAGGAGGAAGTCAAATCTCTGGTAAAAGGGGTCGAGGTCCTCTCAGCCTTCTATCCATCAGTGGTCGGTAAAATGAGTACCCGGCATATGCTGGGGGGTAAAGAAAGGCCGGGGAAGGAACTGGCAATCTCACCCCATATATACGGTCTGCCTAGTAAACGTTGCAAGACGTCACCCTAAGAGTCGGAAACGACTTGCGCTATAAGTGCGGGGACACCTTTACCTTTTACCTTAAGTACAACTTGGCATCCAGGCAAAAAGAGGAAATGCATCACTGAAAAAGAGGGCTAAAAAAGAACCCAGACTTGCATAAAATTAGCATATGCTCATTTAGATGCATAAATGAAATTTTTAAAAACAAATAGTAGAATCTAAATAGAAATGCAATACATCCAGGGTAGTTGGGAAGACTGTGATCAGGTGGCCTGTGAGGCTGCTCAGTCTGCTGTCTGGATACTGTTGATGGACAAGTTAAAGGCCTCCCACTCTCCTCTCCTATGTAAAGATAAACCAGATTTGGACCAGGCAGCCCTTCAAATAGAGGTCTGTCCTCTGTAAAGCAGGTCACATGGCCACCCTAGACACATCCCACACATAAAAGCACAGTTGATTAGCCGAAGTCTCTTCTTTGCTCTAGAGCCGCACAAATCAATAGCAACATTCAGAGTGACTTCAGCGGAGGAAGGATGCCGCTCTTAAGCTCCCAATTCCTAGTCATTTTACTTTCTTGCCACAAATCATTAATGGATAATTATGTACACATTTATGGGTTAAAATGATTCACCAGAAGCTATGTTTTTTAAGAAAGTTTTTTTTTAAAAGAATTTAGGCTATTCTAACCCCCATCCAACAGATAAGACCAAACCCATTGTTGTTTATTATATATCACACACCCCTTGCTTCAATGCATGCACATGGGATTATCATGTTTTATCCTCAAAAGAGCCCTGCTAGGTAGGTGAAGCCAAGAAAGGTCCCATTGCTACAACAACACCAGCAGCTTGATGCAACTCCTCCCACCGGGTGCCATTTGGGAAAAGAGTGGGCAGAAAGAAAAGTCCCATGGCAGGGCTAATCTGGCATGGGAAGAAACCACACCACTGGCACTGCTCACGTTGGATCTATTCCCAACAGTATTGGGAGCTGCCATGCCAGAGCAATTCCCATAACGCTGCTGCTGTATGAACAGTGTGACTGATCACCCAGTAAGCTTAACGGCAGAGTAAGAGTTTAAACATATAGTATCCCATTGCCATAATGCAGTTATCATTGTAAAAGTGCAGTGTGTAAGCTGTGACGTTCATCCTGCTGCACCATTGTCTGTCAAATAACACAGAGCTGAGTTGCTTCTAGGCTGCCCATAATGTGTTGCATTTCCACATACTTTTAAGTCATGCTGGTGTGATAGATTTGGCAACAGAAAACGTAGACTCAACTTGCTACACTCAACTCGCTACACTCAACTCGCTACACTCAACTCGCTACACTCAACTTGCCACTCCAGCTCATGACAACACCATAACAGGTTAAACAGCAGGGTGAGATCATTGTGCCCCATCCGGAACATTTTGCTGTGGCACCAGGGGCATAATATCACACCACACACTTTTAGGGCTGCAAGCTTTAATCAGTTTAATCAATAGATTCATCAGGTTAAGCTTGAGTTGATCGATTTATGAGAGAAAATTTTGGCCCGCAAGAAAGAGCAAGGTAAGGTCACACTAATTTGGCTCTAGTCTAGTGTATTAAACAGTAAGTTAATATGCAACAATTAAATGAATTACTATTTAATCAGTTAAATTATTAAATCACCTAAAATTCTTTGAATCTGTTATCATTCCTGATTTTCACAGGGGGAAATGCATTACCAAAAACAGTGATGTGCAGGAAAGAAAGCAATGAGAGAAAATCACTTTCCAGTGTTTTTAAAAAAATGTAAATATTTCCTTCTGAATATTGCATAAAAAAACCTTGAAGTGTGCTAGTTGCACTTTTTTCCAATTCACAAATATTTTTAATTAATTGACAGGATTTGTATACTGCTTAATCATCAAAGCTTCTAAGCAGTTTAATTTTGAATGCATATTTTATGTAAAAACAAATTCACCTAAAAAATTCAAAACATAAATAAAATCAGCATTTTTAAAAGTATACAAAATTACATACTGAAATACCTATCAAATATACAGTACATGTCTGGGTAGACTTGCCTAAACAAAATTGTGTTTAGCAGGTGCCTAATATCAACAGGCAAGTAGTTGCAGAGTGTAGGTGCTGCCACACTGACGGACTGATTTCTTCCATATGCAGAATGAACATGATGTCGCACTTGTAAACGTGCTAGATCTGCAGATCAAAGTAGTCGAGAGGGCATAGTAAAATATAGGCTTACAGAGCTTGATACAGGATTTTAAATGGAGAGGAATGTCTTATTTCTCCTCATTTCATTAGCTACTTTGTAGTAAGAAAGTGGTTTCCAGAAGATTATTAACGAAAGTTAGAAGTAAAAATGACAGGAAAGTCTTTAAGAGATTTTGCTTAGGGTTTGTGTGTATTTTTGGTCTCTCTTAAACCAGTTGAATTTCAGGCCTATAGCTTTTATATGAGAGTATTGCAGTCACATTTTAAAATATTGTTACCCATAGATCTGTAAAAAGCACATAAAAAGACAAATCATTGTGAACTTTGCTTTGGTTATGAAAAATGACCTGGGGGGAGGGGGGTAGTTCATACAATAGTTCATACATTGACACCAGAGCTTGGAAAAGTTACTTTTTTTGAACTACAACTCCCATCATCCCAATCCAGTGGCCATGTTGGCTGGGGCTGATGGGAGTTGTAGTTCAAAAAAGTAACTTTTCCAAGCTCTGATTGACACCCTTTCCAATGGGAAAAGGGCTGTATGTCAGTGGCAGAGCATATACTTTGCATGCAAAAATATCCCATACGCAAATGTTGGTATCTGCTGGTAGAACTGGGAAAGAATTCTGTCTAAAAGCCTGCAATGCCACTGCCAGTTTACAATAGTTAGATCAGCCTTTCCCAACCAGTGTGCCTCCAGATGTTGTTGGACCACAATTCCCATCTTTCCTGACCATTGGCAATGCTGGCTGAGGCTGATGGGAGTTGTGGTCCAACAGCATCTGGAGGCACACTGGTTGGGAAAGGCTGAGTTAGATGGACAAACAGTCTGATTCAGTTTAAAGCAATTCCTGCTCCTGTGAGCAGGTACAGTTCTTTCCCCTCCATTATACATTCCAAGTAACATATGAGAAAGCAGCACATGTACTGCTAAAATAGTGATGGTCACATCTTGTTTACTCCCCCCCCACACACACTTTTTCAGGTGAAAGACACATTCAAAAAAAGGCCATTGGGGTTATGGCCATACACACAATGCCTTTTCATCATACTTACATGAAGTGCACGATGGAGGAGAAGGTTCCTTTTTAGGATTTTTGTATATCTTTATACTTCATAGTGGACAATAGGCTCTGATGGAACCAGAGAAACAATTTTTGCAGTTTTGGTCAGTCTGAGAGAGAGTGAGAAAAAGAGTCAGAGTGAGTTTTGCATTTGGTGGAGAAAGTTGGTAAGACGTACCTGGCTCCTAGAAATAGCATGTAAGATAGTGGGTTGACTTAAATGTTGGAACTGCCTGTTACTTGTTATCCATCTGTTCAACCTATACATTTGTTAATCAAACTGTTTATTTCAACAATCATTAAAGTCTCTAGAACTCTTTCCTAAAAAGGAAATAGATTCTGTGTAATGTCACTCCTGGAACATCTTACCATTCCCAGTAGGAAAGTGCAGGGAACAAGAGCGCAAAACACAATGAACACTGAAGCCATAAAATGGTGTGCTTCAACACACCACTGAGTGAGAATTACGTGCTACCTGGAACAAAGAGAGCCATATCATGTGGAGTCATTAGTATGGTTAAAATGGCCAGGTGCAGTTTGTCGACATTTGGAGTGCACCCTATTCTTTACCTTATTTGCCACTGTATTCGCTAATGTTGCAGCTTTGGAAAGAAACCTGCAGATAATCAGATGTAGAATGGAATTTTGGCTATAGTGACATTTGAGGGATTTCTTTTGGAAGCCATCTTAGAAGGAGCTATCCTAAATGCAAGATAAAAATGTATAAAACAAAAATTAATTGAGTAAATAAACAAATAACATGACATTTGGAGAGTTGTGGCCAGGCAAGGAGCATGCAGGAATTTTGAGAGATGTTAAAAGATCAGTGAAAACTCTCGAGGTGGGTTGTCTTATTGCTAAGCAATCTTAATCAACGTAAATCCAGCTTGATTTACTGGGCCTAGTAGGGGGGACATATATTATAAATAAACATCAGCTTTCTTAAAAAAAATGTGACACAAGACATAAGCAGATAAAATTGAATGCGGGTGTGAAAAGCACCACACACAAACATGCACATATGTAATTAAACCTTTAAAGTACAGCTGACTGATTTTCTTATCCCAGTCCAAGATTTATTAATACACATGTCAATGTCAAATCTAATAAAGGCACTGTGTTAATTGTAATTGTAGAGCCAGCTGCTAACACCTGTCAAGGTATTTCTGGCGCAGAATATGCTCATTGTGTGTGAGCTTGGTGACAGCCGAGTACAAACAAGACAGCCTTTTATTTCCACACTCTGAATTTCAAAAGTTGGTTTAAGTGTCAAATGAGTTGCTCGCATCACTAAAACCATTAGATGTGATGCTGTTTTGCACAAACAGAAACCCACATTCAAGACAGGCCCAAGAGTAAAATAGCATGGGATTTGCTCATCAGTACCAAGTAGAAATGCCTATGGAATCTGCCTAGATCAAAATCCAAGATCAATTTGAAGGGTCCTTCCTTGGTAAAATTTATTATTATTAAGAGCCTAATATAACGACACACTGTATAACAGCCCATGCCCACAGGCTTGCAGTCAAGAATAGAAGCCATCATTCAGACAGTGCTTGAAGTTCAGCACTATTCAAAAATACTTAAACACAGAAGCAAAAGAAAAGCTCAATTCCTGACCTTTGTTATCAGTAACTACAGCAGCCATGTGGGATATGTTTGCTCCAAAACTGTTGGATTACTGATTCAGTATTGCTGTTTTTGCAGCCCAATGCTGGGTTCAGTGGGTGAATGAATGGGACTGAAGCCAACCAATTCCATCTGCTTTCTCCCTTCTACTACCAAGCAGACTAAACAAGAGAACTCGTCATGGTCATCTTTTTGTATATGAGTTACTTTACCTTGTGGAACTAATGACTCATAGGCCTGGTACAGCTCCCAGTTTGGCCCAAAAGGCCATTCCCTACAAGCCATGTCCACTTTCCACAGATCTAACATCATTATGTGGTGCCAAGTGTGGTGCAGGTATGGACATGGCAACAAAGGAACAATTGGGAACTTAAAAAGAGCTCTCAATTGTTCTTTTGCAAGCAAGGCTCCCTATCACTGGCAGGAAGCCCTACAGGGGGTGGCTGTGGAGGCAAGGGGGCTCGTGTCCTCCATTTTAAAGTGCCAGGCATTCAAGCTGCTTCCTAAACCAGAACTTTAGGGGGGAAAGCTCCATTTTAGGAAGTGGTTTGAAAAAGAGCAAGCTGTTTGAAGGTGTGCTCCAAGAGCTAGTCAATTGATTGGGGCTGGGAGCCCTCCTTCAAAGGGAATGCTCTGCTTATATGAAGCAGTTTGTATTCAAACCACTTCTTAAAACTGAAACTTTGCAAAACTTTTTTCCTTTGCACAGTAATGTCCTTTGAACTTTGAAGGTGCCAATCACCTGATTTGGTATGCAGTGTGGGCCTGTTTTAGAGAATGTGCATTGCCTGACAAAGGAAAGATAAACAGCTCCTCACAGCTCCTGACGAAGGACCAGTTCCAAAACGCATTGAGCTTTTAATAAACTTCTTCCAGCACCAGAGCTTGCCTCTCTATCCTGCCAATCACCTGATGTCATTATGAGTCAGGTGTGTAGGCAGTGGTGGCTGGTGGCTCCGATGTCAGTGGGCAGTGGAATCCGCTCCGGGTTTTAGTCTGAACTTTCAAGGGGCTGTCCAAACCCAGAGCAGATCCCACTGCCCCACTGACATTGGGGCCACAAGCCTCCACTATATGTAGGTGATCCTGCCACTTGTCAAACTAGGCCTGTAAAGAAGCTTTACAAGATATTGAAGCAGTTTGATGATCATACAAATAAAAAAAATGACAAGTTCAAAGCTGGAAATAGGGTTGAACTGAACTGCTATCACACTGCAGTTTTTGTTCTGCTTTTCCTAAAGAACTGTCCATTTCCTCCAATGATGTCATGTGCATTTTTCCAGACATTTCTTTTCCCCTCAGTTTCTTTGCAAGTTAGAGCTTGATTAATCACAATGTTCACTGTCTTACCGGTGGCATTGGCTCACATGTTTTGGTGTGGAAAACACTTGATACGTGTTTTCTTATTAGATGCGCAGACCTGAGTGATGTTATTGACAAAGATCATTGCCAACAGAGGGAGCAATCCCAGGGATGCCAGCTCCAGCCATTGCAGAAGTAAGACTTTCCTTCCTTGCCAACAACCCGTACTATTAGTGAAGGACCCATTGGCTCCTAGAGCAGAATCTCCCACTTGTGTAGCATTCCAGTAATTTGACACCCTCATTGTTTCCTCAAAATAATATAGTAAGTTCACAGTAAGCGCCCTCTTCCTAAACATGAACAAATGGGTATTTGAGTTCCATGGGCAGGGGTACATCAAAAGCGCCGATGTCCATTTCCCCAGCCCTCTTCTTCTTTTGCACAGGCAGCCACAATCACTGGGATGTTCAGTTCATGGCTTTTACTAGGGATTAAGTGCTACAGCACAAGCGTTCCTTGTCTGGCACCTTTACCTCTGCCTTGCTTGGTGCCAGCATATACAGGGGAAAAACCACCTGCTCCAAGACTGTCCCACCCCCTTAACTGTAGCCTGCAGCCTTACAACTCACTCTATTGCCATCCAGCTACACATGCACCCCTCTCTCAGTCAGAACTGCAACTCCCTTCCTCTGGAGTTAAAAGGGGTTCTGAAGCCTCAAGACCAACAGCTGTTTCTCATTTGTCTTATCAGGCCACTCCACAGGTGAAGCTACGTGTCTTGTCTGCCAGCAAGCCCTGTTGACTGGGGCCCTGATCCTAGCTCTAAGAAGGTGGGAAACACTGGGCGCAGCAGAGCAGTCCCTAGCACACCTTCACAATGGATCATAGCTTTCAATCTGTATATACAACCCAACTTGTAGAACATGCAATTCTAGCAGGTGATTACTTCCTGCATTTGGTGACAAGGCAGGGTCAGAGAGAAGTCTAAAGCTAACTAATCCACATTCCTGGGCTGCAGCTGGGAAGATGGCTGAAGTGTCCCCAATTCTTGTTTCTTCTTATACCCCACCTCCCACCTACCTGGAATAGTCCAAGGTACATGCTGATGCATTGTAGTGTGGCATTTAACAGCTGTGACTGTAGACAGCACAGTCACAGCTGTTAGATGCCACAATACAATGCCAAACCAAAGGAGGTTTATGAATTATAACTCCAGAGGTTGTGAATTATAACTCCCATCATCCTTGACCTTTGGCCATATTGACTGGGGCTGATGGGAATTGCAGTTCAAAACATCTGGAAGGCACAACAAAGGGTATCTCTGGTGTATGCCATTTCCTGATCTCTCTCTTTTCCCCACCCCAACCCACACACATACTAAAGTGGCTGCCAGTGCTGTGTATAATATGACTTATATTGACACATATCAATAGGTGAATCCACAGTCAGCTCTGGCTGCAGTGACAGACATAGGTCACTGTCTGGGAGCTTATCTAAAACGTCTATTGTGAGGTGTCTCAAGGCCAGGTAAGGCTAGCTGAATCAAGACCCGAAATAGAAGCTTTCTGAATCCATGTCTTAGTTGTCTTTTAACCACTATACTACACAAACACTCGTATTTCCCCCTAATTTCAGGTAAACTGAAATTTTCAAAATTCCAAACAAGAGATTCTATTTTTTCAGAGGCGTCATCCACTACCCTAAGAAAAATAATTAAATTTTATTTTATATCTTTTGCTAATGTAAGCCAGACCTTTGAACATTAATCTCACAGCTGTGAATATTAATGTTTACTTAGCAATTAAGAGAATGAGTTGATAGTCATAAGCAATGAGGCAATATAATTTATATTACAGTATTTGATCTTGTCTTCCAGATATTGTTGACTGCTTAATTCCACAAGAAATGCCTTGCCATTTTATAGTGAATATATTAGGGGTGTGCACTGAAATGAACCAAGGTGATTTAGGGCATGATCTCACATTTCCGAATCAGACTGTGCCACTAACAAGCCATGTTGAGGCAGATCGGGGAATCTCCAACCTTCCAAGTTGCTTTGTTCCTTGGTTTTACAAAAGGTTAAAACACACAACTTTCCTCCCCACCCCCACGAAATTAAACCAAGCTGACAGGGAAAATATTTATTTATTTATTTATTTATTTATTTTCATTTCTAGACTGCCCATAGCTAATAGCTCTCTGGGCGGTGTACAAAATGAGATTAAAATACAATATAGAATAAAATTAGTAGCAAAAAGGAACACATTAAACTAAAACATTAAACATAAAACATTGAACATTAAAATGCCTGGGAGTATAGCCAGGTCTTAACCTGGCGCCTAAAAGAAAGAACCGTAGGCGCCAGGCGTATCTCCTCCGGTAAGCTGTTCCACAATTCGGGGGCCACCACAGAAAAGGCCCTAGATCTAGTAACAATCCTCCGGGCATCCTGGTGAGTTGGTACCCAGAGGAGGGCCTTAGATACTGAACAAAGTGAACGGGTAGGTTCATAGCGGGAGAGGCGTTACACAAGGTATTGCGGTCCCACACCGTGTAAGGCTTTATAGGTCAACACCAGCACCTTGAATCTGGCTCGGAAACAAATAGGTAGCCAGTGCAAGCGGGCCAGGACAGGTGTTATATGCGCAGACCGATTGGTCCTTGTCAACAACCTGGCTGCCGCATTTTGCACTAGCTGAAGTTTCCGAACAGTCTTCAAGGGCAGCCCTACGTAGAGCGCATCACAGTAATCCAATCTAGAAGTTACCAGAGCGTGGACAACAGAGGCGAGATCATCACTGTCCAGATAGGGGCGTAGTTGGGCTACTAAGCGAATGTGGTAAAACGCATTCCGTGCCACCGAGGCCACTTGAACCTCGAGCGACAAGGAAGGGTAAAAAAGGACCCCCAAACTACGAACCTGTTCCTTCAAGGGGAGTGTAACCCTATCTAGAACAGGGTAAACATCCACTATCTGGGCAGGGAAAGAGCTCACCAACAGTGTCTCAGTCTTGTCTGGATTGAGTTTCAGTTTATTAGCTCTCATCCAGTCCATTATCGCGGTCAGGCAACGGTTCAGCACATCAACAGCCTCACCTGAAGAAGGTGAAAAGGAGAAGTAGAGCTGCGTGTCATCAGCGTACTGATGGCAACGCACTCCAAAACTCCTGATGACCGCACCCAGAGGCTGCATGTAGATATTAAAGAGCATGGGGGACAAAACCGACCCCTGAGGGACTCCACAATGGAGAGTCCAGGGTGTCGAGCAATAACCAAAGCTCAAGAGGGGAGGGGGAGGTGAACATGTGGGAGGATATTTTGTTTTGATGAACAGGTCTTACCTTTAATCACAGTGAATTATTTTCCAAGTGCATTCCAAGCACAGTGATTTGGGAGGCAGATGTTGAAGAAAATAAAAAGAGTTGCTCCATGGGGGTCCTCCTCCAAATCTTTGACTATAAGAAGAGTAAGTGATGAAGTTAAGTCTATTGGGGTGGCCTGCTTCTTTCCCAATCATTATTTTTCCTAACATACAATTAAAAACCATAGTGCAGTCTCTCTTTTCTTCATGTGGGGTATTTCCAGGAAGGAGGAGGCAGTGAGGAAAAAACCAACTTTTCCTGTTTTTTTCCAATAAAGTTAAAATCACTAGGCATGTTATCCCCTCAACCTGTTGGTTTGAACTTTGGCAGCTTTTCTTACCCAGGGCTATCTTCCGTATATCCCAAGTTTTCAAACTGATTGCACACACGCGCAGGCACGCACGCACACACACACACACACACACACACACCCCTATCTGGCGGAGATGACTTTATTTTCTCACCTTAAAATGGTAAATACTCCTCTTGCAGGAGAATTGCTGCACCTACCCTGAAGTTTTGCAGGATTCATCCTCTGAGAAGGGTCAATCATACCTGCAATTTACCTCCAAGGTTGGATATTTTTCGTTTTAAAAATAAAATTTAAATGTTCCTTGCAAACTCCTGGATGGAATTTGGCAGGTTAAATCCACTCTGGAGGAACAACTTTACCTGTAAATGTCAACTATTTATGTGAAAATGAAAAAAATGATTCAGATGTTTGTAGATTCCCTATTATAATAAATGGAGGTAAAACAGGGCTTTGGATTTACCAGGTAAAATGTGAATCTGAATAATTACTTGAATCGGAATGACACAGAGTGGACCCAAAATAGATTGGGCTGCTTCCACTTCCCACAGATACATATCCAATGTGAATGTTGTGGTCAAGGTACACCTCTTGTGTCTCTTTCTCACTCGCACACATGCATGCACAGACACCAGTTTGTCCGAAAATCTGCTACTATAAATGTAGAAATACGGGCAAGACCTTAATACACTTTAGTTACAATGTGACAGAGCCACTAAGGTCCTGATAAAAAATCCCTTGGGAGAGCAGATCAGCCTGCCAGCTGGCCCTTGTCTACAGAAAATAAATCAATACAAATCAGAAGCTATTTTTCAGGATGGGAGGGGAGAGGTATGGGACACAGCCTTAAAGGAATAGTTCAAGCACGTTGTTCATTTATTTAAAGCATTTATAAATTGCTCAATATTTTAAAATCTCCAAACTGTGTGCAACATAAAAACAATATAATTAAAACAAATGCACCATAAAACCAGTAAATGATAAGTGATACAATCTAGTAAGACCAGCAGTACTTTCATCTTTTGATCCCCTTGTTATATTGCAAATTTCTTTTGATGTCCTGTAACGCGGGGCAGACTGTTGATGGACTGAATGGCCCTCTAGAGGTAAGTCACCTGTTTCTCTGAATTTTGGCCAAATATTTCTGGAGAGTAAGTATCATTCACAAAACAAAGGAAATGCATCAACACCAACAAAAGATGTCAAAAGAGAACACAGATTTACACAAAGTTTGCATATATGTTTAGATGCAAATTTAGAAATAGTATACCATAACGTACATAGAAATACAATACCACAGAGGAGAAGACTGAGCAAGTGATCTGTGTGCCCATTCCAGCAACTAACTCTCGATGGGCAATTTCAATATCCCTGCTCTTTATTTATTATTATTATTATTATTATTATTATTATTATTATTATTATTATTATTATTATTATAAAACTGGACTTTGACCAGAAAGCCTTTAAAACAGAGGACACTGACGTGCACCAGATTTGTCTGAATCCCAAATTCCAAACCAAACTGAGCTGATTCAAGGGGTCAAGACAGCTCCGACTGCCTGAGGTCAGGCAACCCAGAGCGATCTGGCACTGTCAGGGGACAGGGCTTCGGATGTGAAGACTGCAGGGGTTTGAACATGCTACCAAAGCAGACTCCAGCAAGTTTCAATCCTGTGAGCAGCATGGTGCTCCTCTGCAAGAGGATTAGCCCATCCTGCTCTAAATCGGGGGGGGAATGGGAGGAGATACCGCATTTCTTTCTTCCCTTGCTGGTTTAAAAGCATATAGAAACAAATAAAAACAGGAACTCAAACAAATAAAAATAGGCCCGGATATGGGTCAGGAAAAGCCTGGGCAAAAAGCTGTCTTTACAAGATGTCTGAAGCAAATGATGATCTCTGTTTCACACATGGCAGATGGCAAAACATTCCAACAGTAGAAAAGGGTCATTTTCATATCATTGCCCTATGATATTCTGTAGGGTGCGGCACCATGAGTAGACTTTCCCCAGATGATCTAAGTGATCTTACAGGCCTATACAGGAACAGGCAGTCTTTCAGGTAACCTAGTCACAAGTTGTTCAGGGCTTTATACGTTAACAGGACTTTGGCCATGGCATAGTAGCTGATGGGCAGCCAGTGCAATTTCCTCAGCATGGGTGTAGTACGGGTACATCCAGGTGCTCCACTCAACCTTGGCCATAGCATTCTGCACCTACTGTAGCTTCTGAACCAAGGGAAACCCTACATAGCATGCATTACATTCGTCCAGTTGTAAGGTTACCAACACATGCCTCACAGTTCCTAAGTTATTCCTGCCTAGGGGTAGGGCATAGTTGGTGTACCAGTCTAAACTGATAACAAGTGCTCCTCACCACAGAAGTTATCTGAGCCTCCAGTGACAAAGATGGATCTAAGAGCACACCCCAAACTATGCACCTGTTCCTTCAGAGGGAGTGCAACCCTATCCAGAACTGGTAAACCCTCCAACTTCTGAACTTGGGAGCTGCTCATTCACAGAGTGTCCATCTTATCAAGATTCAACTCCAGTTTGTTGGCCCTTGTGCAGCCCACTACTGAATCCAGGCACTGGTTCAAAACAGTGAAAGCCTCTCCCAATTCAGATGTAACAGAAAAACAAAGCAGGGTATCATCAGCATACTGATGACACTGTGCTCTAAATCTCTTAATGACCATTCCCAGTGACTTCATATAGATATGAAGCAGCAGTGGGGATAAAATAGTGCCCTGTGGCACACCACAGCACAGTTGCCAGGGGGCAGGCACATAATACCCCAACAGTATTCTCTGAACCGAGACCCATTAGTAGAGAAGAACTACTGAAATAAGTGCCACCAACGTCTAACTTACAGAGATCGTCCAGGAGTAACTGCTAAGAGATCAAGCAAGAGCAACAACGTTGCACTCCCCCTGACCCTCTCCCAAAGAAGGTCATCTGTCACAGGAACAAAGACAGATTCTTTCTCAAAACCAGGCTAAACCCAGACTGAAATGGCTCAAGATAAATAGTTCCTCCAAAGGTGTCTGCAGCAGGACTGGTACCACCCTCTCCGTCACCTTACCCAAAAAGGGATTTTGTGACCAGCCAGTAGTTGTCAAGTACCTCAGGGTCCAGGGAGTACTTCTTCGTGCACATTCAGGGTGCCAGACACCCACATACCTAAAGATGTGTTGACCACTCTCTGGACCCAGCCACCTACTTCCAACTAGTTCAAATAAGCCATGATGAGTCGATGTCACAACAGCATGTTGTAGGCTGAACCACTACAAACATCTTGTCCACATCATCAGGCCTCATCAGCTGAAACTGACCCCATAATATTGGACAAGAGGTTGCGTCAGACACCTCACCTGACTCAGTAATAACAGTAGCATTTAACTGAACATGGCGACACAGAATTTTATCCTCAAAGTGTCTGGCAAACTTGCCATAGCAGGCCTCCAACAGTTCTAACATTTTATTCCCAAGGGCAGATGTCAACAGTCCTCTCATCGCACAGAATAGCACTGCTAGCCAACTACTTGAGGATGCAATGGAAGGCAAAGTAAGCCTTCTTTCCTGGCTTCACCATCACATAATAGACACAGCTATGCACTCTATCACATCTGATCAACTTCACAGTCTTACTCCATTTACATTCTAGCCTTTGCCCAACCTCTTTCATAGCTCAGAGCTTCCTATAAAACCAAGGAGCCCTCAGGGCTCCACAGTGTCAGAGAGGATACTCAGAAGCAATTGTGTCAGCAGCCCGGTGCACCTTGCCATCCCACAGTGAGACCATGGCCTCAACAGAACTTCCAGCTCTGGCTATGTCCTGCCATATACATAGGGCCTTTGACAACTTGGGACATAGTTGTCATGGAGGCCATGAAGTCCCAAAATGGCCCAGACAAGGTACTGGGGTCTCCTAGAACCACCATGTAGGGGATCTCCAGCACCACACTTAAGACCACCTCCACAAGCTCTGTCAAACATGCTGTTGGGCAGCAAGATGGGCAGTACACCAATAGCAGCCCCAATGTGTCCTGTGGGCCCAATGTGAGGGAAAGGCCCACATTACCCGCCCCAGGAAGGAAATGTTTCTTTCTACAAGAGATGGAATCTTTTACAGATCACAGCAACTCCCCCTTCCTGGCCCTCCAATCAAGGTTGATGCTACACCTTATACCCGGGTGGTCAAAACTGAGTCAGATCTACTCCATCTATGTCTCAGTAATACAGATCAGCTCCCTTATCCACAATCAAGTCACAGATGAGCAAGGTTTTATTATGAACCAACCAGGCATTTAAAAGCAACATCACCAAGTAAGACGGCCCAGAAGCTAGGCCACCGAGTACCTGTAGTGTAGGGCCAGTAGAAGAGACATCCTGGCAGCCATCTAGAACTTCCATCCCTCCAACCCTCTCTCTTCAATACACTAAACCATCCCCTACCTGTCATCACTTGTATAGGGGTACCATCAGTCTCCTTGCTTCTGCCGTCTCAACTCAGACACATCCTGACTCCACTTCGTAAGTGGTTTCCATAGTCTCACCAAGTCACTGTTATCCAGCACACTCCTCACTGTTGCTGCCTCTCATCCAGGAATCAACCCAGTCAACAAGTCAAACTTACCAGGGGGTAAAACCCTCCCCTTATTGGTTCTTCAAAGTGAAGATTCCTTCTGGTGGCAATCCCACTGCCCAGGGCAGTGTTCCTTTTTAGCCCCCGTGGAGCGGATGGTAAAGTCAGACACATGTACCTGCTATCAGAAACTGCTGAGTCAGGTCTGGCTGGCCCCTCTAGAAAGCTAAACTGCCCTGCACAAGCACCAAAGATCAAGACAAGCAGGCAGAAGATGTTAAAGTGCAGTATTCGCTTTCTGCTTGGGTAGATGGTCCAGGCTTCTACTACCTCTGCTGCTGGGCATGGGTGCTAAATTGCTGGAGACCCACGGATTCCAGGCTATGGATGGGATTATCCTATGGGAGTATGTTGACAGGAGCATGAATTCATAGCACTCAACACCCATTTAGGAATGGAGCATGTTAGGCTACAAGAAAGATTCACTAACAAAACCAAGGTAACTCCATGTTGTAAATCCACCATCTATTACATCATTGCCCAAGTTGTCCTTCTAGGGCCCAATGGCAAAGCTGCATCCCATCCCTAATCTTCCTGCTATTCCACAAAGGTCTTGAATTATCTGTTGTTAGGTCCAAACCCAACACGCAAGCCGCCCTGTCTACCCCAACTCGCTTATTACACCCGGGAAGAGTGCGGAGTTGAGTGCAAATGAACCCACTATCAGAGATCAAGTAGCACGAGACAAAAACCTGTGCAAAGGGGACCCAATACTTACAAGCCGAAGCAGGCCAGCATGGGAACCTCGTTTATTGATGTTCAATGGTTTATATAGGCTTACCCCGAAGTATACAACATCGGGTTCACGTCATAAAATACAAAAGAAGCAATTGCCAACTGTCATAGCTTTGGGGCATATGTAAGGAGGTAAAGGGGTACAGGGGGAAGGACAAAGTAGAAACATCAAGACTATCTCTCAGACTCTATGTCTGCATATTTCGCATGTCCTTGAGATAAGCACTATGCAGGAACAGACAAAGGCAACTATTGAGGGGAGGCCCAGCTGCAACCGGGCGCCCCCTAAACTGGAGACAGACATGATATTACTCTGCTTACATATCAAAGGAGTATTACAAGTCAAGGATATGAGGGGCATTGGAATAGCGTTTGACATTTCTATGCAATGCACGTTTGTAACAATAAGCAAGGCCATAAGCATAAATGTGATACAGAAATGCATAGTAGGGAAGTTTCCAGCTTAAACCGGCTTTTATTATGTGAGCCACTGGAATGTAGGTAAGGGTCAGGTCACCAGGAAATAAACCGACATTTTATATCAAGAGTCATATAAAGGCCACTTTGGTTCTATTTCCCATGAAGCCCAAGCTGGTTTAGGTAAGACAAGTGAATTATAGTTTTACTGGCACTGAGGGTTTCAATTTATCCCTAACACTGTCTTTCAAATCAGCCAGCACTGGAATTCTTCACCTACTAAGGATGGTAGGATTGGATTTTAAACATGCCTAAACAAGCCTGCTGCTCAAATGACATGCTTTTTTTTAACCAGATAATCTCAAATCCACTGATACTCAGGTGTACACCAATTAAAATACATGCTCCCATGTGCTCTGCACCAAAGATTGTGACTTATTTTCCTAATCTAGTATGACCCATTAAAAGCCGCTTAACTACATCGTTAGGCTTATCACTTCACAATTAACAACTTGTCAGAGATTCCGGAGATGTGTAACAAATGTCACTATTCCGTGCGTAACAGGTGTATCAGTGAAAAATAAACTTTTAACCTTTCAGAACAATGCTGCCTTGTAACCAGTCCATCTACCAAATAATTATCATGGGAAGTTGCCGTCACAAACTGATGGGACAGCAAGCACAATCAGGTGGATGGTATTTACTAGGGGTGTGTATCGGCTGTGTGTGGGCCAAATAATGGAGTGAATCAGCTTGATTTTGAGGTCTTTCCTCCCAGCCAAATCAAAGCTCAATGTAAATACCTTCCCCTGGCCCAAAGCAGGACCCCACAAAGGCTCACATCACACTGTGATTTCAGCGCTTCTCTGTTCTGTATATCTCTAGGTTTTCCTATATCTCTAGGTTTCTCTAGGTCCGTGGGTTTTGCAAGATGTGAGGCTGTGCAAAATGTTGCCTGTTGCACTGAAGAGCTCTGGTTTGGTTTTTGCTAAAGCACACCAGCGGATGAATTTTTTAAAAATGAATGAAATTATTTGTGTTATGTTGTTGTTATTATTAAATATAAAAGCTTCATTTAAGCTTTTAAAAAATCCTATGCTGTTCTACTTTAGCAACAACAACAACAACACTGAGCTCTTCAGAACTCTGCTGGTAGCGTCCTAGAGGCTTGCAAGGCCTGTCAGGGCACAAACTGGAAGCGAAAGGCCAGTGTGAAGCCCCTGGACCTTTTTTTCTGTGATTTGGCAGGGTTAATCCACTCTGGAGGGGCCCAGTGCCTGTAAATGTCACCCGCTTTGACTAGGGTTGCCAGGTCTGAACCATCCAAAAACCTGAGAAAATGGGGGCGGGCCCTAGTGACGTCACGAGGTGGGCCCTAGTGACATCATGGGGCGGGCCCTAGTGATGTCACAGGGTGGTCCCTAGTGACATCAAGGGGCAGGCCCTAGTGACGTCACAGGGCGGGCCCTAGTGACATCATGGGGCGGGCCCTAGTGACATCATGAAGCATGATACATTGTATCAACCACGCTTGCGTGCAGCATACCATTCAAAAAAAAATTTCTGATTGGAAATTAAAATAGAAATCTTACCTAAAAGAGGTCCAGCTGAAGTGACAAGGTCATTCCTTCTCCCCATCTTAGGGAGTATGGATGGAAAATTGAAATGGAACGCCTTCAAGTCGATCCCAACTTTTGGTGACCCTATGAATAGGGTTTTCATGGTAAGAGGTATTCAGAGGTGGTTTACCATTGCCTTCCTCTGACTTTGGACACATATACTTTGGACACATAATGAGAAGACATGATTCATTAGAAAAGACAATAATACTGGGGAAAACAGAAGGGAGTAGAAAAAGAGGAAGACCAAACAAGAGATGGATTGATTCCATAAAGGAAGCCACAGTCCTGAACTTGCAAGATCTGAACAGGGTGGTTTATGACAGATGCTATTGGGGTCGCTGATTCATAGGGTCACCATAAGTTGAAATTGACTTGAAGGCACATTAACAACAACAACTGAATTAAAGATACAAAAAAGGAAAGTGGAAGGTGTTTTATTTTATTTTTTACAGCCTGGAGAAGTGGTAAGAGGTAAAGTCAGGAATGAATGCATTTTTTTAATGAACAAGATAGCATGTTGAACTATCTTGTAAAAATGAACTAAGAGTGCTTGCAGCAGCTATGCTAATGCAGAGTGAGCCAGTTGTTATCTGCATGGTGCTATGAAGTCAGTTGTATGTTAACTGTATGCTCATGCAACAGATGGTATAGCACAGTGGGGAGGAGAGCCTGGCTGGGAGTCCAGAGTCTATGAGTTTAAATCCCCGCTCGTGTCTCCTGGATGTCAAGGGCCAGCTAAAGATCACCCCCACAGTGAGTGGCTCAGGGATTATGTGCCCTGCCACCTGTGGGCAAGGTGCATAGTCGCAAGGAGCCGTTTCCCCCAGCTGGCAGTTGCGGACAAGGAAGGGACTGGCTTGTGCAGCTGTGGCAAGCTGAGCAGGCCCTAGCCAGGTGGGGAGTACTAGCCTTAGATGGTAAACCGCCTCTGAATACCGCTTACCATGAAATCCCTATTCATAGGGTAGCCATAAGTCGGAATCGACTTGAAGGCAGTCCATTTCCATTTCCATGCATATAATTAAACAGATGCAGTCAAGTTTTTGGACTTTATTGTGATTGCTGGCCAAGCAGGATAGGGCTCATGGGAGTTTTAGTACAATATCTGGAGGATGCTACTTTGGCTGCCTTTGGGATAATAGATGGCAGCCTTAAGTCTGAAATGGTGTTTGGAATTCTGTAGAGACCAGCCAGTACACATTATGTCATAAGGCCAATTCTTAACCATTTGGCTGTGGCAGTTACCTGAAATTGCTCTTTCGTGGGCTCTCACAAACACCACCAAGCTTTTCTTTTAAAACAGACCAGCTTGTTTAAGTACATACAAAGAATAAAAAAGGAAGTCAACTGACAAGAACAAGACACTTTTTTCCTAAGCAAAATTGATCAAAGAAAAAAAGTATGCTTGTGTGTGTGCCTGTGCATTTGTGTGTAACACACACACACACACACACTTACATGTAGCATAGAATCACAGAGCTAGAAGGGGCCTTTTAGTCCTTCTAGTCTAAGCCCCTGCTGGAAGTCCAAAACCCAGAACAAGATCAGGTCTGTTCGCTTAAATTGCCACATTAGAGACTTAATGAGACAACATGAGTCAGTTTAATGGGAACTTTCCCACAACAGGGTGACCATATGCTTAGATCTGATAGACCTGAAGCAGCTGACAATTTAGGGCAGACTTCCCCAGCTTGGTGCCCTCCAGATGTTAGCTGGTGGCAGCTGTATGCCCAAAGATGTCTGGAAGGCACCAGGTTGGGGAAGGCTGCTTTGGGGAGATGGGAAATGTGCAGAAAAATGGAACAATGGCACACATTCCTATTTGTTGTCATTTCAATCTCACTCCCACATCCTGTCAAGAAAAGACAATTACATGATGATTCTGTCCGTTTCCAGCAGTGCAATTACCCAGAGGAAATAGTAAGAAATTTAGGATTAGGGCCAAACTCTCTCTTTCTCTCTCCAGCCTCACTCTCTTTCTCTCTCTCCAGCATCTCTCTCTTTCTCCAGCATCGCTCTCTCTCTCTCTCTCTCTCTCTCTCTCTCCAGCATCTCTCTCTTTCTCTCTCTCTCTCAGCATCTCTCTCTTTCTCCAGCATCTCTCTCTTTCTCTTTCTCTCTCTCTCTCTCTCCAGCATCTCTCTCTTTCTCTCTCTCTCTCAGCATCTCTCTCTTTCTCCAGCATCGCTCTCTTTCTCTCTCTCTCTCTCTCTCTCCAGCATCTCTCTCTTTCTCTCTCAGCATCTCTCTCTTTCTCCAGCATCGCTCTCTTTCTCTCTCTCTCTCTCTCTCCAGCATCTCTCTCTTTCTCTCTCTCTCTCAGCATCTCTCTTTCTCCAGCATCTCTCTCTTTCTCCAGCATCGCTCTCTTTCTCTCTCTCTCTCTCTCTCTCTCTCCAGCATCGCTCTCTTTCTCCAGCATCTCTCTCTTTCTCCAGCATCTCTCTCTTTCTCTCTCTCCAGCATCTCTCTCTTTCTCCAGCCTCTCTCTCTTTCTCTCTCTCCAGCATCTCTCTCTTTCTCCAGCCTCTCTCTCTTTCTCTCTCTCCAGCATCTCTCTCTTTCTCCAGCATCTCTCTTTCTCTCTCTCCAGCATCTCTCTCTTTCTCCAGCCTCTCTCTCTTTATCTCTCTTTCTCCAGCATCTCTCTCTTTCTCCAGCCTCTCTCTCTTTCTCTCTCTCTCTCCAGTCTGCTACCCACAGCAGCAGTGGATGCCGGATGGGGCCAGCTCCTTCTTAGCCCTGAGGACGGCCAGCCGCTTCACCCCTCGTGCTGTGGGCGCCGCTGGGTGGCAGCGGCTGCGATGCGCTCCCCAGCCAGAGACGCTGCGGCCGCCGCCGCCGCCACTGCCGAGCTCCATCGCGGCCACTCCCGCCCAGCGGCGCCCACAGCAGGAGGGAAAATGACAGTGCCGCGCTCGCCTGACTGGCCTTTTAAGCAGCGCCCGCCTCACGCGCCCAGGGCCAGCCCCTCGTTGCCGCTCCCGCCCGCCCCTGTCCAAGACAGGCTGCTGCCTGGGAAGACAGAGCCCGGCCCCGGCGGCACCAGCTCTCCCTGCCTCAATGACAAAGGGCGGGAAGGCGGCCAATGAAAAGCCGGAGATCATCCAGTTTAAGCAAAGTATTGCCGGAGGCCGGAGACGGCCCCTTTTTCCCTGAAACTCCGGCCAAAAACCGGAGACCTGGCAACCCTAGCTTTGACCCAAACAGGGGGAGATTATTGCTGTTTTTAGGTTCCCAATTATAGTAAATGGGGAACTACAGAGCTTTGTTTTATATAGAGCAGCTCATAACCAAATTACATACTGAAGCAGAGAGAGTATAGAATGACTCAGAAACAGATCAGAATTTTTAAAAATGCACAGATACAAGGCGAACCTTGTATACCCCCAATATTTACATATGAGCAAGTCTATGAAGCATGTATGGGCAAGCATATGAAGCATTTGAGCACACATATTTAGGTGAATGGTATTTACACAGGGTCCTCACATAGGCACATGAATGCAGAGACAAAGGAGCTATTTAAAAATATGTACAAGGATTTACGTCCATTAACAGTCAGAGCTCTGTCCCCACCCTCCAATCCTACTAGTCTAAAGGAAACAACTACCTTTTTATGGAAAGTAGTCAGTCATAAGGGTTGGTTAGTCAGTGGCTGTTAAAAACACATTATGTACATGAATTTGAGGCCATTAAAAGGCTGTCAGCAAAAACTGATGGTTCTATCCTCATGTTAATATGTTACAATTAACCTGTGATTAGTCATTTTGCATGTTAAAATCAACTCTCTTTCATAAAGTATTTTAAGACATGTTCAGTTTGAACATGACATTGTCAAGAGTTGATAACTTTTTCATCCTATTGGCTTCTGTGGTGGAGAGCAAAGCTTGTGCCTAACTTCCCACTGAAATCAATGGGGTATCAATATGTATCATTATTGGCTACATTGTGCATTATGTCTTTAAGAGCTGGTGTACAGAAACTCTGGAAAAATGCTGTGGAACAGAAAATGCACATAATGTGCAAACTGGAGAAGTCAGTACATAATTACTCTGCTCCTTCACCTATATTTTTATACATTAGACAGAAAACACTCCAATAATCGGCAGCAAAGACTTTGCATAAACAAAACACTTATTTTTTCAGTCAGTCTCTTTTTATACTTAGTTTAGTAAGCTGTTGGACTTGTTTAAATAATTGCAGCTGCTAATTACGTTCCTGTTTTGCTTTTGTTAGATGTATTTTGTTAGAAAAAAGCTTCATTACAAAAATTACACAGGGGATGAGGAAACAGAAATGACCTAGGTTCTGACAAAAAACAAAAACAATATTCTTTAAAAGCCAAACAAGCTCAAGAATTGATACAACAGCACAACATTAGAATACCTTTACTACTGAAGGAAATGTTCCAGTCTTTATGCACCACAGCCAAGGCTTGCTCTGTGCTTTATCTGATTATTAAAGCAGCAAGAGGGGCATAAGAAAGAATTGAAGGAACAGCACAGACAAACTTCCAACTTCATAGCATGCCATGAAGCTGGAATTTTGTCTGCGCTCTTCCTTGATATCTAAAAGGAGTGTTTAAGATTTACCTTGAGAAAGGGTTTTGATAACCCGAAACACATTGGGCCTGAATAAACATTTGAACAGTTTATAACCATGCTGCTTATCATTTTTAGTTTGACCTTGGCACCTTGAGTTTTTCTTTCTTGGCTCCGGTATGTTTTATGGTGTTTCCCTGTTGTGTCTGCCCAGGAAAGAGTTGCCATGCCAATCTGCAACAGCACGATGTATTAGACTTGCTAATTATCATCATCATCATTTCAAAATGCAGAATGTGTGTCAAATACGCTTCTAATGAATTCCAAACCTGCTCCAACAATTGTAGTGGTCATACCAAAAATCCACTGGACATTCCTCCTGAAGCGACAAACTTTTTCTGTCATAACATTTACACCATGTGAGCATTGTGTAGCTTCACAACATTTTAACCCTTAATACCATAACACTAAATCCCACAAAATTACCTTTTGCACCAAGATTAAATACAAAAGCACACTTTACTACACACTAATTTTGCAATTTTAACCTTACAAAATCAATGATGCATTGCAACTACGAGCATATATGCCAAAATCCAGGGTCTAGATTATATCACACAATTGAGAAAGCAATGTGCTTGAGGAACAACATAGTGCCAGGTTGATGATGATGATAACAACAATAATAAATTGTTAAAATAAATTAGTAATAAAGGCTAACACATTCTTCCTTGAGGAGGCGGTCTCTACCACCTTGAAGGAGATTATGGTATGCCTGAAAAAGCCTTCGCTGGACCCTGAGGTGTTTGACAACTACTGCCCAGTCTCTAATACCCTCCTTTGGGGGCAAGGTCAACAGAATGCTATCAAAGAGGCGCCAGCCAATGGAACCCATCCCTAGAACTGAGACAGGCTGCTTCACAACAATTTGGGCTTTGTCTAAGAGAAAGCAGGCTAGAAGTGAACTGGGCTGCTCTTGAAGTCTCTGATTCATCTCAGAGATTCAGACAATGCAGGCAAAGTCAGGTAATCTCAGACTGTTTATCAGAAATGGTTACATTTTGCTTTTGAGCTCTTCACAAAAGGAAACAGCAGGATTAGGAGGGGGGAGGAGGAAGAGGAGGGGTGAAATTTTGTGGCTGACAGTTCTAGCATCCGACCATGAAATTTACTTTAGCAGGGCTTTCCTTTTTACTTGCTTTTGTGAGGTTTATAGAAAAAAATGATGTCAACTGAGCAGAAGACAAAAACAAGGTCCCAAACAATATTTCATTCATCATAACTCCCTAACCTCTGCAACTCTCCTGAAAGTTTGCAGTTTATTTACCTAGGGGCACCTCTATGGTGTATGCAATTCTCATACAGATTGTCTGAAAAACCATGGGGAACGGGAGTAAATACATTTTCTCCAAAACTTTAAAGGCTCTTCTCACACAAATCCCCCTACACCTATCTGTTTGAAATTTGTCAGGCTTCATCCCTTCAGAAGGGACAGCTATGCCTGAAAATTTCATCTAAATCTGCCAAGAAATAAACAAAAAGGTTTTAGGCAACTCCTTTAAAAAAACCCAATATATAAAGGAACCTAGCACAGAAACCTCTGAACCCATTATCTGACATTTTTCAATCTTCATATACTCAGAAAGGGTTACTAAGCCTGCAAATACCATCTAATTCTTTCAAAAAGTAAAAAAAAACAATTTCTTCATTTCCCCATAACAGTCAATGATGAGACATTCAAAGATTTTCAGTTGACTTTTAAATGTACCAGAATGACTGGACTGAGTCTTGGCTTTGGTACACACCCATACTATAGATTCGACAGATGGAGCCAACCAAACATTGCATGGTAGAGTTCACCTGTTTAGGGTTCTAGCCAGCAATGCCTTTTTTCCATAACACTCTACTATTCCTCTTTCTCCACTATTTTACACACATTCCATGCTCAGTGAGCATGCTTAGTCCTCATTGGGCTGTTTGGTTTTCCCTTAAACCTAGGGTATTTTATTTTATATAACCCTTGGGGTTCCCTAAAGCCAGACTCTTGGGCCTCCAGGGTATAAACAGTGCCATTTTGGCTACATAAGCATTGGACTTGGATAATGGGTTTGCTATGTGCAGGTGTGTGATAAAGGAATAGCTTGGGAGCCCAGTCACAGTATTTGATACAGAATTCTTCCATTTGGTATCACTTTTGCGTATGTATTTAAATGCTCAGCCTTGTTTTCAGGGCTCTCTTACCCTTCTGCCAGAACTTTATTCTTCTCTGCTGTTCTATCTGAATTACTGCAAAACCGTATACTGTTGAGTACTAAAGCCCCCACCATATACCTCCCCCTTCGTGTATGTGAAATGACACACTGATATTTCAGATGAGAGACAGAGCTGCTTTCTGACGTCAAATCTCTACCATCACCAAGCAGACAGTTCTATATTGGAAAGCCTCAAAAAATTGGGGGTTTAGATGATAAAGGGCACTGCTTTTTATAATCTATTATTAACTGCCATGTGTGTGTACCTGTATATATTACCACCAGGATTTCTCCAAAGAGAAGCAAAGCACATTTTAGAGATGGAGTGATTAAATGCTTTCCTCATCTCCACCTTTTACATATTGCTCACAACAATACATTCTTAAAAACACTGCTTCCATTATTTCCTCTCAAATATCAGAATCTTGCAGAACATTTCTGATTTAATATAAGCAACACATTTCAATAGGTAAGATTTTTAAGAGAAAAAGAAAGAGTGCTTTAGCTGCTTTCAACAGATGCGGTTCAAATGCATTGGAATTTGATTTTGAACATTTTATCCAAATGATTTTCTAACTTATTGGGACTTCTACATGCTGTACTGCTGTTTTAGTTAGACTTCTGATGGGCACTAAAACCACTGTGAACATGAGGTACACACACACACACAAGGAAGGAAATCCAGTTAGTAATGTTAGCATTGCAGTACTTGGATGAGATGGGTATTGCAATAGTAAGACCATCATATTTGAAATAAGCAACCAAGGACACAAACAGCTGAAGCCCCTTGCATTACCCAACCCCAGCATCCAAACCACCACCTCTCACCTAAGAACCCACGAAAAGCCTTTTACAATCCTCCCCCCACTTCTCCTCCTCCCCCAATGTCAGAGATGCAAAGAACTGCCAACCTCACCTAACCCCTTCCCCTCACTAAACCCCCCACTGTCCCCAGGCCTTGCCAAACTCCCCCTCTTCTTAAACCTGGCCAAGCCTCCTTCTCCCCTCTCCTACATAGTTGCCTCCATCTCCCTCCACTTCAGACCTGCAAGGAAAACAGAGGAGGGAGGTGAGGAAGGTGGCTATGGCCAAGGCAGAAGGTGGTGGCGGCTGGGCAGTCAAGGCAAGCTGCGGAGGAAGACTTAGGCAGGCCAGAGCAGCTCATCAGCAAGTGTCCTGCTTTCCTACCACTTCCCTCCTCCTTGCAATTTGCCAATGAGGCTAAAACCGCGTCATCAGTGAGGTGGGTAGTGGCAGCAGTGGCAGAGCAAGATGGTTACTGCCCAAGTCTGTCACAACTATTCCTCTGTGGCTTGCTTGGGCCACCTGGCCACTGCCATTGCCCACCTCACCCGCCGCTGCCGTAGCACTGCGGCATTTAGAAGTCTGTCATCACACTGTAGTTCACAGCACCACAACATGATGACAGGCTTAGAAAATTATTATTTGTAAGATATCACACACACAAACACAACTCTCTGTTTTGGCAATGAAAAATTAGACAGTAGCAATATTAAATAGCAAAATTCAAGACAGCCTACTGGCTCTCCTCCTTCAACCAAAACAAAAGCGGGGATCAATCAAGGATGGGCCACAACTGTCACCACATTCTTCTGGAGCAGTTCCTTTTCCCTTTGAAAAAAGGTAACTTTTCCAAATGATTTATTGAGTTAAGGATCGTCTTTCTCTCATCTGTAAGAACAGTTGTACCAAGCAAAATTTTATTTTGTATGACTGAGCTGAGCTAAGGAAGAATCTGCATCCTTTGCCCTACAACAACTTCAACACTCAGTGTGATCTGTTGCTTCAGTCTTTTATCCATAACAAAAAGTGCTGATCACAAACCAGCTGTGTTGCTTTTTGTGTTAGCACTCAATCACCGTGGAAAGAAATACCTGGGAGATTAATGAGATCTTTTTTCTTCTCATATTGCTCAGTTTATCTCATAAGATCTATTTCCTGTACTCTTATTTCAAGGAGTGTCATCTCTCTGTTTCCACACTCCTTCAATTTTTCATTTTCTTTTTCAGTGCCCTCTCAGCAGTTTCTCAACATTGCCTCATTATGAGACAGAGAAATAATTGTTAACCTCATGTTTCCCCAATAGGTTCTGGAGTCTAACAGTGCAGTGAATCTGAAAACAGAAAAATATCCATTACTCAAAAGATACAAAAAGGGAACCATATGCAGAACAGCCTATATTATTTGGAGGTTGTCTACCCTGATGGGACTTGCATATCAAAGGAAGGATATAGATTATGCATGGAGATCTTCTGATCTGTTTTAATGGCAGCCAACATCATAGTTCAACCAAGGTGGAACAGAGAACTATGTAGAAAGCCCTCACCACGTCTAGCATAGTCCACTGCAAGATAGTAGGAAATGCACTCAATAGTTACTCTTCAAGAATGAGCATCAGCTAAGTTCAGCTGCACTGGAGCATGTGCCAGTCCAACAGTTTTGGAATTCTTCAGGGCCAGCCTAGTCTGGAAAGCAGATCCATTTAGGATCTATCAAAGACTAACAAAATAAGCAATAATTTGTTTTATTATTATTGTGGTGACGGTGATAGTGGTGGTGGTTGTCGTCATCCCACCCTATCTCCAAGGAGCTCAAGGTGGCATACATGGTTCTCCCTCTCTCCATTTTATCCTAACAACAATCCTGGGAATTACCTTAGGCTGAGAGATGGTAACAGCCCCACAATCACCCAGCTGGCCTAATGTTTGAGTGGGGATTTGAACCCTGGTTTCCCAGGAGCTGGTATAGCACAGTGGAGAGGAGAGCCTGGCTGGGAGTCCAGAGTCTGTGAGTTCAAATCCCTGCTCGTGTCTCCTGGGTATCAAAGGCCAGCTAAAGATCACCCCCACAGTGAGTGACTCAAGGGTTACGTGCCCTGCCACCTGTGCAGCCGTGGGCAAGCTGCATAGTCCCAAGGCGCCCAGTTGCCCCCCACCTGGCAGTTGCAGACAAGGAAGAGGCTGGGTTGTGCAGCTGTGGCAAGCTGAGCAGGCCCTAGCCAACTGGGGAGGACTAGCCTCAGAGGGAGGCAATGGTAAACCCCCTCTGAATACCACTTACCATGAAATCCCTTGAAGGCAGTCCATTTCCAGTTCAGGATTTGGTACCAAATTCTCCATTAATTTAAGTATTCGCTATAGTTGCAGATGGGGTTTTTATGTAATGCTTTTCAGCAGCTGTTTTTGGAAACCATATTTTTATCAATATTTCCTTCAGTGTATTGATATTTCCTTTAATTTATTGACATTTCCTTTAAAATATAGATATTTCCTTTAAAAATATTGATATTAATATCAATATTTTTCCGAGGGGGGGAATGGATCTAAAAACAATCGCCTGAGCGCAAAGAAAGAACTTGAACCTCTACCAGTCTGTTAGGTCGATGGAATGCTTTTGAACTAGTACCGGCCAACAGATTCTATCCCAGTCCAACCCTCTAACTATTATGCCATACTGGCTCTCAAGATGAGATGAGAGACAACTAGCTGCAACTATACTTGACCAATGAACAAGGAGAAAGCAGAAAGCCTGTTACTTTGCTAGGTCTCAATCCGAGTCAGAGGTGGGATTAATTATCCAGGACATGTTGTCGGTTAAGCTTTGATTAGTTCTGACTCCATATCGGTTGATTTTTATACATCTCCCTGGAGGGCTCCTGCTTGTCCATGGGTAGAGGGTGGGGGCAGGAATCTGGAGGCTGGTCTGTTCTTAAGCGGACAGTGAAGAGTTGATTCGCTGCCTGAATAAACCATCACTAGCTGGTAGTGGGAAATCCCAAAACATAATGCTGTAACGTTATACACTATAATGGTGTAAGGACATGGTTAAACAGGAGAGGGAGGACATAACATAGGCTGCCACTTCTCCCTTCCCTTATTTTCACAAGGCACTGGAGAATGGTAAATTATTAAACCCTAACATTTCATTTGTATCTGAGGATGATAAGGATAGGCACAGGACAGATTTAAACAAAACGGCCTATGAAAGGAATGAAGTCCACTGATTGTTGTTTTTGATATAAAATCTGCTCTTTTTATGTACCATCCTCTCTCCCAGAATGTGTGCGTGTGCATGTGTGAGAACAGTTTCCAATTTCTTGAGATTTTCCAACTCTGGCTGTTTCACCCAGTTCTAGTTGGAACAATTTTGACAGTATGATTCACTTGAAGAAGAACTTCCTGCTCTTTAGAGTGTATTATTGAGGCTACAACAAGCTTTATCCTTATTGCTTTCTGTCTACGCCAACCATACCAAACATTGCTAGAAACTGGTATATGTATATACTTTTTCATTTTCCTGGCCTTCCAAGCATGACAGGTCAAATTCTTTTTAGCTCCTAAACTGATTTCTGGTATCTTATGATAGAAATTCACTACTGACTTAGGAGGACTTTAGAAAGGGTCTGTGATTGCCCTGATAGACCTTGACACATGGAATGCTTGGAAGCAGCTCTCCTTTGACCTTATACTGCTAAATGCTTTTGTATCAAAGCAGCACTGCAATTGTACACCTATAGAATAAGTAATGAACTATCCTTTGCTGGACCAATTGTAGCTGCTGAAAATGCATTCCCCACCCCCTCCCTCTTTTCTTTACAAGCTGGATTCTAGGAGTCATGGCCAGTCCAAATCATAAAAAAGTTTTAGTGTCTGTCAAATGACCACCTTTTGTACTTGATTGCTGGCTAAGGATAGTTGATGTGTCTAAAATGAGATTTGATGGTTCAGGGCTATTACCAGCCAGGTCACAACTGAGATCAGTATTCTGCCAATATGTCCTTGGGACAGGGAAAGAGAGAAAAATGCAACGTAGCCAAGGAAAGAGGAAAGAAGCCTGGTTATTCCAGCTGGCCGAAAGGAGTTTTGGCCAATTCCAAGCAAATGTCATTTGGAAACAAGCACTGTCTGGGTGCTCCTTCCCTTCCTCCATGCCCCAAATCCCCTTATACATGTTATGAACAAATACACATATCAGAAGAAGGCACCCCACACCAATGTCCAGTGAACTCTCATCCAGAGATAAATGGAACCCAGTAGCACTGTACCTGGAACTTCTCACTTTGCAGGGAAATATTGAAGGGAATGGAAAGGTTTAGCCTGGAGAATAAAAGATGGGGACAGGTGATAGCACTCTTTCGGTACCTGAATGGCTGTCACAAAGACTTTCCTCTCTGCTCCCCCACCGAGAAGGACTCTATGTAATGGGCTTAAGTTACAGGAGGGTAGATTTTGACTGAAACTTAGGAGAAACACCTTGACAGTAAGAGCAGCTTGGCAATGGAACCAACTTATCTGCAGGACTTCAGGCATTTGAGTAGAACCTCGACAGCCATCTGTTGGCGATATTCTAGCTCTGGATTTCCTGCATCAAGCAGGGGCTTGGACAGGGGAGGCTTTCTCCAATTCCATATCAAATGAATCCTATCACAAAGGCAGGACTGATTTCACAAGAAAGAGTACACCACTCAAAACTCCCCAAGTTCATCTTAGCAGCCAAGTGGTATTCAGGGGTCATGAATGTGCAAGATTAGAAAAAAGAAACAACCAATCACTAGATGTTTCCAATTCCTTCTCAATTGATTTGGTTCTTACAAATCCTGTGTCAGAACTGGTCAGCTGCCCTCCTTCTCACTTTATTCTGAACTCAGGAAACTTGCCCAATGTAATGCTATACAGTGAATCTAGTTATTATCTCCCAAAAGACAAAGAACTGGAAAATGACACATGTGAACTTGATTGTGTGATTTACATGTTAAAGTGCCCCAGCGGTTTTATTTGCATATGAAAGAATCCTAAGGCACAAAACAAAGGATTAGGAAGCATGGCAAGAGTGCTATTAGCATAGAGAACAGAGATTGTCCTACAGACCAACCTTTCAAACAATTGCAGCATATTTATCACTCACAAGTATATAGGTCTCAGTGGATTTTCCCCACCACACAAGAAGTGGAGAGAAAAAAGGGGGGAAAGCTTTTTATCATCTCAAGAGGAGGTGCAGTCACTGAAGACATAAATGCCTGGATCTGCAGTCTGTTCTCCTTGACTGTTGCTCTGCCACTCCTGTTTGTCAAAAAATGGCAGGACCTACCTGCACTCACTGATGCAAATATGTGTGAACACCACTTGGAACCAAAAGGCAAAGTCCATTACGTACGTGAAGGTGACCGATTCATGCCTTACTGGTAGAACACCAGATGGCTAGCTCCAGTCCATCAAGCTGCTCCAATGGGTACGGATCCATTCAGTGTTCTAGCAGCTCCTCATGCACCATTGCCCTTTCTGACTATACCATCCTGGGGAGCCAGAAAACATTACTGGGTGATACAGATGAGCAGATTGTGAAGAAAATAGAAAAAGATGGGCTACAGGACTATGATGGGAGCACCATGTCACAACTATGCTGTTACCCAGTAAGAGCAACAAGGTCAACAAGCCCATGCACTGCTGGTAAGGGCAACCCTGCAAGGCCTTCTATGAGCATCCACAGCTTGTAGCTCCAGCACAGTGCCTGGGCAACTCAGGCAGTGGCAAGCTGAGCAGAGAGTTGTCCAGCAGTCTGGGGACTGACAGCAAGGCTCGAAAGGGACTGTCAGAGGTGCTGGCAGAACTGGAACAGATGTGCCATTCAGGGATGGTGTGCCATGGGGTGCACTCATGGAGGACTAAAGCTGTAGTGATGGTTGCTAAGCTGGATAGCTTTAAAAAGTGTTTATCAAATTGATAAGGCAATCTATGGCTGCTAGTCACGATGGATGTGTACTAACCCTTGCACAGGAGGCAGCATCTCTGTGAATACTTTATAAAAAGCACTGTGCTGGGGAACATTGGCAGGAGAGTGCTATTGTGCTCATACTCTGCTTATGGGCATCTGGTCGACCTCTGGAACTAAATGGGCCTTTGGTTTGATCCAGCAGGACTCTTCTTATGTTATGTCCTTAAGTAGGGATAATAATACCAGCCAATTGTACAGGGTTATCATAAAGGTTATCAAAGAATATATGTGAAGTTCTTTGACCATAAAAAGGACAATATAAAAGGTATTACCTTCTTGGTGAAGGACAAGCAACAATTAAACTTAACACTCTTGTAAAACAGTGGAGAGATCTAGGAGACTGATACCTTCCTAGGTCCTTCACAACAGAATGTAGTTTCAAGCCTGTGCCATGTAAACAAATGCCATTCCCTGTGGGATTTACTATATATTGCTTAGGCTGTGGCCATGTACCACTTGCCATGGAGCAAGTTTCCTCAGTTACCAACCAGATGCCTATAAAGCACAAGACTTAAAGGCGAACAGCTCCTTCAGCCTTTTTTCTGAGTAGACTGTACAAGGTTATGCTCTTAGAGATATGTTTTCCAGAAGGGACATGGCATAGCCTTAATAGTATAATCCTGTACACATCTACCAAAAAGTTAGCCCCAAGTTCAAATGGACTTACTCATAGGTAAGTTCTCACTGGGAGGAAGGACTGGATATTGGTATTGGTATTGGTACTGTTTAATAACAGCAACAACAACAACAACAACAACAACAATAATAATAATGGGATTGTAGCTGAAGCCAACGGGAACCTGTGCATGTAACTCCATTCACTGATTTTTCCTATACAATCTTTTTTGCAACGGGACTCACAAAAAAACAGTAACAGCATCTCTTTTTTTGCTGGCCATGTCAGCCATTTGTGCTGGCACCCACAGTGCTTTTATCAAGATATGAGTACCAACACCTCATTTTTTAACCAAAAAACATAAGCTCATGCACACGCACACACACACGCACACAAACACACACTGGTTGTAGCCTTTAAACAGAACTGTCCATTACATGAAAATACAGTTCATGTCATGATGTGAGATCACTTAGTATAATTGCACTTTTTGTTCAGTAACTGGACAAAATTTCAGGCCACTTCATGAGATGGAGACCATGTGTCTCCACTTACTGCAAATATTTACATGTAATGGGCAATTCTACTTAAAGAATATGACAAAACTTTAGAAACAAATTCAGAACAGAAAGAGTTCACATGATGCTATAGGAACAGCCTTTGTATACAGAAGAAAACAACAGAATGGGCTACCAAAAGCCAGCTCAGCTGCATACAGAGCTATAACAAACGCATGTTGGTATACAAATCTCATAGAATAACCACAAATTTCATAAATTACTTTTTCTTAATAGTTTATGTTCAATTTGTACATGCTGGTGTGGAAATAGTATATCAAACAGATGGAAAGCTTTTTAATCTCAGTAGGCTGAAAGCAAAAAGTAAAGTAATGTCAACCTCTGTCGTAGAACTTCAATATGCTGATGATAATGTAGTCTCTGCACATTCAGAGAAAGATCTTCAAACTATCCTAAATGTCTTTGCAAAAGTATATGGAAAGCTTGGGATCTCACTTAATATCAAAAAAAACCAAGTGCTTCATCAACAGGTGCAAACTAGTCCCCCTGTAGCACCATAAATCCAGCTCAATAGTGTGACGTTGGAGAACCTTGATCACTTCCCCTATCTCGGCAGCCATCTCTCTGTAAAAGCTGACATCGATGCTGAAATTCAACATCATCTGAGCTCTGCAAGTGCCACATTCTCCTCAATGAAGAATAGAGTGTTCGAGGATTGGGATATTCGTAGGGAGACCAAAATGCTTATTTACAAACCTACCTTACTGTACCCCTGTGAAACATGGACCATTTATAAAAGCCACTCCCAACTTCTTGAAAGATTCCACCAATGCTGCCTCTGGAAAATTCTGCAAATTACTTGGGAAGACAGACAGACTAATGTTAGCGTTTTGGAAGAAGCAAAGACTACCTGTGTTGAAACAATGATCCTTCAACATCAACTTCACTGGACTGGCCATGTTGTTCGAATGCCTGATCACCGTCTTCCAAAGCAGCTACTTTACACACAACTTAAGGGTGGAAAACGGAATATCGGTGGACAGCAAAAGAGGTTTAAAGATGTTCTAAAAGCTAATCTACAAAAATGTAACATGAGCATCGAGAACTGGGAAGCTTTGGCCCATGAGCATCCCAATTGGAGGTTGGCTATTATCAAAGGTGCTTTGAAGATGGACTATCAATGGACTTTGAAGAAGCACGAGTACAGGGCGAAAGGGACAAACAAACTAAGCAAATCCTCATCACGACTGTCTTCCATCTGGAAACCTATGTCCTCACTGTGGGAGGCTGTGTAGATCTAGAATTGGCCTCCACAGTCACTTACGGACCCACCATTAAAGACCTTATCTTAGAAGACAATCTTACTCGGCCATGAGTGATTGCCTATGAAATGAACATAGTTTATTTTATTAATTTGACTCTATGCCTCAGTTTACTAAGCTACTCTGTTATCAAAGGAACATTGTGGCCCTTTCTCCATTTAGCAGCTATTTAGTGCCTTTTTAAATAGAGAAAGAGAAAAGAGCATGTTTTCAATTATCCTGATCCACACCAATATTTCAAAGAGTTTTGTGGAGGCCAGTATGTGGGCATGTGTAATTAGTGCACCCCTGTGTGGGGATGAAAGAGTGTCCTACTGCAGCCCGTATAAGCTCATCGGCTTTTATGTTTCCAGAAACATGAAAACGCTGAAACATAATTTCAAGTGGAAAAGGTCATAAAATCACCTACTACATGTTTAATTTTGTTTTTACTTGGAAGTCACCTTTACTTGGATAACATCTTTGACCCATTCTGTTATGGAAGAAGATAAAAAAAGAAAAGGACTAGGAAGAATGAATCTGCATGTATAAATGTCAACGAAGAATGGACCCACAACCTGTGACTATAAATAGATGCCACATAATCCTGTTTTGTTCTTGGCATAACATCACACTTGAGATTAAAAACCTGTGTAAGACCTTCATAAGACCATGAAGCATGCAGGGATGTTTTGATGGGGAAATCAGACAACTCCTCTGATGTGCAGTGAAGCTCCCAACTCTGTTTAAAGAGAAAAAAATATTTATACTTATGGCTGGCCATTTTTTTTAGCAGCATCCTGGTGCCAATGCAGGTAAAAGGAGAAGCAAACATTAAATACTACAAAATAACTTTGGAGAGTAGAAAAGGGACATTGTTGTTATGTGCCTTCAAGTCAATTATGACTTATGGCGACCCTATGAATCAGCGACCTCCAATAGTGTCTGTCATGAACCACCCTGTTCAGATCTTGTAAGTTCAGGTCTGTGGCTTCCTTTATGGAATCAATCCATCTCTTGTTTGGCCATCCTCTTTTTCTACTCCCTTCTGTTTTTCCCAGCATTATTGTCTTTTCCAGTGAATCATGTCTTCTCATGATGTGTCCACAGTATGATAACCTCAGTTTCATCATTTTAGCTTCTAATGATAGTTCTGGTTTAATTTGTTCTAACACCCAATTATTTGTCCTTTTCGCAGTCCATGGTATCCGCAAAGCTCTCCTCCAACACCACATTTCAAATGAGTTGATTTTTCTCTTATCCACTTTTTTCACTGTCCAACTTTCACATCCATACATAGAGATTGGGAATACCATGATCTGAATGATCCTGACTTTAGTGTTCAGTGACACATATTTGCATTTGAGGACCTTTTCTAGTTCTCTCAAAGCTGCCCTCACCAATCCTAGCCTTCTTCTAATTTTTTGACTATTGTCTCAATTTTGGTTAATGACTGTGCCAAGGTATTGATAATCCTTGACAAGTTCAATGTCCTCATTGTCAACTGTAAAGTTACATAAATCTGTAACTGTAAAGTTACATAAATATTCTGTTGTCATTACTTTAGTCTTTTTGACGTTCAGCTGTAGTCCTGCTTTTGTGCTTTCCTCTTTCACTTTCATCAGCATTTGTTTCAAATCATTACTGGTTTCTGCTAGTAGTATGGTATCATCTGCATATCTTAAATTATTGATATTTCTCCCTCCATTTTTCACACTTCCTTCATCTTGGTCCAATCCCGCTTTCCATGTGATATGTTCTGAGTATACATTAAACAAATTGGGTGATGAAATACACCCCTATCTCACACCCTTTCCGATTAGGAACCAATCGGTTTCTCCATATTCTGTCCTTACAGTAGCCTCTTGTCCAGAGTATAGGTTACACATCAGGACAATCAAATGCTGTGGCATCCACATTTCTTTTAAAGCATTCCATAGTTTTTCATGATCTACGCAATCAAAGGCTTTGCTGTAATCTATAAAGCACAGGTTGATTTCCTTCTGAAATTCCTTGGTCCTTTCCATTATCCAATGCATGTTTGCGAAATGATCTCTGGTACTTCTTTTTCTAATTCAAGCTTGGACATCTGGCATTTCTTGCTCCATATATGGTAAGAGCCCTTGTTGTAGAATCTTGAGCATTACTTTACTTGCATGGGATATTAAGGCAATAGTTTGATAATTACTGCATTCCCTGGGATCCCCTTTCTTTGGAATTGGGATATATATTGAATGCTTCCAGTGTATGGTCCATTGTTTAGTTTTCCATATTTGTTGACAAATTTTTGTCAAAGGTTGGACAGATTCAGTCTCAGTAACTTGTAGCAACTCTATCTGTTATCTGTTCCTGGTGATTTGTTGCTTCCAAGTATTTTAAGAGCAGCTTTCACCTCACATTCCAAAATTTCTGGTTATTGATCAAATGGTTCCTCCGTGAATACATCTGTCATCCTTGCATCTCTTTTATAGAGTTTTGTACCGCAGTCTGTTCCTGGTCTCGTTTTCGCAGAAAGAATGAAAAGTATGCCATCTGACTGCCATATTCCCGCACGTTCCATTTCTTGCTTGATAACTTCTAACTGTCCCTGGTTCATGCTTCTCACATTCCATGTTCCTATCGTGCACATCATACATCCCCGGACTCTCCTTTCACATCTGTGCACATCAGCCTCTCAGCTTTCTTTTGGCTTGACCCAGCTGCATCACTAGTCATAGTGCTACTTGTCCTTGTCCTTTGTTCTTCCCCAGTAGCATGGTGAGTGCCTTCTGACCTGGGGGTCTCATCTTCCAGCACTATCTTATGTTGCATTTTGGATACTCTGTTCATAGGGATTTTGTGGTAAGAGATATTCAGAGGTGATTTACCATTGCCTTCCTCTGAATTTGGATGCATCTTAGTCTGGTGTCTCAGCTTTGACCATTCCACCTTGGGTGACCCTGCTAGGAATCTAGCCTCTTGGTCAAGACTCCTGATGACATTGCTCTCACCTACTTCGACACTCTCAAACCCCCTTACCTCTTTAAGGTGTGCATCCTAGAGGAGGAAAGGGACATTACTAAATGGAAAAAGTTAAGGCCTCTATTGATCTGCAGATCCCTTTCCACTCCTTCCTTAGCAGGAGATAGATGAAGCACACAAGGAGGACCATATCTAATGAAAAGCACATATCAGATTGCCGACACTAAAAAGGGGGAAGTCTGCTTAGAACATGAGAGATCAAGCTCCTCCACTTCTTAACCTGGAGTGCCACATGGGGCAAAGGGGAATGCCTGGAAGACCTAATCAGCTCTAAGGGCCAGTGTTCCCATCAGTGTTCTACACACAAAGGCTGCAATCCACAGCTTTTGCTTTGGTGCACACCTTAATTTAGGTCTAATTTTAAACTTTTAGTTTGCAGATTAAAGTGATTATAGCGAAAGAACAGAGGTGGCCAAATAGCTCAAATATGCAGGTGTTTCAAGAGTGAAATAATTAAAATCTTATTCTCTATCATTGCAAATATATATTTTTTTAAAGAAGGTTTTTAAAATTAACTCTCTTTTCAACCCCATGTATATCTTGCTTATTCAGGAAATAAAGCTTTTGTACCAGCTTAATTCAAGCATGATCCAAAACTGGTTGGACAGTTCCTCATTTTCACATAGGAGATTAGAATCTTGTTTTGTGGGCTTTTTTTAAATCTGCATGACATTGTGTCTCTGACACACCACAACCTGGACTGAAAGCTATGCAATGTCCAGCAAGCCCAAGGTGGCTATGCTTGTGGATGGTCTCCAGCTCAGGAAGAAGGAGCTATGCAGTCCCTAAGCTGGCCCAAAAAAGCCAAGCAAGGAAAAATCACAGGTCAAGACACCGTTAGTCCCAAATCATGTTTTCCTAATGTCTTTATTTAAGCTTTGCCTGTCAGACTAATTGTTCCCACATAATATTTATTCTAAAAGTGCACACCACATTTTTCCCACAAAGCAGGATCCAATGAGTTAAGATCCTATCAACAAATCATAATAAAAACAGGCATTATAAAGACAATATAATTTACCATTATATGCAACTTTCAGTAGCAGCTAAAGTATATAAATCCTAAGGCAGAGGCTAAAAATAATATTGAAAGGCAAATTTTAAAAACCCACAATGACTAAATTAAGCTGTCTACCAAAGCCTGAGTGTTCTTTTCCTAGCATCTAAAAGATATTAAAGGCAATGCCAGGTAGATCTCTCTTGGGAGAGAGTCCCTAGTTCAAGGTGTCCCTATAGGAAAGGTCCCTTTCTCCAATTGTTAACTTGCCTGACCTCTACACCCATACCCAGAGAAGGGCCCGCAGTGATGAGCTCAGCTGCTGGGCCAGCTCAGCGTCCTTCAGGTAGGTTTAAATACATTTAAAAAAACCCCTCAAACTTTGATTTTTCACATCGGTTGTCAACAGATTTTAAAAGAGTTCTGCCTGAAGAGACAACTTGCTGTGCTGAAAATCAAAACCCAGGATTATTCAGCTCAGTCCTCATTTGCTTACATTGTTAATGTTTTACCTGCTCTTTTGTTATATTTTAGCTCCGTTTTTATGTTGGGTTTTAATTTTTAATGTTGATAGTTTGTTTTTCAATTATTTTAATTGTGTTTGTATGGGGGGTTGTAATTATTACTGTTGGCTGCCTTAGGCATGATTCACAAAGAAACGTATCAATAATAACGATAAACAAGCAAATATTGCGGGAATGATTCTGCAGTACTTTTACTATGAATAAAGCAAGTTGTGTGATCTGATCCTGGCTGTGACTTCACCCACCGATAGTGAGACTCTAGAGGAGCTGTCCAACAAAGAGGAATATGGCGCCTTCCCAAGTGCACAGCAACAATAAGCAATGCTCTTTTGTACCTAATCTGTGTCACGGTTTCGTTGGGGCATCTTCTCCTTATTTTACAAACATACTCTTTGCTGTTCTGTCACTTCTATTTTTTAAAATTCACTTTCGTTTAGTGAATCTCATTACCTTCCAACACCCACATAAGCTAATTGTCCAATTTCCAACTTCAGCTTTAAAGTGGTCTCTTCTCCCCCCCTTTTTTTTGTGTGAGAAGGCTGTATGAAAAGGTCACTCAATCTGTGTAGATGAAGGGCAAGTTAATAATATTTGTGATAAATAAACAATGTGCCTGTTGCTCCGCATTCTATGCCAATTCTCAGCACTACATGATAATCTTATAGGAGGAATGAGGGCAAAGGGGGTAGACAACTTGCCCAGCCCATTTAAAGGCAGAATCAAAACAAATGTACATGCTCCTAACATTGCTCCCCTGAGAGCAAAACTAGTGGGTTTATTTTGTTTTTCCGTTTAATAGCTCCTCTTGGGTGCTAAATGCACCAGTTCTCTCATCTGAAGTGTGTGATCCCAAGACATAAATTAATTTTAGATGCACCTTTTATCCTTTGTGGCTGCTAAGGCAGTGTTCCCTATTTGTTTTGGTTGCTATGGAGATAATTGACTTCCTGCAGTGGCAGAAGCTTTGTTTGGGGTATTAAAAAGGTTTGGGGTATTAATTTTCATGTGGTGAGATAAAGTCATTTCATCAACAAAACCTTTGTCAAAAATCTCTCCCACTCATAATTTGTATCACTCCCTTTACAATCTTGTGAATGTTTTCTTTGGTTTCCCCATGTGTTCCATTTTGTAGCTTGCCTTGCACACTCTACAGTAGCTGCTAAAACTGCAGCAAGAGCCATATTGCCTATTCATTACAAATCTGCAAAAACTGGTCAGGCAAAGTCTCCCTCCAGAATAGTATCTGGCAGAATTGTAAAGCAACAGCAGTCCCAATAAAACAGTCGATTGCCAAGACACACTAGAATGGAAGAGCCAGATAGAATTTACACACACACACACTGAGGTTGCACCAGATATTCTCCTGTTTTGATATTCAGTTCAAAAGTAGCACATTCAACAAAGCTGAACACATTACCCCCACCTCCCCCAAACCCCTCATTGAACACTTGCATTGATTCTCAGCTGTTTGCTGCCTTTGCCCCCTGGCTGATGTTTCTTCTCCGTTCTATTTATCTCCTTTGCCGACATGAGCTTTTTCCCCATGCAAAATTGCAGGTGTGGGGAGGGGAGGGCCAATGTGGATTGAGGATAAAGAAGAAGGGCAATGAGGAGAAGCAGCCATCATGTTGTTGTCAAGATCCCAGCACAGGTCACTGTCAACTCTAGAGAAAAGGAAGAGCAGCTACCACTGCTACCACAGCCATCACTGCCGATCCTCAAGAGAGGATTGGGTCTTTTCTGGTGGTACATCACCACCATTCCACCTACTGCACCCCACATCCATGGACAAGGCAGGATGCAGCATCTGCTGCTTCACAGAGGCAGGCTGGCAGGCTGGCTGGCTGGCTAGCAATGAGGGCAGAAAGGAACAGTGGCCACTTGCTGCTTGCTTGCCCATTCTGGCACATGGAAGAGTGACCATCAGTGTGAGGAGCCACAATTGCTGCTCAGGAGAGCATGAGCGGTTGCTCCTGCAACTGATTCCTTGCTCACATATCTGCTGAATGCATGAATGGCAAAGAAGCGGCCAGAGTGCGAGAGAGGAAGAGTAAGTGGTGCTCCTTATCACCCTCACCACCTGTTACAGCAGCCAGGCAAGTGAGCAGCCCCCTTTTGTCAGACCTCTTGGCTTGTAGTGCCTTCCCTACCTTCTCCTCCATATGTAGATTGTGACAACATGGAGGTGGTAGCAAATCCTGCTACTGACCTCCCCTCCATGCATTCAGCTAAAGATCTGAAATGGACTTCTGTGCATATACAGCTGTATGTACAAAAAGCCTATGTGTATTACTCAAGCTGCCCCTTTCAGATCTTCCTCTGCATACACAAGACATTGGGAGAGGGGGCAACATCACTAGCTTCAATCTCATTCCCCACCCTATGCATGCAATCTATGCGTCAAAGGGGCTAATGAAGGAGACGGACCTGTTGATGCCACTCCATCAGCAGCAGCGTTGCCAAGTACAGTCTGTCAAGAGCCCTCTTGGCAACCTAGAGCAACCAGGAACCAAAAGGCACTCAAGAGCTCTGCAAAAGTGTTCACAATACGTGTATGACTAGAAGAAAAGGAGGGGAAGCCCCAGAAGGATGAGACTGTAGCTCATTTTTACAGTATGTGCATTAAAATTGCCAAAAATGGGAGGTGTTTTTGACCCTTGCAAAAGAAATACAAAAACCTCGGCAAAAGATAAATGAATTGTGGCTCAGCCCTACTTTATTCCTTACCATAGTCCCAACGTATGCATTACCTGAGTATTAATGCGTGTCTGATGAAAGATATCAAGGTATTTAGACAAGAAAATAAACACTAGCATAACAGCCTGCTGGATCAGGCCAGCGGCCCATCTAGTCCAGCACTGACAGTGGCCAATCAGCGGTGGCTTATGGGAAGCCTGCAAGCAGGACCAGTGGGCAACAGCACTCTCCCCACTTAAGTTCCTCAGCAGCTAGTATTCAGTGGCATAGCACTTCTGCTCTAGTTGGGGTTACTCTCCCTCTGAAGGAACAGGTGTGTAGTTTGGTGGTGCTCCTGGATCCATCTTTGTCACTTGAGACTCAGGTAGCCTTGGTGGCTAGGAGTGCCTTTCACCAGCTTCGGCTGGTGCACCAGGAATAGCCTGGCTGTGGTGATTCACGAACTAGTAACCGCAAAGTATGATTATTGCAATGCACTCTGTGTGGGGCTATACTTGTCTGTGGCTAGACTGTTGATGGGGACAGACTACCACCAGTACGTAACTCCAGTGCTGAAAGCTTGCACTGGCTGCCCACATGTTACTGGGCCAGGTGTAAGGTATTAATTTACAAGGCCCTTAACAACTTAGGTCCAGGATATCTTAAGGATTGCCTGATCCCTAATATCTCGGTTTAGTCACTGAGATCTTTGGGGGAGTCTCTGCTGGTGGTCCACCATGGCTCAGTTGCACAGCTCATAATGACTAGAAGCCATACATTCAGTGTTATGGGCGCAAGCCCGTAAAATTCCCTCCCAATTGAGATGAGACAGGCACTCTCCTTGCTGAACTTCAGATGCATGACTAAAACTTTCTTGTTCTAGCAGGCATTTGTAGTTAGTGTTCAGTTTTATGATGCTTTTATTGTTTATTATATGTATAGCTTGTTTTTATGTATACTATTTAGAAATGCAAATGATTAAGCAGTGTATAAGTGTTTTCAGTAAATAAATACTGGCGGTAGCCAACATGGCTGGTAGTCATTTATAGCCTGAACCTCTTCAGATTTGTCTAATGTTCTTTTAAAGCTGTTCAAGTTAGTGGGCATTACTCCAGATTGTAGTAGTGTAGCAGCGGAGAATCTCTGGCCCACAGGGGTCCTAATCAGGCCCACAAAACTGTTTTCCACAAACCACACCCACCTGTCCAACACCTATGTCATAGATGATGTCATGCAGGGGCAGGTAAAGCAGTGGCTGGGAACAGCTGCACTGGGGAGTCCCTATGGAAGATTAAATGATTCCTTTCTCATCCACCCCAAAACTGTAATGGCTGCCCTTGCAGAAAAATCACTACAGCTAGCCTTTTGTAATTTGGCAGGATTCATGCCCTCCGAAGTGGAAATGTAGCCTAAGAAATTCATCCAGATCTGGCCAAAAATAAAATATACATGGTTCCTTTTTGAAACTATACATAAATCACACCTCAGAGGTTTCCAGCACAAAGCCACTGGGCCTAACTGTCTATAATTCAGCAGGCTTTATCCACTCTGAAGGGGCTACTTATCCCTGCAAATGTTAACCACAAGTAAGTAAGTAAGTAAGTAAGTAAGTAAGAAAGAAAGAAAGAAAGAAAGAAAGAAAGAAAGAAAGAAAGAAAGAAAGAAAGAAAGAAAGATTATTTGATTTCCCAAAAGTGAATGAGGATGGAATGAAGCAGACTTGGACCAACCAAGGTGAATCAGGCAGCCTCTGAACTGGTCTAAGACAAACTGGGCTGTTTTATACAGCACCATATTGTGGACTGAACCAAATCTTGTGGTCAGTGTAGAGCTCCTACAACAGCTTGCAGGACATGTACCTTGAGAGCAGTGGTAGAAATAGCTTTTCATATTAAGTAGCACAGTGAAGCAGGAGATTGTCCAACTGAGATGGAAAGAGCATTGTATTAGCTCCACTACAGGGATATGTTTCAAAGGACAAACAAGATTTCAAAGCACAAACAAGACCTCACCCCTTGAGCAAAAACTTACTTTGATGATCCAGGTTCAGCAAGGATTCTATTCTGCTTCCATGCTAAATTGCCACTAGAAATATAAATAAATCAGAACCTTATTTACATTACATCCCTGTTAATCACATCGTTAGCCTTACAATCCCAAGGTACTACTTCAAATACTAAAGACTATGACCTGCAAAGGAACAGGCCCATTAGAGATGGGCTGAGATAGCATTTTCTTGCCACAGATGTACAGTGCCTGCTCAGAAGGTCCCCAAAGGAATGAAGGGGGGGGTCTATTTTGCTGTACAGAATTTGTGTCATTTGTTTCTTAAAATGACAAGCCCTTCTCCACAAAGGAAAGATGAAAAAAATAAAAAAATCAATAGTACAAATGGAAATCTTTAAAAGCAACTCATACTGAGACAAACCCCCTGAAAAATCTCCCTCAGTTCTTTGTAGTGTGCTACACAAAATCAATCTGCAGTGACCCTAAGAGTGAGCCATTCTCACACCTCTGACAGCCAGAGGAGGAAAAGAGAAACAGGAAAATTTAGGTCTTCTTTTGCTTTCCCAAGGCTTTAATATGCTTTTGAGCTAGGAGGGCACTAGAATCACCCTTGTAAAATTCTATCAATTCATCCCTTTCCCTGAATGAGGACTGATACAGAGCATTGCTACATGGGTAACTCAGTGTTGTGCTGTGATTTATGTTCTTGTCTGCACCTGCAATTTTGCTATGCATGAGACATACATATGAAGTTTCAGGTGTATGGAAAATGAAGAACGTCTGACTGTTTAACACCAGAAACCAATATTGCCTCTATTGATACTGTACATTCTTATAATTCTTTCACACTGTGGCCTTATCTGCATTTAAACATCCAATTTGTTCATGTTTGGCACAGTGTTGGTTCACAGCATTTCATTCACTCCTATTTTATTTAAGGCTCTTGTCCTTAACACTTGTATACAGTCATATGCGTCTACCAGTGTTTCCATGTCATGTATCTGGGCTGTGTTGGTTTTATATATCCCATCCACATCAGCATCAGCTGGGGCAGGAACTTGAAACCTTAGTCTTCTTCTGTCAAAGACTGGAATACCCAGAACTACTGCTCATTCTGCCCTAATAGCAGACATCGTGATTTGGCAAAGAACAAATTTCATATGAGCACACTATATTACGACTGATCTTCACTACAGCAGCTCAGACCTATACATGTCTCCTTGAAAAAAATGTCCCATTCAGTTTAATGGGTTTTCCTCCCAAGTACGTGGGCACAGAATTGCAACCCAAGACATCCAATTTGACAAGCAGCCAGGAAAGTCATTAACAACACAACAAGCGCCAAAAGGGTTACATTTAAAACATGTTTATCTACAGCCCTGGGATCCTGTGTGGCAGAGGGTTTCTGTTTGCACTCCAGGGGATCCTGGGGTTACCTGGGAGCTTCCCAGGAGTTCCTAAATGACAGGAATCAAGGCTAATCCTGGTGGGGAAGCTTCTCTGGGAAACAGCTGTCTCACCATTGCTGAGCTTCTCCCAAAAGGTGAAGCCTGAAGGTGTTTTGGGTCACTGTCAGCAAATATGTTGTGAAGAAGCAGCCCCACGTATCTGGCCAATACTCCACTTTACCCAAATGTGTGGCCTAGAACACACCTCATAATCCTTTGCCACACATAGAGGTCTTCTCTTCCAGACATGCTGGGATTCCTTGACAGGCAGCAATGAGGAAAGGATTATAATTACATTGGTAGCAAGTCTGAAAACCAGGGCTTGGTCATGGGCGGGAGAGCCATGACGGTTTAAGTAGCATAAACAATGCAAATAAAACCCAGTAGACTGGAGGTCGCCAACCCATTACCTGCAGGCACCATGCTGCCTGCAACAGCCTTCAGTGGTGCCCCCTGCAAGTAGCCCAGGATCTGAGCTTTCATTTGAAATAAAAAGTGTCTAGCCCTTCTAGAAAGAAAGTTATGGAGCACAGTGTGCAGGTACCCCTCTAAGCGATTCCTGTGAACTGAGCCAGCCTGGCTTCTCTTGCCTGTCATTTGGTAATGAGTGAAGTCAGAGCCATGCCTGATAAGTGAGTTGTTTGGACACCATGCAATAGGAATCCCTAGGCTCCTAAAGAGCTGCTGTTTTGTTCTCCCATTTAGTGCACTTTTCCTGCTTCTGTTCTGTTTGTTTGTTTGTTTTCTGGAATCTCCTTCCTTTTTTCCCTAGCAAGCAGGATGCTTTTTTCCTGTGCTGGGTTCCTGAGATCTGGTAGTGCCTAGAAATTATTTTCTGCAAATACTATTACACAATAAGTGTGGGTGAATGTTAAAGAATCCCCCTTCCCCCAAAAGGCAAATGTGAAAACTTTGCAAAGAGGCTTAGGCTTGTCTCCTGTTTTGCAGGAGCTAAGGACTCTTTAAGAATTCATGATATAATTAATTTATAGTACAGTGTTATACATGTCCACTCAAAAGTAAGTCTCTTTGTGTTTAAGGGGGCTTACTTCCAAGTAAGTGGGTACAAGATGGCTTTTGTTTAGGGTTGGCATTGAGGAAAAACAGGGTTCTTGTGCCTTTAACAGCTTTATGGAAGGCAGAGATTCAGTAGGTCTAGCCTTTTCTGGTGGGGAATTATGGGGAAAGCTTCACCATGACTACTTTCCAATGTTGTGTTCTGCCACATGATAGGTGTCCCCAGCACTCTCTCAACATCTGAAATGTGCCCTCTGGTCCAAAAAAATTGGTGACCACTGCAGTATATGTTTATGGTGTAGATAGGGCCACAGTCGCAAGTCTTGATAAACCTGAGCCTAGAATGCTGGAATAATAGTACAGTTCATCCTCAGTCTTCCAGGTGGGGAAAAGACATTTGAAAAAGATGTTGAATTATCTTTTTTTCCTTTAAAGCTTTGCTTATGAACAGATCTGCCTTCTAAACTCAGTGATCACCCATTTATCTATTGCATGGAAATATAAGTACCAATGTAGCTGGTATAGCACAGTGGGAAGGAGAGCCTGGCTGCGAGTCCAGAGTCTGTGAGTTCAAATCCCTTCTCGTGTCTCTTGGGTGTCAAGGGCCAGCTAAAGATCACCCCCACAGTGAGTGGCTCAGGGGTTATGTGCCCTGCCACCTGTGCAGCCGTGGGCAAGCTGCATAGTCCCAAGGAGCCTAGTTGCCCCCCACCTGGCACCTGCAGGTAAGGAAGGGGCTGGCTTGTGCAGCTGTGGCAAGCTGAGCAGGCCCTAGCCAGCTGGGGAGGACTAGCCTCAGAGGGAGGCAATGGTAAACCCCCTCTGAATACCGCTTACCATGAAATCCCTATTCATAGGGTAGCCATAAGTTGGGATCAACTTGAAGGCAGTCCATTTTCATAAGTACCAATGATAGCTCCCAGCAATACTGTAGGAAGAGATATATGTACATACTAGTATCAGTGAATATAGGTTTCATAAAATAATCCAAATTAACCCACATACAAATATACTTACAGGAAACTGTCTGGAATGCACTTGGTATATGCCATGCCCCATCCGTTTTTACTACATTATAAAATCCTGAATGGGAAGATCTGATTCTCATATTATAAAAATGTCACATTTCATGAAGTGCTTTCTGGTAAAGAATACTTTCAGCAGTTTACTACAATGTTAATATGTCTAATACCTCTGAGACCCAATATTGTGGCCTTTCACAGTGATGTACAATAGATGGAACTGACAAGTGATCTTGGAAGCTCTTTAATATACAAAATTTTACTAAGTTGCAAAAAAGAAAAAAACTTTTCAAGACAGTATAATCTCAGAAATAGATGCAATCAAATGCCTCAGCTTTTGAGGTTCTCCATTCAAATCTCTCAGCCTTAGCATGATAAGTATATATTGTAATCTGAAGTTTCTAGAGGCTTTGTCATGTCAATCAGAGCTAAAAAATGATTACAGGTTTGGTATGATGTAAAAACCTTTTCTGACTATCCCCAATCTACCATCTTTATTTAGGCAAGTAAATAAAGTATTTACACAGCAGAACGCAACATTTCATAAGCTTGCAAAAGGTTTCTGGCATATGCAGCACTGACGTATCTGCCATTGCAACAATGTTTATTTTTTGCCACAACAAAAATGGCTGTAAAATAGCCCAATCCTTAAACTATTCTGTCAGCACAAGCCTCACCAGAATAAATGGGACGTGCAGCTGTGGAGCAGCTTGAGAATTACAAAATGCATCTGGCAAGGAACGGAGCCATCAGGTACAGCAGATGTTCATAATCCAGAGGTCCTAATGTGGAGATGTAATAACCACAGCTGGTACATACATACAAAGTGCAACAAAGTGGCTGCCAAAGGAAACTGAGAAGATTGGTTTCTGCTGTTAAAACAGTCAGACACTGAAAAAGCATTCAGATGTTCTTCATTTTTCATACGTATGAAACTTCACAGACTATGCAGTCTTCTGCTACACTTTAAAATATTGGGAAATTGTTGGAACAGATTCTTAGGCTGCAATCTTATATACACACTTTCCTAGGAATAAGTTCCTTTGAACTTGATGGGGCTTACTTCTCAGGAAAAGTGCACAGGGTTAGGCTGAAAGTCACAGAAATGAAAATATTTAACAGTGCAAGTCTGGTCCTGACCTTGAGTGCAAGCCTACCAGGCATGTTAATGTATTCAACAATGAAGGCACAAATGCAGGACCTTGGAGAGCTTAGAGTGAGCAACATTCTTCAATGAAGTCTGCCGCTGAACTGAGGTCTTTCATCCTTCCAAAGATCACCTCTCTCAGACCCTTACCCAAGAAGTGGAAGGCCTTGAACTGGCAATGGTCTATGGTCTGGCCTGGAATCTGTCACTCTGCCTCCCCTCTGTTAGTTCCACCCAGGCTCTTTGCCTTCACTGATGGGTAGGCATGTGAATGCATAGGTTTCCTGGTGAGGACCAGTTCTGGAATGGGGTCCCTGGCACAATTCAGGGTTTCTGGCTCAAGGAGCTCTGCGCAAGGGACTGTGGCTGAGACCTAGGTGTGATGCTGGTGTTTGGGTTGGCATCCAGCACCTCTGCCTTTAGTGCCACTAGGCCAACTGGTTTGGCTGGTCCCTCTTCTTCAGGGACAACTGCTGATGCGGAAGGTCATGACAGTTCAAACCCCCATTCACTGACATCTGCAGTAACTGAAAAGCGATCACTGCCCTCACATTGCAGCTGTATCTTCTAAGACCCTAGCTGTTTGGGTGCTCTCCTCCAGAAGGTGTATACAGTGGGAGAAGACAGCAAGCTCTACCCCCATGTACGTATGTTTAGTGGCATATCTGTAATGTCTGCACGCTTGTATATCATAGGCACGTATCCAGGCAATTGGGAATTCTGCCTTCGCAGAGCTCAACTTCATGTGGAAAGCTGCATAGATACACTGCAGGCATGCCAATGAATGCCATGTGATAGGGGACAGCCTTCTACTGCAATGTGCCCCCTCCACCATACACATATTAGTGTTAAACTGCTTTTAGTAATTTATTTTATATTGTTGCGACCCGTACTGGGACCTACTGGTGAAGGGCAGGTAATAAATTTAACAGCAGCAACAACACATTAAATTATAACATGCAGAGAAGAGTATGTACATCTGTGAAGGATCCACTCTTGGGTAGGACTGCAGAACTAGGACTGGAAAACAGGAAGTGATGATGGAAAGCCACCATACTTTGCTAATGGGCTGTGTGCAGCTTGATGAGTCACTGGTTATGGCTCTTGCCATTGGGGAAACTGGAGTGCTATGGCAAGAGTTGATTTCATCTATTTCAGCTCTCCAGCCGTGGAATTTTGAATTGCATTTCTAATACAGAAAATGATAGCCAGGATAACTAAATAGAACCTCTGCCATTCCTGAAGATAGGGTTCTTAATGAATTAACAGCCTGGATATGCTCTGTAGTTTCAGTGTGTAATTATTTTTGTCTCTGCGACAGCAGGCTCAATTTGCCCAGCAATCCAAGCTGCTCTCTATATAGTTAGGTCAGATTCATACCTTAATCATTCACCATTGCTGGCTTCCCATCAGGCATATCTCCATCCCAGCATGTAGAAATCTTAAGTAATATATATTCATCAGTACCTCTAACTGCTTTCTACAGCCATTGGCAACTACACGGAAGTCTGTTTAGACGTTCTTGAAATGCAGAAACAAGGAGATGAGTTTTCAGCAACATAGGAACTAGAAGTTTCAGCAAAACAAAAGCTACCATCCCAAGCAGCATCTTGAATCTTCTTTTTTCTCTCCTTAAAAAGGTAAAGGTGTCCCCGCACTTACAGTACGAGTCGTTTCCGACTCTTAGGGTGACGTCTTGTGACGTTTACTAGGCAGACCGTATATATGGAGTGGGATTGCCAGTTCCTTCCCCGGCCTTTCTTTACCCCCCAGCATATGCCAGGTACTCATTTTACCGACCACGGATGGATGGAAGGCTGAGTGGACCTCGACCCCTTTTACCAGAGATTTGACTTCCTCCTTCCATTGGAATCGAACTCTGGCTGTGAGCAGAGCTTCAGCTGTGTTACCACCGCTTACCACTCTGTGCCACGGAGGATCTTTTTCTCTCCTTACCTATGTGAATTTCTCTGAGTCTGGTGCTGCTTGCAGGGATGGGAACCTATGAGCACAATGACATCACATCAGCATTTTTTGTATTAATAAACTCTTGTGGGGGAAGAGAGGAAGTGGAGATGCAAGGCTGTTATTTACAGTGACAGCAATTGGCTGGATCCAGACTTACACACAGCACAATTCTATTTACACTGGAGGAAGCAAGGGGAGCCAATTTTTGCCAGTTCCTCCTTCCCTCTGCCGCCTCCTGAAAATCTAATCTAGGAGGGTTGGGGGACCCTCTGGAGCAGTTTGAAAGACGCAAGGGGAAGGGAGAATCAGGGAAATCTGGTTCCCTCTCTTCAACCAGCACAGAGTTTCTGCTGTATCTTGGATACTTCCAAGAATGGAAGGGCCATTTCCATTCACAGAAGTGACTGTCTGAATCCATCCTCACGTATCTGTGCTGTAACGTCTAGTTATGGTTGGCCACTCTTGCAAGTAATAATGCTAGACTCTTTGAACCATCCATCTGATCTTGCAGAAGTTTGACTGCAAAAAATCCAGGCATCGCCCTAGTTCAACCAGTCCATGTCAGAGGCTTCACTGCTACAAGCAAAATAAAATATAAATTGAAAGTTAGGGGCCCTAAAGCATAGCATATTTCAAATGCCAACCATGAATGCATTTTTAAGAGACACATGAAGAAATTAATGCCTACAAGCTACAATAAGAATGATCCCTCCTCGGCTTCCCAGAAATTAGAGTTAAATAGGTAAAAGGTAAAGGTGCCCCCGCACTTATAGTGTGAGTCATTTCCAACTCTTAGGGTGACGTCTTGCGACGTTTACTAGGCAGACCGTATATATGGGGTGGGATTGCCAGTTCCTTCCCCGGCCTTTCTTTACCCCCCAGCATATGAGGTAAGTGATTTAGATTTGTCTTTGAAATTCCTCTGTTACAGAAATCCATTACAGTGTAGGATGTACAATATATCTTGTTTACATTATTTCATGAAGCATCAGGAAGAAGTTGGTTTTATTCTGATGTTTACATCTGGCTAAACTCCCAACAGCAAATTCTGAAGTGAAGATCTAGGTACAGGAAATATGAAACTGAGCAAATTAATATATAGCAATTAAGCCCACCATCAAGCCATACTTTAGCATAAGGAATATAAATTAGAGGGTATAGATAAACTTGAAAAAAATTGCCTATTGTGTCTGCTTTCTTTTTGGCGCCAGGTTAAAACCTTCTTATTCTCTGAAGCATTTTAATTTAAACTGATTTAATTTTAAAAAATGTTATTGTATTGATTTTAGATTGCATTATTTTTGTACTATATTGTGTCATTTATTGTATTTCCTATGTTCACCGCCCAGAGAGCTATTGCTAGTCAGGCGGTATATAAATTTAATAAATAAATAAATAAATAAAAATGAAGAACAATCATTTTTATTTTTATTTTGCATACTTTTAAGAAGAAAACAAGAATGGAAGAAAGGAAGAAAGATGGAGCATCTGATGAAGTTGGTCTGAAAGTATGCCAAGTTGTAAAGAGGGATAAAAACAAACCTATTTTTGTTCTAGGGTATTAAAAAGAAAAGGTGGCCTGAGTTTCATTCCTTTTTCAGTTAGACATCAAGAGTGGGAAAATCCTTTTCAAAATGAGAAGAGCTCTTAAAAAATCTCAAGTGCCTAAGCCTTTTAGTGGTCTGCGGTACACCATCTCTAGGCTCCTGATGTACTTCAGCAATACTTTCCCCTGGTTAAAAGCTTATACATTTGATCCAAAGGACAGAAGAGGAGGCCTTTGCAATTAAAAGATTGTGGGAATTAGGCAGACATAAAACAAAAGGAAGTTTGTGAAGTCTTTGAAGTATTCTCTGATTATCTTTGTGCTTCTAGGACTCAGGTTTCTGGATGAGAAAGGTCACATTATACAGGCTAATGTGTCTAGCAATTCAGAAGAACAAAAGAGGGCAGACTCAGATATCCTCCTGAGACCAAGGAGATTCAAAAGGTGAATCTTTAAAATCATGCCAGAGGGAAAGGCCTCCAGGCCTGCCAGCTACTTGTGCAATGTTCCTTTCATCTTTTCCTTAGTGACTTTCAAAAACTGCCCCACCTAGCTTCTTTGGGGCAGTAAACCTTCATGTGCTGCAACTGCCCTATTTTCTCGCCTTGTCTCAAGCTACTGCTCCTTTTTGCCCTTAGGAGATAACTTTTTAAAGTTTTGTTAGCATGCACATAATGGCACTTGAATTCCTCCAAGATTTAGTGCCCTCCCCATGGTTTTTTTCAGGTTAAATCTCTAAATCAGAGTGGAGATGCATATGTATTTAAATGTGAGCAGGCTCTTAAACACCAGCACATTGCCTGGTTTCCTGCTAGAATCTCTCCCTATAAACATCAACTCAATTTTAATGATTTAAATCTCAGTTTAGACCACTAGAGAGGAAGATTCTATTCAATCATTTTTTAAATAGAAGTACATTATTGTGTAATATAGCAATACACATTGAGGTGTAAGTTTCATTAAAAGGCAGGTACACCCTAAACAATTGTTCTGAATTGTTTCCAGATTAAATTTCATCCAAAAATGGGACGATAATTTGGTCATTTTAGTACTAAAGGAGAATGAATTTGTGAAGTCATTCAGGAGACATACCAGCTCCAGCTGTTCAATTAATCATGATATTTTTGTCATGATGTGCCAGAATAACCACAATCAAACAGGCATTTTAATTGTATTAATAAGATTGTTTATTCTTCTGGTTAGTTTTCTTCTTCAACAAACAACAACATTAACAAAAAATGCACATGGATTTTTGAATGGTTAATTATTTCAATTTTTAGATAAATGTCAAATTCTTTAAAAAATAAAATGTAGGCAATTTCAACCAAGTCAACATGAGAAACTTAAAATATTGGGTGGTACAGTTAACTCAGCTTTCTTCTTTACTTATGTCTTCCTTGTTCATTGTCTGCAAAAACAAGCTTTCCTGGTTTTTTAGTTCCCAACTTCTCAATTTAGAATGAATTAGTCCAAAGAAAGAAAGAAAATCTCTGCACACATGGAGAAGAGGCTAGTGGTATTAAGAGGTAGATTACCACTTCAGTGATCTCCACCTTCAGATCTCCACCATCTCCCCAAATTCTCTATTGATTGACATTCTCAATCTTTGCACTCAGAGAGAGGCAAAGAAGAGTGAGAGAGCATGCACTCCACGTACACCACCTGCAGAATAGGACTGAATAGGTTATCTCTCATCTCTGCTGTTAACATATTCATAGAATATAGCTAGAAGTTGTATAATTAGTATGCATAATTATATCTTTGACCTAGGCTCTTTTTTTACTAACTGTTTTAAGAAAATTTTGAAATCTGATTTAAAAAAAAAATGCATTGATTTTTATCAACCCTGCCCACAACTTAGGGCTCATCCAGACGACCGTATAATGTGTAACATGATTGCTTTGTGTATTCATTGTTTGTCGGTCATCCATATGACGTCGCGCGCTTTCACGCATTTCCGCATGGTTAGATCTGCTGTTGCATTACCACAAAAAATGTGATTTGCTTTTTTAAATCGGGAATTATCCGCTGTGCCTTCAGGCGCTCGGATGGAATACCGCGGACTTAACAGCTGTGGGCGTGTGATGGGCAGTTCTTGGGCGTTTCCCCATACCCCTTCCCTCATTCTCAACCAATCACGTATTTCCACTTTTGCGCATGTGCGCGAATGTCCGGGGGAAAGCCCGGGAAAACGGAAGCAATCAGAGCAATGGTGTGGTGTTGCAACTTCTACTGCGCAGATGCAAAAATCTGCAGTTGCGCAGAAGCAGCAAGAGCAGTTTATTTTTAGCCAGCCTGCGAACTGGGCAACCGCTCTGGGTGAGATGTGCAATTGTGGTTGTGTGTAAAGCCCCCCTTTTCCTGGCTGCTCTAACTCAAGTGCAGCTGGTTGGTGCAGGGAGCTCGCTTTGCTCTTTCCGCCTCACTCAGAGACAGAAAGACACACACAGGCACACACACAGGGGAGAAAAGGAGAGCCTGGCGCTTTGCAAAGGGCCACGGGAAGGAAAGGGAAAAGAAGGGGTGGGTGAAGGCAACAGAGCATCAAGTTTTGCCCAAAGTGGTTGGGAAGCTGCTGGGAAGCCTCTGCCACCTAAGCGGAGAGAGAGAGAGGCAGGCAGAGCGAAAGAGAGAATGTGGAGGAGCTGGGAGCCGCCACTGAGCGCTGCACTCTAGAAAAACTCCTACACATGACATGTCGTTACCTGTGTTTCTGGAGAAATAACTGGAATTGCCAGCAATGTGTATCTCCAGAAACATTAATATGCATAAAGTAGAAAAGCATACAGTCGGTTTTGCAAAATATCGCAAATACAGCATGACCCAGAGGCGTAGTTGCGCTTTGTTGCAAAGGGGTTCCCTCCCTCACAGACCTTCTGAAACTGACACGCTGCCAGCCACTTGAGGAGATGGGGTTACAGGCTGCCCCTTGTGCCCTGCAAGGCTCCCCTTTCCATCCTGCCACCTCTCCAAGAGCTCCCCCCCAGCAGGTCACTTCGGGGAGGCTCGAGAAGGGGGCCTCCCCCCTTCTCCATCTCTCCCTGGACTGACTCAGTGCAGGTAGCAGCCACAAACGGGGGTTCGGCAGCCTTTTTTGCCCTTCAAAGCACCCTGCTTTCACAAGCGGCTCCCCTTTGGCACCCCATTGCCTTGGGTGGCTTCCCCCGTCATCCTCGGCAGCCCCGCACCCCTCAAACACTGCCCCACAGAGGCCTCCCCTCCCTTCATAGGCTCCTCTGTGATCTTGTCAATTTCACTGCTGACCAGCTGGCTTTGCTGGCTGGCTGCAGCTGCCCCTGTGGCTGCCTCCAAACAACACTCCGGGGGGGTTCGCTCAGAGAGGAGAGGGGGGAGAGGCTCTTCTGCCGTTCTGCGCGAGGGGGCTGAATCGCAGTGAGTGGCTCCCTTGCCTCCCTCTCTTCCCCTGTCCCTAGAAGGAGCATTTACAATCAGAAGTGATGGGGTACTGGATGGGGATCCACCCACAGCACTGCCCGCTTCCTTCCTAGACATGACACACAGTTCTGGAGAAATAAATGAAATTGCCAGCCGTGTATCTCCAGAATGTTTACTATGCATAAAGGCAAAAACACATACATACATTTTTGCGTTATATCGCAAATACAAGCAAACAAAAATACAGGAATTATTAGAATATAAGTACCTGGAGACACACACACCCCACCAGCCCTGCTCCAGAGTGGCCAGCAGCAAGGAACTCCATTCCAGCCACAGGAAATTCAAACTTTCGTGCTCTTACATTCAAGCGCATGCACGTTATTGTGCTTCGTTGCAAAGGGAGAGAGGAGCAAACGTCATATTTTGCGGACCAATTGGCTGATAGGGGGTTGTTTTACAGGCAGGGCTGGGAAAGAGAGAAAAGAATGTACGGGTCTTCCCACTGCATGTGAGGGCACAAAAAAAGTGGGATTTTTTAATTGGGAAAGAGCGAACAAACAGGCATAGTGAAGAATGTCAGAATGCAAACCGGATATGGAAAACATGGATTATCCTTCTCCGTTTGGATGAGCCCTTAGATACTTGCAGCAGGAAATAGACTATGAAATCCCAAAGTGGGCACAGATAGAACTGGATAGCCTAGACCTACTGCAGAGTTGGGTAGAACTAGACTCTAAGCATATGAGGCACCCTGCAACATATACCCCTACCATAGTTGCTGACAGACAAGTCTGGGTGGCAACTGCAAGCCATCTGCATTTTGACCCATTTGACCACACAGACCTCTCAATCTGGGGGAATCTACATATAACAAAAGCCAACAATCCTGCTTTATGGAAAAAATGGGGAGGGAGGGTTATCCTATACCTCTCATAGTTCATAACACAGAATAATGAATAACCTTTGGGGCACTTCAGGAAGAATTTGATCTTCCTCCCGCAGCTGCTTGGCAATTCTTACAACTCAAGCACAGCATAGTAGCAAAAGTTGGCCCAGATGTGCTATGTGCAGCAGACACACCAGATTTCCTGCAGACAGCATGTGCCTTCACCTTCTCAAGAAAACTTAACAAGCACCTATACACACACAGTAAACCCCGATCATAGGATTGTCAGATCTCTGTTTTTTGCCATGAGACTCTGGTTTTCAAGGGTCCTCTCCAGGTCTCCAGGTGAGTCCCCTTAACCTCTGGATTCTTAGCTTTCATTTTAAAACAAAATTAAGCTTCTGGGTGGTCTGGTTCAAAAGATATAAACCAGAATGTCAGCTGCCCTCCCACAACTTCTGTTAGTACCAACTGCTCTAATCCCTACCCTTTCAGTGAAGTCAGAGTTGTGATTGACAAGATTTGTTGACCAGAAGGCAATACCTAAACCCCATTTCAAGTTCACAGAACAGTTTCCTTTTCCTGCTTTTCTTACACCAGGAATTCAGTAAATATATACTGCAGCTTTCAGCGGCATAAAAGTACTTTCTTTGTACAGGATTGGGACTTGCTTCTGAGTAAACATGCATAGGATTGCACTACAAAAGAAGATCACAGTAGGATACTGGTGGGCATGCAGAGTAAACAAATTTATTTATAATTATAATAAGAATGTGCATGCAGGTTTTTCAATTATTTGCAATTATATTTTTTATCTTTCAATTAATTTTTGAACAAGTTTAAAAAACTGCACATGCTGAAGTGTTAGACTTTTCTAATTAAGGAGTCAAACGAGTTTAAATTTTACTGGAATAGGGCAGTTTATCTCTTATTCATAACCTGTTTTGAAAACCTTCCCAAAATGAAGCTTTTCTGGGATGCAATGCTAATTCCACATAGCTGGGAGTTAACCCCAGTGAATTCAGTAGGACTTATCTTTGAGTAGATGTTGTTAGGATTCTGCTGAAAATCAATGGGACTTTTGAGCAAACATAGAAAAGGATTGTGTTGTAAATCTTTCTCTTCCCCTCTGATCCTTTCTTTTAAGCAGTTAGGCAGGGCTTACTTAGGTGTCACTGCTTTTATTTGGCAGGAAACGAATACTTATTTTAAACAAAAATATTCTGCTATGACCAACTGGTTTTGACAATAAACTATTATATGGGGTGTATGTATTTTTGTATCTCCAGTGTGTGTGTATATGGAATATTTCCAACAACCCTGTCAGGTAGGGTTGGAAACGAGGCTAGTCACAACAAGAAATAAAATCCTTTAAAATCCAATAACCATAAAACAAATCTAAAACAGTTGCAAAACAGCTTAAAGTGGCATGATACTGAATTTGTATTGGGTGAGTGAAGCTCCTTATCACTGAATTGCAGTCCTGCACATGCTTCCCTGTGTGAGTAAGCCCCATTGAATACATTGGCACTTGTTTCTGAGTAAACATGCATAGGATTGTGCTGTAAATATCTTTAGAGGTTGTATAAATAATAAACATATTTGACATTCAGGGTTATATAAATATGTCTTCATACTGTCTTGATATTTATCTGATTTCACACAATGGTTGTAAATTATTATTTACAAATAATTATTTCCTCTACATTAGGAACCCTGACTGGTTATGGGATGCTGAGTTTTCTGCCTTGCTCATAGGAATCTTGTGGTTGGTATGGTATTGCATTTAGGAAATCATCACTATCTTTTCTTTTTCTATTTGCATTTCATGTACCTCTGACCTTACTCCCTTACATCCATAGAAGCAACAACAGTGGTTCCATGTGGTCAGCTCAATCCCTGCAAAGGATCCCTAGTCAAGCCTTACCAACAGCACAATCCTAACAATATCTGCTCAGAAGTAAGTCCTGTTGAGTTCTTTGGGTCTCAGTCCCTTAGTGCATGTGTTTAGAATTGCAGCCTTCAGGGGCATCCATCTTTACTCCTGAATGCTCCTATCTAGCATATCCACAACACTAGGCTTTCTTCCTACAATGGCCTTCTGGTGACTGGCCTGGCCTGAGGGCACTTAAACCCTTCTTGCCAGAAGCAAGTAGACTAGATTAAATATTCCTTACCCAGACTATCTAAGCAGGTGAGAAGGATGATCCCGTCACTTCAGCTTGACCGGGAAACATCCTCATTTAGGTAAGATATCTATCTTAATTTCCAATTGGATAATTTTTCTTGTTTTAATGGTATGCAAGCAACTGTGGTTGATGCTTAATGTATCATGCTTAATGACATCACTAGGGCCTGACCCTGAAATCTCAGGGTTTGGGATGCTTCTGACCTGGCAACCCTACCCTATCTAGACCCAATCAATGGAACAAAGAATTAGAAGCTCATGCCTAATGCCATTGTTTACACAATGGGGGAAAAGCTCTACGTAGTATCAAACTAGTCACGTCAGACTGACGCTCATCCTCCTCTGGGTCTACAAGACACCAACATGTCTTAAGTGCATGGATGACTGCTGGAGATGTAACAGCCACAAGCAGACCTAACTCACTTACTGTGGAACTGCCCAATAATCAAACTATTCTAGAAGGAAGCACAGGCTAGAATTTACTCAGTTCTGGAGAAATTCAACAGAATAATCGGCTACATACTGCTAGGTGGGGATTATCAAAAGAACAGGAAGGATGGTTCCACCAAGCCACACTGGCAGCAAAACAACTAATTCTCCAACGCTGGAAGGCCTGGGTCACACCAAGCATGGAAAATTGGATACAATACCTTCCGCATCTGAAAATTCTGCTCCATAAACTACATAAACAGTCAAGCTTCCAAGAGATTTGGAGCACATTTTTGGAACTCTTCACTGAATACTACGTAAAACTAGAAGTAGTGGGAGGCACAGTGCAGGGCTGTAAATTTTTCCAACTTAACGGATGTTAATCTGGGACCCCAGCCAAGGAACCCCAGCATTGACTCTCATTTATCCTAACCCATATCTGAGCATGGAAGCCTGAACACTGCATAGCATGCTGAACAAATGAACATCAGAAATGGAGATGCTGTAATTAAAAGGGAGCATGAGGGCTGAGGGAGATAGGAGAGCTTGCAGGGGGCAGGGACCGTACTATTGTAATAATGAGAAAATCCTAATAAATTATAGATAAAAAAATAAATATAAAAAAATGCCTACCCACAGAACAAATGCTATAGAATGCTTTCTAGCCGCAGTCTTTTCGGTAAGCTCTGGAGTTCCCTCCTAAGGGAAGGTCACGTTACGTCTTCATTAATTACTTTTTCTCTTTCATCTTCATGAAGGCTTTTGGCTCTTAATTGTTGTTAACTCTGCTGGAGATTGTTTTAACTTGTTATTGTTATTTTATCCTGCGGTGGTTAGTTTTGCTACTTATTTCTCATTTTTTTAAAAAAAATATATATAGGATAGTGTTTGTTTTATATTTTATTGATTGCAAGTAGTGTTGTACTCTCTTGAGGAAAAATAGAATGAAATGGCTTAAAATAAAGTAGTATTATACAACCAGATCTGTTATGGATTTAAACATTCTATTAAACCTTCTTAAGTGAAAGGAAATCTTAAGGTATGTTTACTAAGACTGCATAAGAAGCAACTATATTGCAGAATCAATTAATAGAGAAAGAGAGAGCACAAAACTCACAATAAGCTCCTTGTACAATGTGCAATGAGTTCATGCAGTAATCCTTGTTGTGAAAGCAGAGTTGGCAACCCCCTGTCTGGATGCCCTGCCCCTACCTTTTAACATGGCTGCTCTAAATTTCTTTACAGATTCCACCCTTCACTTCAGAAAGGGATCTGAGAAATGAGTAAGATTCTTTACCCTTTTCTGTCTACCCTGTGGACTGCTATAAACTCACATTGACAGCCAACCCAATTCCAGTGAATAATAACTGACAAAGAGAAAACACACATGGTTTGGTCTACCTTCATAGGCAGCAGCTTGGGAACAATTGTTGCTACACTTCCCAGTATGTGAATTCTCTTTTACCACTATTGGGCAAGAAACAAACTTTCATGCAACCAACAAGGTGTACCATCAGTGGGTTTAAGGGTGTTGAGCTGAGAGCATAGAACCACTGTTGTTTAGGGTTCCCAGGTGTCTGGTTCTCACCCGGACACTCCAGTTTTTTGGGGTCCTCTCTGGGTCTCCAGGTGACTCACCTTAATCTCTGGACCCTTAGCTGTCATTTTAAAAAAAAAGTTTCAAAAGATATAAACCAAAATGTCAGCCCCCTCCCCTCAACTTGTTACTACCAGCTGCTCTAATCCCTGCCCTTTCACATTTTTAGCCAATAAGTGGAGTCAGGGTTGTGATTGACAAGATTTGGTGACAATAGCTAAACTCAAGTTTCCTTTTCCTGCTTGTCTCACTTCAGGAATTCAGTAAAAATATAGCTTTCAGAAGCATAAAGAGTACTTTCTCTGTACAGGATTGGGACTTGCTTCTGAGCAAACATGCATAGGATTGCACTACAACAGAAGATCACAGCAGGATCTTGGTAGGCATAAAAGTGTACATGCAGGGTTTTTTAATTACTTGCAAAAATGGCATATACATTTTATCTTTCAAATAGGTTTTGAACAGAAGTTTTTAAAAGTGTATATGTTGCATTCTTATACTTTTCTAATTAAGGAGTCAAGCAAGTTTAAATTTTACTGGAATAGGGCAGTTTATCTCTTATTCATAACCTGTTTTGAAAACCTTCCTAATATGAAGCTTTTCTGGGAGTAAAGGTGCAATGCTAATTCCACATAGCTGGGAGTTAACCCCATTGAATTCAGTAGGACTTACTTTTGAGTAGACATGGTTAGAATTGTGCTGAAAATCAGTGAGACTTTGAACAAACATAGAAAAGGGTTGTCTTGTAAATCTTTCTCTTCCCCTCTGATCCTTTATATTTTTTAAGCAGTTAGGCAGAGCTTACTTAGTTGACACTGCTTTTATTTGGCAGGAAACTAAACCTTATTTCTTTAAAAAAAATGTTCTGCAATGGCCAACTGGTTTTGACAATAATCTATTACATGGAGTGTATGCATTTTTACATCTCCAGTGTGTGTATATATGGAGCCTTTCCAACAACCCTGTGAGGTAGGGTTGCAGACTGGAAACCAAGGCAGCTCACAAATCCCTTTAAAATACAATAACCATAAAAACAAGTATAAACAGTTGTAAAACTGCTTAAAGTGGCATGCTCCTGAATTTTGGGTTTATTTATTTTATTTATTTATTTAAAATATTTCTATCCCGCCCTTCTACCCTATAACAGGGCTTACAATAAAATCAAACATGTACATAATAAAATTGTACACAATAAAGATCACAAAAACATTAAAATAAATTAAAATACATAAAATGCAATTAAAATACATAAAATACAATACACACACACACACATATAGGGAGTGGTACTGAAGGGACTATAGAGGTAAAAATCAATATAAAAGGCATAAAATCATTGTCAGGCTCTACCCTCAGTCCCTCCCAAAGGCTCCCTGGAATAAGATCATTTTCAGAAGTCTCCGCAAAACCATCAGGGAGGGAGCAGAGCAGGCTTCTTGGGGTAGGGTATTCCAAAGCTTGAGGGCCACAGTTGAAAAGGCTCTCTCCCATATTTCCGGGGAGGGTTAACTGCTATGATTAAAATGCCTCTGACCCTGTATTAGTATTTCTTTTGCTGCTGTATTATTGTATTATTGTGTTTTATTATATTGTGCTTCAATTGTTTACATGTACATCGCCTAGAGTGGCCATTGGCCAGATAGGCGACACATAAATTAAATTTATTATTATTATTATATGCCTGTCAGTCTAACATCTTCCATTCAAGGCACGCAGAGGAGACTAGAGGCAGATGATCTTAAATCCCAGGCAGGTACATAAGGGCATAAGCGGTCCCTCAGGTACATTGGTCCAAGGCCATTTAGGGCTTTAAAGGTCAGAACCAGTACTTTGAATTGGGACCAGAAACAAACTGGGAGCCAGTGGAGTCAATACAGCACAGGGGTGATATGCTCCCTGTGCCGTGCTCCAGTTAACATTCTGGCTGCTGCATTTTGAACCAACTGTAATTTCTGAACTGTTTTCAAAGGCAGCCCCACACAGAGTGTGTTACAGTAATCAAGCCTCAATTTCACCAATGCATGTGTCACTGTGGCCAAGTCAACTGCCTCCAGGAACGGACACAGCTAGTAGACCAGTTTGAGCGGGCCAAAAACACTCCTGGCTACTGCAGCTACCTGATATTCAAGCAGCAGGGCAGAATAGGAGGACTCCCAAACTGCGGACCTGCTCCTTCAAGGGGAGTGTAACCCCATCCAGAATAGGTTGCAACCCTTTCCCTGTTGCAGTTTCCTCCTTGACCAGCAACACTTTTGTCTTGTCTGGATCAAGTTTCAGTTTGTTAGCTCACATCCAGCCCTTCACAGCCTCCAGGCACCAGTTTAGGATGAGCACAGTGATGATTTCCTACATACAATAGCATACCAACCACAACAAGATTCCTATGAGTAAGGCAGACAACTCAGCATCCCATAACCAGTCGGAGTTCCTAACCAAAACTAAAAAAAATCCCAGCAGCCAGTCAGCCAAGGTCACAGAAATCCCCATGCAGCACAACCTGACCCAGCGGCTGCAGTTAGTGCAGAATGCTGCAGCATGATAGCTGACATGAGTGAGATCCTATCAGCACATAATGCCTCTCCTCTGAAATCTGCACTGGTTGCCAATTTGCTACAAGGCCAAGTTCAAGGTGTGCCTTCCATGTTATGGGTTCCACATAGTATTTGTTCTGCTCTTGTAAGAAATTGATCTTTTAGAGTGGCAGTACCTACGCTTTGGAACTCCCTGCCTATTTCCATTAGGCAGGCCTCTTCAGTGTACTCTTTTCGGCACTTGCTAAAAACATTTTTGTTTCGGCAAGTCTACCCAGTCATGTAGAAGCTATTATGTTTTTTTCTGTTTTTAACTCAATGTTAGTTTTATCATTTTGAATGTTTTTAAATACCTGTCTTTAACTGTTTTTGCCAATAATTGTATTGTTTTAATTCCTTCTATAAAGGTTTTTTGCAATAAAGCAGTATACAAATTTTGTAAATAAAATATATAAATAAATTTTGTAGTCACCATCTCTCAGCCTGATTTGCCCCTCAGAGTGAAAACAAAAGAGGGGGACCATGACCACCCCAAGGTGCAATCCTAAGCATGTTTACTCAGAAGCAAATCCCAATGTATTCAATGGGGCTTACTCAAACAGGGAAGCATGCGCAGGACTGCAATTCAGTGATAAGGAACTTCATTCACCCAATCCAAAATTCAGAATCATGCCACATTAAGCTGTTTTGCAGCTGTTTTATACTTGTTTTATGGTTATTGGATTTTAAATGGTCTTATTTCTTGTTGTGAGCTGCCTTGTTTCCAACCCTGCCTCACAGGGTTGTTGGAAAGATACCATATACACACCACTGGAGATGTAAAAGTACATACACCTCATATAATAGTTTATTGTCAAAACCAGTTGGTCACTGCAAAACATTTTTAAAAAATAAAATCAGTATTATTTCCTGCATAATAAAATCAGTGACACCTAGGTAAGCCCTGCCTAATTGCTTTAAAAATAGGATTGGAGGGGGAGACAACATTTACAATACAGACAGAATTCTTTGCTATGTTTCACTCAAAAGTCCCATTAATTTACAACACAATCCTAATCATATCTACTAAAAAGTAAGTCCTATTGAATTCAATGGGGTTTACTCCGGGTATATGGGATTAGCATTGCAGCTTTACTCCCAGAAAAGTGAGTATCAGATTAAAGCTTCATATTTTGAAGTTTTTCAAAACCCTGCCCTCTTCAACAGCCCAGGAAGATTTAAACCTGTTTGACTCCTGCACAAAAAGGGAGAAAAAGACTGAAAGCTATATACTTACTCAATTTATGAGATTTTCAGATAGGCAGGAAAAAACAACAGTTTTCTGGCCTTGCAATGGGGTCTAGCTACTGCCTTGTCAATCACAACCCTGACTTCACTTATTTGCTACAAGCCTGAAAGGGCAGGGTTAGAACAGCCAGCTATGAGCTCATTTAACACTAGTTGCGGCGGGGCTGACATTTGGTGTATATCTCGTGAACCAGACCACCTATAAACTTCTTTTAAAAAATGAAAGCTGAGAGTCCAGGAATTAAGGTGATTCACTCAGAGACCTGGAGATGACCCCCAAAATCCAGAGTCTTCAGGCAAAAACTGGAGACCCGGGAACCCTAGTTGCATACCTGCATGGCAAGACTTTTAAATATGAAGTGTGAAAGAAAACTTGCACATGACATGGTACAGGCATTCACACAATTCCAATGTGAGCACAGCAACACTGGTCTGAGTTGGAACAGCTTAAGAGGGAAACGGGAAACCAACTCAGGAGAGAAAGTCCAACTTGGAGGGGTTTCATATATTATAGGAAATATATGCATGACTTCTTTGAAATGTCTCCACAAAGGTTTCCTTTTAGACATAAAAAAACTGTGTCCACACACCCTTAGTAGTATGTGAAGCTGCTTTGTCCAAGTGTTTCCAGTGCTTTGCAAAACATCTCTGGAGCCTAAGTCAGAGGTTTTTTCCTAGCCCTGCCATCTGGGATCATTAATTAGATGTGCTGAGGAGTCAGCCTGCAATACTCTAAATCAGGGGTAGGGAACTTTTGGCCCTCCAGATGTTGCTGAACTACAACTCCCATCAGCCCCAGCAAGCATGGTCAATGGCCAAGAATGGCCAGTTGTAGTTCAGCAACATTTGGAGGGCCAAAGGTTCCATGCACCAACTCTAAATTTGGAGCACATGCTCTACAGCTGAGCTGGGCCCTTCTTCATAATGTTACCCTAGCACAACTACAAAAGACAATATTGCGCTAAGGAGTTGGAACATCCACCATTATCAGATGTAGTATTCTGCGCCACAGAAATAGGCAGTGGGGGCAAGGTGTGGGAGTGTAGAGGTCAGCAGCATTTCCCCAGATGGCCACATAGCCAGACTTGCTTCTAGGAGAGAACATACTATAAACCCATTTAACTTGCACTAGGCTTGTCAGCAGATGAATCCACTGAATTGCTGGAAAGCGACATAAGCCTACTACATAGGGTTCAAATGAATATATGCCTAGGGCTTGTCTCATATTTATTTATTTGTATATTCATATGTATTTATTTGGAGAGGTGGGAGAGAGATCTGACCCAAAGGACCATAGTAGGAAGTCCAACATTACTTTTTTTCTCAATTATATGCACTTCACTGATATTATGTGAAAGATACTAAAACAATTCATTGAAATGTCACCAGTGTAATGAGGGCATGATACATTAGCTAGCGTTACTTTTGCTAATGAGCTGCAAAAGCCCTATATTTGCAGCTACCAGAATGGGGGTGTGGTTTCACTCCTTAAAAGCCTAACCTTTCCATGCATCTTATTGGGTAAGTCATTAGGGAACTTAATTTTCACCTGAGTAGCGGTAGGAAAAGCATAACAATAAATCTTATAAAAATTATATTACCACATCTTCGCTTGGAAATGCGGTAGACTGTGTGCACACATTTCTGTGAGGTGTCATTCTTTTGACATAGTGCCACCAGCATATCTATGGCATTCTACAGTGTAACATAACAGAAAGATGACAGGTCCCATCCCCCAGGAAGCTCCCAATCTAAATGTTGACCTGGTGGAGACAACGCACAGAGCGGAGAAAGAGTTACAAGAGATAAATAAGCAAATGAAGTTACAGAGACTTAAGAGTTCATTATAGGTCATTTTTGTATGCATGTCAGAAAACACAGTTTTTAGTAAAAAAAAAAGGTAAAAAGGATACTCGTTTTGTATTTTCTTCCAGTGCTGTTAAATGCAGGGGTTTTCTTTCTTCTTTCCTTTTACTGTTCCTGGCCTCCTTTGCCCCTACAGCCACTTATTCCTCTTGGGTGAAGCAACAGCATCATGAGATGATGTCTAATGGGATGATATCATAGACATAGGTAAACAAAAATCATCTGTGCTGCCACCACCATTAGGATTAAACAGCAGCAGAGACAAAATTAAATAGAGGGAAACAAGGGCAAAAGAGGAGGAGGAACATGACTCAGAGAGCCACGGCAAGCAGGGATGTAAGAAAGCATGGAAAAAATGAGAGGACTGAATGGGGGGATATTTAAAGTAGCACCGTCAATGATGTTAAGCAAAGCAGTTGTCAAAGAGAATAGTTGGTGTGGCTCTATTTCATTGCGATCAAGGAGAAAGATTAAGAGCTTAAATCAAAGGCTTAATGGGAGAGCCGGAGGATTTAAAGGAAGTGAGATTGTATACGTTCCACTCCCCTGCCGACCATAAGGTGCAACAAGGAGAAATGAGGAGAGTCTTTGGGCAGCCAGGAACGGTAGAGATGGAAGGCAAAGGTCACAGGCAGGGATAAACTGAAAAAGATTGGAATGAAGCTACACAGCCACGCAGGCAAAAAAAGGGTGTTTCTTTTCATTGGATTGCATACAGTGTACTTCTACTACTTCTGCTACATTTATATTGGTGTCAGTGTGCCAGTACAATTGCCTGCCAAGATGAATGTAGTATTTCCCTGAATGCATCAGTCTTAAGTGGCATTTTTAAATCGCCAATAGTATTTTAAGTGGCAATTACCTTTGTGCTGTCAGTTCCATTGCTGAAGAATAATTTTATACAAAAGAAGGAAAAAAACAAAACACCCTAAAACCAATACAAACAGATCCTTATAAATCTTTCAGATTCTACAAAATGCTAGGAAATGGATGAAGCCACAAGGATACTGAGAAGGGTTAGCTACGAGTACCATGTTTGGCTTTTCTCATCTGAATGTGTAGCTTAAATGTTGTTTGCCTTTCCATTCTAATCAGCTTGGAGGCAACATCATTTTGCCCAGTTCCAAGGATAACATAGGATGACCCTATGTACCAAGCCTTGAGTTCTTTAGAGGGAGGATAGGGCACAAATACGATGAACAATGTTGGTTCTTGAATCCTGTTGATCATCACATGCTCCTATTAGACAAATTGGTTGCTCTTGTCTAACCTTTCCAGGGGGTTGTATGCATGCAAATGTTGGCAAGCAGGGCTGGTTCCAAAGGGTGGTCAGGTTGGGCACTGGCCCGAGGGCCCTGCAGCTCTAGGAGCCCCTGGGGGGCCCCTGAGGGGCCCTCCACTCCCATTCTGCTATCCCGCAGATCGAAGATGAGCTTCCGAGCTGCCCGCCATCCCCCGCACTTCACCTACCTTTCTCTGCTGTTTGCGCAGGGTTGCCATCAATAAAGATGGCGGCCGAGGTTTCTGTAAGGGACTGAAGCCTCTGCCGCCATCTTGGTTGATGGCAGCAATGCACGCACTGCATGCCATCAACCAAGATGGCGGCAAAGGCTTCAGTCCCTTACGGAAACCTCGGCCGCCATCTTTATTGATGGCAACCCTGCACAAACAGCAGAGAAAGGTAGGTGAAGTGCAGGGGATGGCGGGGGATGGCAGGCAGTTTGGAAGCTCATCTTGCGATCCATGGGATCGTGGGAGGGAAGCAGAGAGGCCCGGAGCAGGCTAATGCCCAAGGGCCCCCACATTCCTAGAGCCGGCCCTGATGGCAAGGGTTGCTACAGCTTTGTGCAACAGTAGCCCCATCATATTTCCTCAGTGGCACTTCTCTGCACTTGTAGATCCACTTATTACAGAGAGCCATACACCAAGGTTAACAGTTGCTTAACATCCAGTAATCTACCACTGCAACTCTTAAATGTCTTTTCAGTGTAACTATCCACTATATAGAAGTGGGTAAATTAAAACTTCTTTTGCTTCAATCTTAACAGCAAGAGCTAGCATAGGAAGAATGCCTCAAGAGAAGCCCTGGTTCCTTTTACTACTTCTTTTAATACCATGATTAATCTGCTAGTAGTAAAATGAAGAATATTGCCTCACAAGACTTTTAACTGCATGCTACAAAGCATTGCTTCATGTCTTTACGAGCTGAAATTTTCCTACCAGTTTTTTTTATAAGTATCATAAATTTTTAAGTTCAATTTTTTGATGTCCAATTTTCACAAAACGTGTATTTGTCACAAAATCAACACAATTTAATCTATTAAAACTATGCAATGGTGGGGAAACAGCCATTCTTCTTCAGCTAGAGAACACAAGCCCACCCATCATTTAGGTTAAGAGGAGTTTTAAATTCCAGTGACATCATTTGCAACAAATACGTAAATGTGTTAGTTGTGAACTGGAGTAGCAGCTTTTACTACATGAGGATAATTAGCATGAAAAGTGTGGCGAGAAGAATGTGTGTTATTTCTCTCTTCACATCTTGCCCTTTCTCAGAAGAAGCCATTGCAGAATTTTTAGGATTCTCTAGCTTAAACTTGCTCAGTCAAACTGTGTGCCAGGAAGAACTAATGATACTAAGGGCTCCTATGAACCCAAGGCTGCCTGCAGTCTCTCTGCATGATTCATTGTTCTGGCCTTGACTTCTTTCAAAGAACCTCTTGCTGGAGCTGGGTTATTGTGTTGTATTTATTGGGTTTGACTAGATCATTCAATCACTCCCAGCAGCACAGCAAAATAATGACTTGACTTTGGTCAAGCGTATAGAAAGCTAGTTTTCAACACCACCCTAGCAGGAAAGCTTCAGGGGACACTAAACAAGGCTAAATTCCAGTCGGAGAGAAGGGGGAAAAGGAAACTCCACTGATACATACAGGGAGAGAGTCAGCTCAGTCCTTGCTAAGAAGGGCAGCTTCAGCCTTCCTGAAACACAACCACAAGCTCTGTTTCCCTAGGTTAAAGAAAGGTCAGGCTGTTCTAGGTGGGAAAACAACAAACACAAAAGACTTGCCTGGAAGGCGCAGCCCCTTGCTGAGATTAAAAGCAGCCAAAAGCTTAAACAGCCCCGCCCCTCGCTCAGGAAGGAAGCCTGAGAGAATACTAAAGAGTTAAGCCCCAGCTGATAGCCATCAGCCTCAAGTAACACATCATTGGCTGGCAGCAGTAGCTGGGAGGAACCAGCCACACGTATAAAGTCAGAGCACCCTAGCGAGGGAGCCTGCTCCACGAGCTAGAGGGAGCCCCAGCTGACGAAGCGTCAAGGCCCCAGCTGACGAAGCGTCAAGGCCCCAGCTGACGAAGCGTCAAGGCCCCAGCTGACGAAGCGTCAAGGCCCCAGCTGACGAAGCGTCAAGGCCCCAGCTGACGAAGCGTCAAGGCGAGTTAAGCAGCAGAGCGAAAAGAGGGTAAGTAGCTCCCATTTATTCCATTATTTAATTGAAGTAAAACAGCTCAGAGCAATAAGTAATAAGGGCAGCCCAAGGTCACCCTGAGCTAGGAGCCAAATCCTGAAAGAACCTATATCTTAGGAGACAGATCCTAGGAGAAGGAAGCATATAGAAAGCTAGTTTTCAACACCACCCTAGCAGGAAAGCTTCAGGGGACACTGTAAACAAGGCTAAATTCCAGTCGGAGAGAAGGGGGGAAAGGAAACTCCACCGATACATACAGGGAGAGAGTCAGCTCAGTCCTTGCTAAAAAGGGCAGCTTCAGCCTTCCTGAAACACAACCACAAGCTCTGTTTCCCTAGGTTAAAGAAAGGTCAGGCTGTTCTAGGTGGGAAAACAACAAACACAAAAGACTTGCCTGGAAGGCGCAGCCCCTTGCTGAGATTAAAAGCAGCCAAAAGCTTAAACAGCCCCGCCCCTCACTCAGGAAGGAAGCCTGCCTTCCTGCCTTCAAAGGAAGGAAGCCTGAGATAATACTAAAGAGTTAAGCCCCAGCTGATAGTTGAGCCATCAGCCTCAAGTAACACATCATTGGCTGGCAGCAGTAGCTGGGAGGAACCAGCCACACATATAAAGTCAGAGCACCTAGCGAGGGAGCCTGCTCCACGAGCTAGAGGGAGCCCCAGCTGACAAAGCGTCAAGGTGAGTTAAGCAGCAGAGCGAGTTCGGCAGCAGGGCGAGGAGGCCAGGGCCCCCCACTCTGCCCGTCTGTTCCCTGACCTCAACTAAACCGCAGTCTCCAACCCATTGACGTAATAAACCTTAAACAAAACTATGCAGGTAAGAAGCCAGCAGGGGTGTGGGGGCTTTCCAGTGTTTTGCACCGCCTGCAGCATGTACGACTATCTGCCTGTTGGACAGAAGTCGTGGGTGTGCTCTCGGTGCAATGAGCTCCTGGCTCTCCGGGAACAACTTCATTTCCTTGAGGCCAAGGTGGCGGACCTGGAAAAGCTGAGAGAGGCAGAGAGGTGTGTGGAGGAGGCCTTCAGGGACGTTATAGCTGTGTCCCACTCCAACGGTGATAGCTCTCCTGCTATCATGGAGAACGATGGTCTCAGGGAAGGAGAGCATCCAGCTGAGGAAGAGGGAAACGATCCCTTAGAAGGGACCCATTCCTTGGGGGATGAGCAGCTATCCTCTCGTGCCGAGGATATATCTCCAGGGGGTGGAGGGATCCTTGTAGTGGGTGATTCGATCATTAGGAACATAGACAGTGGGGTGTGTGATGGGCGTGTAGACCGCAAGGTGTTTTGCCTGCCTGGTGCGAAGGTTGCGGATATCGCCCGTCGTTTAGATAGTTTGGTAGACAGTGCTGGGAAGGAGTCAGTAGTCGTGGTGCACGTTGGCACCAATGACATGGGGAAATGCAGCCGTGAGGTCCTGGAAGCAAACTTTAGGTTGCTAGGTAGGATGCTGAAAGCCAGGACCTCCAAGGTGGCTTTCTCTGAAATGCTACCGGTTCCACGCGCAGGACCAGCCAGACAGGCCCAGCTTCGCAGTCTCAATGGGTGGATGAGATGATGGTGTCGGGTGGAAGGGTTTGGATTTGTTAGGCACTGGGGAACATTTTGGGACAAGCCGGGCCTGTACAAAAGGGACGGGCTCCACTTGAACCAGAATGGAACCAGACTGCTGGCACTTAAAATTAAAAAGGTGGCAGAGCAGCTTTTAAACTGATTGAGGGGGGAAACCCGACAGGAGCTGAGAAAGGTCCGGTTCGGAATAAACCTCCCCCCTGGGATAAAAACCAAAGAAATGATGAAATGTTAAAAGGGGTAGGCCTAGAAGTAGGCATTGTGAGAGCAGGGGCACAGGATATAAATTCAGAAGAGCAAAATTACCACAGGACTAACCACAAGTGCCAAAGACACTTGAAGAGAGACACTGCTTACAAGTGCCTGTACGCTAATGCTAGGAGCCTGCGAACCAAGATGGGAGAACTGGAGTGCTTGGTCTTAGAGGAGAGCATTGATATAGTGAGCATAACGGAGACCTGGTGGAATGGAGAAAACCAGTGGGATACGGTTATCCCTGGATATAAACTATATCGGAAGGACAGGTATTGGTGGCGGAGTCGCTCTATATGTGAAAGAAGGCACTGAATCCAGCAAGCTCGAAACCCCAAAAGAGGCAGACTCCTCCACAGAATCGTTGTGGGTGGTGATACCATGCCCCAGGAGGGACTTAATACTGGGAACGATCTATCGTCCCCCTGATCAAAATGCTCAGGGAGACCTTGAGATGAGATATGAAATTGAGGAAGCATCCAAACTAGGAAATGTGGTAGTAATGGGTGACTTCAACTACCCGGACATAGACTGGCTGCATATGTGTTCCAGTCATGACAAAGAAGCAAAGTTTCTAGATATTCTAAATGACTATTCCCTAGATCAGTTGGTCATGGAACCGACCAGAGGGATGGCAACCCTGGACTTAATCCTCAGTGGGGACCGGGACCTGGTGCGAGATGTAAGTGTTGTTGAACCGATTGGGAGCAGTGACCACAGTGCTATTAAATTAAACATACATGTAACTGGCCAATTGCCAAGAAAATCCAACACGGTCACATTTGACTTCAAAGGAGGAAACTTCACAAAAATGAGGGGATTGGTAAAAAGAAAGCTGAAAAACAAAGTCCAGAGGGTCACATCACTCGAAAATGCTTGGAAGTTGTTTAAAAACACTATATTAGAAGCTCAACTGGAGTGCATACCGCAGATCAGAAAAGGTACCGCCAGGGCCAAGAAGATGCCAGCATGGTTAACGAGCAAAGTCAAGGAAGCTCTTAGAGGCAAAAAGTCTTCCTTCAGAAAATGGAAGTCTTGTCCGAATGAAGAAAATAAAAAAGAACACAAACTCTGGCAAAAGAAATGCAAGAAGACAATAAGGGATGCTAAAAAAGAATTTGAGGGGCACATTGCTAAGAACATAAAAACCAACAACAAAAAATTCTATAAATACATTCAAAGCAGGAGACCATCTAGGGAGACAATTGGACCCTTGGATGATAAGGGAGTCAAAGGTGTACTAAAGAACGATAAGGAGATTGCAGAGAAGCTAAATGAATTCTTTGCATCTGTCTTCACAGTGGAAGATATAGGGCAGATCCCTGAACCTGAACTAACATTTGCAGGAAGGGATTCTGAGGAACTGAGACAAATAGGGGTAACGAGAGAGGAAGTTCTAAGCTTAATGGACAATATAAAAACTGACAAATCACCGGGCCCGGATGGCATCCACCCGAGAGTTCTCAAAGAACTCAAATGTGAAATTGCTGATCTGCTAACTAAAATATGTAACTTGTCCCTCGGGTCCTCCTCCGTGCCTGAGGACTGGAAAGTGGCAAATGTAACGCCAATCTTCAAAAAGGGATCCAAAGGGGATCCCGGAAATTACAGGCCAGTTAGCTTAACTTCTGTCCCTGGAAAACTGGTAGAAAGTATGATTAAAGCTAGATTAACTAAGCACATAGAAGAACAAGCCTTGCTGAAGCAGAGCCAGCATGGCTTCTGCAAAGGAAAGTCCTGTCTCAGTAACCTATTAGAATTCTTTGAGAGTGTCAACAAGCATATAGATAGAGGTGATCCAGTGGACATAGTGTACTTAGACTTTCAAAAAGCGTTTGACAAGGTACCTCACCAAAGGCTTCTGAGGAAGCTTAGCAGTCATGGAATAAGAGGAGAGGTCCTCTTGTGGATAAGGAATTGGTTAAGAAGCAGAAAGCAGAGAGTAGGAATAAACGGACAGTTCTCCCAATGGAGGGCTGTAGAAAGTGGAGTCCCTCAAGGATCGGTATTGGGACCTGTACTTTTCAACTTGTTCATTAATGACCTAGAATTAGGACTGAGCAGTGAAGTGGCCAAGTTTGCTGACGACACTAAATTGTTCAGGGTTGTTAAAACAAAAAGGGATTGCGAAGAGCTCCAAAAAGACCTCTCCAAACTGAGTGAATGGGCAGAAAAATGGCAAATGCAATTCAATATAAACAAGTGTAAAATTATGCATATTGGAGCAAAAAATCTGAATTTCACAGATACGCTCATGGGGTCTGAACTGGCGGTGACCGACCAGGAGAGAGACCTCAGGGTTGTAGTGGACAGCACGATGAAAATGTCGACCCAGTGTGCGGCAGCTGTGAAAAAGGCAAATTCCATGCTAGCGATAATTAGGAAAGGTATTGAAAATAAAACAGCCGATATCATCATGCCGTTGTATAAATCTATGGTGCGGCCGCATTTGGAATACTGTGTACAGTTCTGGTCACCTCATCTCAAAAAGGATATGATAGAGTTGGAAAAGGTTCAGAAGAGGGCAACCAGAATGATCAAGGGGATGGAGCGACTCCCTTACGAGGAAAGGTTGCAGCATTTGGGGCTTTTTAGTTTAGAGAAAAGGCGGGTCAGAGGAGACATGATAGAAGTGTATAAAATTATGCATGGCATTGAGAAAGTGGATAGAGAAAAGTTCTTCTCCCTCTCTCATAATACTAGAACTCGTGGACATTCAAAGAAGCTCAATGTTGGAAGATTCAGGACAGACAAAAGGAAGTACTTCTTTACTCAGCGCATAGTTAAACTATGGAATTTGCTCCCACAAGATGCAGTAATGGCCACCAGCTTGGATGGCTTTAAAAGAAGATTAGACAAATGCATGGAAGACAGGGCTATCAATGACTACTAGCCATGATGGCTGTGCTCTGCCACCCTAGTCAGAGGCAGCATGCTTCTGAAAACCAGTTGCCGGAAGCCTCAGGAGGGGAGAGTGTTCTTGCACTCGGGTCCTGCTTGCGGGCTTCCCCCAGGCACCTGGTTGGCCACTGTGAGAACAGGATGCTGGACTAGATGGGCCACTGGCCTGATCCAGCAGGCTCTTCTTATGTTCTTATGTTCTTAAGACTGAGTTATAGGCAGCTGTCGGAGGTGAGACTGGAAACAGGAATCAGAGACGTAAGACAAATCAGAACCAGGAAGACCTTTTTTTCTACCAACAAAGTCCCAGCCCAAACAGGAAGCCTTTTAGAGCCTTTTCTGTTCAGGAAGACCCAGTAGCCATCCTGAGAGGGTGGGGCAAGTCCACAGTCACTGTTAACAAGATTTTTAAGCTGCAGTTCCGATAACTCACCACATGGGGTAGCTGAACATAGAACTGAACATTCCCAGTTCTAGTCCCAGCAGCCTCAGCATTGCATAAGCCTCTGTTCTGGGCTTGCTTTTTTCTAATAATCAGGAAGCGTGACCTGATCAGTGATTCACAAAGAAGTGCAGGGTATAGACTCTACAGAGGGTGGGTAACTTTTGTTCTTATACCACGCATGCTTACAGAGTATACGCAAGGAAAATTTGCCTCCAATTTTAACTTTTAAAGGAAAAAAAGGTGCCTCGGCTATCAGACCTTTGAGAAACACTGCTTTAGCTCATAAATTAAAAATAGGCTGTGAACCTAAGCATGCTTTCTAAGGGGTAAGACTTGCTGAACTCAGTGGGGCTGCTTTCTGAGCAAACCTTCTTTGAAATGTGCTGGAAGGCTCCCAAGCACTCTTTCAGTGGTGTCGCCCAATTTCCAGAAAACGTCTGTACAGTAGAGCCCTGCTTACCGGTGTTCCGCTAATGCGGCGGCTTTCCTCCCGTCTTTTATAGCCAATTTTGTAGCATTTTCGCGCAACGCGCCCCATTAAAATCAATGGGGTTCCGCTTTACGGCGGGGGTCCGGAACGGAACCCACCATATAAGCGGGCCCTACTGTATTTTAAACTGATTGTGCCTTGAATCCCTTTCCAACATGAACTGCATAACATGCATGAAGAAGGGCACTGTGGCATTGGGAAGTGGACCTGTGTGTGTTCATTAGAACCCCTGAACAGAGCCTCATCGATACAGCTGTATGTGAAGAAAGGGCTCTCCATGCATTTGGGATCCCAGCAACCTCTAGGGAGCACTGGATATACAAGGGCTCTCCTAACATTCCTGTGTTGCCACCCCACCCAAGATGCATTTAGTCATGCCTAGTGCTTTTGTCAGTACTGCTCAAGGCCTCGCACTACAAATGTAACAGGGAAACTAGTATTTATTTATTTGAAATATTTATAAACCAGTTTCATGTAAAACATCGCAAGGCGGTATGCAAACTATAAACAGGGTATTACAATAAAAACAGCAAGTACAAAATTAAGAGAAACCATTTTGTATTTTGCAGGTATTCAGCTATAAACCAAACTAATCTTATGGATATTTGGAAGTACCTAGTGGGTATCTGGATGCCTTCTTTTAAAATCGACATGAAGAAAGGGGAAAGAAGTGTGTTCTTAGTTATGTTAAGAAAAAAAACAACCCTCTGGTTGAAATATCATTAGCTGCCCCCAAATGTTTATTGAGGCTTGGCTAAGATGTTCTGAAAATGTTATCCAGGCATGATCAGCCTCTACCAATAGGCAAGGTGTAGGACATGCATCTGCCTCAATCAGTAGATTTGGGGAAACCACTAAATAACATGTGCTGTACACATGTACAACCTGCTTCTTACAGGATCTCAAACTGTACATACAGCCTACACATGGATAGTTTGTGGGTATATGGGATCTGTTCAGCTGACCAACTAAATGTAGATTTGGACCTGCTGCCACAATTCCACTTCCCTCATCTGTGTGAGCTCAATTCTACGTGGTTAAGTCATCCACAGAGTCTTGGTAGAAGGAAGGAAGGAAGGAAGGAAGGAAGGAGTGGCACCATCAAGGCAGGACTTTGGGGTAGAATGTTAGGGCTCCACTTTGAAGTGAAGCAATGCACAACAACATTTAACAAGGGGGCTCCCCATAGAACCTTTAAGTTCAAAGCCTAAAATTACTTTTTTTCTGAATAAAATAGGAGACCCAGAGTAGTGATTCATTATTAAATGCAGTGGGCACACTAGTGCACCTTGACATGTGGAGCTTGGGAATTAGTGGTCTAACCTAAATGTTTCTTGCAGGATCACCAACATCCCTTAGATATAAAGCTCATAAACCAGTCAAGGTTATTAGGAAGACTTCAGGGGCAAATACTGTTTTGTGAAGAAGTTCTGCAATCCACACCAACAGGATCCATGCCACCATTTTCAGAGAAGTAGTGAATTGCAGTGATTGAGCTTTTACCAGCTCCTACTGCTGTACATGTAAACCCTTCTAATCCCTATTCAACATCTGCTTTTGGAGAGTATGAAGTAATGCAATAAGTCATAAAAACCTGGAATTATACTCTTCCCATTCACCATTAAAAAATAACATAAAACCCCTATTCCAGTGCTGCCTTGGAACTTTTGTTTTCCAAGCTATATCAAGGGTCACCTCTTGTCTACTGTTTTACAATATAGCTACAATCTGGCCTTCATGCTAAGGCTTATTGTCCATCTGTATACAGTACTGCAAAAATATTAAGAGAACATTACCAGCTCCAAGATGGCCAAGCTCCTCGTGTTCTGGTCGATCTTCCAAGTGGGATTGCTAGGATGGGAAACAAGTTGCGAGTGAAGGGGCAAAATAAGACAAGGACACATCAGCTTGGGTTGAACAAGGGCCACTTTATTAAACAATACAAAAACACCTTTTAAAGTGACCTGCAGAGGGAAACCTAGGTGTGGAACTATAAGCAAGCATCTTGCCATACAGCTCACGGGCGACCAGCCCCTGCTTGGGACAAGGGCAAGCCCCATCTGCTTACCTCTTCCGCCAGCCACACCCAGTAGGTGAGTAGGGAGGCCTTCTCAGGTCACCACCCCCGGGGCCGCACAACCCTCGGGTGGATGAGTTAAGTTGGCCCCAAAAGCAGCCCATATCCTGCCCTCAAGCCGCAAAGCTCTGACAGACAGGCCTCTGGAACCGCCAATCACCTCCAAAGGTGCCTAAGGGGGCCACCGAGCTGTCCTTACCTATTTCCCTTTCTGCACCTTCCCGCCACAAAAAGGGGACAAATCTCTATTTAGTCCCCTTTTACCCACTGCCGAGAAGTACCTCTCGCAGACACCTCTGCAGGTCTGCCAAAAAGACGTTACCTGCGTCAGACAGATGAATGCCATTGGCCCTGTACATTTCACCCATCCAATCCTGAATGCAGGGTGTGAAATAGCCAAATCCCCCTGCCCCAGAATAGCCAACCGAATTTGCCGGTTGACCTTCTTTCGCGCTTGGTCCATCCCAGACACCACGCCAAACCCTTCGCGGGAGTATGTCTGACCAAAGCAGACGTACCCAAGGCCGACATTGCCTTATTAACTGCATGCCATGCATGCCTGCCAAACTGAGGGCCATGCCCTTCCGTTGCCTCACCAACTGCATGTCTGCACATGCCTGCCAAACGGAGGGCCATGCCCTTAAGTAACCAAGGCCATCGTTGCCTCCTGAACTGCATGTCCGCACATGCCTGCCAAACTGAGGACCATGCCCTTAAGTAAACGAGGCCATTGTTGCCTCCTGAACTGCATATCCGCACATGCCTGCCAAACGGAGGGCCATGCCCTTCCGTTGCCTCCTGAACTGCATGTCCGCACATGCCTGCCAAACTGAGGGCCATGCCCTTCCGTTGCCTCCTGAACTTCATGTCCGCACATGCCTGCCAAACTGAGGGCCATGCCCTTCCGTTGCCTCCTGAACTGCATGTCCGCACGTGCCTGCCAAACTGAGGGCCATGCCCTTCCGTTGCCTCCTGAACTGCATGTCCGCACGTGCCTGCCAAACTGAGGGCCATGCCCTTCCGTTGCCTCCTGAACTGCATGTCCGCACGTGCCTGCCAAACTGAGGGCCATGCCCTTCCGTTGCCTCCTGAACTGCATGTCCGCACATGCCTGCCAAACTGAGGGCCATGCCCTTCCGTTGCCTCCTGAACTGCATGTCCGCACGTGCCTGCCAAACTGAGGGCCATGCCCTTCCGTTGCCTCCTGAACTTCATGTCCGCACATGCCTGCCAAACTGAGGGCCATGCCCTTCCGTTGCCTCCTGAACTGCATGTCCGCACGTGCCTGCCAAACTGAGGGCCATGCCCTTCCGTTGCCTCCTGAACTGCATGTCCGCACATGCCTGCCAAACTGAGGGTCATGCCCTTCCGTTGCCTTGCCAACTGCATGTCCGCACATGCCTGCCAAACTGAGGACCATGCCCTTAGGTAACCGAGGCCATCGTTGCGTCCCGAACTGCATGTCTGCACATGCCCGCCACCTGAGGGCCTTGCCTCAAATACTGAGTTGGTAATGACCACCACATGCAGAGATGTCCGCACTGAACCAAGCTGGGACAAAGTGGGTAGGAGCCCATCCCAAAGTATTCCTCGCCAGCCAAGCCACCACACTGCAGCCCATTGACTGAGGCCTAACTGTAAGCCCAGGATAGGGTGCACAGCTGCTCCATCCCTGTCCAGCAACATTGCCGGTCCATCAATGTTATACAGGTACAACTCCCTTCCATGGAGACATCTGATTACTGGAGGGCCCGTCGAGACAAATCTCCCTTGGATCCGGCCACCACGTCACCTATTCTAAAAGCTCCAAAAACCAGCATAAGGGCTGCCGCCTGGAATAGTCTGGCTTCATAGCTTGAGGAGCATACTGTTTTTCACTGGCCCACCATACTCAATAAAATGTCCCGTGAGAAAGGGCAACAGGGATCGAGGATGGCAGGGTGTTCTCTAGCCCACCCAGCTAACATACGGTGGACCCTGAAGTCCCTGGAATAAGTGGGAAAATCATCAGCCTTTACCTCGAAGTGCTTGGACTGAGAGGCCCAGTCTCCAGCCATTCACTAGACAATCCCAGCAGGTGACTCACTGAATAGGCCACTCTGGTGCATAGCCCTTGCCGGCCCAGAAGTCCTGGGAAAAACCCCTCCTGCATTCTGATAGCTGTTGAGCATGCTGGGGCGACAGACCGGCTTATGGCCATCTTTGATTCTGCTCCCCAATCTCCCAATGTGCAGTTGCACAGCACAGCTGAACCGCTCCACCTGAGTCTACCTTACCATGCCCCAAAAGAAAACATTAAAATCTGGGCACTAGAGAACAAAGGAACAGACAAGGGCCATAACCCTACCTAAAATGGACGGGAGAGTTCCCAAGCCTCACTGCCTATAAGTCCAAGCCTGCAGCCAGCACAAAAACCCCGATGCATCCACGGACTTCCAGTTCTACCTCCCAGCCTTACCTAGAGATGCTATGGACCTTCAGCCTGCAGTTCAGAGGCTCTAGCCCTGAGCTATGTCACGTAATTCTATAGCAAGTTAGTTAGTTCTTCCCCAGGAGTGTGGGAAAACTAGACCAAATGATTTAGGCAAGAACATAAAATGTAACCTGCAGTTTGGCTCTAATTTCTTGATCAATATTTGATCACAACAAGCATTAAATTATTATACAGCCACAAACCTGAACCTGTAGTAAGGCTGTGGAAGCCCTGCTACGACCTCATAAACCACCGGAAAAGACCTCTAATACCTGGAGGGCAGACAAGAAACACTTTCTTGGCCTAACTGGCATGAAACCCTACTGACTGACCGCATGAGTATGATTGGTGGTGAATTAGGTGGTATGCCCAGGAAGGTTAACACCGGGCAGGATGGTCCATTGACACAGCCATTAAGATGAACCAGTTACATAGCCATTCCATAATCTGTGACATCAGGTGTTAACATGCACCCAAATTTTTTACCCTCTCATCCCGACAGCCCCTTCAAGGAAGGAGCTGAAGCGCTCCATGCGAGAACAGAGCAGCCCATATGTAATGCTCTACCTCACAGAATTGACTGAAAAGGCAAAAGCCCAGCAGCTATAAATCCCCTTGTATCCCCACAGTAGATGAAAAAACAGATTAGATGTCATACTTTCCCATAGGCAGTGCATTAACTAACTGGTAGGAAGCTATTACTGATTGCCATTGCGTCTAAGCCCAAGACAAATTTAAGAGTGCAGTCCCTTAAGGCAAGACCTGAGACTACAATATGGGGTCCAGAAACTGAAAGAAAACCCCATAACAAAACAAACCTCCCCAGGAACTGGGCAGTCTGCAAGCAAGGTCCCAGTACCTCGAGCTTAACAGGGAGGAACGCTTTCCTTGAGCAGCTACTGCTGGGTGCTTCTCCTCCCTGCTGTGAGGGCCACTGGCCTCATATTTCCCTGTTTCACAGAAAGAAAGGAAATAATTTATGAGTAAGCACACTTTCCCAGACACCATTTTAGTGCAGCTAACCCAGTTCCCCAAAGCACAGATACTGGAGATATGGCGCTGCCACCCATATTTGGCCCACTGCAGCGGCCTCCCCCTTGTAGGTTTCCAAACACCTATCATAATAGATGTCCAAAATGCAAAATTAACATCCTATATCCCTTTCTAGTAAATGATATCATAAATCCAAGATCAGCAGATGCCGAGGATGTGTTGCTGTCACCAATATGTGGCTGCACTATAGCAGGTTTTCCAACACATATCTAAATAGATGAGCCAATGCAACAGTTGCACGCTATATGTAATTCCAGGTAATGATATCAGAAGTCCTAACTAAAATGTAATTTCAGGTAATGATGTTTCGTTGTTGGTGCCACAATCCTCAGTAAAGGGGGGAAGAGTCTGCCTGGACCTTAAAAGGCAGCCCTATGTCAATAAGAGTCTAAGATCCTGTAATATGAGGATCTCTATTAGGCAAATCGGGCTTTCCTCTTTACTCCTATTCCCCAATCAATATGATTACCATCTGCTAAACTTTCCATTCCTAACTAAATTCAGGTAAATGCCTCTTCTGTCTCAGAGTGAACAAATAGCCTGAAATTAACACTTGGAATGCAAAAGGACCACTCAGTTAAGATAGAGCGATTTAGACATTTTCTAGCAAACTGTTATCTCCGCCCTTATTATCATATAACTATGAAAGGCCCAAAGGCTAAAAAGGCTCACTAGGCCCCACCAATATACTAGTATGTAGTATAATAATCATATAATTAAGTACTTCAAACCTCATACATGCCCAGGCCTAGCAAGAAGTTGTACCTATGCCTGGGCCTAGCAAGAAGTCATAAGCCTCACGAAAGGGCTCTGCCATCACATCATGCATTCACCCTATAATAATATAATAAAGAACCAACCTGTGTATATCATCAAGGGGGGCTAAGCTGGATAACCTGCGGGGGTGGGCAATCCTCCCCCTATGTCTGGGCCTAGCAAGAAGTCATAAGCCTCACAAAAGGGCTCTGCCATCACATCATGCATCCACCCTGTAATAATATAATAAAGAACCAACCTGTGTATATCATCGGGGGGGGCTAAGCTGAACCTGTTGGGGAGAGAGTGCTCAGAGGGAACTTAAACTAGAAGGATTAGACACAATTTCTTTTGTTCGTCCCTTTTATTCTGATTTATTTTTAATTTCCCTTTATGTGCATGAGTCTGTCTTTAACCAGTGTATTAGCATGACTATATTTAATTTTGTTTGTATATCCAGTATAGTCTCATTTATTTTTAAACTTCCTGTGTCTTTCTTTTAACCAGCAGCAGCACTAACGTCGCGCTGCTCAATAAAAAGCCTCAATCAACCCCTCCACAACTGCTAGGTGGGGGGGTATTGGACGTGCCGCTGCTAGGCCCCACTATGAGGCCCACTGGTCAGGCCCCTTTACGAGGCCTGCCCCAGTCGCAGCCACGCCGCAACACTACCACCCACAGCTGTTGGGGCTCCCAAAACCCCCTCTGGGGGTAACCAATTAGGCCCAATAGGCCCAACCAACGCCGACTGTCCTGTAGCTTTCTCTGCTATGTCCCTCATCGTCCTCTCGTCGCTCGTTGAAAGAGGAGGTAGGAGGGGCGGCCTGGCCTTAAATAGGCCCATGGCCCCTCCCCTCCCTGCCGCACGTCATGCACACATAACGCTGCGACACACGACGTTGCCCTTAATGAAGATGGCCGCGGCAGCATCGCTCCCTCCTCGCAACTATGCCCCGCTTATCCATGCTGCGCAGGTAAGTGGGGCTTCATAAAGGTGGGAACTGAATCGTGTCACCAGCTCCTTCCACAGCCGTCCAACTCCTGTCCTCAATCCTATTTTGTATGCCCCAATCTGAAATATCCCTGGCTATGTGACATTTGCTCCTCCAGCTGTAAAAAAACCCCCAAATAAGTCCACACTCCTGTTTCTTTCTAGGCCTTGTCTGGTGGTCACACCCAGATTATAAATGAGATGCCACCTTCTTTCTCTCTTTGCTTTATACTCCAATCCCAAACCCCTATCTTCTGTGAAACATTTTGATTAATCCGTCCAAACCTCACCACCCCCAAGTAAATTGAAGCCTGTGAGCATGTAACTAGATTTGCTGCCATTTATTTCTTTGCTATCTTTATTTCTCCAATTTTTCCTTCCCCTCTCCACTACCCCAACTACAGAGTACCATTTACAACAAAGAAACATGGTATTCAAGAGTAGTTCTGATTGCCCAAATGGTGGTGATCATTAAAGCTTTGTCCACACAAGAATGTCTATGGGCCCTCTCTGTGAGGAAGGACAGGATATAAATTTAATTTACTACTACTTCTACTACTACCACTAATTTATTTTTTTTATTTAATTTAATTTATATACCGCCCTAAGCCCGAAGGCTCTCTGGGCGGTGTACAAAAAGATAAAAACAAGCACAATATATAAATACAATAAATACAATAAATCAAGAAACAAAACAAACAAACAACAAAAGAACCAAACAACGTCCAAAATACAAAAATGCTGTTAAAATACACTTTAAAATGCCTGGGAGTATAAAAAGGTTTTCACCTGGCGCCGAAAAGATAGTAGCGTCGGCGCCAGGCGCACCTCATCGGAGAGACTGTTCCACAGTTCGGGGGCCACCACTGAAAAGGCCCTAGCTCTAGTCACCACCCTCCGAGCTTCTCGATGGGATGGTACTCGGAGGAGGGCCTTAGATGTTGAGCGCAGTGTACGGGTAGATTCATATTGGGAGAGGCGTTCCACCAGGTATTGCGGTCCCATGCCGTGTAATAATAATAATAATAATAATAATAATAATAATAAATGTGTATAGATAGACCCAGCTACCCAGTTCAACCTGTCATGCTTGTTTGTAAATAAATGTCTGTAAAGATTCTATAAAGATTCCTCTCTATACAGACTGATGTTCAAAAAGAAAGGATACCAAGTTTTACCAGAATGAAATCAAAGTGAGGGGTGACCCTGCCAATCCCCAGACAACATGGGGAAAAGAAGAATTAAACTGGAGTAGGCACAAGGGTAGAATATATTATTTCCAGATAGAATCACAGGACTGGAAAGTATTGTCATCTCTAGGTTTCTATGAATAATTTAATAGCAGTCCTAACACATAAATTTCCCCAACAGGGAGACAAAAAATATTTTCCTCAGCAATGTAAATTCATTCAGTAAGAGAGGGTGGGCTAGGAGAGAGTGCACTTTAAACTTCAGACTCTGGGTTCAGATCTCTGCTCTGTTTGCCTCACCAAGTTATTGTCAAGGTAACCCAGGGAAGGAGTGGGGAGCTTCATTAACACTTGCTGAACTCCTTGAAGGAAGGGTAAGATAAACATGTAATAAACAATCCCTTCTTCTCCTCGGTCAGCTTTTCATTCACAGTTCATTAATTCATCCATTCATTCTGTTCCACGTCTACCCAACACAGAATATAGCCATTTTGTTACATTTTTATTCCACCCTTTCTCCCCAGAGCTTGCATCTCACGACCCCCATTTTATCCATTTTATGAGGCTGAGTGGGAATGTCTGGCCAAAGGTTATCCAGTAAATTTATTGCTGAACCTGGCTCTCCCCATTCCAAATCCAACAATCTTATCCTTTAAACCACACTGGCTCTATCGTTTTCAAACTGTAAAATTCTTAAGGGCAGCGACCTAGCTACTTTTTTTGCCTATGAAACTCTGTAAAGTGCCACATTGACTAGGATTCCCAAGTCTCCAGTTTTCACCCAGAGACTTCAGATTTTTAGGGCCCTCTCCGGGTCTCCAGATGAGTCACCCCAATCTCTGGACTCTCAGCTTTCATTTTAAAAAAAAAAAAAATAAGGTTCTTGGTGGTTTGGTTCAATAGATACAGTATACACCAAAACATCAGCCACCACCCCTTCAACTTCTGTTAAATGAATCCGTACCTGGCTGCTGTAACCCCACTCTTTCAGGTTTGTAGCCACTAAGTGGTTGTGATTGACACGAAGGGTTGTGATTAATAAGGGATTTGTTGACCTCCAGGCAGCACATAGAACCCATTGCAAGGCCAGAAAACTATTGTCTTTTCCTGATTTACAGTTTTCAGCAGTAGCAAAACTCCCTTTCTCTCTGTGTACCAGTCAAGAGATATAGACCAAAAAAATCACAGCAGGATCTTGGTAGGCAATTGTTTACTATAAACAATTTCAGTTATGAGTATAATAGAAGTGTGCATGCAGGGTTTTTTTAATTGTTTGGAAAAATAGCATATAGTACATTTTATTCTTCAAACAATTTTTGAACAGAAATTTAAAAGGAGTGTACATGCAACTTGTTTACATTTTTCTGGGCTTTTGAAGAGGACAATTTATTTGTCTAATCACAACCTGTTTTGAAAACCTTCCCAATATGAAGCTTTAAGTCTATACTCACTTTCCTGGAAGTACAGCTGCAATGCTAATCCCACACACCAGGAGTAAATCCCATTGAATTCAGTAGGACATACTTTTCAGTGGACATGGTTGGGATTGTGCTGTAAATCATTGGGACTTTTGAGTGAACATAGAAAAGAATTCTGTTGTAAATCTTTCTCTCCCCCACTGATCCTTTTTTAAAAAAAAGCAATTAGGCAGGTCTTACCTAGGTGTCACTGCTTTTATTTTGTAGGAAATAATACTGATTTTTAAAAAAAATGTTCTGCAATGACTAACTGGTTTTGACAATAAACTATTATATGGGGTCAATGTATTTTTACATCTCTAGTGGTGTGCATATGGAATCTTTCCAACAATCCTTTGAGGTAGGGTTGGAAACCAAGGCAACTCACAATAAGAAATAAATCCAAGTATGAAAATGTTGCAAAACAACTTAAAGTGGCATGATTCTAAATTTTGTGTTGGGTGAGTGAAGTTTCTTATCACTTGAGTTTGCAGTCCTGTGCATGCTTCCCTGTTTGAGTAAGCCCCATTGAATACACGGAGACTTGCTTCTGAGTAAACATGCATAGGATTGCACTATAAATATCTTTACAGATTGTGTAATAATAATAAACATCTTTCACAGTCATGCTTATATCTATCTATCTATGTTCATACTATGTTCCAGTAAGTATCTGATTTCACACCATGGCTGTAAATTATTATTTCCTCTACATTTTAAGTGTGCCCTCCTTTCTTGGGGTGGTCACAGTCCCCCTCTGTTGTTTTCATCCTGAGGGGCAGATTAGTCTGAGAGATGGTGAGTAGCCCATGGTCACCCAGTAAACTTTGTAGCTGATTTCCACTTTTAAAAAATAATTAAAATGGCTTATCTGCAAGCAACATTTATGAAGTAGATCCACACAATACATTTAAATCACATCCAACTCAAATTTAAAGCACATGATGTCCCCCCCAAAATCCTGGGAAGTATAGTTTCCCTCTCACAGTTATAGTTCTCACCACCCTTAACAAACTACAGTTCCCAGGATTCTGTGATGGGATTCATGTGCTTCCAATGTGTGTTGAATGTGCTTTAAATGAATGCTGTGGATCTGCCCTAGGTGTGCTGTGTATTTTTAGTGAAATGAAAAGAAATTTTTAAAAGATATGTTCTTAAACAGAGGAAGGCCTGTAGCTCCGTGGTACGACACATATTTTGCATGCAAAGGTCCAAAATTCAATCTCTGGAAAAGACTATTGCCTGGAACCCTGGAAAGCCGATGCTAGTCCATGTTATCAGTACAGAGCTAGATGGTACCAAATGGCCTGACTCTGCATAAGGCAGATTCCTATGTTCCCTAAAGAGGAAAGAGACCCAAGGGCCACTAAAATATATTTATGTATCTTATTTACAGCATTTATATATCGCTTTATTGCATCCACCTTTAATCCTGAGCACTCTCATCTAACATCTCCACAACACTAGGCTCCTTTCTTCCTACAATGGCCTTCTGGTGACTGGCCTCACCTGAGGGCACTTAAACCCTTCTTGCCAGAAGCAAGTAGGCTAGATTAAATATTCCCTACCTAGGGCCCCAAGCAGGTGAGAAGGAATGATCCCGTCACTTCAGCTTGACCTGGGAACACCCTCATTTAAGATTTCTATCTTAATTTCCCATCATAGAATTCTTTGTTGTTTGAGTGGTATGCTCCAAGCAACTGTGGTTGATGCTTAATGTATCATGTTTAATGACATCACTAGGGCCCAAACTGTAACATCACTAGGGCCCGCACCCTTGACATCACCAGGGCTAGCCCCTGAAATCTCTGGGTTTGGGATGCTTCTGACCTGGCAAACCCTAACATAGACTGATGGTGCTATGCAAACATTTATGCACAATTGTCTGCAAACAAAACTTGGCCTTCACTCAACGTGCCTGAAAGGGGTACCATACTGTCCCTGCCTTGTTAATAAGGGTAGAAAAAGCAAGACCCCCTCTAATAACTACTGCCAGTTGCCATTCTGGGAGCACTCTGCCAGGCCTCATCCCCTCTCCCCAATACCACACTTTATATGGTTGGCCAAGTCCTTGGAAATAATCTCCCATGCATGATTTTGCACATTGGCAGACCTTTTATCTTTTAATGGAATTTTCATCAAGGGTTCACTGCAGCATTCACCCGCTTACACACAGTCGCAAATGCCAACATTCTGTACTGAAAATATCCTGCTGTTGTCTCACTTCTCTCATAATCTCTATATAAAATTTAATTACATAGATTGAACTTTTTAGTCTTGTCACAGGATATAAAACTAGTTTCCATAAATCACTGGCAGTACAGAGTCAGCTGGGTACGCTCCCCTCATTTTGGCCCTCACATGGTCTCTGGCATAAACAACTACCTTCGGATGGATGTCTACAAAGCTGATTTTTGCTTCTACTTCTCAGGGGTCAGTAGACAAGTATGGAACTACTACTTCTATTCAGTGGCAAAAAAAATTGATATTTTTTGCTAATTGGACAGTACATTTAAGGTTCAGCAGTGATTTAATAAAATCATGGTTCAGAGAAGGATGCATTCTTATTGTGATTTTTCCCCTCCTCCAAAATCACAGGGATTTTTAACTCATACATACCTAATTTTCATATTTCATGTTTCACGGTGCCTTCGCTCTGCATTTCACTGTGATTTGACACTTAATTTCCCTTGTCTTTCAGTGCCAGATAGTAATGGCACAAAGGCACTTTACAGTTGCATTTCCAGATGATACATGCTGCTAGATGAGACGTTCTGTATTGCACTAGCACTGTGAATCACTTGCTTCCTTACCCCCACCCCAAATCCTCATAAGAACATAAGAAGAGCCAATGGCCTATCTAGTCCGGTAACCAGTGGCCCACAAGATGCCTATGGGAAGCTAGCAAGCAGATCCTGAGCACAATAGCACTCTCCTCACCTGCAATTCCCAGCAATTGGTACTGAGAGACACTGCCTGTGACAGTAGAAAAAGAATATAGCCGTCATGACGAGTAGCTAAGGATAGTCTTATTATCCTTCACGAATTTGTCTAATGCTTTTTAAAAGCCATCCAAGTTGGTGGTCATCACTATGTCTTGTAGGAGTGAACTCCTCAGAAGGCTCTCTCCCCACACAGTTTTGAGCCCACCTATGTGCAACCAGGTCCATATGGGAGGTTGCCCTGTGGCATTTCTCTTCACCCACTGGAACTTGGAGCACAATTTCTCCCATGGAAACCCCAACCATGGACATGAAGATGATCTGCACAGGAATCAGGCTCCTCTCAAAAGATTATTTATTCATTCATTTATTTATTGCACTTGTATACCGCCCCATAACTGAAGCTCTCTGGGCAGTTTACAGCAATCAAAAATATCTCATGCTGGTGAGGAAAATCTTCACATCATGGGGAGTTTGCACATAGCAAGTGGTGTTCCATATTATAGCAGGACACAAAGTTGCCATAAGAAAGCATTAGGGTTGACATATGGTCCAGTTTTGCCTGGATTCTGGGCTTGCCACTTTGTACCTGTCTGGGGCATCGTTCACTGGCCTTGATTTTCAGCTTCCATTTAAAAGCAGATATAGATCCCCTGCATCCCCGTCTACAAGATGTAGCCCTTGCAGGAGATGAGATACAAGTCCAAATGTGCAGGCAGTGTTCTGTCCAATCATTTAATGAGAAACCTGCCCACCCATGCCTCCCATTGTTGTAGCCATAGCTATTATTCAGATGTAAGGGAAGGAAGGATGGCTGTTTTCCATGTCTGCACTCAGAGAGATAGTTGTGTTGAGAATTACGTTACTGGACATAATATTTATTTTATAGTATATACATTGTCTTCATTTTTATTTACCCTTTCAGGGTTCAACTACACCTAACACACCAAAGCAAGTAAGAAAGCCCAGCCACCTGTTCCTTGTTGCAAAGCAGCACTGGAAGGGGGTGGTTGGAATGGAAAAGCATGGGGTGGTAGTGGTTTCCTAACTCTTTCCCTAACCACCACTTGGCAGTTCATATTGTTTCTGAGGAGCAAGGGGAGGAGATTTTCATCAGGACCATGGCAGAGCAGGAGGAAGGCTTTTTCCTCCTCCTCACCCCTGTACCTGCTCAGACCCCCCTCCTAGCTACTATTTGCATTTCTAAGTTCACATACAATAAATGAGGGATGGCGAGCCCATGGCTTTCCAGATGTTGTAGTGTGCTTGACCATTCATTTGCCTCCAAGCGATGCAAGGCTCATCCAATATAGATCACAATATAATAGGGCATGCCAGTTTTAGAGATTGGCCATCTTAAAATGATGGCAAGCTCTGAGATATTTAGGGAAAGAAGCTAATTGTACCCAGTCCTGTTGTTTGCATCCTGTCTGCCACCTTTGCTTCAGTCAGACTCGATCTAGGGCCTTTTCTGTAGTGGCCCCCGAACTGTGGAACAGCCTCCCCAAAGAAGTACGCCTGGCGCCGACGCTTCTATCTTTTCGGCGCCAGGTTAAGACCTGGCTATGCTCCCAGGCATTTTAAGCGTTTAATGTTATAATTTCAAATCTCTTTTTTTTTTTTGCTGTTTATGTTTACTGTTGGTAGGTTCATTTTATTGTGATATTCTGTATTTTAATCTTTTGTACACCGCCCAGAGAGCCACTCGCTATGGGCGGTTTAAAAATGAAACAAATAAATAAAAAATAAATAAAAATCATCATCAGGGAGTCAAAAAAATGGTTGCACAGGAGCAAGGCAACATTTAGGCAGAACTTATTCAACCTGAAGAAAGAGATACAAGGATTTCCAAAAGTCAGATGAGAAAAGTCTGGGAGTATACTATTATTGGAAACATTGTGGGTGATGCTACTAGAGACATTTTGTAAAAATAAAATACCTTAAACACAACCAACATCAAATCTGGGAAGAGTGCTACTTTTGCTATTGTCACTAATCTCACAACACAGTAGCCTTACAAAACTCTGCTCACCATGGCTGCCAGATCCACAATTGGGGAAATCAAAGGGAGACAGGAAGGGGCTATCACATGACATGAGAAAACTCTGTTCTTCTGAAGATGACCCAAAATGTTCTAATTATTGGTTATTCCCTCTAGTCGGCAAATGCAGCCAGCAATCACGTAAAGTTCAGTGAACCCACAAGTGTACAGCTGTTATCTTTGACTTGTGGCCAAAACAAAATTGGAACAAAATTTACTCAGACAAGAAGAAACCCGTCTCTTTAAAAGCAGTTATTTTCTGAGCCAGATATACAGGTTTGAAAATAGAAAGAAAATGATATTTTTTCTCCCTGTGAATTGAGCCGTGGTCAACATCTTGGACAAAATGTTAACATGGATTAGCTCCTTGATTGAACAAAGTCTAGCAAGACTGCCTGCCCAGAATCTATAGAGCTTTGGATAGTTTTGCCCTTTGACACTGACTTTTCCTTTTTTTTTCTTTTAAGACAACTTGTCTCTCCTTCATGTATTTATGAAAGCCTTGGTTGACTTTATTTTGCTACAAACAAGAGATTCAGTGGTGCTGGCAAGGGCAACTCGTGGGCATGCTTTAATAGACCCAAAGAATGTCACTGTAGGGTAGAAGGGAGGACAAAAGAAATGGGACGCTGCTGAGCTTTCCTCACTCTGCATATCAGTGTCCTTTAAAAGGTAATGCAGGTTCTCATTGTGTGATGTGAAATGTAAACAACAGCTTAGAGATCCAGCTAACATCTCTCTGTCTCATTCCCCCCCCCAAAGGAATGTTGATGGCCTTTTGGTTAATCATGCATTTCCCAACATTGAAGGTTAAGAACACACCATACATCAGGAATAGAATTCTAGGTTTTTTGATGAGTTACACATGCCAGGAGCCTGTGGCCTTCCAAATGTCACTGTACTACAACTCCCATCATCCCTGATCATTGCCCATGCTAGCTGGATCAGATTGAGACCAACATCTAGAGGGCCACTGGTTTCCTACCCCTGCAATATAGGGTTACACTTGTATGCAAAGCCAGGATGTCATAGAGGGATAAAGTGTTGGGTTCAAAACAGAGTGGGCTCAAATCTGAGTTCAGCCATGAAGGCCACTGTGTCCCTCACTGTCTAGCCTACTTCACCATGTTCTAGAAAGAATCACTAATAGGCAAAAAAAACCCTTGCATTTTAAGAAAATACCTATGACCAACAGATATTTCTATCAAACTTTAAAAAGCAGGAAAATTGGGCAGCTGTAGTAAATGAGAGAGCCAGTGTGGCGTAGTGGTTAGAGTGTTGGACTACGACCTGGGAGACCAGGGTTCAAATACCCACATAGCCATGAAGGTCACTGGGTGACCTTGAGCCAGTCACTGCCTCTCAGACTCAGAAGAAGACAATGGTAAACCACCTCTGAATACCGCTTACCATGAAAGCCCTATTCATAGGGTCACCATGAGTTGGAATTGACTTGAAGGCAGTCCATTTCCATTTTCATAGTAAATGCACCAGGGGAGCAGGAAACCTGACCTCCTCTCTGAGATATTGGATTGCCCTACACATTTGTAAAAATGCAAACACAATTTGGGTTGGTCTTTCACAGTCCATTCCACTTCCTGTATAGCTTAGTAACATGTGCCTCTGAGAATATGGTGAGTGGTGGCCACATCTGCAATCAGCACTGCATCTCCAAAAATGGAGAATTACATTTTTATATGTTTGTTGGTGTTCTTACTTTGCTTCTTTCCTGTATTACTACTATGATTCTGTTTCTACTGTTTCTACAGAGAATCTAACCTAGAAAATTATATTTATCTTATTATTCATCCTAGAAATCTGTGTCAAATTTATTTTTATTAATTTCAAAGCCTTTGTATTGGTCAATGTCATATGATAGTGAAGACATCCTTTTGAGTTTCAAACTGGAGGCTATGCTCTATTTCTATTTGGGGTGCATTAACAGTTGAATCTGAAACTGTAGTTTGATGTAAAATCAGACTGATTACAATATGTTGCTACTTAAGCAATGAATCTAGCTATTGGAAAAAACAAACTTGGCCTGCCCAGGGTGCATGTGTTCAGCCTGCTATGCTTAAACCACTCCACTTAAGGAAGGGTGGGCATTGTCATTTGAAAACATAGAGCACACCTAGAATTTTGCTAGTATTTATTTTACCTCCCACTGTTGTATTTTGAGCACACTGAGGGCTCATCTACACAACAGTTTAATGTACGTTTGGTGCTATTTGCATTCCCTTTTAATTTGCATGGTTCATATGACGTTACTGGCAAACAGAAGTTATCATGCAGTTTTCCCTCTGTAAATCCATACTAACAGAATCCGCTGATAATACAAAAAGTTTAGAATAATATGGCTCCACTCCGCTCCACACGTCTTTGAAGACGGTTTGCTTTGATGGTTTTTAGTGGGCAGATGAATGTCACTTTCAGTTATTCTCCTTTCTCCACCCAGTAACTCTCCCATGAATTCCATTTTGTCTCCAGTGGTTTATCCAGTAACTTCTGACTACTCTGTCCTCCCCCCTTCACAGTTTGCTGCAGCCCTCCCTTCTTTCCTCCCTTCTTTCCTCCCCGAGCAAACTTCCTTCACACCTTCTGTTTCCTAAAAAATCTAAAGTGGATTTTTTTAAAAAAAAGTTGCTACAATAATATCAATATCAGTATTGATATAGAAAATATCAATACTGATAATGATATTTTCAGAAAATATTGATATTGATTTTTTAATATATATATCTCGATATTATGTTGCTTTGTTTTTCCAGCAGAGAAAAAATAACTGATAAAAAGGCAAGGGGCAGTGAAGAAAGGGGGGGGCAGAAGACTCCACTTTTTTTTAATGGCCAAATGTGAGGAAGCAGGGGATAGGAGGGAGTGGAAATACTGCTCAGGTCAAAAATATTTGCACATGCCCAGTAACTGACCAACCCGAGGGAGCAAACATGTAAAATTAGAAGGTGGGGCCACAAGGAAGCAGCAACACAAATCCTTCCCAGAGGAAACGCCTACTTGTGTGAATGGAAAACAATGGATTTGAAGCTACCATTGAGCACCAAGTGTGGGCCTTGCACATCTATTACAATGGTAAAAACTGTTGATTTGCTATGAAGAAGTGTTCCCATGTGGATAACCCCCGAGACATTCATGTATTTTAGAGTCTATTCTGCAGAATAGTCAGGGCCATTATTCCTTAATTTTTTTTGCGGTTTTTTAGTGTCAATTATGCAAAGTGTTGCTGTACTTCACATATTGACAGAAACAGAAGCAAAAGAAAATGATTTACTATAGGAAACTTCACTAAAATTGCAAGGTAAATCGAACATATTTAAAGTGATTATCTGAACTATATCAACTGTCTTAATATTGTAGCTTCCTCCCTGCTAAAACAAGATTATCATAGAATCATAGAATAGTAGAGTTGGAAGGGGCCTATAAGGCCCTCACGGCCAATCCCCTGCGCAATGCAGGAATCCAAATCAAAGCATTCCCGACAGATGGTTGTCCAGCTGCCTCTTGAAGGCCTCCATTGTCAGAAAGCCCACTACCTCGCTACGTAATTGGTTCTATTGTCATATGGCTCTAACAGTTGGGAAGTGTTTCCTGATGTTCAGTCGAAATCGGTCTTCCTGCAATTTGAGCCCATTATTCTGTGTCCTGCACTCTGGGACGATTGAGAAGAGATCCCGGCCCTTCTCTGTGTGACAACCTTTCATGTACTTGAAGACTGCTATCATATCTCCCCTCAGTCCTCTCTTCTCCACGCTAAACTTGCCCAGTCTCTCCTCATAGGGCTTTGTTTCCAGTACCCTGGTCATCCTTGTTGCCCTCCTCTGAACCTGTTTCAGTTTGTCTGCATCCTTCTTGAAGTGCGGAGACCAGAACTGCACACAATACTCAAGATGAGGCCTAATCAGTGCTGAATAGAGGGGAACTAATACTTCATGTGATTTGGAAACTATACTTCTGTTAATGCAGCCTAATAGAGCCTTTGCCTTTTTTGCAGCCACATCACACTGTTGGCTCATATTCAGCTTGTGATCAATGACAATTTCAAGATCCTTCTCACATGTCATATTGCTGAGCCAGGTATCCCCCATCTTATAACTCACATGTTATATTGCTGAGCCAGGTATCCCCCATCTTATAACTGTTCATTTGGTTTCCTTTTCCTAAGTGTAGAACTTTGCATTTATCCCTGTTGAATTCCATTCTGTTGTTTTCAGCCCAATGCTCCAGCCTTTCAAGGTCCTTTTGAATTTTGTTTCTGTCTTCCATGGTATTAGCTATGCCCCCCAATTTTGTATCATCTGAAAATTTGATAAGCATGTTCTGTACCTCCTCATCCAAGTCATTAATAAAAATGTTGAAGAGCACTGGGCCCAGGACCCAGCCCTGTGGTATCCCACTCGTTACTTCCACCCAGTTTGAGAAGGAACCACTGATAAGCACTCTTTGAGTACAATTCTGGAGCCAACTGTGGATCCACCTGATAATTGTTCCATCCAGCCCACATTTAGCTAGCTTGCTGATCAGAATATCATGGGACACGTTGTCAAAAGCTTTGCTGTAGTCAAGATATATTATGTCCACAGCATTGTCATAGTCTACAAGGGAGGTTACCTGATCAAAAAACGAGGTAAGATTAGTTTGGCAGGATTTGTTCTTCATAAATCCATGTTGGCTCCTGGTAATCACTGCATTGTTTTCAAGGTGCCTACACACTGACTGCTTTATAATCTGCTCCAGAGTTTTTCCAGGGATTGACAATAGGCTGACTGGTCTGTAGTTCCCAGTTTCCTCCTTTTTGCCCTTTTTGAAGATAGGGACAACATTACCTCTCCTCCAGTCATCCAGCACTTCACCAGTCCTCCATGATTTCATAAAGATAATAGATGTACTGAGAGTTCTTCAGCCAGTTTCTTCAATACTCAAGGATGCAGTTTATTGGGCCCTGCCGATTTGAACTCGTTGAAAGTGATTAGGTATTCCTTGACCATTTGTCTATCAATCTCAACCTCCAATCCTGCCCTGTGTACTTTTTCCCAGGAGGGTCATAGACCCTTTTTGGGGAGAAGACTGAGCCAAAGTAGGAATTGAGCACTTCTGCCTTTCCTTTTGTCATCTGTTATTTTGCCATCCTCATTGAGTAGCTGTGCCTCATTTCTTTTCTCTGTCTTTTACTATGGACGTACCTAAAGAAAACGTTTTTGTTGCTTTTAGCATCTCTCGCTAACCTCAGCTGCTTCTCAAGTTTAGCCTTCCTGATGCCATCCCTGCAATTCCGTGATACCTGCCTGCACTCTTCATTTGTAGCCTGGTCTTCTTTCCACTTCCTATATGTGTCCTTTTTTGTTTTCAGGTCATCTCTAAGCTTTTTGTGAAGCCACGTGTGAACACAGCTGTTTCCCCCCTTTTTTCCTTGTTGAAATTGCTTGCCATTGCACTTTCAGAATTTTCTTTTTTAGAAACTCCCACCCCTCTTGGACTTCTTTTCTCATTAGGGTTGCTTGCCATGGAACCGTACTTACAATTGTTCTGAGTTTATTAAAATCAGCTTTCCTGAAGTCCAGGGTGCGTGTATGGCTACTCTCAGCTTTTGCTTCTGTTAAAATCAAGAATTCAAGTATGGTGTGGTCACTTTCCCCCAGAGTTCCCGTAACTGCCACTTCATCCACCAAATCATCTCTGTTGGTTAGAGTCAAGTCCAGGATAGCTGATCCTCTGGTTGCTTCCTCCACTTTCTGTAGGAGAAAGTTATCTCCAACATATGTCAGAAATTTATTGGAGGGGGCCCTGTTTGGCAAAATTTGTCTCCCAACAGAAATCGGGATAATTGTAGTCCCCCATTGCTACCACATCATACCTCTTTGAAACATTGGCAATTTGCTTTTCAAAAGTTACATTCTCGTCTTCTCCTTGAATGGGTGATCGGTAGTAGACTCCAAACACCACATTCCTTTTATTACTTGCCCCATTAATTTTAATTGAGATACTCTTGGTGGAGGTTCCAAGCTCATCTTCCTGTATTTCTGTGCAGGGATATATATTTTAACATATAGCGCAACTCCACCTCTCTTTTTATTCTTTCTGTTCTTTTTTAACAAGTTATATCTTTCAACTGCTGTATTCCAGTCATGGGAGTCATCCCACCAAGTTTCAGTTATACCTATCCAGTTGTAATTACCCTCTTGTATTAAGAGTTCAAGTTCGTCCTGCTTGTTTCCCATGCTCTGCGCATTAGTATAAAGACATCGAAGACCATGTGATTTATGGCTGGAGCCAGTGTGGTGTAGTTGTTAAGGTGTTGGACTATGATCTGGGAGACCAGGGTTTGAATCCCCACATAGCATGAAGCTCACTGGGTGACCTTGGGCCAGTCACTGCCTCTCAGCCTCATGAAAACCCTATTCATAGGGTCTCCATAAGTCAGAATCGACTTGAAGGCAGTACATTTACATTTTTTTTCCTTACTACATTTTTCTGAGGACTGTTACTGGGCCCTATTACAGCCGATTCCTCTGTTCCCATCACTGTTCATAAGCCTTCATCAGTCGTTACCACCAAGTTTACATCTCCCTCCCCCTTAGGATTCAGCTTAAAGCCCTTCTGATGAACTTCTCCATGCTGTGGCCAAACACATCTTCCCAGTCCTTGTGAGATGCAACCCATCACTTGCTAGCAACCCATCTTCCAGAAAGCATAGCCCGTGGTCCCAGAATCCAAATCTCTCACATTGGCACAACCTTTGTAGCCATTCGTTCACACAGAGTATTTTTCTTTCCCTTTCTACTCCTCTTCTAAGTACTGGAAGGATGGATGAAAAAACTATCTGGGCCCCAAAGTCCTTGAGTTTTCTTCCTGTCTGATGTGATTTCTCCATAGCATTGTTTGGCAGTATCATTTGTTCCCACATGGATCAAGAGAAAGGGATACCTGTCAATTGGCTTGATGAGTGATGGAAACCCTTCCATCACACCTCTAATGCATCCCTCTGGTAGACAGCATACCTGGCGAGTCCACAGATCTTCTCAGCATACTCGGGTTTCTATTCCACACAATAGGGAGTCTCCCACTACTAGTACTCTTCTCTTCTTGTGGGTCGTGGTTTTATTGCCCCTGCTTGATTGAGCTTCAGCCCCTTGCTCATTGTCGCACAGGGTCTCCTGTAATTCTTTCACCACAGGCTGTCCTCCAGTCTCATCCTCGAGTGGTTGAAAGCGATTCCATCATTCCACTGGTGAAGGGTGTCTGCTATCTCTTCTGCTCCTAGCTGTCACCCTTTCCCATGGAGTTTCCTCCACTTCATCGTTCCTCTCCAAAGCAGTCTCCTATTCTGCTACCACATGCTATTGTTCTTTCACCTCCACTTCTCTTTGCTGCTGTTGTTCCAGAGTTCTGTCTATGAACTCTTCCTCTTATAGTCCTCAGTGTGGCCACCTGCCATTCCAGGCCTCTCACTTTTTCTTCCAACAGTGCCACGAACTTGCACTTGTTGCACGTGTACTCCATGTTGTTCTCAGGAAAGAAAACAAGCATGGCACACACCTTGCAGGTAACAACCACTGGAGTATCCTTCCTGTTCATACTCTCTTTAGCTTAGATTATCACAGCACATGTCTTGTTTCTGTTATTTGGGCTGATTGCACATGTTGCAACCACTCACCAAATGCTCAGAGGCACATGTTACCAAATTCTTCCAAGCTACACAGGAAGTGGATTGGACTGTGAAAGACCAACTCAAATTGTGCTTTCATTTTGACAAATTTGTAGGGCAGTACAATATCTCAGAGAGGAGGTCAGGTAATGCATTCAGTATAGCTGCCCAATTTCCCTGCTTTTTAAAGTTTGATAGAAATATTTTTGGTGATAGGTACATTCTTAAACCGCAAGGGCTTTTTGCCTATTAGTGAATTTCTCTGCTTTTTAATCTGGGAGGTAAGAAATGAGATCCTGTGCAACTTTGCTGAGAATGGATTGATCATTTACATGCTTATTGAGTTCATGTAATCATGATTAGGATAGGTGAAACTGACCACGAGGGATGGTGGGCAGGCTGGAGAGGGCAGGGGAGGAGGAAGAGGGGCTGGGGAGGAAGGAGGGGAGAGGAGAGGTGAAGGTGGGGGAGGAGGGGAGGGGGAGGGAAAGGCAGGTTTGATCATTTGCATGCTTATTGAGTTCAGTGGGATTTACTACCATGCAATCATGCTTAGGATAGGTAAAACCAGAGCTTGGAAAAGTTACATTTTTAAACTACAACTCCCATCAGCCCCAGCTAGCATGGTCACTGGATTGCGCTGATGGAAATTGTGGTTCAAAAAAAACTTTTCCAAGCTCTGGGTAAAACCTTGGGGAGGAGGGGGAGGAGAGAGGGGAGGGAAGGAGGAAGAGAGAGGACAGGGGAGGGGAAAAGTGGGAGGGAAAGAGGAAGGGGGAGGGAAAAAGGAAGGGGGAGGGGAGGGAAAAAGGAAGGGGGAGGGAAGAGACAAGAGAGAGGAGATGGGAGAGAAGAGGAGGGTAGGGTAGGTTTGATCATTTGCATACTTTTTGCGTTCGATGGGATTTACTCCTATACAATCATGCTTAGGATAGGTGAAACTGACTTGGGGAGGGGCAGGGGGGGAGAGGGGAGAGAGAAGAAGAGAAAGGGTAGGGGTAGGGAGGAAGGTGGATGGGGATGGGGAAGGAGATTGGGTCAGTGGGTGGGCACTGGACAGAGGGAAAGCCCCTTTCCTTTCCAAAAGGAAAACATTGTGAAGAGTATCATTATTTTTCAGGGTTTCCCCCACCTTTTTATTCTACAGCAGACATGTGTAGTCTCCCACTCAAATTTAAACCAAAGCTGTCACTGGCCACATCACCAGACCTTTATTCCACTTTAAATAGTCATGGCATCCCACAAAGAATCCTGGGAAGTATAGTTTGTGAAGGGTGCTGAGAGTTGCCAGGAGAGGGCCTATTCCCCTCACAGAGCTACAGTCACCAGAAGAGTGGCTGACTGTTAAACCCCTTTGGCCGCTGGAGCTCTGTCAGGGGAATAGGAATTTCCTAACAACTCTCAGCATCCTCCACAAACTACACTTCCCAGAATTATTTGGGAGAAGCTATAACTGTTTAAAGTAGAATAAATGTGTGGTGTGGGTGTGGTCCCCTGATTACCCAAGCCAAACAGCTGTGAGTCTGGCATGTAGAACACTGACAGTTGGTTCTTACTAAGCATGCCTGCACTATCATAGAGTCCAATATTAAATAACTTAAATTAATTAAAAATCAGCTATGGAATTTTAAAAACTTTTAAACTGCACAAGATGAAGGTCAGAGTACTGGGCAAGGTCAGTAATAGGATTACACGTACTCTGTGAACATGACAGATTTTTAATTCATTTCAACAAATTATGAGACGACTGACAGAAAAAAGTCCAACAGGGTCTGGATTTTTTTTCTCTTGCTTTTCACTGTGAACTCTGGATTCTCTTTGAGTGTTTTGTGTACCACCATGAAAACTTAGAAGTTGTTAAGTAAGTGTTTCTGAGTTCAGGACTATAAGTTTTGTAAGGTTTTGTTTTGAAATGAGCTTATGGGAAGCAGCAGAATGGCATGTGGGGTATTTTCAATTTAACATTGCAGAATGAAAAAAATCCATGCTGGCTATAGAATACAGCCAATCTTGTGGCTGTATAATGGGGGGGGGCGCGTCCTGTTGTAGTCTGCCCTAAGCTCCTTGAAGAAAGGGCAGGATGGAAGTGTAACAATATCATGAACCAAATATATGCCTGGGATATTCACCAGAATCCTGTACAGCAGATCAGCTGTCATGGAGAGCATTCCCTAGAGGTGCAAAGCACCTGTTTCCATTTCGACATGGAGTTCCCAAACCCAGACTTTTTTTTACACATCCACACTTCAAAATAGTTAGTTCTGCCATGTGCACAGTTTCTCTACTCATTCATTCTACCCAGCTTCCTGGCTGTCTCATTCTTTTTCCCTCTACCAAGTTAGAACATATGCATCTGCATTTGTATGGTTCCAGTCTAGCTACTGGTCATTCATTTAGGTCTGTGTATGCCCAGTTATTCAAACGATTATTATGTATCTGAAGTCCTTTGGCTGTTCAGATGTGTTCAGTTCTTGCATGACCATCACAAGGGAGGGTGACAAAGAGAGACTGCATTTTCCATCAGGGGATGCCTGCTTCTACCTGCCTTGCCCCATCTTTCTGCTCCAGGAGTTTACACAGAACAGAACTATCAATAGTCCTATTTACAAACATTATTTGTAGAATGAATGTGCTGGAGGGGAGGGGAAGAAGCAGGATGCATGGTCCCTATCCACGAACAGACTGTACACATGTGGTCCATGACCCTTCAAAAAGTACATCAAGAGGATGCCACTGTCATCCTGTCAGGATGACATGTAACTCTACTTCCTACACACAGTGCATTTTTTTTAGTTAAATTCCATTAAAGTTTTTATATTATAGAGAAGGTTGGTGGTAAAGGTTGTTACGGTTGTCAGTGAACAAGGTTATAAAAAAGTTAAGTTACCCCAGCCCAAACACCTGTTGAAAAAGCCCCATCTTTCAAAGGCGAGCAGCAAAGATGCCCAGTAGGTTTCTCTTGGGAAACCATTCCACAACTAAGAAAACCCTGTCATGTTCCATTCCAGCACCATATTTCAGGTAGATAATGAGGCTTCCTGCAACGACAGGTTCATAGGGGAGGAAGTGGTTCTTAGGATATTTAATGAGGATGCCATAGCTTAATCGTGTGTATATTCTTGCACTACCCATTTGTAATCCATTTGCAGTGACAGAAACATTGCAATTTATTTCCTAAGTTTCCATACAAGCACCTTGCCAGTGCCTTTTTCAACTAGGCAGCGAGTACAGAATAAGTGCACTTTTTTATAGCAGTACTAAGCAACTCCTATTACTATTTAGGCAGCCAGATGCCATAAATGGCCAACTTCACCAGGGAGCCATTTCAGTGCATGGTACAGGTGATTTTCAGCCAAGTTATTAGGCCCTTTCTTGGACATATGTATGATTAAATTGCAAAGAGGGGGGAAAGCAGCTTTAAGTAAAGGAGTTTGTTTTGTTATTTATTACAAACATTTATATACAACCTGCCTCCATCCTATCTGGATTTCAGGATGATTTACAGCTAAATTTATATCATAATACAAAATAAAAATAATAAGAACCCAAATAAATTCCTTTGTTTTTTTAAAAAAACCCATCAGTAAAATTCCCAGGTAAATAAAAATGTTTTTGCTTAGTGTCGGAAAGATTGCAACATAAGTTGCAGATGAGCCCCTTTAGGGAGGATGTTACTCAACCGGATATATCGCTGTAAATAATGCCCATTCCTTTGTGGTGAACAGCATAACTCTGATCAAGGAAAGACATGAAAGACAGAAAAGCTTAGGAGTTAGGCAGTTTAATGTAGGAACAGTAGTTTCTGCAGGCATATGGGTCCCACAACTAAGTACCAGCATTTTTAATTGGGCTCAAAAGCAAACAGGAGTTAAGCCTTTAGCATAGATTATACAGCCACAAGAGTGGCTGTATACTATATCCAGCGGGGATTTTTCACATTCCGCAATGTTAAAATGAAAATACCCCCATGCCATTCTGATGCTTCCCATAAGCTCATTTCAAAACAAAACCTTACAAAACTTATAGTCCTGAACTCAGAAACGCTTGCTTAACAACCATGTCAATTTTCATGGTGATACACAAAACAGTCAGTGAGAATAGACAGTTCAAAGTGTAAAAAGAGAGAAAAAACCTCAGAGCCCTTTTGGACTTTTTTCTCTGAGTTCTCATAATCTGTTGAAATTCATTAAAAATCAGCAATGTTCACAGAGTACCTGTAATCCTCATACTGACGTTGCCCCATACTCTGACCTTCATCTGATGCAGTTTAAAAGTTTAAAAAATGCCTGGCTGATTTTTCATTAATTTAATAAATTTTGGCTGGGACCCAATGATAACGCGGAGCATACTCAGTAAGAACCAACTGTCAGAGTTCTAAAAGCCTCACAGCTGCTGGGCTTGGCTAATCAGGGGGCCACACCAGACTTTGATTTCATGCGAGACAGTCATGGCTTCCCTCAAAGAATCCTGGGAAGTGTAGTTTGTGAAGGGTGCTAAGAGACTGCTATTCCCCTGAGAGAATGGTTTAACAGTCAGCCACTCTGATTAAAGGTCTGTGAGGGGAACAGGGTATCTCCTAGCAACTCTCAGCACCCTTCACTAACTACACTTCCCAGGATTCTTTGGGAGAAGCCATGACTGTCCAAAGTGAAATAAAGACCTGGTGTGGATGTGGCCAGGGACAGCTTTAGTTTAAATTTGGGTGGGAGGCTACATGTGTCTGCTGTAGAATAAAAAGGTGGGGGAAAGCCTGAAAAAGAATGATTCTGTTTACAATGTTTTCCTTTTGGAAAGGAAAGGGGCTTCCCTTCTGCCCAGTGCCTACCCACCCAATCTCCTCCCCTCCCACTCCCTGCCCCTTCCCTGGGTCAGTGTTGGACTATGACCTGGGAGACCAGGGTTCGAATCCCCACACAGCCATGAAGCTGACTGGGTGACCTTGGGCCAGTCACTGCCTCTCAGCCTCATGAAAACCCTGCTTTTTAAAGTTTGATAGAATAGCTGTGGGCTATAGGTACATTCTTAAAACGCAAGGTTTTTTGCCTATTAATGAATATTTAGTATATATGTCCATTTAATTGTTTGAAACAATAGGAAGGCTGTGTACACACACCATACGTTTAAGGCACATTGTTTCCTGCAAAGAAGTAACTGTAGTTTGTTAGGGGTGCTGGGAATTGTAGCTCTGTGAGGGGTAAACAACAGTTTCTAGAATTCTTTGGGGCGAGTAATGTGCCTTAAATGTGTTTTAAAATGTACACAGCATCAGGGCCCGTCCATACAACCGTATAATCTGCAATGTTATTGCTTTGTGTCCTCATTAATTCACCATCAACCATATGACGTTGCAAGATAGTACGGATTTTCACATTCACCACCGAAAAAATGATATGCTTTCCTGTATTATAATCAATCACATAAACGTCCATGCGCTCAGACACAATGCGGCGGACTTTCCTGCAATAGGCTGTCCATGGACATTCTTGTGTCATATGCCAAGCCCTCTGTCTCCTTCCCCCCTATTAGCCAGTTGCATTTCTGGTACTGAAGTTGGATCCACCCTCTGTCCATGCCCCATCCTCCTTCCTTACAGTTCTGTAAGTTGCTGCTTCTGGTACGGAACTGGGATACTTCCTCCTTCTGGCTTCTGTAACTGTATCACATTGTTGTTGTTTTTTAAAAAAAACTGCTATTTTGCGATAAAATGTAAAATCAAATGTTTAATTAATAATATTTCCACTTAAAAGCTATTTTGCGATATTATGCAAACAATTCTTTGAAAACACAGAGCTTAAAGGAGGAGGTTTTTAACTGAGCTTCCTTGGGCTGATAAGGGGGAGGGGGGAGAAGAGCAAGCTCTACCACTTTAATGTGGCATTGATCTTGCAGCCAATCCAGCAGCACGCAAAGCGTTTCTTGTACTGCCCAACAGCTGAAGGGGATTGGGGGGGGGGGAGCCAAACATAGAAAGAGCCAGGCAGCCACATCTGTGTGTTCTTTTCCTCTGAGCCTGAAACTGACTGATCTCTGTCCTCCGTTTGCTATGACAACGGAATGACAGATGATCTCTTGCTTTCTCCCATGGTGGGCACTGGAGGATCTAATTCTAAAACAATTTGAGGGGAGGAGGCATGAACAGGAGATTTGGTGGGTGCACTGGGTAGAAAAGCTTTCAAAATGGTAACCGCGGGAGATAGTGGAAAACAATCTAACACAGAAATGGATTTGCCTCCCAGTTCGACAAATTCAATGGAATCAGGAGTAACCAGCAGCTCCCATCCTTAGTATGCACTTTGTTGTTGTTATGTGCCTCCAAGTCGACTATGACTTATGGCGACCCTATGAATCAGCAACCTCCAAGAGCATCTGTCATGAACCACCCTGTTCAGATCTTGTAAGTTCAGGTCTGTGGCTTCCTTTATGGAATAAATCCATCTCTTGTTTGGCCTTCCTCTTTTTCTACTCCCTTCTGTTTTTCCCAGCATTATTATGTTTTCTAGTGAATCATGTCTTCTCATTATGTGTCCGAAGTGTGATAACCTCAGTTTCATCATTTTAGCCTCTAGTGATAATTCTGGTCTAATTTGTTCTAACACCCAATTATTTGTCTTTCGCAGTCCATGGTATCCGCAAAGCTCTCCTCCAACACCACATTTCAAATGAGTTGATTTTTCTCTTTTCTGCTTTTTTCACTGTCCAACTTTCACATCCATACATAGAGATCGGGAATACCATGGTCTGAATGATCCTGACTTTGGTGTTCAGTGATACATCTTTGCATTTGAGGACCTTTTCTAGTTCTCTCATAGCTGCCCTCCCCAGTCCTAGCCTTCTTCTGATTTCTTGACTATTGTCTCCATTTTGGTTAATGACTGTGCCGAGGTATTGATAGTCTTTGACAAGTTCAATGTCCTCATTGTCAACTGTAAAGTTACATACATCTTCTGTTGTCATTACTTTAGTCTTTTTGACGTTCAGCTGTAGTCCTGCTTTTGTGCTTTCCTCTTTAACTTTCATCAGCATTTGTTTCAAATTATTACTGGTTTCTGCTAGTAGTATGGTATCGTCTGCATATCTTAAATTACTGATATTTCTCCCTCCAGTTTTCACACCTCCTTTATCTTGGTCCAATCCTGCTTTCCGTATGATGAGTTCTGAGTATAGATTAAATAAATAGGGTGATAAAATACACCCCTGTCTCACACGCTTTCCGATGGGGAACCAGTCAGTTTCTCCATATTCTGTCCTTACAGTAGCCTCTTGTGCAGAGTATAGGTTGCACATCAGGACAATCAGATGCTGTGGCACCCCCATTTCTTTTAAAGCATTCCATCGTTTTTCATGATCTACACAGTCAAAGGCTTTGCTGTAATCTGTAAAGCACAGGGTGATTTTCTTCTGAAATTCCTTGCTCCGTTCCATTATTCAATGTGTGTTTGCGATATGATCTCCTGTACCTCTTCCATTTCTAAATCCAGGTGGGACATCTGGCATTTCTTGCTCCATATATGGTAAGAGCCTTTGTCGTAGAATCTTGAGCATTACTTTACTTGCATGGGATATTAAGGCAATAGTTCAATAATTATTGCATTCCCTGGGATCCCCTTTCTTTGGAATTGGGATATATATGGAACGCTTCCAGTCTGTGGGCCATTGTTTAGTTTTCCATATTTGTTGACAAATTTTTGTCAAACTTTGGACAAATTCAGTCTCAGTAGCTTGTAGCAACTTTATTGGTATGCCATCTGTTCCTGGTGATTTGTTTCTTCCAAGTATTTTAAGAGCAGCTTTCACCTCGAATTCTAAAAATTTCTGGTTCTTCATCATACGGTTCCTCCGTGAATGAATCTGTCATCCTGGCATCTCTTTTATAGAGTTCTTCAGTGTATTGCTTCCATCTTTCTTTTATTTCATCTGTCAGTCAGTGTGTTCCCCTGTTGATTAGTCAACATCCCTACTCTTGGTTTAAATTTCCCTTTCATTTCTCTAATCTTTTGGAATAGGGCTCTTGTTCTACCCTTTTTGTTGTCCTCTTCTATTTCTATACAGTAACTATTGTAACTATTGTAATAGTTCTCTTTGTCCCTAGTCGCTGTATTGTTGCATTTAGGGTTCTGACTGTGTTTCTATCTCCTTTTGCTTTCCTTCTCTCTTTAACCATTTTAAGAGTTTCTTCAGTCACCCATCGAGGTCTTTCTCTCTTTTTAACTAGAGGTATTGTCTTTTTGCATTCTTCCCTGATAACGTCTCTGACTTCATTCCATAGTTCTTCTGGTTCTCTGTCAACTAAGTTTAAAGCCTCAAACCTGTTCCTTATTTGATCTTTATATGCTTCTGGGATGTTATTTAAATTGTATTTTGGCATTATGATAGCTTTGTTCTTCTTCATTAGCTTTACTTTGATTTTCAATACAACCAGTTCATAATCTGTACCGCAGTCTGCTCCTGGTCTTGTTTTCGCAGAAAGTATGGAACTTCTCCATCTTCTGCTACCAATTATATAATCAATTTCATTCCTATATTGAGCATTTGGTGATGTCCATGTGTACAGTCATCTTTTTGGTTGCACAAAAAATGTGTTTGCAAGAAACAAATTATTGGCTTCACAGAATTCAATAAGTCTTTCTCCTGCTTCATTTCTGTCTCCTAGGCCCCATTTCCCCACAATTCATAATTCTTCTCTGTTCCCTGCTTTTGCATTCCAATCCCACTATGTTATATATAATAGCCCAGACGTTTATTTGGCCTGCACTTGGGAGGAGGGATTAACTTTGCCCTTTTGCGTATCCACAAACCTGCACATGCATGGGAATTTTTAAAAAAGATACACGTTTCTTCCAAAAAAGCGTGCGAAAAACAAATGACTGTTATGGACCAATCACTGAACAGGGGTGGACTTAGGGGAGTGGCCAATACTAAAGCAATTTAGACAAAAAAAGCCCACATATGGAAGCTTGAAAATCAGGTTTTCACATTATAAATCCAACCACAAACAGGACACGTATGGGTTTTGAGGCCACCAACTGAATATTTAAAATGTGGATTTTGCAGTTAGGTATGGCAAAATACCTCAGTCTATAGCAGCCTTTCCCAACCAGTGTGCCTCCAGATGTTGTTGGACTACAACTCCCATCTTCCTGACCATTGACAATGTTAGCTGAGGCTGATGGGAGTTGTGGTCCAATAACATCTGGAGGCACACTGGTTGGGAAAGGCTGGTCTATAGCATCAGCAATTTGACTGAAAATACAGATCCTTTTAAGGAATAATCACAAGTAGTTTGGGCATGGTGAGGGAGGCATGAATTCCCTAAATCATTCCCCACCTTCCTAAATCAGAGGTAGCCAATGTGGTATCCTCCAGATGTTGTTCGACTACAACTCCCATCTTCCCTGACCACGGGCCATGTTGGCTGGGGCTGGTGGGAGTTGGAATCAATCACCTGGAGGACACAACATTGGCTACCTGTCTCTGCCCTAAATCAGGCCACTGGGCATCACACGCTGGTGTGGAAGCCCTTTCTATAATCCCAGATGTATTTGGGTTGATTGTCTATGCAGTAGAAGAGATTAAAGCACTGTGCAAATGTTCAGAGGGTCTCTCATGTTATTAAATGCCATGAGGTTCTGAGGCTTAGCACAGAAGACCTGCCTGATGAACCCAAATGTTAGTAACTAACTGTTATGTTCCTTCTATTTTCAGCAGCATGGTTAAGTTTGTTTGAAAAACACTACAGTATCAAGAAATTACTCCAACTGGTTCTATTCTTGAGAAGCAGCAATTTTCTGAAATAATTACTGGCCCCTTCTGACCAGACCTGCGTCTGTAGTTGGAGGCATGATAAAGAGAACATTGGCAACCTGCTACCAATAGAGACCAAAGTATATTACTTTGAAAGTGGGTTTCTCTTCTACTTAATCTAAACCGTCCATCTCCATTAGCCCTGGAATCGTCCAGAGGGCTGTTCTTCCCTATATTGCGCTCTCACTGAAAATTCTCGTCTCTCCCCTATAAGAACACCAGAAATGGGTACTGGGAAATTAGATTGTTTAATCTACATGAGAAAAAGTAATCATTCTCAGCATAACACAAGTAAAATTGCCATGAAATCTTATAAACCAGGCAAAATAGTGACACAAAAAGATGTCCTTTCAAATTAAGCTTTTGGAACAAACCGTGCATACACTCAGGGCTCTGTGCAGTCCACGCTAATGAATTTAAACTTCCCTGCCCAAGCCCTGTGCAAGAAAAGCTGGATTCTGTGGTTTGTATAACTGAACCAATTTTGCAGGCTGTCTGCTTGCATAATAGGACTGTTTGCATATGTTCTTCACCTCTGGGCTAATAGCAGATTTGGAGAGCAATTTAGATCAGGAAAGAATTAAACAGGTACTCCAATTAAACTGAGGACCCTATGCACCATTTAAAGGTTAAAAAAAGTTGGGAGATTCAATGGCAGAATTATGGATTTCTTGTGACAAGTACAGTTTGGCCCTCAGGAAGCTGAATTCCACACCCAATACCATCCTGAGTATATTCTATGAACATATGTGTGTGGGAGTACAATTGCAATGGCAGCCCCCTGCCCCTGACCTAGGCATGTTGATTTTGACAGTCCACATAGATCCTGTACACCAGCCTTCCCCAATGTGGTGTCCTCCAGATGTTTTGGATAGCAACTCCCATCCAGAGACACTGCCAAGCTTGAGGTGGCCCTGGACCAGGTGCTTTCCAGGTTGCCTTCACACTAGCCACTCTTCTCCCTCCCCCCGAGAAGGGGTGGGGGCTGCACTGTTTACCTTATTTTATTGTATAAGGTGGCCATGCGAGGGGGAGGCCTTTCGTTTTCTTTACATGCTGTGCAGTAAAAGTGCTGTGCTGGCTCACAGCAGCATGGAGCTTCCCCAAAGACTTCTCCTTGGCAACACTTCCTGGGATGTCCATGTGGGTGTCCCAGAAAGTGCTGCTGGACAGGCAACCAACATAAAGGCTGATTTGAAAAGCCTTGCACACACTGTGAACAACAGCACATAGCTCTCTGTATGCTCACTGCCAGCCACTCACAACTACCTGCAAAGCCCACATGGCTACATAATGCCATGTAGTCACCCCAGGAAGTGCTCTCAAACTGGAAACCAGTATGAGAGCTCCATGCTTTTACTACATAGCATTGGAAGAGAAATAAAGATGCTCCATGCCATGGAGTTGCCGGGCCACTTGGGTCCCCCCTAGCCTGCATGGGGCCCACTGGAATGCACAGGATCCAGGACCTGTGACCCCTAGTGCTGTCATCATCCATGACCATTTGCCATGCTGGTGGGGGCTGATGGAAATTGGGGTCCAAAATATCTGATGGGCATCAGGTTGGCAAAGGCTGCTACACACAAAGGACTAATTCCATGCAATCAGGAACTCTAAAAATGCTAGGCTCCTGTTCCTGATTATGCAAGACAGTCATAAATGCAAGATTATGCAAGAGAGTCATATGTAGACCCTCGGGGTGGGTAATGCCACCGGAATCTATGCAACACACACACACACACAGAGACAGACAGACAGACAGACAGAGAGGAAATCTAAGAATGAAACTAAAGAACCATGCACATGCCATCATGTTGCTAAGATATGCTGCATTTGAAATTTAACCAGTGGATGTTTATTTTAAGGCTTATGAGAACAAAACAGTTGCATAACATGTTGGATTGTTTCCTGCATTCTCCTGTCACTTTGAGCAAAATTTCTGGGTAATTGATTTTATGATAACCTTTCCATTTCTCCCTCTTACACACATAATGACCGCTTCTGGGACTGGAATGCACTCAGGGTAACAACATATCTGTATGGCTCACAAGTGAGTAGGAGTAAGATCTGTGCTTTGCTTGAAAGGCACCATAAGCAGCAGTAGAACGACAGGACTAAAGCTTCCCAATAACAGAGCCCATTCTTTAGGAGCAGAGGTCAGTGTTGGAAGCAGGTTAGCTCTTGTGATGACAATCTTAACATTATAGGTATTCCCAGACCTTGGAATTACTTGTAATTCATTACTTTTTTGAGGAACAAGTGGGTAATTCCTTTACATTTTGATTGTAATAGAACAAGGAGTAATTGTATTACTTTTGTGGAGTAAGTAATGTTTCCTGCATTACTATTGGTCATTACTTTAGGGGGGGAAGCAGGGCAAGTCTTCTGCTCCTCTGATTTGTGGATGAAAATCATGTGCCTCAAAGTGGGCTTCTGTGCAGCATCACTCTTCTCTCATGCTCTTTGGGTGGATAGGAGGTGATGAGGGAGGAGGTGGAGAGTGAGACAGGGTGGAGTGGAGAAAATATTTTTTTAAAAAATGGATGGTGGTGGTGAAGAATGGAGTGGAGGGAAAAAGGAGCCAGAGGGCAAGAACAAGGATAAAGGAGGAGAAGGAGGCAGCAGCAGAATGGAGATAAAGAACTGTGGAGGTGAAAGTTGACAATGCCTGTGTGTGTGCATGCGTGTGTGTGTGTGCATGCGTGTGTGTGTGTGCATGCGTGTGTGTGTGTGTGTGTGTGTGTGTGCGTGAGAGAGAGAGAGAGAGAGAGAGAGAGAGAGAGAGAGAGAGAGAGAGTACTGTGTTTGCACTTGGCACACAAAGTGGCCTCCACCACCCGCTCTGGCTGCTGTGCTGTATTTGCAGTATTTTAACTTTTTTTGCATCTCAGGGGAAAATGTTTGCTTGTATCCCTTAGTTGGTGGCAGGACAGGGCAGGGTCCAGGAGGTGGTTAAGTGAGAGAGATTATGCTTGCTGGCTGAGTGGGGGGGGGTTGCACTTGGTTTGATGTGCAAAGATTTGAGTAATGGCCTCTGCCTCCCTCCCCACCTTCCTTACCAGAGGAAAGACCACCACTGCTATCTTATGGATAAAAAAGAACTACCTCTGTATGTGTGTGTTTATTTTTAATGTTGTTTTAGGCTACTTAGATGTGCAGCAGCCACGGCCAGCACCTTGTATGCATTTTTTTAATAACTGAAATGTAATTGTAGTGATTACTTTTGAGAAAAAATAATCAGTTACTTTCAGAGCAATTGTAATTGTAACCGTAATTACTACTTTTGGGGCCATGTAATTGTAACTGTAATTTATTACCTTTTAAAAGTAATCTTCCAAGCTCTGGGTATCCCAGCCTCAAGCTATATTCTCAAATGTTTCAGTGTCTTTTTTCTAATGTTTCTTTTTTAAAAAAAGCTTTTTTCATTGACCTTGATATAAAGATCCATGAGCAGAAATAGAAACTGTTATGTTCTGTGAACTCTTGTGAAACTGCTCATGGAAGACCTTTTATGGCAGTAGTGGAGAACTTCTTGATTAGACCTGACAAGCCTCCCCACTTGTTCTGTGGCATGGTTTGGCAAAAACCAAGCTCACCTATCCATCACCAGATATCAGGTGTGGAAGAGGTAAAAGCTGTGGTGCCAAATTCAAAAGCAATAATTGTGAGTAGGCTCTAATGATGGAGAATTTTTCTCCTCCTATGGGATCTTTTGCTGGGGGTCCTTGAAGTAATTTAAAGACACAGGCTTAAAGAAAAAAGGTAGGCCTTTATTCTTTGCAACCATATGCAGGATCAGCCTCCCAGAAAGTCTGAAGAGGACTGCACTGAGGCACAGTCTGCACAGATCTTCTATACAGTACTGAATACACATGTGACATTAGTTTACCAATCCCATAAGTTCCTGCCCACATAACATCACATTTCTTCCCTCCTGCAATCGTTCCAAACCAATCAGAAAGCATTAGGTAATTCTACCTCTCATTCCAAGATTCTGTCCATCTTGTTAATATCACCATTGTTCTGCTGTCCCTCAAGAGTAATGCTCTTTTAGGCCAGTTGAAACAGTTACTATTGTGAATGTGATTTTCAAGCAAACCCAATACATCTGTTGTTTCACTGTTCTGATCAGTCATGCTGACCCAGGTACACCTGCTTAGGTTTTACCTCAACTCAGAAGAAATGAATTTTCATGAGCCCCATAGTATCCTAAAAGCGGTTTCTTATTTCTTATATTTTCTATATGAAATCCCACTACCTATGAAAGAGGATTATGTTTAAAACACTAAGCTACATTTTAAAACCACACAGACTAGGGGAAAAGACTGGGTGACTCTGGCTAATATTTTTCAGCCTCAGAGAAATAAAGAAGGCATACTACCTAAGAATATTTTTGTCATAAAACACATGTATAATGTAGTATTACAAGTTAACATACTGGATTACATTACAAATCAATTTTTAAATCTCACAGTTTCTCTTATTAAACCCTTTGATTGTGCTATAAAGCTTTTTCCCCTAGATTGCTCTACACAAGAAATTATCTCCCAAGATCAAAATAATCAATCATACCTTCACAGGTTAAATGCTTGCTTGAATTAAAACAATAAACCAATTAATATATGTCAGTCATGCACCGCCCGAGTTTTTTTGGCAAGGAAACAGAAGATCATTGTGACCATTGCCTGCTTTTCCTCACAAGTCTTATTGAGGCCTATAGATTTCTAGGGTTCTCTGTGAGCCTGGATCTCAGGGTCTTAACAGGCCTGCAAGCCTATGCTTAACTCCTTATGATTATAAAACATATACTTAATATCTATGATCATATATGTGTGGATATATAAATTTCCCCAAATCACCTGATTTTTCCTTTGCAGCCATAGTTGTAAAGGGTTGTAAAGGGAGTAGCTGTAGGGTTGCCAGGTGTCCAGTTTTTGCCCAGAGACACCAGTTTTGGGGGTCCTCTCCGGGTCTCCACATGACTCACCTTAATCTCCAGACACTTAGCTTTCATTTTTTTTTAAAAAAAGTAAGTTTCTAGGTGGTCTGGTTCAAAAGATATAAATCAAAATGTCAGCACCCCCCCTCCCCTGGAACATCTGTTAGTACATGCTACTCTAATCCCTGCCCTTTCAGATTTTTAGCCATAAGCAAAGTCAGGGTTGTGATTTATAAGATTTGTTGACACACACACCCGGCAATAGCTGAACCCACAGTTTCCTTTTCCTACTTGTCTCACATGAGAAATTCAGTAAATACTATATAAAACTTTCAGCAGCATAAAGAGTACTTTCTCTGTACAGGATTGGGACTTGCTTCTGAGTAAACATGAATAGGATTGCACAGCAGGATCTTGGTAAGCATAAAAGTGTACATGCAGGGGGGTTAATTACTTGCAAAAATGGCATATGATACATTTTATCTTTCAAATAATTTTTGAACAGATGTTTTACAAAGTGTACATGATGAAGTGTTATACTTTTCTAATTAAGGAGTCAAAGAAGTTTAAATTTTACTGCACTTTTGAAGAGAGCAGTTTATTTGTCTTATGCATAACCTATTTTGAAAACTTTCCCAATATAAAGCGTTTCTGGGAGTAAAACTATAATGCTAATTCCACATACCTGGGAGGTAACCCCAATGAATTCAGTAGGACTTACCTTTGAGTAGACATGGTTAGGATTGTGCTGAAAAGCAATGGGACTTTTGAGCAAACATAGAAAAGAATTGTGTTGTAAATCTTTCCCCCTCCAATCCTTTTTTTTAAAAGCAGTTAAGCAGGGCTTATTTAATTGTCACTGCTTTTATTTGGCAGGAAACTAATACTTATTTGTTTAAAAAAAATTCTGCAATAGCCAACTGGTTTTGACAATAAACTATTATATGGGGTGTATGTATTTTTATATTCTCCAGTGTGTGTGAATATGGAATATTTCCAACAACCCTGTGAGGTAGGGTTGGAAACTAAGGCAGCTCACAAGAAACAAAGCCATTTAAAAACCAATAACCACAAAACAAGTATAAAACAGTTGCAAAACAGCTTAACATGGCATGATACTGAATTTGGATTGGGTGAGTAAAGTTCCTTATCACTGAATTACAGTCCTGTGCATGCTTTCCTGTCTGAGTAAACTCCATTGAATACATTGGGACTTGCTTCTGTGTAAACATGCACAAGATTGCACTATAAATATCTTTAGAGATTGGGTATTACTGTCTCTAGTTGTTTTCCATAAAGCCTGCAAGTTTGGAGAAGTAACTGTTATCTCTTGGCCTGAGAGTGAGCAGACATCCAAGGCCAGCGGTTGTCATGGTAACATGAGACAGCAACTGGGAAAGTTCTAACAGAGTCTGTAAGTTGTGTCTTCTGAATATTGCCTCTGAACTGTGAGGCTGGTCTTCTGTGTATTGCCTCTGAACTGAGAGGTTCTCTTTTATGTTTACCTTTGAAAAGAGATGTACCAGAAGGGGGGTGACTGAAGAAACTCTACATGTATTTACTCTTAAGCCTTTGGCCGTAATGTCTTAATAAAGACTCTTAACATGCTCTAATGCTCTGAAGAAGTTTCTTGCTCAACATAACTCCAATGTAATGTATGCTGTTTCACGCAACAACGCACACACGTCAACAGGGGTTATGGGCCCAGATCCACAGCGCATTACACGGGAGTAAGTTGCTGGTCTGAACGGCAGACGGAGTTCCAGAGAGGGCAGCTTGATTGATTGAACCAGACAGAGGTGAGCAACATGGCTGTAAACCTGTCTGGGGGAGGCTTGCCGATGGAACGGCTTAATGAAAAGAATTGTGGCAGCTGGAGGCCGAGGATGCGGGCTTTACTGATAACAGAGGATTTATGGGACATTATAGATGGACCACCCCCGGCGGTATTGACCGTGGCCTGGAAGCGTCGAGACCAGAGGGCGCAGGCGTTTATAATCTTGGCTCTATCGGATTCTCAACTGATGTGTGTGAGAGATGAGCCGTCGGCTAAACAGATGTGGGACACATTGCAGGATTTGTCCCAGGAATGGCAGCGGAGGCAGGAGGCGCAGAGAGCCGAGCCGATGGAAGCTGTCAGAAGCAAGGAGCAGAAAAGTGCCGAACCGGAGGAGGCAGCCGAAAGCAAACAGGATTACAAGCAGCAGCTGTTAAAGGCTTGTTATGCCTGTGGGGCTTGTGGGCATCTCCGAAAAGACTGTGCAGTCAAGCGAAACTCCAGGGACGGAGGCTTGAAGCAGGGAAGTGTGAACTTTGTTTGTAAACAGAAGCCACAAACTTTAGCTCCTATTGACTGGCTTGTTGACAGCGGGGCAAGCCATATATTAATCAAAGACAGAAGTTTGTTTTAAGTTTCAGAAGAAGTGCAAGATTTTGTGCAACTTGCGAATGGATCACAGAAAAGGGTGGAAGCCCGAGGACTGGTGAGATTTAATAAACTTGGGATAATGTCAGAATGTTTGTTTGTTCCGGAATTGGCTCATAATATTATATCAGTTCAAAAACTGGTGGATTCTGGGTATTGTGTAACATTTGATAGAGGAAAATGTTTTCTGCAGTGAAGAGGCAAAGTTGTCTGTCAGGGTTTTATGACACAAGGGCTGTTTAGAATGTCCATGGGTGTGAAGTGTGCTGATGCCTTGAGTTTAATGGGGCGGAAAGAGAATGACGGTCAGAGCTGTAAGAAGACAGCTGTTAAAAGCACACAGCCACAGTATTCATGTAATGCAGTCAGGCTGATGCCTGAAAGAGTGCATCGCAGCCGAGTTTACAAGCCACAGGGTAAGAGACTTGGCAAACGTGCGCCTAGAGCACAAGAGAATGCATATTTCAGAGTTTGGTGTCCAGAAACACAAGCACAACCATTTAAACCAAATCTTGACATAAATCTGAAAGGCACGAAGACAAAGAGTCTGGTTTTGTCAGGAGCAAAGACAGGAGGTCTTGAATGTTTTGTGGATGCAGATCATGCAGGGGAGCTGAGCAGTTGTAAGTCAACCTCTGGCATAGTTGTGATGTGGCACGGGTCATGCATTGACTGGAGCAGCAAGAAACAAAACATGGTGGCTGACATAATGACCAAGCCTTTGTGTGAAGAGAAGTTTGGCAAACTGGTGACAAGGCTTGGAATGAGCCAAAGTTTGATTGAATAAAGGTCTAGCTAAATGTACAGAGATGTTCTGAAATGTACTGCAATGTACTGAGATGTAATATGGATCTGTATGATGCAATGTATTGAAATGTATTACCTTTGTATTGCTGAAATGGAAAAGTTATAGATGCAATGGAAAGTATTTGCAGTCTTAATGGGAAAAAGGGGGGGTATGTTGGGCTGTGACCCATAGGCATTACTGTCTCTAGTTGTTTTCCATAAAGCCTGCAAGTTTGGAGAAGTAACTATTATCTCTTGTATGCTGTTTCACGCAACAATGCACACACGTCAACAGTTTGACATTCATGCTTATATAAATATTTCTTCATACTATGTCTTAATATGTATCTGATTTTACACTATGGTTGTAAATTATTATTTCCTCTACATTTTAAGTACTGGGAAGTGTGGCTTCAATTGCTGTTGTTTCCACTCTACTGCCTGTGAAGGTAGACCAAATCACATGTGTTTTCTCTCTATCAGTAATTACTCACTAAAATTGGGATGGCTCTCAAAGTGAGTTTATAACAGCCCACAGAATAGGCAAGAAAGAGTAGAGAACCTTCTTAACTCTTACTCATTTCTCAAACCTCCCTCTGCAGTGAAGGGTCAAGTCTGCAAAGAAGTTTGGAGCAGCCACATTAAAAGGCAGGCAGGGCATTCCAGGCAGGGGGTTGGCAAACCTGCTTTGATATGGATATCATTGCAGAGGACCCCTAGTCAAGCCTTACCAACAGCACAATCCTAATATCTACTCAGAAGTAACTTCTGTTGAGTTCTATGGGACTTAGTCCCTTAGTAAGTGTACTTAGAATTGCAACCTTCAGGCGCATCCATCTTTATTCGTGAGTGCTCCCATCTAACATCTCCACAACACTAGGATTTCTTCCTACAGCTGCCTTCTGGTGACTGGTTTGGCCTGAGGGCACTTAAATCCTTCTTGCCAGAAGCATGCAGGCTAGATTAAATGGTCCTTACCCATGCTCTCTAAGTAGGTGAGAAGAAATGATTCTATCACTGCAGCTGGTCCTGGTCATTTAGCTAAGATTTCTATCTTAATTTCTAATCAGAGGATTTTTTTTTTGTTTGAGTGGTATGCTCCAAGCAACTGTGGTTGATGCCTAATGTATCATTTTAATGACATCACTAGGGCATGCCCTATAGCATCACTAGGGCCTACTCCTGAAGTCTCAGGGTTTGGAATGCTTTTGACCTGGCAATTCTAAGCAGCTTTATGTTTTAAGCTGAATCACCTGATGTCATAATGATGTCAGGTGAATGACAGGTGGGTAGCTCCACCCACCTGTCAAAGTAGCCTGCAGAGAGTGAGCCACTTCTGGATCCAGCCCTCCAGCTGTTTCTAGTTCACCATCCCTGTTTTATGGTGTTGTAGTGCCACAATGTATGGAATTGTGTTACAGTAAAGAAAATTGTTGAATAAGGAACGCTACAGAGTGCAGCACATGAGCACTAGTAAGTAACAAAAAAGGTATTGCAGAAGAACTTGCACTAATGGGACATTGTTTGATGTGGGGTCACTTTTCCTCAAGCAGTGCTGTTCTGCCAGGTAAAAACATAAGGAGAAGAGCCCCCCTAGCTGCAGGGGTGTGGAACCCCCCAGCCCATGGGCCAGATACTGCTCACAGCAAGATCTCATCCGGTCCTCGGGATCCCCCCCCACCCACCAGCTATTCGGAGGGGAGCAGCAGAAAGGGAAAAGGAATCTGCTCTTGTACAAGGTGTGCAACTACAGTTCTTTCCTCTGCATGATCTGTTACAGGAAGATCAAAGCAGAGGAGAGAATGGCTCAGCAGAAAAGGTGGACTTATTCAGCTGTGTGTCAACATTATTCATCTTCTGCTGCTGGGATAACTGGGTTTTCTTTGCCATTTGCACAGCCAGGACAGAGAAAGGGTTCTCATACTTTTCCTTTTTAAAAAACAAAATGTGTAAACACAAATCTGTGGTGAAAGTCAAAGTTGAAACTTGAGTGTCGTTCAGTTTCTGTGGGAAATATGTGGGAGATATGGCCCCACCCACTACTGGAAGATGGTCCTTTCCAGCAAGGTAGTACAACACTTGCCCCAATAAAAGTACCCCACCCCTACCCTAATGGAAGAGCATCTGTGAGTGATTGGTTGATATGTTTGAGATAATGAATGATGGTAGTGGTTGTATGGAATGGAGGATGAGTTGGTTGTCATTTTATATTATACTGCTTTGTAATACGTTCTGACTTTTAAGTTGTGTTTATGGACGTGGATCTTGTTCATGTATGTTATGCAATAATGTGATATGGTTTTCATTGTACCTTGTGTATTCTATTGTAAACTGTTTTAAATCTGTCTGATAGTAAGCAGTCTATAATTGGAAATAATCAATCGATCTTTGGGGCCAGGCCACTGATTTTGGGAAGTCATTACAAACATAGAGTGAATATTATGATCAATATTAAACCCATCAGTCTCATTGCTAGGTGGATTACAAATATAATAAAGTAACATAGTTCACTATGCATTATTAAACGTCTCAGTTCTTTGTGAACGATGAAAATGACTGTGTTCCTTCTCCGGTTTAGCTCAATCTTGCTCAGCAGCATTCCCATGTGTGCAACTGTAGGTGTCTCAGCATTTGCCCCCAAAAGTTTGGGCTATGCATTACTATTTGGGGCTTTGCTACTATTAATAAATGCATTTTCTTTACAAAGATAGTAAAATAAGCTTCTGATGCTTAGATTAAATGACAGCAGTTGCATAGCCCACCTAATTCAACAGTTTGAAATCAATGTTATTTAAGGTATGGCAACTTGCATAGTGTTCCCAGCTTGTGAGTGGGAGTGAAAAGCCTCCGATATTTGCCCATCTCCTGTTCATGAAATGTTCCAGCCTGATACTATTTTTACTTCTCTTCCAAGAGGCGGCAAAACCTTGCTACCTGAAAGCACTAAATATGCCTAACCTGGTATACAACATGCCCTTCAGTTCACAATTGTTTGTTAACTTTGCCTTCTTTGTCTAAATTTAGATTCTAGGCTCCTTGGGGCAGGGTTATGGCATTTTTGCATATCATGATTGTTCAAGATTCTGGTCTGTTTCTGAGCACAATTCAGAGTGCACTGACCCAAGTCCAAAGCAGTCCAAACCAAGGTATCTAAAAGGACAGCCCTTCTCCCACACATGCAGGCTTACCAGAGATCTTCAATGGGGATCTCCTGCTCTGAATGTGCTCACTACAGTTAGACAGGTGGCAATAATGGATCAGACCCCTTTTACCCTCCCTTCCCACCTTTTTACAGCAAGTTAAACCATGTTTTGGTTGCACAGTAGGAGGGGGTGTCACAATAGCTGTGCTGCTTTTGGTGTAATATCGTAGACATTTGATTACTGAATTTTGGTTATTGCATTTTTATTGTGTTATTAGTCACTTGGTATATGTCTGGTAGAAAGATGAGATACCCAGTTCTTGAATATAAGCTGCCTAAAAAGGGCACTCAAAGTGATCTACTCAGTATTTTGAAAACATGCATAAGATTAATGCCGGAGAATAGAATAATCGGAGTTATCACATAATGTTTGCACCAATAATGAAAATGCTCTCTATGTGTATTAATAACTATACTGTAGTCATATAAGAAATAAAAGGCATCCAAAGCTGCTGAAATTTGTTTCTTTTGTAGTCCTTCTCATAAATGAACAATGTAAGTTAATTTAGTCTTAGTGATTTATTTATTACACTTCTAAACCACTCTTAATTCAAATGCATCTCTGGGTGGTTTACAAACAGATCAATGAAATGCAGATAAAAATATAAGCTATCAATAAAAAGATTATGTAAAACGTTCAGACAAAAAGCAGCATATACAGCTTAAAAATACACATAATACTCCCTAAATTCTGAAACTTTGAGGGTACTAATCAGTACCACCAAAAATCTAGGTGAATAAGGCTGCAATCCACACCCCCTTTGTGCCAGGGAGAGGGTGGTGGTGGTTGGATTGGGTGGAAGTGTCCACACAGCCCTGCCAACCTCCGCTGGCCTTTACCTGTAGAGTGACCCCAGCATCACGTTGGCTATCGCTGAGCTACGCTCACACAAGAGAAGATGGGCCCACAAGTACACAATAAGCAGCTCTTAGAATTGGGTTAAAGATCATACAGAAAGCCACAGCAACTGAACAGCAGAATTAACATACTTCCTGAATCTCACCATCTTTTTATGTAGTAGAATTCTGCATTAGCTGACAGGCAAACATTCTTCAGAGGGCAGCCCCACTTAGAGTGTGTTGCAGTAAGCATAATAAGACACTCTGTAAAAGCACCATATACACTGATAGCACTGTGTAACTAAAATGCTAAATCTGGGCAGTAAATAACCAAGAAACTGAGCACTTGTTGGAACTTGTCATGAGACTTGGTATGGACTGCACAAGCTATTTGGGGCACTTACTGAAATAAATCACACATTAAAAAAAACAACAACTGAGAAAGACATACATGCTGAATAGTGCATTTTCAATGGAGCCGGCTGGCCATATCCTAAGTATTATGTTGTTTTCTGAAACGACGTATTACTCATAATATGCCAGGCAGCAGAGACCAATAGAGGCTAGATTGGTGATAAATTATACATTTATAATTAGGCTAAGGGACTCACCTGCTGTAAACTCGGGTGATAAAGAGGGCTAATCAGTCTGGACTAGCTCTTTTGCTGCAACATAAAGGACTGAACAAAAGGAAAAACAATGCATTATTTACTATATCAAAATAAATGAATCCCGAGTCTCAAGGGGAGAAGCATTCATAAAAATGGGGGTGTGTGACTATTTAGAGCAATTTGTCATTTACGCAGGAGGAATAAAGTACACTATAACCAAAATGTGAGAAGGAGGGGGTGTTGGACGAGTTCTAAGAAATGGTTGTAGTAGAAAAACAAATCAAGCTTTTTTTTCATTTGCTGTCCTGCAGAGCCCCCTATCTTTGGGCTGAAACTTTGGAGCCTTGCTTCTCTGATTCGTTTTCTAGATAACATCCTGCAAACTGTTGTTGATTTTCCTGAAGGTAACATGACTCTCACTCAGAAAGCTGTTGCTCTGTCCTCCCCAAACGCTAATCCATACAAATGGATGGCAAATCATTTTTTTCCACAGACAACTTTGCTTTTCATTTTCTAGCTGAGGCAAAGGGCTCTGTTTGAATTTTGTCAGCAAGTGTTATTGTCCAGATTGGAGTGTGTGGGAGCCCACTCAACCTGAAAGAAATAGCCTTGAATGCAATGGGTCACAAGCCATCACCACAGACAGCAATAAATCTAATGTAGGCTCCACTTGACTATAACAGAGACATTTTCAGTTTTGGTTTGTACATAGTGACTAATATTACAAGAGGGGAAATGGCAATATTTGGGGGGGGATCTTTAACTATCTTTACAACCCTTATTTTTCAATGTCTGTCATTCTATAAAAATTATGTGAATAACATTAAAATTAAGGACACTGTATATTAGAGTAGAAGAAGATCAGTGCTGTAAATTAGGGGTTATGCAGCTCTCCGAATTTTGACTTTTCGCAGATGCATGCATGTTTGTTTATTTAAAATATTTTTACTCTGCCTTTCTGCAAGAGAGTACTCACATGGAAGCTTAAAATAAAAACTTCAAAATAATAAAAATACAATACCCAACAATCACAGCTGAAAGAGAGACACTATCGAATAAGCACATCAGCTAATAAGCCTCTGTGTCAGTGGCGCAAGGCCACAGATGGAGCAAGTTGGGCTTCTCTCAGCAGAGAGTTCCAGAGTCAAAGTATGGCTTCAGTCGACAAATACGAATAGATGTAATACCAGCAAATGCAGCATCAGCATATACTACACAACACAAGATTCACTGTGCTACACATCTAACAGACGTAATCAAGTTTCAAGGCATTTAACTTGGGGCAAGAGCAGATATGACAGTGGCAAACATTTCCTTTTCATGCATCAGCCTCATTTGTACATAAAGGGGGAATCTCTCTCCAACACTTAAAGGAGAACACAGGAAGGAGACCCTGAACTCCGTGTCATTCACCCAGAGCTTGGAAAGTTACTTTTTTGAACTACAACTCCCATCAGCCCAATCCAGTGGCCATGCTGGCTAGGGCTGATGGGAGTTGTAGTTTTAAAAAGTAACTTTTCCAAGCTCTGCATTCACCCATACTTTACTTCCTCTGAATCTGCTGTTCCAAGTACCTCTTTCCGTTCCCAGCTCCAACACTGGAGCCTGCAATCAGGGTTCTCTACACTTGCCATCAGGGTTCTAAAGTGGACACAGATACAAAAAGCTCCTCTCTGCAGAAATTTGCCTGCCACAACTTGGAAGGCAACAAGAATGGCGACTGTGGGGTAGAGTTTGAGCCTCCGTCCCAGTTGCGCACCTCAATACCATGTTTACCTTAGTCTTATTATAATGCCTGAAGAGAGCTTATAGGAGAATTATTTGCAGTTTTGCTCTGTATACAGTGGTCTATACTAGAACAGTGGGGAAGTATGGAATGTGTTGTGTGGGTGCACACAAGAAAGTTTCAACATCTCTCTCCTGCATAATCTTTGACAGTTAAAGAAACTCCCCCTAGACATACACCCTCACTTTCTATGTGAATGGGCAGACACACGCATTACAGCCAATGTCACATCTAGTTTGGCCCTTGCTAAAGAGAAAATCCGTAACCTGGAATCATTATTCTATTATACTGTAACTTGCATGCTGCATTTCAAAACCAGGTTCCCCTCTGCCACAAAGCAGGCCACAATCAAAAGTTTATAAAGAAAGAATGCGAGAAAATATTATCAACTTCTCATCTAAAATCACAAGTAAATTAGACATTTAAACATCTGAAGCTAACAGAGTGTTGTGACCCAGGACAGAGGGGAGGGCTTCCCTGACTTTGAGGACTCGGGCGTGGGGCTGAGGGAGAAAGGATCTCAGTGCACCCAAATCCCAACTCCTCCCATGGAAGCGCAGGGAGAGCTGTCAGAGGTTGCTTCTGAAGACATGCCCCTTTCTCCTGCTCCCAAGGAGCCACCTGTTCCACTTGCTGATTCCCAGCCAGGCACTCAGCAGTTTCCCATGCCTACCCAGTCAGCTGCCCCCCTCGTTCGGAGGGAGAAGTTGAGATCCAGCCCCTTTCCCCAGCTCTCGCAGAATTCAGAGGCGCAAAGAACAATGGCTGGCAGGGGTTAGGAGGAGCCGTCATTTGAGCATGAAAGTGAAAGCTATTTAAGGGGGGCGTTAACATGGAGGGGGTGCTGAGTCAATGTCTGTAACCGGAAGCTTGCTTACTCAGCACTAGTCAGGGAAATAGTACTTAGAAAGCATAGTTAGGTGAATGAGTCGAAAAGCTTTTGATATAACTAACTTTAATAATAATAAAAAAAGAAAACCTTACTGAAACGTGTGCGCCTGTGTTCCTCTGCTCCGGACGGGACAGTTTGACTCAGCCAACACCTTCTCCCTCCATGACCGAAAGGATGGAAGTGAGTGGTGGAGCAGGGGAGGACCTTCATCAAGCCATGCAAGCAGTGCTAACTGAACTTCAGAGCCTTCAAACTGAAACCCAGTCTCTTCAAGCTGAGAATCAAACCTTGCACCTCCAGATGACTTACCTGGTCACTCAGGGACTCCCTGTGCAACAGGGGCAGGGAGGTACCCAGCCCCAGCCGGCACCCAGGAGTAAATCCCCGGTCGGAATGCCACCCTGCTATGGGGGAAAAGTCAAGCAATGTTCCACATTCCTTGCCCAGTGTGAACTGTACATGAATGTGTGACAGTTGGAATTTCCTAACAACAATGTGAAGGTGGCATTCATCATCAGACTTCTAGAGGGGGAGGCTGCTCAGTGGGCCACCCCACTGCTGCTTCAAAATGATTCTGTCCTGACCCAGTATACTACCTTCATTAATGCCATGGCCGAGATTTTCCAGGACCCTCAGCACAAGGAAATGGTGTCCAGGCAGCTGGGGCACTTCAGAGAAGGGAAAAATTTGGTTGGAACTTACACCAACTCTTTTTGCATCCTGGCTCAGGAAATGGATTTCAATGGCTTTGGACTGATGTTCTTATACCACCAGGGACTCAACTCAGAGGTTTTGGATAAGTTGGCTCGGGGCCACCCGCCGAGCACTTTTGTGGAATTTGTGCAGCTTTGTCTCCATATCAACAGTCAGCTAGAGGGTTGCGGCCAGGAATGTAGGGCCGAGGTGGCACGATCCTTGCCCCCTTTACTGCTTCCCCACATCCGCAATCCACCTAGCATGTGAACCCCCTTGCAGTCAGGGGGAGAGCCCATGCAAATTGAAGGAGCGAGGCCACATTCGTGAGAGGAGAAGGAGAAAAGATGTAAGGAGGGCTTATACTTGTACTGCAGGAAGGCTGGACATATGACCAGGTCCTGCCCCACCAAAATGAAAAAGGTGTCAGTGCGGGAAAACTACAAATCCCAGCCCTTGTAGAGGTCCAAAAGCTGGGATCGACTGTCAGTCAAAAACCTCAAGATGAGCCACTCCCGCTGAGATCTGTCTCACATTTACCTGTCCGCTTGAGCTTGCCTGCAGGGGAGGAAGTTCAAGTGTTTGCCATGTTGGATTCAGGGGCTTCCTCCAATTTTATGGACTTGGACTTTTACTGAACTCCAGTGGTGCTGGGTATGACCTGGCTGGCACAACACGACCCTGTTGTTTCCTGGAAGGAGGTGACTGTGACTGACATTTCAGTCAGATTACTGTGAGCAGCATTGTCAGCCCCCTGACAGGTCTACGCCCTTGACTCTGGCAGCTATGACCTTGTTGGAAGACCTTACCTGCAAAGTATCAGGAGTTCCAGGATGAGTTTGACAAGAAAGAAGCTGACCAACTGCCCCCTCATCAGCCCTATGACTGTGCCATAGACCTACTGCCAGGGGCGCACATTCCATTGGGGAATATTTACTCCCTGTCAGAACCACAGTTAGCAGCACTGCAGGAATTCCTGGATACCAACCTACAGAGAGGTTTCATCCAGCCCTCCAAATCCCCTATGGGGGTGCCATTGTTATTTGTCAAAAAAAGTGGGAGTTACGCCTGTGTCAGGACTACCATGAACTCAATAAATCACCATTCCCAACCAGTACCCACTCACTTTGATTGGGGAGATGCTGGGATGCCTGCACTCTGCAAAGATTTACACCAAACTGGATTTACATGGAGCTTACAATTTAGCCTAAATTAAGGAAGGGGATGAGTGGAAGGCAGCCTTCAAGACATGTTATGGACACTTGGAGTACTTAGTAATGTTGTTCAGATTGTCCAATGCTTCTGCTTTCTTCCAGAATTTAATGGATGATATATTTTGGGACTATTTGGACCATTTCGTGATAGTTAGACAATATCCTCATTTACTTGGACTCCTGATAGCAGCACAAGACTCACGTAAAGGTGGTGCTACAAAGAGAGCATCACCTGTACGCCAAGCTGGAGAAGTGCAGGTTTGACTTGATCACTTTGGACTTTTTGGGTTATCGCATCTCCCCCGCTGGAGTCGAGATGGATCTGGAGAAGGAGTGCTCTCTTGGCACCCACCTAAAACCAAGAAGGACCGACAGCATTTTTTGGGGTTTGCAAACTACTACTGATGTTTTATCACAGCCTTTCCAACAAGACAACTACCCTTATGGACTGCCTAAAAGGTTTGGGGCCCTTTCACTGGACTGAGGCAGCGCAAAGTGCATTTGAGGAACTGAAACAGTTGTTCACCTCAGAGCCTGTACTCCAGCACGGTGACCCTCAACTGCCTTTTGTGGTGGAAAGTAACGCATCAGACGTGGCTATCAGAGCAGTGTTGTTGCACCCAGCTCAGAGCAGGGGGGGGCTACAACCCTGTGCATACTTCTCTAGAAAGCTGTCAGACTCTAAGCGCAATTATACTGTGTGGGAGAAAGAGCTCCTAGCTATTCAGGACTATTCGAGCTATTTTGAGACTTGGCAGCACCTGTTGGAGGGAGTGCGTCACGAACTGGAAGTTGGCACAGATCATCGGAACTTGGAGAGCCTTCAGACAGCCCGGAAGCTAAACCAGCATCAAGTGCATTGGGCACAGTTCTTTGCCAGATTCCACTTTCATATTAACTATATTCTGCAGGCACAAAACCGTCAAGTGAATGCCTTGTCCCGCAAGCCTGAGTAACGGGAGGATCAACCTGTTGCCTCATTACATCACACTATTCTACTGGAGAAAATGATGATTGCTGGTTGCCCAGGCCCATGGGTGGAGGAATTGCGCAGTGCTCAGGAGAAAGACCAATTCACTCAGGAGTGTGTGAGAGAACTGGAGCAGGCTGCACAGAATTGCCCACCAGGTTACTCCAGAAGGGGGTTTTTCTCTATCACTATGAGGCTTTGTACGTGCCTCCTGGAGAGTTGCGATCTAAGGTTTTCTGTCAGTGTCATGACACTCCAACTGCTGGACACTTTGGGGGTTTTAAAACCTTGCAGACTGTCACACAAAACTTTTGGTGGCCGAAAGTCAAGCATGACGTAGAGTGATACATCCAGTCTTGTCCGATTTGCATGAGGGCTAAGCACACACAGGGGTGACCTGCTCGCTTGCTGGAGCCTCCTCCCATGCCCGAGGGATCATGGCAAATGGTGACTCTCAATTTCATCACAGATCTTCCCGCTTCTCAGGGGAAGATAACAGTTTTGGTGGTTGTAGATGCCTTCAGTAAAATGGCTCATTTTATTTCCAGTGCTGAGTTGCCAACTACTCTGGAGACTGCCCAACTATTGTGGAGCACATTTTCCAGTTTCATAGGCTCCCCTTCAGTTTAGTTTCGGATCGGGGATCTCAGTCTACAGCCCGGTTTTGACAAGCGTTGTGGTATTTGTTAAGAAGTGAGTTAAGACTGTCGTCCGCGCATCACCCTCAGACGGATGGGCAGACGGAGAGGGTGAATGCCGCTTTAGAGCAGTATCTCTGTTGCTATGTAAACTATCAGCAGGACAGTTGGGTGAAGCTGCTACCTTTGACAGAGTTTGCATACAACAACTCTGTACATGCCTTGATGCAACAGACCCCCTTTTTTGCTTATGTGGGGTATCACCCACATTCATTTGGTCATCCCAGGGCCACCCCAATTGTACCAGCAGCGGCTGAGTTTGTTCAGAAGCTGCAGGCTATGCAACAGTTGCTACAAGAACAACTAACACAGGCGACTATAATTGACAGGCAGATCAACACTGCCTGCCTGGTCCAGAGATGCAAGTCATGGACAAGGTGTGGCTGTCCACATGGTATTTGCTCACACAGATTCCTAGCCAGAAGCTGCAATCTCGAAGATTGGGACCCTTTTAAGTGGAGGCTTAGATCAACCCAGTGGAGTTTCTTCTACTTCTTCCCCCCATTTTGAAGGTTCATCCTGTCTTTCATCGCTCTTTGCTTACTCTAGAGCAGCCGCCGGATCCCCATCAGACAGTGAAAGCGCCACCTCCCCTCCATGATGGTGGATGGTCAGGAAGAATATGAAGTGAAGTGGATCCTGGACTCTTGTCGGCATCGGGGAAAACTACAGTACTTAGTTAAGTGGTTGGGTTATGCTCCAGAGGATCATTCTTGGGAAGCAGCGACTGATGTGTATGCACCAGATTTGGTGAGAGAGTTTCATGAAGCATATCTGGACAGGCCCAGGCCATCGGGGTGGGGGGAGATTCAGCATGGAGAGGGGATGATGTTGTGACCCAGGACAGGGGGGAGGGCTTGCAGGAGGAGGACTCTGACTTTGAGGATTCAGGTGTGGGGTTGAGGGAGGAAGGATCTCAGTACACCCAAATCCCAGCTCTTCTCATGGAAGCACAGGGAGAGCTGTCAGAGGTTGCTTCTGAGGACACACCCCTTTCTCCTATGCCTGAGGAGCCACCTATTCCACTTGCTGATTTCCAGGCAGGCACTCAGCAGTTTCCCATGCCTACCCAGTCAGCTAACCCCCACATTTGGAGGGAGAAATTCAGGTCCAGACCCTTTCCCTTCACTCTCACAGAATTCAGAGGTGCAAAGAACAACGGCCAACGGAGGTTAGGAGGGGCCGTTGTTTGTGCACAAAACTGAAAGCTATTTGTTTATTTATTTATTTGTTGCATTTGTATACCGCCCTATAGCCGAAGCTCTCTGGGCAGTTTTCAACAATTAAAAACATTAAAAACAAATATACAAATTTAAAAATACATTTTTAAAAAGCAATTTAAAAACATGCTAAAATGCCTGGGAGAAGAGGAAAGTCTTGACCTGGTGCCAAAAAGATAAAAGTGTTGGCGCCAAGCGCACCTCATCAAAATTATCATTCCATAATTTGTGGGCCACCACTGAGAAGGCCCTCTCCCTTGTTGCCAGTCTACCAGCTTCCTCTGAGTAGGCACTCTGAGGAGGACCTTGGATGTTGACCATAGTGTACGGGTGGGTTCATGTCGGGAGAGGCATTCCATCAGATATTGTGCTTCTAAGCTGTGTAAGGCTTTATAGGTTAAAAGCAGCACCTTGAATCAAGCTCGGAAACATACAGGCAGCCAATGCAAGCGGGCCATAATCGGTTGTATGTGTTCAAACCGTCTGGTCCCTGTTACCAATCTGGCCGGTGCATTTTGCACAAGCTGCAGTTTCCGAACCGTCTTGAAAGGCAGCCCCACATAGAGCTCATTGCAGTAATCTAACTTGGAGGTTACCAGAGCATGGACAACTGAAGCCAGGTTATCCAGATAGGGGTGTAGCTGGGCCACCAACTGAAGTTGGTAGAAGGTACTCCATGCCACCAGGCTACCTGAGCCTCAAGTGACAGAGATGGTTCTAGGGAAATCCCCAAGCTACGAACCTGCTCCTTCAGGGGGAGTGCAACCCCATCCAGGACAGGTTGGACATCCACCATCCGGTCAGAAGAACCACCCACTAGCAGGATCTTGGTCTTGTCTTGATTGAGCCTCAGTTTATTAGCCCTCATCCAGTCCATTGTCGCAGCCAGGCACCGGTTCAGCACATTGACAGCCTCACCTGAAGAAGATGAAAAGGAGAAATAGAGCTGTGTATCATCAGCATACTGATGGCAAAGCAGTCCAATGCTCCAGATGACCGCACCCAATGGTTTCATGTACATGTTGAACAGCATATGGGACAGAACTGACCCCTGTGGAACCCCATACTGGAAAGTCCAATGTTCCCCAAGCACCACTTTCTGGAGCCAACCTGCCAAGTAGGAGCGGAACCACTGCCATGCAGTCCCTCCCACTCCTAACTCAGCCAGTCTTCCCAGAAGGATACCATGGTTGATGGTATCGAAAGCCGCTGAAAGATCAAGGAGAATCAGCAGAGTCACACTCCCCCTGTCTCTCTCCTGACAGAGGTCATCATAAAGGGCAACCAAGGCTGTTTACATGCCAAAACCAGGCCCGAAACCCGACTGCATTGGATCCAGATAATTGGTCTCATCCAAGAGGGTCTGGAGCTGGTGTTTAAGGGGGGCGTTAACAAGGAGGGGGTGCTGAGTCAACATCTGTCACCGGAGGCTTGCTTACTCGGTGCTAGTCAGGGAAATCGTTCTTAGAAAGCATAGTTAGGTGAATGAGTCGAAAAGCTTTTGATATAACTGTAACTTTAATAAAAAGAGTAAACCTCACAGAACCTTGAGCGCCTGCTTTCCTCGGCTCTGGACAGGACACAGAGTGCCATTAAAAGCAAGCATTTTTTAAAAAATTATTTATTCATTCATTCATTCATTTATTCTTTCCCTTTTTAATATGTTCCCTGGTGATACACTTATAAATTTCTAAGCATAAAAGAGACTAGATGGAGCTGAACTTTGTATCTGACTCCAGGCTGTGCTTAATGCTAACATGTTATTGCAAGGGACAAGTAATTCCCATACCAAGCACGTATTTGGTTAGCTGTGTCTGGATACATGGAAGTTGTCCACCCCCCAGCAAAGATTCTAGATTTTGCAGGAACTTTTTCCCTACTCTCCATTTAGAGAAATGTGTGCCGCTATTTGCTGTGGTCCTTGCAATGCCTACAGCTGCTACAGCCTTCTGAAACAGTGAAAGGTCTTCTTCTTTTCCTCAACGTTAAGGACAAAGGGTGATCCCAAAAACCCAGAGATTAAGCCCTAATGCTTGTGTCTGTTGTTTTCTCTCAGCTTGAGAAGCATTGCAGCCTGTTCTGGCTGCCCTGTGTCAGTTGTGCCATGCTTGGAGTCTAGAGGGACATATGCTCAGTATGTGACATATGCTGTAAGTCAACTATTAACATTTCAGACTGGATTTCCATAACTTATCTTTAGCTGCATTATCATTAGCCTTTAACTCATAATATTCAATTCATGCTTAATTACGTTTGAAATAACCAGCTAGTTAACCCTGTTTTCCTTCTGAAGCCCTTCACAGTAAATTTACTGCTGCAAATACAGGAATATTAAATACATTTTATTGCTAAACCAATCATAGTTGTAGATGGGGATACTTGAGCATAGTACACACATGCCATTCTGCATATACTATACAGTAAAATAGTAGAACATGATCCATGATGAAACATATTTTTCTTGCAACATGTCTGTCCTTGATCTTGGTATTGTATGAGGTGACACAATTCCTTCAAATTTTGGCTTAAAAAGTATGCTAGCTAATAGTAATGCTAACTGGTGAGATTTGGATTGGCTGTGACTGGCCGTTCTCCCCCTTGCAGGGATGGGGAACTAGATGGTCCACCCCTGAGAGTAAATGCTAAAAACATTTTTGTTTAGGCAAGCCTACCCAGGCATTTAGAAGCTTTTATGTTTTTTAGCTGTTTTCATTTCATTGTTGGCTTTATTATTTTGAATGTTTTTAAATACCTGTCTTTAACTGGTTTTGCCAATAATTTTATTTTTTTAATTCCTTCTGTAATCGCTTTTTAAGACTTTTTTTTTACAATAAAGTTATATATAAATGTTATAAATAAATACATAAATACATTTTGGAGTCACTGTGGCACTTGGGTCTCTTTCCACTTTTAGGAACAAAGGAGTCTGCCTTATACCAACTCAGGTCATTTGGTACCATCTAGCTCAGTGCTGATGACATGGACTAGCATTGGCTCTCCAGGATTTCAGGGAATAGTCTTTTCCAGAGATTGAATTTTGGACCTTTACATTTAAAGCATATGCCCTACCAAAGAGATACAGCACTTCCCCTGTTTGCACTTCTCTGCAGTGAAGGGTCAAGTCTGTAAAGAAGTTTGAAGCAGCCACATTAAAAGGTAGGCAGGGTATTCCAGCCAGGGGTTGTGAATCCTGCGTTGATATGGACATCGTTGCAGGAGATACCTAACAATCCTAACAATATCTAACAAGAAGTAAGTCCTGTTGAGTTCTATGGGGCTTAGTATGTTTAGAATTGCAGCCTTCAGGGGCATCCATTCTTACTTCTGAGTGCTCCTATCTAACATCTCCACAACACTAGGCTTTCTTCCTACAATGGGTTTCTGGTGACTGGCCTGGCCTGAGGGCACTTAAACCCTCATTGCCAGAAGCAAGTAGGCTAGATTAAATGTTTAAATACAATAAAGTGGTATATAAATGTTGTAAATAAAATACATAAATAAATTTTAGAGTCACTGTGGGCCTTGGGTCTCTTTCTATTTTTAGGAAAAAGGAATCTGCCTTACTTTTTAAATTGCTTTTTAAAAATGTGTTTTTTAAATGTGTATATTTGTTTTTAATGTTTTTAATTGTTGTAAACTGCCCAGAGAGCTTCAACTATGGGGTGGTATTTAAATGCAATAACTAATTTTATTATTATTATTATTATTATTATTATTATTATTATTATTATTATTATTATTATTATTATTATTATTATTACTGTATACCAGTTCAGGCCATTTGGTACCATCTAGCTCAGTACTAATGACATGGACTAGCATTGGCTTTCCGGGATTTCAGGAAATAGTCTTTTCCAGAGATTGAATTTTGGACCTTTACATTCAAAGCATATGCCATGCCACTGAGCTACAACCCTTCTCCTGTTTTAAAACAGTATCTTTTAACATTGTTCTTTTCAATTCATTAATGAATTCACAGCATACCTAGGGCAGATCCACACCACTCATTTCAAGCACACATTTGAAGCACATGAATCCCACCACAGAATCACGGGAACTGTAGTTTATTAAAGGTGACTTTGAGGAGGAAACTACACTTCTCAGGATTCTTTAGGGGAAAGTCATGCACTTTAAATGCAAGTTGGATGTGCTTTAAATGTATTGTGTGCATCTACTTCATAAACTTTGCCTGCATGGAAATTGTTTTAATTATTTTTTTTCAAAATGGAAATGAGCTACTGGGTGCCCATGGGCTACTCACCATCTCTCCGCCTAATCTGCCCCTCAGGATGAAAACAGCAGAGGGGAACCATGACAACCCCAAGGAAGAAGCGTATACTTAAAATGGAGAGGAAATAATGAAGTACAACCATAGTGTGAAATCAAATACTTAATGGGACATAGTATGAAGAAATATTTATATAAGCATGCCTGTCAAAGATGTTTATTATTTGCACACCTGCATAGGCCTGACCTCTGACCAGTTCCACCAGTATCAGAAAGGTGGCTCCACAAACACACCCATACACACTGCTACTGGGCTCCACATGGCACGAGTCTGCTGCCGCTGACAGATTACTCCTGAGAAAATGCAGCCCTCAGGAGAAAAAAAGTTTCCCCACCCCTGTGCTAAATTAAGCTTAATGATCAGCAACTGAGGCCAAATACAGGATATGGAATGAGTGGTTTAACAGCAGGGTAGTGTTGGCAGAATGAAAAAAAGAGAAAAGGATGCAGAGCAAGTAAAAAGGGGGCACCAGGCAAAAGAAAGGCAAGAAAAAAAGCAGCAATTTAAAGTTCATCCTTTCAGGTACTTTCCCCCACAAGGAAACAGCAACTGAGGAGAGTGTACTAATTCAGGTTATGGGGAAATAGTATGGGACAACGGTTAATTTCCCCTTTCCCAGTATGGTGGCCCCAATCTGAATCAGGCAGCCATCACCGCTGCTCCTGGGGCTACTATATGAGATCCTGACTATGGATCCCCTGCATCATGGCTGGGTTGACCTCAGTCACCTTTCCTGCAAAAGGCCAGTGGTATTTTTTCCTCCTCCATTTAATTCTGGGACAAATTATTTCTTAAATGTTATAAAATATTGTTGCCCGCCTCCCCCAATCTCCGAGCGGTGAGATTTCAGGGGTCCCTGCACTCCTCCAGGGTTTGGTTTCCTTTGGGACGAAGGTCAGGGGAGACTGCAGTATCTTTATGAAATGTGGTTTGTTTATTGACACACATTCCAACCTGAGCTTAAGATGGAGGGGTTCAAGGCATCAGCAGTCCAATATCCAGCTTTTCCACCAGTGTTACAGGAGGCACCCCAAATCTTATGGTGCAGAGCCAGTCTCTCTGCCTGCCTCTAGATACCAGCCTTTCTCTAGACACTTCTCAAAACACTCAAAGCACAAACCTCTGCTAGCCGCCAGGAGGGGGGGGGGAGGCTCTCCTGAAGAGTTTCAATGACAAAGGGGTCTTCCTGGCCCATTCACCAGTTGCTGGGCAACTGATAGACCCATTATCTTACCTGGCCACTCTTATTTGTTTAACAAAAGAAATTCATCTGACCAGCAGAGCCAGCCCCAAGGCATAGGATTCCAAATCAGAGGCTGGAAAGGGGATCCACAGGAATCATCCATCCCAACCCCCATTGAAATTGAATTGAATTGAAACTTTATTTTTACCCCGCTCTTTTTCCAAACTGGAACTCAGGGCGGCTTACAAATAGAACTACATGTACTTAAGAACATAGAAAAACATACAATTAAAATACAATTAAACTATGCACAACCTTAAAACTGTAAAAGGCACTTAAAAATCTAAAAACAATTTAAAATAATACAAATAATAATATAAAACAATAAAACAAGCCTTGTAAAGCCCAATCCTAAACACCTTCTGTCCCAAAAGCCTGTTGGAAGGATGGCAAGGAGGGGGCCATTTGTGCCTCCCTAGGAAGGGAGTTCCAGAACCTAGGAGCAGCCACCGAGAAGGCCCTGTCTCACGTCCCTACCAATCGCACTTGCGAGGGTGTTGGGACTGAGAGAAGGGCCTTTCCTGAAGATCTCAGGGCCCGGGAAGGCTCATATAGGGAGATACGGTCTGATAAATAGCCTGGACCTGGGCCGTATAGGGCTTTAAAGGTCAAAACCAGCACTTTGAATTGTGACCGGAAACAAACTGGCAGCCAGTGGAGCTGTTGTAACAAGGGAGTTGTATGGTCCCTGTAACCAGCCCTTGTTAATGCTCATATCACTATGCTTTTGGGGAGTGGGTTATCCAAGGCTCAAGGCAGCTTACATAATTAAAAATGAATATCATACCTAGAAAAAAATAGAACACAACAAAGGAAATAAACAAACTAACCTGCCACATTAAATGCTAGATGCAGGAGAGGCGCTTTATACCCTTGGGGAAAAGTTAATCCACTAATAATACATACCATAGATGTAGGTTTTCACAAATAAAGTGGATTAAAGTGCTCTGTCACCATTGTGCAACAGCAGCAAAACCCCTGACTTTCTGCAGTTTGGAAAGTGACAGGGAAATCCATTGAAAAGTGTGGAATGAACAAATGATTAATGGGAAGACGTACGACACCCAGCAAGCAAATCAGAATGAATGCTCAATAAAGACCAGTTATAATCTAACCTCTGCAGTAAACTTTGTGCAAGCAAATAAGAATGCTCAATAAATAGCTCATCTGGACGAGCTCATTATCAAATAGTTGTCGTTCTTATTTTTGTTTGTCTATTTGTTCTTTTAAGTTATCTTTTTCCATACGCATGAGGAAGATTAATCTCCATTTAGGTAGTTGCTCCAATACAAGTTGGGTGCACTACTTCTAATGGCTATCTTTTTAAGCTTAACGCTGCAGTATCAAGTACCTCTACATACTGTAAGTGCAAGCCCTGCTGAATTAACAGGACTTAATTTCTGATAAGGATTATTAGGGTTGTGCTGTTAATTGGCACCTTCATTTGCATGCAAGAGTGTATGAAAGCAGGAGCTAGCAGCAGCATGCAAAATTATTAGTTTACTTTCGTACAGATGCTGCTTAGCAAAACCTACTTTGTCTGCAAGATGAGACCCTCAAGCATACTCTGCCTGTTTATGCACACACCCATAGGGGAATTACAAACACCACCTGTAAAAAACTGAAGGCACCTAGTGCTGGAACAAAAACAGGAGTGCATGCCAATTATTTCTCTGCCAACTCAGTAACACTGGCCATAGAACACATTTATTCTGCCAGGCTAATAGAGAACCTGCTGTAAGATTTTACACAAGTTCAGTGAAATAATTAGAAATTGTAGTCTTGTCAAGCCCCAGCTGGGCAGAAAACATTTTGATCCTTAACCTGCTTGTTCTCAAGTATCAAATGGTGCCCTGCTCTACCTCCATTCATCAATTCAGTGCGCACACCATTCAGAGAAACCTGCTTTGCATCACCCAATACTTCCCCATTTCCTGCTTGTCATTAAAATTCCCACCTGTACATATTTTGTGATGTATGTTTCAGGTTGGCTTATTAGGCGTTACTTTAAAGGAGCCAACAGTGTCCATGGCATCTAGATGTAATGTACATGGATTCATGGGCTCCTACTGGGAGAAAAGGCAGGATATAAATCAAATAAAGTTAGAGGCTGCCCCAAACGTCTCTGCAAACACTAAAGAGTCAAAATTCTGCTGTGCAAAATAGTCAGTTTGTAGTCCATGGGTTTGAAATTAGAAATGCTGAATTATGTAAATAATTGTGTAAATAATTATGTAATTATGTAAATAATTTTCAAACCATTTTCATAATTTATTCAAGTCACAGGAAGAGGCTAGAAGCAATGCAAAGCAATACTGCACTCATCCCTCTGGATACTTGACATCCTACTTAGAAAATTTGACTGATTCTAAGATTTTACTAGCCACTGCTCATACTTTTCAAACCTAAGGACTAGAAATTTGCTTATTTTAAATGAAATCAAATTCTCCAGAAACTGAACATGTATTTGTTTATTAAAATACTTTTATCCTGCCTATCCTTTTGCAGTTCAAAATGGCAACAACAAGGTGGAAGGGTAGGATATAAATCTAATAAATAAATTAAATAAAAAAATAAAAAACCATAAGATATTATGAAGACCAAAAAACATGAATAGCAAAGCTAGCAAAGAAAAAACAGTTACAAAACAGGAGCAGTAAAAATATCAAAGACTAACACTCGGTACACACCGTAAATTTAAAGCATGTTATTTTCCCCCAAGAATCCCGGGAACTGTGGTTTATCCCCTCACAGAGTTACAATTCCCAGTACTCTTTAAAAAACTACAGGTACCAGGATTTCTTGGGGGAAATAATGTGCTTTAAATGTATAGTGTGAACACAGCCACTCTGGAAGGATTAGATGTCTGTTAGGGCAAATCCAGCAATGCAATCCAGTCTTTAAATGTCAAAAGCATTCCTGCAGTAGACACCCAACCATCAGAGAGGGAACAAAAAAGATCTCTCTGGATAAGGAATGAATGAATGAATGAATGAATGAATGAATGAAATTTTTATTACGGTCATTTGACCAGCATTATTAAATAAAACATACAATTTCATCAATTATATAAATAAAAAAGAATGCAGTTTGTTAAAATTTAAACGATAAATTGGATCTTGCATCCTTAAAAATTAAACATATATCTTTTAAAATGATCTAATCGTTCCTATTTAAAGGTTAAAACAATAATCTACAATCAGAACCAAGGAGATATCAATAAGTTACTGTACATATGTGTATATTTCAGTCTTTCTAAATTACTTCAGCTTTCGCAAAATAAGTTATTAGCCAATATTAAGGGTCATCTTTCTAGCTGTTAGGGCTGCTGTTGTAAATTTTGCTACCAAAAATGTAATTTGCGGAGAATTATCATTCAATAAATAATCTAAGCAATCCTTTTCAGATTTGTAAGAAGAGGAAATTAAAATTGGAGTAATTATCTGTTTTCTCATATGACTGTAAAATGGACATCTAAATAGCACATCTAAATGTGCATTGGTCTCAACTTCTCCTACTCCACAGGGACATAATCGCTCATTGTAAGGAGCTTTATTAAAACGGCCTTCAAGCAAAGCAGAGGGGAGTATATTCAGTCTGATCAGGGTAAATGTTTTCCTAAATTTATAAGAGGGTAAATTGGAAAAATATGGCATTGGATAAGGAATTGCAAAGTCCAATGAACAGTGCTGCTCTATCCAAGGTCAGGGGAGACTCCTGGAGTGAATCTGGGTGCAACCAGTAGTATAGTGGCACATTCAGAAGTTCAGGGTATGATAGCCACAGCCATGCCACCTCATAGTCACGCACCATTCTATGATTATACAACCTTCTATGAGCATTAAAGGGAATGTGTTAGATACTATGAAGAGTCTTTCTAGTGGCTGACTCACCTCCTTTCACTCTGACTGGCTCCAATCAGCAGGAAAGGACATGTTACCAGAATCTTCTCAGTGGCTAACATGCTCCCTTTGGAGACATTGAGACCCTGCTCTCTAAAAAGTAAGGCATCTAAGAAGCCCCGAGACCCTACACCCCTGTGTGGAACCTCTCCACAACCACACTGTCACTGTCATCAAACTCATCTCTTAGGCAGAGTGGAAGAGTGGAACTCAGACAACTCTGGCTTTCCCAGCAGTTTCCACTGCCTGGCAGTTGCTTAAAATCTAGTTATATTGCATAGGGTTGGGGGGGAAATCGTGTCAGCTAGGTGGCAACCCTAGAAGCATCTCATGCAGGGCCGGCTCCAGGAATGCCAGGGCCCTTGGGCATCAGCCTGCCCTGGGCCCCTCCTCTCCCCTTCCGCGATCCGTGGCATGAGCTGCACCGTGGGTTGCAAGACAAGAGCTTCTGAGCCACCCGCCGCCACCACCGCTACCCACCACCACTACCCACCACCATCCCCCCGCCACAATGCCCCCCGCTTCACTACCTTTCTCTGCTGTTCCTTGCGGCTGCACGCACTGTGTGTGCAGGGTTGCCATCAATCAAGATGGCGGCAGAGGTTTCCGTAAGGGACTGAAGCCTCTGCTGCCATCTTGGTTGATAGAGCAGGTGACCCTGTTGAAGCCCTTGTCACGCTTTGGCACAGTTGTCCCTGAGCGCCCTCTCCGGCACTATGGAGCCCAGGTTGCACCTTGGTACACCAGTGAGCTAAGGGCAATGAAACAGGCTGGACGATGGCTAGAGTGCAAGTGGCAAAAGACATGCTGTGAGGCTGATCAGGCATGAGTAAAACATTATAACTGTGCCTACTGTGCGGTGGTGAGGGCAGCAAAGAAGGCCCACTTCTCTGCCTCCATTACATCATCAAGTAGCCATCCAGTGGAGCTTTTCCATATTGTCAGCGGTCTCTTGACATCAACTCCAGGAAATGGAGTCTTAGACCCTTCGGAGGCCCACTGTGAATTGTTTGCTAGGCACTTGGAGGGTAAAGTTGCTTGTCTCCGTAGCAGTCTTCATGCCCCATCCACATCTACTGTAGTCCCTAATGATGTGTCCAGTGCAACGTCTGCTGCAACTTCTTGGGAACAGTTTCAGATGATGCAGCCTGATGACGTGGACAAGGTGCTTGCGATGATGCGGCCAGCAATGTGTCCTCTCGACCCTTTCCCTTCTTGGCTTATTAAAGCTTGCCGAGGTGGTCTGACCAAGTGGATCCAGGGTGTGCTCAACGCATCATTGTGAGAGGGAGTGGTTCCAGCCACCTTGAAAGAGGCGGTGATTCGACCACTCCTGAAAAAGTCCAGCCTGGACCCACTGGTTTGTGACAACTACCGACCGGTTACAAATACCCCCTTCTTAGGGAAGGTGATTGAGAAGGTTGTGGCACAGCAACTGCAAGTACTCTTGGATGAAACAGATGATCTTGACCCATCCCAGTCTGGGTTCAGGCCTGGTTATGGGACTGAATCGGCCTTGGTCGCCCTGATGGATGACCTTTATCGGGAGAAGGACAGGGGAGTGCAACCCTGTTGTTCTTACTTGATCTCTCAGCGGCTTTTGATACCATTGACCATGGTATCCTTCTGGGACAATGTCGAGAGGCAGAGCTGGGGTCCCGGGGAGTTGGGAGAAGAGGATTCAGACGGATGGCAGAGGGGAGGGGGAGGAACTTTCCCCCTTTGGAGTGAAGACGAAACAGAGGAAATGCCAGTGATAGGGTCGCCTAGCAACGGGGAGCCTGAGAGCTTTGAAGTTTCAGAATCCTCCCTGGACATTCTCACGCCTCTCCTTGTCCGAAGCTCAGAGCAAGAGGGAGGGCTGCCCACAGCAGAAAAGCGGCGAGGCAGTTTACCATCAGCTCCTCCCCTATCCCCCATACTGGAATCGGAAACTTCAGAAGAGGAGGGGCCGATGCTTCCCCCCTCACCGCGCACACGTAGACAGCTGAAAAGACAGGAGAGAAGGGGGGGAAGGCGGGCAGTACCTGAGGAGCAGTTAAGGAGGAGCGAAAGGTTGCGCGCCCGTTTGGCCCCTTCTTAAAGAACAGGCGGGAAGCAGCCCCTTGCTCTGTCAACTTTCTCCCAATGCCGCGGACCTGTATCCCTGTATTGCTTCATGAGAAGACGCAGTCTTTGCTAGGACATTACCCTAATAAAACACGAATTACTTACAACCTCTGGTCTGGTTCCTGAGTCTCATCCTGGGCCTGACAGCCAACTTGGTGAGCTGGGTATCGGAGGAACTGTTTTACAATGGTTCCAATCCTATCTCCAGGGTCATTCTCAGAGAATAGCATTGGATGACTGTTTTCTGCCCCCTGGCAGCTGTGCTGTGGGGTGCCGCAGGGTACCATCTTGTCCCCCATGCTGTTTAACATCTATACGAAGCCCTTGGGAGCAGTCATCAGGAGCTTTGGGGCAAGGTGTCTGCAGTATGCTGATGATACCCAGCTCTATTTCTCCATAACATCTGAATCGAGAGAGGCCGTGCAAGCCCTGGACCACTGCCTGGACTCGGTGGTGGGCTGGATGAGGGCCAATAAACTGAGTCTGAATCCTAGCAAGATGGATGCGCTGTGGGTTGGTGGTTCCCGAGTTCAGATAATTGGTCAGTTGCCTGCTTTGGATGGGTCGTACTCCCTCTGAAAGAGCAGGTCCATAGTCTGGGGGTGCTCCTGGATCCATCTTTGTCACTAGAGGCCCAGGTGACCTCAGTGGCTAGGAGTGCCTTTTACCAGCTTTGGCTGGTGAGACAGCTGCGGCTGTATCTGGACCGGAATAGCCTGACCACTGTTGTCCACACACTGGTAACCTCTAGGTTGGATTACTGTAATGCGCTCTGTGATGACCTTCCCTGGTTCTCCCTGTCAGGTTCTCACCTGCTTGTGGCTACTGCCTTTCACTAGGCACCACCAGGGACACCACCAGTCCGGACCGTCCTTTATATGGTTTCTCACCCCGCTCTAGCACAGATCTCACTAGGTCCCACTGCTAGGCAGCACCACCAGTCACGTCCTGTAACCAATACTCCCAGAGACTTTGCCTGAGTCTCTCTCTAGCTGGTTACTTTTGCGACTGAGTGCTTATGCTGTTCCCAACCCCCTTGTATCTTTATATAAACAGCATACAACTCTGGGTTGCTCTGGATACTTGACTTGTTACAATTCCTCCCTTCACCGCTGCCACCATTAGATACAGATTCTGTTCAGCCTTGGTAATTACCTGGCCCTCCCTTCTGGTCTGTATATTCCCCAGCCAAGGATCAGGCCTTTGGTAAACCAAATAAGTATTTATTTACTAATAACAGGAAATAACAAGATTACTTTAGGAATGTTTCACAAGCGTATGGTTTCATATATGGTTACTCTTTATGTTTCTGTTCATATATATCCTCTTTAAATATCAGCCAAATCCAATCCAAACTTCCCTCAGAACTCTGCCAACCAACTCAACAACCTCTCTCTAACCGATTCTCTCCCCCACCTTCCAACCGACCCCCCTTCATCACTCACAAACCTCCATTTATACCTTCAGCCAGCCAGCCACTCAGCTAATCATCATCCAGCATACTTCAGCTTCTCACCCATGTACTCCCCCTTTTTCTCTCAGACATTTACCATACATCACCCAATAGACCCACACTTACTATATTTACAGATGCTAACTTACAGGAACATCACATTCCCCCCCCCTTAAATAACAGCAGAGTATTTCTCCTGCACCCAGGATTAATGTGTCGCGTTTATATACAAGTGTCCATCACTTTGGGGTAAAGTGTCCTTTTTAAATTACATCTTGCTCACTTGATTGTAGTATCCGCCATCTGCCTCAAAAGTCCATCTGCCAACACATTGTCCTTTCCCTTGATGTAAACAAAGTCTATCTGGTACTCCTGCAGTGCCCAAGACCACCTTTGCAGCATGGTGTTGCTATTTTTCATAGTGTCCAGCCACAGCAATGCGCGATGATCCGTGATGACCGTGCACTTCCTTCCCCAGATGTAGGGTCTCAGCTTTCCCAGGCCCCACACGACTGCCAGGCACTCCTTCTGGACCGAAGAGTAGTTTCTTTCCCTTGACGACAGTTTGCGACTTAAGTAGGCAATGGGGTGCTTGATGCCCTCTCGCTCTTGCATCAGCACAACTCCAAGAGCCAAATCAGATGCATCTGTTGCCACTATAAACTGTTGTTCACAGTCCGGAGCTATCAATATCGGACCCTGACACAGCGCTTGCTTCAGTTGGTCGAAAGCCTTTTGGCACCGTTCATCCCATCTCACACACTCAGCACACTTTTTCTGCGTTAACTCATGCAGTGGGGTTGCTATCTCACCAAAGCCCTTTATAAACTTTCTGTAAAAACCAGCCATACCTAAAAATGCTCTCCCTTGTTTCCTGATTTCCTCAAGCACTCTTTCCTTCTGACTCACTCATTTGTGTAATGAGAAAGAAATAATTGGGCTTGACTCCTTTAAACTACTGGGATGCTTGGGTAAGGTACATGTTATGTCTGCACCATGAAGCTTTTCAACCCCATGATCTAGAGTCATTAGGATTTTTACTTCTGTGAAGAAATCCTTCAAGAACCCCAGGGTATCCTGATCAATATTGAAACGAAGTGGCACTAATGACACTCGTAAACAACACTTTTGTGATCTGCCCGACTCAGGACACACCTGCAATGCTTTGACTGTCAACATATTAGAATGTGCCTTTCTAAACATTTCTTTACTACAGTACAGGTATAGAAATTTATTTATCTGAGATGTATTCAAACTATCTCTGTTCTCAAGATCTTGAACCACAACCACTTGACAAGAAACTGGTTGCTTTAACAAGTTGACCTCACATTCTGATTCGCCAGATGGATATACTTCAGGCTTGAATCTCACCCTGCTTAATTGTATTTCCATCAAGAAATCTGGGTTCCTTCCTCTTTCCCCACAGGGTGTATTACACCCATGCCTCTTGGATGTATGAGAAGGAAAACTCTGAAGACTAATATAGTTTTTAACCAAAGATGTAGGTTGTGCACTTCCAAAGTCCTTCCCCCCATAAAAGTACCAAATGGGTGAGGTTTCTTTCACAACATAGCACACAAATGGAATAGGAAATCTTAGTAGAGCTTTTGATTTCCCCCCACTTTTCCACACCTTTTCCCAGTGGTTCTCCCATTCATTAGGCAACCTCAGCCTGTACAACACATCATTCTCCCACACAGTTTGATCCCTCAGAGTTTCTGTAAAGGGAATTCTGCTTTGGAGGGCTTTTTCCTTCATTACATCTTTCAGCTCCTCCCTGAACTCCTGTGTCTCTGTGTCAGACCCCATTTGTAACAATGTTTCTTTCGCTCTAGGCATACTAGCAGTTGTTATGGCAACCTCAGGCCCAATCATAGGTTCCACCCTGTTTTCTTTAGCCTCTGACAAAATGGCTTCTGCTGCTTTGCCAAGTTGTTGTCTAGTCACCACATAAATTTTTCTTCCTGCCCCCATAATATCTCTGCCCAATAGACTCGCACTTACCATATTTACAGATGCTAACTTACAGGAACATCACACGCTCTATGTGGGGCTGCCCTTGAGGTTGGTCTGGAAGCTGCAGCTGGTGCTAAATGCGATGGCGAGACTGCTCACTGGAGCAGGGTATAGCCAACATGTCACCCCACTGCTGAAAGAATTGCACTGGCTGCCCATTTGCTACCGGGCCAAGTTCAAGGTTCTAGTTTTGGTGTACAAAGCCTTATACAGCTCGGGACCAGGATACCTGAAATACTGTTTTATCCCTTATATGCCCAGTCCACTGTGCTCTGCAGGTGAGGGCCTCCTGCAGATACCATCTTATCAGGAGGTTCGTTCTGCACAATATAGGAAATGGACCTTTAGTGTGGCGGCACCTACCCTGTGGAATTCCCTCCTTTTGACTATTGAATTTTGGACCTTTCCATACAAAGCATATGCCCTACCAAAGAGCTACAGCACTTCCTGTTTTAAAAAAGTATATTTTAAAATTGTTCTTTTCAATTCATTAATGAATGCACAGCGTACAGTACCTAGGGCAGATCCACACCATTCATTTAAAGCACATTCAACATCCATTTGGAGCACATGAATCCCACCACAGAATCATGGGAACTGTACTTTGTTAAGGGTGATGGGAATTATAACTTTGAGAGGAAATTACACTTCCCAGGATTCTTTAGGGGAAATCATGCGCTTTAAATGCAAGTTGAATGTGTTTTAAATGTATTGTGTGCATCTACTTCATAAACTTTGCCTGCATGTACATTGTTTTAATTATTTTTTTGAAAATGGAAAAGAGCTATAAAGTTTACTGGATGACCATGAGCTGCTCACCATCTCTCAGCCTAATCTGCCCCTCAGGGTGAAAACAACAGAGGAAAACCATGACCGCTTCAAGGAAGAAGAGCACACTTAAAATGTAGAGGAAATAATGTACAGCCATAACGTGAAATCAGATACTTATCAGGACATAGTATGAAGAAATATTTATATAAGCATGACTGTCAGTACACAACCTGTAAAGATATTTATAGCGCAATCCTATGCATGTTAACTCAGAAGCAAGTCCCAATGTATTCAATGGGGCTTATTCAAACAGGGAAGCATGCACAGAACTGCAACCTCAAATGATAAAGAATTTTACTCGCCCAACCCAAAATTCAGAATCATGCCACTTTAAGCTGTTTTGCAACTGTTTTAAACTCATTTTTATGGTTATAGGATTTTTTAAAAGGGATTTATTTCTTGTTGTGAGCTGCCTTGGTTTCCAATCAGTAATCCTACTACACAGGGATGTTGAAATACTCCATATACATACACACTGGAGATTTAAAATACATACACTCCATGTTCATGTTCATTGTCAAAACCAGTTGGTCATTACAGAACATTTATAAAAGCAGTGACACCTAAGTAAGCCCTGCCTAATTGCTTTTAAAAAATAGGATTGGAGTGGGAGAGAAAGATTTACAACAGAAACACTATCTTTTGCTTCACTCACAAGTCCCATTAATTTACAGCACAATCCTAACCATATCTACTCAAAAGTAAGTCCTATTGATTTCAATGGGGTTTACTCTGCGTATGTGGGATTAGCATTGCTTTACTCCCAGAAAAGCAAGTATAGGATGAAAGCTTCATATTAGGAAGGTTCTCAAAACACTGCCCTCTTCAACAGCACTGGAAAATGTAAAGTTGTTTGCCTTCTCATAATTAGAAAAGCGTAACACATTGTAATGGCATTTAGATCTGCGCACAAGAAAGAGAGACTTCAGCTTACTCAGGTTATGAAATTTTCAGACAAGCAGGAAAAAACAATTTTCTGGCCTTGCAATGGGTTCTAGCTATTGCCTGAGGGTCAAGAAATCCCTTGTCAATCACAACCTTAACTTCACTTACTGGTTACAAACTGAAAGGGCAGTGTTAGAGCAGCCAGCTACAAGCTCATTTAACAGCAGTTGCACAGGGAGGGGGGAGCTGACATTTTGGTGTATATCTCTTGAACCAGACCACCTAGAAACTTTTTTTAAAAGAAAGCTGAGAGTCTGGAGATTGAGGTGGCTCACCCAGACAACCAGAGAGGACCCAAAAATCCAGAGTGTCCAGATGAAAACCGGAGACCTGGCCACCCTAATGCAAGGCAGTGGGATGAAGAAGGAACACTGTGGGTTAGATGTGGAAATCCCATGGGCCCTTATTTGGCATGTGGGCTGGCAGTTCCCCACCCCAAATATACACTTTTCAGTAAACAAGGTGGGAATGGCTAATGCCATACAGCTTGTAGTGTAGTGATCTATTCTCACAACAGTTACAGTTGCAGTCTTGGTTCTGCTGGTCTCTTGCCCTCTCTTCAACCTTACTATTGCATATTGTGTCAAACCATATGGGGACAAAATTTAAGATAATTTGGAACACCAATACTGACTAGCTCAGCTTTGCCATGACAATTTTTACATGTTTGTTAGGAACTGCTTTCCTTAATAAAGTCTGACATTGCCAGATCATGTGCTTACAAGTATGGATTTAAAATTTTGTTTCTATCTTAAACACAATGTTGAAAAATGAAATAACATGCTGATGGTTACAGATGCCCACATGAGCTATAGACAGATTGGATCACTTTTCTTAAATCTCAAGTTACTTTCAAAATAATTAATACTACTTTGTTGTTGGGCATGTAATTTACATTAGGGAAAGAAGTGTAAAATGTGTCTATATATATTTTTAAGTGATCACCTTCCGTTCTAATTTGCAAGAGTACCAACCAAACTAGATAATTTGTTTTAAAGAATTATCTCCTAAATTCTTCCTTGCAAATTATGACACAGAATGCACTTAATATACTCCAAGTGCTTGAATATTTGAATTCTGTGTCGTACAGTATTTTATTTTAATACTGGATAGTATTTTATATTGTCAAGCAGTGGTATTTAGTATGGCAACATGTAATAACAATATAGATGCCTGGCAGGCAGTGCTTTTGAAATATTTAAACAATATTTGTTAGCGGGTTTAGTATTGGACAGTATTTGATAGCTGACAGCTTGTGAAATTTCATATCTGATCAAAAAACACCAACAAATCTGAAGCACTCTAGTTTGGAAGTAGACTATCACATTCAACATGGATATTTAGAATTTCAGATTCAGAAATTGTATGGCAAGATTGGTAATTTCAGCAGTTTTCATACATTTGTTCATCTCTAACCCCAAGTTATGGTAAAAGGGGGAAAAACATATTTTTAAACTCGAGTGGGTATGATAAGATCATCTTGTGTGCAACCACCCACAATCCTAGGATGATTTTTTTTTTTTTTTTGCACAGAAGATAATTTCACATGGCTGGGAAAAGAATCACGCTCTTTTTCCTGTCCACATGATGTTCCTTTTTAAAAAAAAAAAAATTCTCACACCATTTCATGGCACTATTCTTAGTTACAATCTGGCTGCCCATTGGACAAATGAGTTGCCTGACATAGAGGGGGCTTCTCTCTGCAAAGAAATGAACTGGTCTTTTTTGCTGGTGTGTTCTCTCGTTAATTAAAGTGAAACTCAGAATAATTGTTCTGTAGGTGAGATGTCTGCTCATCTCATGCCAACACCTGGCAGCTTGCTCAGCCATCTTTTTCTCTTTCTCTTTTCAAGACTTTTCTCTAAGAAAAATGGCTTTGAAAGCCCAAAGCCGATGTTCATTATAGCTACATTTTTAAAAAGCAAAATTGAAATAGTACATTCTCTTTGTCCTGTGCAACTCAGAGACTACACTCACAGCCTGCCATTATCAAGGCAAGGTACAGAGCAATGGCAAATAATTTTTTATTGTGCATGTGGGCTCAAGCACAGAGTATGAGATGGTTTATAAAATATACATGGCCTCTACACAGTCTCTACATATTAGACTACAGTTATAAGTTCACCTAAGTGAAAAAATGAAATATGTTATCCTGGACATTGCAGGGGTCCAGAACTGATGGCCTGTGAGGACTCCCCTAATGTTACCTCCCCGCATTGCAAATAAAAAGGCACAAAGAGATGCAGGCAAAATGAGATCTATGGCTCTCCATCCAATTTAGTTTTGCCACTAGACACCAGTTCACAACTCCCACTGCTTCCCCAGGATCAGAAGATGGAAATGAGAAGATCTGAGTGTCATCTTCATACTAGTGATACCTGCCCTAAGCCCAAATCTATTTATTTATTATTTGATTTATATCCCTCCCTTCCTCCTAGTAGGAGCCCAGGGTGGCTAGACTTCAGTGTTAAACAGCATAGGAGATGAAATGGATCTTTGCAGTTCTTGGCACAGTAGAGGCCATGAAATGGAGCAGAAGTCTCGCAGCATCACTTTCTGGGAGGCCTGGCCTCCAAGAGGTCTTCTGTGTCTTTAAACGTTGTACAGGGGGTGTTCTTGCAACCCTGTAATGGGAAAAACCACAAGGTGGAATTCTCCCTCCCCCCTGCACAACGTTTAAAGATACAAAAGACCTCTTGGAGGCTGGGCCTGGCAACCAAGAGGTCTTTTGTATCTTTAAAAAATGTGCAGGGGGGAGGGAGAATCCCACCTTGTGGTTTTCCCCATTACGGTGTTGCAAGAACACCTGCACTTGGCTGACTTTCTCTTCAGTCTCAGGCCATGAACCTAGCAACCCTAGTCTGTTGACACTAGGCTAACTCAGAGCTTGGAAAAGTTACTTTTTTTGAACTACAACTCCCATCAGCCCCAGCCACCATGGCCACTGGATTGGGCTGATGGGAGTTGTAGTTCAAAAAAGTTACTTTTCCAAGCTTTGGGCTAACTCTTGATGGGCAACTTCAAGGCCCCTGCTTCTTATGGTTCTTGTTCTTTAAACTGGGCTCAGAAAAGAGAATCTTTCAAGCAGACGATGCCCTCAAAGAGAGGTGTGACCTTTGACAGCCTTTCAAATAGATAACTGCCCTCTGTAAAGTAGGACACATGTCCTTACAAGCGTAATATGATATGACCATCTGACCCCAACCAGCAGCCACATTCTGAACTAGCTGGTTTCTGAGACATTTTCAAAGACAGCCCCACAAAGACTGCATTACTGTAGTCTACTCTGGCTGTACCTTGTGCATACATGACTGAGGCTAGATTCATTTTCTCTAGGTAGGGTCACAACAAGGGTATCAGCCTAAGCTAGCAAAAGGCATGCCTGGGCACTGACATCAGCTGTGCATTCTCAGGCAGTACCAACCCCCAAACTGTAAACTTGGATCTTTTAAGGAAATGCAACCACATTTAGAACTAGTTGTACCCCTCTACCCAGATCTGCTGGTTTCCCTACCCATAGCATCTACATTTTTTCTAGATTAAACTTCAGCTTGTTCACCTTTAACCATCCCAAAACCACCTCCAGACACCTGTTCAAGAGTTCCACAGCCTTCCTGGAATTGGTAGGTGGGAAACAGAGATAGATCTGCAATCCATCAGCATATTATAGTCCAAATCTTTGGATTACTTTCTCCAACAAACTAATGTAGAATAGATGTGTAAAAGCATGTAGAAGAAGATGGAATCTGTGGTACCATATATGCCAAAAGTTATTTTCTTCTCTTTGGCAAACACTACTTTTCAGTCAGACTTGGATTCTGTAACTGTTTAATCAACTTCATACCAAAAAAGAAGAATCATCAGCCATCAACACATTGAAAGTAAGTGAGGAAATTGCAGGCAGTAAACTGAAGAGCCCTACAAACATGGCATGCTCCAGCAGCAAGTAATTATAATCTATTGGGGCAATTCTCTACCTCATATATCACTTAAAAGAATGGAGCTGTCTATATTGAAAGGAGGATTTAACTTTCCAGACATAAGTCTTTACCATAAGGCATATTTGTTAGCAAAAACAAATGATTAGCAACTCTCTTTTTCTATAAATCCCCAGCATGGGTAATGTTTGAGATGGTTTATCTAGTACCTCTTTTTCGGACAGCAGATGTGCAAAACTTTCAATTTTAGCAACTACAGAGGCATGGTGTATATTGGCTCAGTGGTTACAGTTTGATCCATATTCTCATGCTAAATTAACTTTATGGGGTAACCCAGATTTGAAGATAGAGAGGCAATCCTTTTTTGTGGAAGAAATTGGCAGATTATGGGGTCTGCACATTAGATCAGCTCATAGGAACAGAAGGCAAAATTTTGCATTTCCTAAATTGCAGTTTAATTATTTACCAGGTACTACTGAATGGCAATATTTACAATTTACTCCTGTTGGAGTCCATCTGTGGTCTGTCTGCTTTCAGTGCCTCAGCATCTACTAAATTAATGGAAAGAATAATTGGATCTCTACAGAAAACCAAACCCATAAGTGCTGTGTATAAATATTTAATAGAGAAATGTAAAGTGGAAGTTCAAGAACTTCCAGAAGAATGGAACAGGGAGTTAGAATATGATATACAACCTAAACAATGGAAAATTGCTTTAGAACCTATATGAAGTATTTCTATAGATTTAAAATTGAGAGTGATTCAGCAAAACATGGTATTCCAGGTTTGTTGGACTCCACAACATCTTTACAGGAAGGCATTGTCTAATTCAGATAGATACTGGAGGTGCAATGCTGAAAATACCTCATTGATCATATGATGTGGGCATACCCAGTAACATTTTCTTTTTGGTCTGAAGTTGTTGTCCTAATTAACTCTTTATTGATGAAATCCTTGAATTTTGTGGATGTCCATATATTTTTAAAAGACATTCCTGTTATATGGAGATTAATAGTAGAGCAACAAGAATGGACTTTACATGTCTTGGTAAGAGACATGTAAGAGACTCATACTGTGAGCCTGGAAGGACAAATACATGCAAACTATTATGCAGTGGTTTGATGACCTAAATGCCCTTACTACATTTGAGTATACCTTCTATAAACATCAGCTTCATCTGGATACATATGTGGACATTTGGATGGCATATTTTGATCTATATGTGTAAGCCCAAATTGATGAATTAATGTTTAATTGTTTTGTTAATGTGAGCTGACAGGGTTTTCCCCCAGTGTCTTTTCTCTCTCTTCCTTCTTTTTTCCTTAATGAAATTGCAATTAAAAATCAATAAAAAAAGACAACTTGCTCACTTTTTATTGCAGAGGCAACCCAGATGTTGTCAGCAGAGCTGGCTAACACAGGCTTTTTATATCAGGGATGTGAACCTTTGGCCATCTAGAGCAGCCTTTCCCAACCGGTGTGCCTCCAGATGTTGTTGGACCACAATTCCCATCAGCCTCAGCCACTGGCAATGCTGGCTGAGGCTGATGTGAGTTGTGGTCCAACAACATCTGGAGGCACACTGGTTGGGAAAGGCTGCTCTAGATGATGCTGGACTATAATTCCCATCAGCCCTGACCAGAATAGCCAACGGTCAGGGTGGATGGGAGTTGTAGTCCAGCAACATCTGGAGGGCCACAGGTTCCCCATTCCTGTGTTATGCTGAGACAAAGTGATAGTGAAAGGCTCCCAGACCATTTCTGCATGTCCAGCTGCTGCTAGATGTACAAGGGCCAGTATTTTTTTTTTTAAAAAACCTAGTAAGAGGTTCATACTATTTCTGTTACAGTCCAGCCCTACTTGTATTTACTCAGAAATAAATCCTACTGTGTTCAGTGAACATACAGTAGGCCCGCTTTACAGCTCTTCGCTTTATTTATTTTATTTATTTATTTATTATACTTGTATACCGCTCCATAGCTGAAGCTCTCTGGGCGGTTTACAGTAACTTCACAGCGATTCGCTAATGCGGCGGCTTTCAATTAGGGAAAGTCCCCGCATTAAGGCGCTTGTTCCGCTTTTACGGTGTTTTTTTTAACATCGCACGCCACTTTGATGTCATTTTCGCGCAACGCACCCCATTATCGTCAATGGGTTCTGCTTTACGGTGACTTCTGCTTTACGGCGGCAGTCCGGAACGGAACCTGCCATATAAACGGGGCCCGCCTGTATTCCCAAGTAAATATGTATTGGGGTACATTAAATATTTGCCAGTGTTTGGAGTTGCAGAAATATGAAGGTGTCTGGCAAATTATTGCTCTGCCCTAAATGTGATTATTCAGAGGTAAGTCCCATTCATTTCAGTAGAATTCAGTTTCAACAAAATGGGGGTTGCAGTCAAGAGTCTAATCCTAGCTGTTTTTAGTCAGAATGAAGTCAAACTGAAATCTCTCTAGTAAGTGTTCTTAGAAAGAGTGCTTAAGATTGCACTTGACCATTTTCTGCATTGTGATAATAACATTGTTGCCCATACTAGTGGAAAACTGTTGAAAGGGTGGTATCTTCTAAAATCTAGATGCATACTGTGGCTGCCAGCCATTTTCCACTGACCATCTGTCCCTGTTAAGAAAAGCCACAGTCAGTGCCCTCTCCTGCATCCATTTGGATCTAGAAATTTGATTATTAGTACCTGAGTGTCCTGCCAAAATTCCATTCCACTAAGATCATTCAAAAAGTGTTGCCAAACCAATCAATCCTTCCTTGCATCCAGTGATGCAACTTTTTCTACCTGGGTTTCGTGTGTGTGTGTGTGGGGGGCATCATAGGGTATGTCTGGATATACTTGTTGGAGGTAGGGAGACAATGAGATTGACTTCTACTCTGAGTAAGCAGGCTTTGGCTTTTTAATTAAAAGCAGAGTACTTTTGTCTGCAGTAGAGAACAGGACTGCTGAATTTTCAGATGGCCACTTTAACAGCAGTTTGAACTGCAGATATTAGCTTATATTTGTCTCTATCCTGAGAGATAAACATACCAGCTGATTGCTATACATTAAAGCTGCTATTAAAGGCACAAGAGCAGGCAAGGCCATTTTTTCTGGTTATTTGGCAAGTTGAATAGAGAAGAGGCTAGAATGTGTTAGAGGATGCAAAAGGGGACCTGTGCTCTGACCATTCCCCCCCCATGGTGTGTTTGATTCAGTTCATATGTGACAATGGTTTCATGCATAGAGCGTACAAATGTCAATTTCTAAAGTAAAGTTTGTCAGCTAAGCCTGTAATTTCCATTTAGATTTGTTTCATTTTTCAGAGCATGGAAGCTACAGAGCGGAGAATCTCTTGGCTTGTAAAGTCCCTTTTCAAATAACAGAAACTGCATTCTGAGGGCTGCTTCACACATTACATTTTTCACTACACTGAGGTAAACAAGCATAGGAAAACAAATCTCCTCCATCACTTGAAATGCAAAGCAAAGCTTCTTTTTTTGTCAAAGCATCTGTAACTGGGTAGTGACCCAATCCCATTAACCAATTGCCCACATGTCACACAATTAATCTTCTACAGTGATTTTGAATCAATTCTTTCACCACCTCCGCATTATTCTTTGCAAACCTTCTGAGTAAAACCTGTCCACTTTTGTCAGTTTTTCCCTATGCTGTTGCTGCAGAGTCAGGAAGTGAGATACCTGCGAATGAATTTTATAGATCTTTCAACTGAACAGTGACTTTCCCTTGGCTTGCACAAACTGTTTTAAAGTAATACAAATATACACTTCTATTGTAGTATTATGCACAGGAACAAAATGGGGAAATAGTTTAGATGGGACAAAATTTCTCCTACTAATATATGCAGGGAAAAAGACATATTTTGTGAGGAATTTGGCTATAAGTCTAAAAGCAGCAAATGGATTGGTTAAGAAAGTCTTCCTGGGCAGTTTCATAACTGGGACATCATCGGTATGAATGCCCTAGATCTTATTGCCTCCTGCCATTCAGTATATTGACAAAAATATTGTTGCAAACTGCCCAGAGAGCTTCAGCTATGGGGCGGTATACAAATGCAATCAATCAATCAATCAATTAATCCTCACAGAAGTTCCTCGGGTGATCTTACAGCACAAGGAGATCTGTATTGGAGCCAGTATCCCTTCAGATATCCAGGGCCCAGACCTGTAGGGCTTTAAAGATTAACATTTAAATTAACCTTGGAAACCAATACAGCTCCCTCCTGGTCAGGAGTTTTGCTGCTACGTTCTGGACTAGCTATAGTTTCAGGGAAATATTCAGAGGCAGCCCCTTGAAGTTCACATTATGCTAATCTTATGCTAGAGATTAGAAGGGCATGCAGCATAATGTTGCACCCACCCCAACCTCTGAGTGGTGAGAGACTTCCAGGGGTTCTAGTGCTCACCCAGGGTTTGGTTTCCCTGGAATGAAGGTCAGTGGAGAGTGCGGTATCTTTAGGATATACGGTGTTATTTACACATATTATACAGCCACAAGAGTGGGCTCCTGCTGGAAGGAAGGGTGGGATATAAATCAAATAATATATAAATAAAGAGTGGTTGTATATGATAGCCAGCATGGATTTTTCACATTCCCCCATGTTAAATTGAAAATACCCCCCAGCTCATCCTGCTGCTACCCATACACTCATCTCAAAACAAAATCTTACAAAACCTATAGTCCTGAACTCAGAAATGCTTCATGGTGATACACAAAACATTCAGAGAGATCCCAGAGATCAAAGTCTAAAACATGAGTAAAACAATCCAGACCCCAGTTGGACTTTTTTCTGTCAGTGGTCTCAAAATTTGTTGAATTAATTATATATATATATAGTTTATTTGCGGTCATTGACCCATACAGATAAAATGGATTAAAATACAAGGGTTAGAATACAAAAAAGAAATAAAATGAAAATATTAAGAGATACAGAAGGTACCACCGGAAAATTAAATTATTTACATGAAGGCAAGCTAATAAAATAGTTATTCATAAGTGGCATAAAAGAAACTGGAATTTGCATAACTTTGTATTGATACCATCACTTTAAAAGGTTGGCACGTTTAATCTGAGCTACATACACGAATTTAGCTACCTCTCTCGTGTATTGCTCATTCAAACCGGACAAGAGACAAGTTATAAGTAGCTTAGAAGCTTTACTGGAATACTTTGCTATAATTGGAGAGATGTATTTGTGGCGGTCGTCCTGGGTATATAATGGACAAGCCAACAGGACGTGAGAGAGAGTTTCCGGGACCCCCTCATTACACAAACATAGGCATTGGTCAAAAGGGATCCTCTTGTATCTACCTTCCATTATTGAAGAGGATAAACAGTTAAATCTGGCTTTTATGAACGCATGGGAATATTTGGGAATTGTCTGGAAGTCAAGATAACGCGCATATTTGTGGGCATCAAAAGATAAAGAGTGATATAAGGGTGAGCAAGTTTTAAAAGCTGCTGCCATGTCACATTGTCGGTCTATATCCTTTAGTCTGGAGCAGATGGTATTTCTGGCAGTAGTTACATCTAGGGAAGCTAGATATTGTAAAGAGAGGCCTAAGAAAGAGAGTTTATCGCGAAAAGAGCTCATCCAGCTGGATATAAACGTATCTTCCCAAATTCCTGCTAAATAACCCGGGGTTTGATTATATGCAAGTTTGCACCAATAATTAAAGGCTAATATCCAGGCCTTGCATTCAATTGATGTTAAGCAAACTTCCAATCTCAACGCAGCGCTTGGGACACAGTTTGGCAGTCCCAGAATTTGGCGCAGAAAGGTCGAGAGAACTGATTCTAAAAGGGGTTTATAGGCAACAATCCAGAGGGGGACGCCATACAGTAATTGGGGTATGATTTTTGAATTAAAGACTTGTATGGCCGTGGGGATAAATTGTCCCCCTTTAGTATAAAAATATTGAATGATGTTTTTTGTGGTGGTCTGGGCTGACATTAGTGCCCCTCGGATATGAGTGTTCCAGGAAAGATTTGACTGAAACAGAATGCCTAGATATTTGTAGGAGGATACCTGGGCGATCGATTGACCGTTTATTGACCAGTTGGGGACCTTAGAGGATTTGGAAAAAGCTACTATTTTAGTTTTGTTGTAATTGATATCTAGTTGATTTGCTGCACAATAGGCCATAAAGGTACTGAGCAAGCGTTTTAGGCCAATTCTGGAGAAGGATAGTAAAGCCGCATCATTGGCATAAAGGAGAATTGGACAACTGTGCTCATTGATCTTGGGAGAATGGAAGGAAGGGAGAGACAACTAGCTCTCATGTCATTGAGAAAAAGGTTAAAGAGGACTTCCGGGAAGGGTGACTTAGCCTGTGCCTGCTTTTGAGACGGGCTCCTGCCTCAAAAGAAGCTTATTCAGATATATCAGTCAGTTTTTTCTTTTTTTTTTTTGACTGATTAAACTTCTCCCGGGTAGGGAGAAACGAAGAGATTAACCTCAAAGCCTATTTTTGTTGGGACGACCAGATCTCATTAATTTATGGGACGAGGTCCAGCCGACGAAGGTGGGACGGATTTTCAACAGCAAGCTCTATCTGTTAAAGCGAACGTTCATCTTATCTTCTAAGAGAGAACGCACTAACAGGCAAGCACCCTTCTTTCTATATTTTTCTTTTACTTGACTTAAATTGTTGCTGTTTAAAAGAGATTTGCCAGATTGATCAGTTTTTGACATCTCACTGGGGAGCCATAACTTCTCTCTGCTACGCACTAATTAATAGCTTATCTCTGTTTTTGTTGCAAAAAGCTGTCCTGGATTTGCATTCTAAAGATATACACAGAAGAGGGATTTCTATTCCAGATTTTTATTTTGAAAAATATTATACTGTTTTGAGACTACTCTCTTTTTGGTCTATTTTATTTTGACGAATCTGTTTCTTGACGATTGCCATTAATTGTTTCGATCCTGGGAACTGCATTTTGTTTACTTAACTATTGGAGAGATAAGGCTGTCTGCTCTGTTTATACTGTGATGTCACCAAGTTTGGAGAATTAACCCAATTGTTGCTGAAATAAGAAGTGGTTTTCCTATATTTTTCTTTTAAAATGGCAATTAAGAAAGTGGCTGAAAATCTGGAAATAACTATGTTTCAGAAAATAATGGATGAGATTGAGATAATGAAAATTGAATTGAGTAAAATGAAGCAGGAGATTAAAGATATAAGGGTCCCTGTGAGAGAGGTGACCCTGGAAGGGGTCCCTGTGAGAGAGGAGACCCCGGAGATTGGAACAGGGGTCCCTGTGAGAGAGGAGACCCTGGAGACTGGAATAGGGGTCCCTGTGAGAGAGGAGATCCCGGAGATTGGAACCAACGTGGAACAGGAACAAGATTGGGAGTCTATGGACTTTAGAAATAAAATCTATTGTTTGGAACTCAATGTTATCTCTGAAGAAATGAATGAAGATTCTAGAGATAAAGTTATCAATGGCATGGATAATCTTCTGGACTGGAATGATGTGATGGAGCCCAATATAGAGAAAATCTATGGAATTAACTGCAGCCATGTGACAATGGAAAAACTTTTAAGAGATGACCCAGTGTATTTTGAAAAAAAGAACAGAGATATGATTTTACAGCAGTATTTCAGCAACCTATTCAGAATGGATGGCAAGAAAATATTTGGGATAGAGGTAATTCCCATCAGACTCTTACTATATGACTATGGCTTTGACAGCAAGATTATTATGGAATACTGATAATGGAAGATTGGATATTGAAATTACTGGACTTAACAAGACTACTGAAGATGGAAGATGGAAAATGGAACTAATAGAGATAATAGAACAATGGCTACTGAAATTATTGAACCTAACAGATTCTGATGTGATGGATTAATTGAAATGTTTATTTTGACTATGGTTATGACAATAAGATTATCATAATTAGTAATGAGATGGATTAATCGATATGCTTATCTGGAAAAAAAAAATTGATAGATATATTTCTTAAAGAATTGAAACCTCTCTTTGACTTTTTGTGGAAAGAATAAAGTAATGTTTATGAGATTTGATGATTAAGTAAGATAACTACTGGAGGAAAGTGATTTTATAATATGACTTAAGAGACAGGATTGTTATATATTATAGACTTATAACTGATTTGATCTTTGACAAATGGGAAGTCAATATTTTACTCTTTATTTTTTATTTTTGTTTTTTTTTTTCTTTTTTTCTTTTTGTTTAACTATTTTTGATTTTGTTTTTTGTCTTTGAATGTTTTATGATTTTGTCTTGTATGTTTTATGAAAATCTGAATAAAAATTATTGAAAAAAAAAAAAGAGAAAAAGGTTAAAGAGTAGGGGCGCCAAAACACAGCCTTGCCTTACTCCTTTTAGAGTAGGAATGGTGTTAGACAACCCCCCATCTATTCCGCATCGGACTCTTAGGGAGGTGTTTTGGTGAAGTTTGTAAATAAGAAAGAGCAGTCTTTTCTCAATTGATGTATTTGCCAGTTTATGTTGAATTAATTAAAAATCAGCCATGTTCACAGAGCACCTGTAATCCTATTACTAACCTTGCCCCAAACTCTGACCTTCATCTTCTACAGTTTAAACTTTAAAAAATGCCTGGCTGATTTTTAATTAATGTAAGAATTTGACCACTGGAGTCTATGATAACACAGACATGCTCAGTAAGAACCATTACTAATTACTAAAAGCCAAATGCCCAGCTGTTTGGCTAGGTTAATCAGGGGGCCATACCTGCATCAGACATTTATTCCAATTTAAACAGTCATGGCTTGCCCCAAAGAATCCTGGGAAGGGTAGTTTGTGAAAGGTGCTAAAAGCTGTTAGGAGACTCTTATTCCTCTGATAGAGCTCCAGCGGCCTGAGAGGTTTAATAGTCAGCCCCTCTTCCCAGAGAATTCTGGAGTTTGTAGCTCTGTGAAGGGAATAGGGCCTCTCCTAACAACTCTCAGCAGCCTTCAGAAAATACACATCTCAGGATTTTTTGGGGGAAGCTATGACTGAAGGGCAATAAATGTCTGCTGTGGATGTGGCCAGGGACAGCATTGGTTTAAATTTGGGCAGGAGACTACATGAGTCTGCTGGGAATAAAAAGGTGGGGGTAACCCTGAAAAACAATGATACTGTTAACAGTGTTTTCCTTTTTGGAAAAGAAAGGAAAGGAAAGGGGCTTTCCCTCCCCCTCCCTCCCCTCCCCCTCTCCCCCTTCTCTTCATCCCTCCCTCAGGTCAGTTTCATCTATCCCAAGCATGACTGCACAGGAGCAAATCCCTTTGAACTCAGATGATCAAACCTCTCCTAATCTTCCCACTTGCTCCCCTCTGCTCTCTGTCCCCTCTGCCCTCCTCCCCTCCCCTGTGGCCAGTATCATCTATCCTAAGCATGATTGCAGGGGAGTAAATCCCATTGAACTCAATAAGCATGCAAATGATCAATGTATTCTCAGAAAACATGCACAGGATCCTGTTACTAAATTCTTCCAAGCTACAAAAGAAGTGGATTGGACTATGAAAGACCAACGCAAATTGTGCTTGCATTTTGACAAATTTGTAGGGCAGTACAATATCTCACAGAGGAGGTCAGGTCTCCTGCTCCTCTGGTGCATTCACTATAGGTGCCCAATTTCCCTACCTTTCAAAGTTTGATAGAAATATCTGTTGGCTATAGGTACATTCTTAAACCACAAAGGGTTTTTTTTTTTTTGCCTATTAGTGAATATACAACCTGAGCATAAGATGGAAGGGTCTCCAACAAATCTTGCTTCTCCATTAGTCTTTCAAGCCATGTCTTTGGATTCAGCATAGAGAGTGAGACAAACCTCTCAGGGTCTTTTCAGCTCCCAGCTCCATCTCAGACTGTATTGCCACATGACTGCAAGAATCTTGATGTACAAGGAGATTAGAAATGAAACGTGAATGGCCTCTGTCCCCTAATTATTGCCCCTAAACCCCTGAATATAGGGGTGCTGATTGCTTTTTGCACTCTGTTACTGCTTAGAATTGGAGTCTGGGAAGCTCAAAATGCAGGCTCACTAACACAATCACAGCATTTGGGAAGCTTCTCTATGCCTCTGTGTTCAAGATGACACAGGGTCTGGAAAGTTTTTGCTCAGTAACCAAAGCAATGCAGTCTGTGTCACATTCTTGCTCTGTCAGGTGGGTTTGTTTATTGCTTTCTTAAGCTTGAAGAGGTAATGAGCTAATCGGCTTACGAATGTTCTCACTTGGCTAATGTAAACAAGTAGCCTGATAATCAAAACAAGCAAACAACCTTGAGAATGCAGCTGCATTCTCAAGCCCAAAATGTCACAAGGACAGCATCAGAAGACATCACCTGAGGGGGGAACCAGCTACCTGAATGATGGGAAAATAGTGATCCAATAGGTGTTAGGTGCCTCCTCCCAGGAGGCCTTTGGAGGATAAATACAGGACCCCTAGATCAAGGAGATTAAGCCTCGGGGACTAACAAAGCCCCAAGATACCAGCAAGATACCATCAGCAAGAAGACCAAGCTTCAGCTTCAAGCAAAGTTTCCAGCGAGAATCCACACTACAGCTGTTCAGAGGTTTCCAACTGCAGGGCAAACGTAAGAGCAACTAAAGACAAGATGGGGAGGCAGAGACCCATTTGCCATTAGCTCCAGTTTAGTGCTTTGTTACTTGCAAAGGATAGCTGTTTGTAACTCCTGCTTTAATAAACCCTTCATTTCCCCGCAGCCAGCTGTGTTCATGATCTCTTTGAAATTTCAAACTCAATAATCTAATGCTTGGGGAGGGGCTAAGCATTTGGTGTTACACAAACTAACACACTAAAACTACTTCAGGGGGAGCACTTTCCTGCGAGAGTTCCTATAGCAACAGGACAAGTAGACACGAAAGTCAGGCCTATCAACCAAACCAATAAACTGGCTTGACCAGCACTGTTATGAAAGGAACTGGTTTGGGATCAAAGACGGAAGAAAGCATCAAATGGTTGTCGAAAAGAAGGAGACAAGCTCTAGTGCTGTGTGGATGATTTATTATGTGCTCTATGCATTTTAGAAAATATACCTCCTTCCTTAGGAGATGTGGAGCCGTGTTTTTTCTTCATGCTGCCAAATTATCAATCGGAACAATGGAACATCTAACAATCCTTTGCCAAAGCTCCCCACAAAACACAATTATCAGGGCATCAGACTCTCATACCGGGTATTCACAGCATTAACACCATGTCTAGTTTTTCTGTAGGAGTGCTGCTAAACAAGACAGTATGCTATTTTCCCCCTCCCTTGACTTCGAACATCTAAAACCGCCTTGTACTGACTCAGACCATTGCTCCATCTAACCCACTATTTTCCATTCTGATTGACAGTGGCTCTTCAGGGCTTAAGGCAGAGGCCTTTCCCAGCTCTGCTGGGTTCTTTAAACCAGAGGCGCATATGCTGTACAAATGAGCTATGCTTTTTCCCCCTTTGGGAAACACATAAGGTCAGTGTTTAGAGATCCCTACTTTAAGCCAATGACAGAAGGATAAGCCTCTGAAAGCAGCTCATTAAAGTTAAGTGAAGAACTTTCCAAAGACTGAAAGCAAATATTTTCTGGCTTGCCCACACTACTTGGCCTAAAGGATGTTTACAAGAAATCTTTTCTGCAAGAGACTCGGCTCCCCCTCGCCCCATTCAGTCCTCCATAAACACTATTTATTACTTCTTTCACCACCAAGCAAGAACTCTTTCCCTTAAAGGACATCAAACAGAGAAAGTATAATATGTCAGGACACGCTTTTTAGGTCAGAATTCCGGTAACAAAGAAATTCTTTGATGTACTTCTTCAAGGTTTCCTATCTGCCAATAAATACGTTTGTGCATATAGTTCATAATATTGCACACACAGAAACTTTCTCCCTGTATTTCTTAAAGATATTTTCAGTGGAGAACTATTCCCTTCACCTGCCAGTCCTGAATACGAGCAAAGACATATCCAGGATTATTATACTACAGCTCAAATTAAATGTTTTTGTTTTAATGAAGAACAAGCAATGTTATGAAGGATCTCATCAGAGCTTGTAAGTAATTTGTTACTTGTAATGCATTACTTTTTTGAGGAACGAGTGGGTAATTCCTTTACATTTTGATTGTAATAGAACGAGGAGTAATTTCATTACTTTTCTGGAGAAATTGTAATCAGCTTAATCCTGATAAGACCGAGGTGCTGCTTGTGGGTGACAGGGGAAGGTTGGGTGTTGTTGACCTGAGGCTTAATGGGGTGAGTTTACCCCTGAAGGATCAGGTCCGCAGCCTCGGGGTTGTTCTTGATTCCAAGCTGTCCATGGAGGCGCAGATTTCGGCAGTGAGCCGGGCAGCTTGGTATCAACTACACCTCATACGGAGGCTGCAACCCTACCTCCCTATTCATCAGCTCCCACTGGTAGTACATGCCCTGGTCACCTCTTGATTAGACTACTGCAATGCGCTCTACGTGGGGTTACCCTTGAAAACGGTCCGGAAACTACAACTGGTGCAGAATGCGGCGGCTCGGTTGCTTACAAACAGCCGCCGCCGCGATCACATCACACCAGTGTTATTTCATCTACATTGGCTTCCAGTTGTTTTCCGGGCCCAATTCAAGGTGTTGGTGTTAACCTTTAAAACCCTATACGGTCTTGGCCCAGTTTACCTGAAGGAGCACCTCCAGTACCACAAATTAAACCGCCCGACTAGATCAGCCATGCAGGGCCTTCTCTCAGTCCCACCAACTAAAACAGCTAGGTTGGTGGGGACTAGAGAGAGGGCATTTTCAGTGGCGGCCCCCACTCTCTGGAACTCCCTCCCGTTTGATCTTCGCCATGCCCCTTCCCTGGATACATTTCGCCGAGCCTTAAAAACTTGGCTCTTTGGACAGGCCTTTGGGATCTCCGGGGTGGGCTAATTTTTCTGTGATTGTTTATTGTTTCTGATTGCCCTACATAGTTTTACGCCTGCATTAGTGTTGACTGCATTGTATTTTATTCTGTAATTATATTGTATTTTATTGAATTTTAATATGTACGTCGCCTAGAGTGGCTTCGGCCAGATAGGCGACACAAAAATTAAATTTATTATTATTATTTATTATTACTTTTGGACATTACTTGGGAGGAGAAGCAGAGGAAGTCTTCTGCTCCTCTGACATGTGGATGAAAATCATGTGCCTCAAACTGGGCTTCTGTGCAGTGTTGCTCTTTCCTCATGCTCTGTGGATGGGTAGGAGGTGACAAGGGTGGAGGTGGAGAGTGAGACGGGGTAGAGTGGAGAAAACAATTGTTTAAAAATATGGATGGTGGTGGTGATGAAGAATGGAGTGGAGGGAAAAAGGAGCTGGAGGGAAAGAACATGGATAAAGGAGGAGGCAGCAGCAGAATGGAGGTGAAAGATGATGATGATGTGTGTGTGTGTGTGTGTATGTATGTGTATTTATATGTGTATGTGTATACATACACATACATACTGTGTTTGCACTTGGCACACAAAGTGGCCTCCACCACCCTCTCTGGCATTTCCAGTATTTAACTTTTTTGCATCAGGGAAATATGTTTGCTTGGGTGAGTGTCCCTTAGTTGGTGGCAGGGCAGGGTCCGGGAAGTGGTTAAGTGAGAGACCACCATTGCTATCTTATGGATAAAAAGAATTATTCTACTACCTCTGTATGTGTGTGTTTATTTTTAATGTTGTTTTAGGCTACTTAGATGTGCAGCAGCCAAGGCCAGCACCTTGTAGGCGTTTTTAAAAAGTAACTGAAATGTAATTGTAGTGATTACTTTTGAGAAAAATAAAGTAATCAGTTACTTTCAGAGCTATTGTAATTGTAACTGTAATTTATTACTTTTTGGCCAAGTAATTGTAACTGTAATTTATTACTTTTTAAAAGTAATCTTCCAAGCTCTGGATCTCTTATGTTATATTTTCTAAGGCATTATATAACTATTTCCTTCTTTTTGATACAAGACATAGGGTCTGATGTGCCACATTGCTATCTCTTTCTCCTAAGAAGTTTTGGAAAGTAACATGTGAGTTCAACAAACAAGTATTTGAATATATGCGTATCATACAGGTACACTGCTTGGAGAGGATGAATTGACTATGGCAACTTAGTGATCCTTTGCAATGCTATATGTGAAGCAGCTCTCAAAGACGTTATTTTCCCGGTATTTGTTTTATTTCAAAATTTACTGGCTATAAAAATAATTAGGAAAAAATAGTTCTCACCTGTGCCCTCCAGTTAGGCTAGTACTCCTATTGGTCTTAGACAGTTTTACTCCTATCGGCCTTAGCCAATTTTTGTATTCCTCCTTCCTCTCAAAGTATTTTTACTTATATCCTGTTATTTCTTCTCACTTTCTTTTCATATGTGCTCCTTATCCCTTCCAGCTGCCAGTTTCTTCCATCCCACCTTCCTACTCCTTTGACATTCACTTGTTCCTCCTAGAACAGCTTCCCATTCTTATACCCTTCCTTTCCATTTCCAGTTTTGTATTTATTTTTAAAAAGTAACATTTTATTTCCTTCAATATCTCCACTGGCCCCCTCCTATCAGAGGCATCCCTTTCATCCCCCACCAACTTCTGTCTCCTGCCCATCCTTATCCAGCATACAGGCAGTAGCGTAGTGGCAAATTCAGAAGTGCAGGGTCCCTTCATGATAGTCTACACCACAACCTTTCACAGCCACTCCCTCAGGATTCACTGTCTCTTCTGTAATTACAGAATTATAGAAACAGAATTAAACTGCTGTGTGCATAGGCTTCCCCACCCCCTCAATCCCTCTCTTTCTGGAGGTCAAATGTTGCCAGAAACAATTTGATTTTAAGAATACTGAAATGAAGGCAAGGGTGGGACTAGGATTTGGGAGGCTAATGTACTTTGCCATGGACAGAGCCAGTGCTAGGCATGACTGGGCCTTTGGGTACCAGCCTGCCCTAGGCCTGCATTGCCATAGCTCAGCAACCCCCCCAATACAGGCATGGGGCTAATTAGCCCTCTCACGTGCCCCACCTACCTCATGTTGTGTAAATGATGTGTGCGCTGCATGCGCGTGCCTGCCATCAACCAAGATTATGGCAGGGACATTAGCCCCTTAGGGAAGTCTCTGTCACCCTCTTGGGTGATGGCAGGCATGCACACATAGCATTCACACTGACAGGAGAGGTAGGTGGGGAGTATATTAGGGGGGGCTGGAAGCTCCCTCTTCATGATCTGCAGCAGGGTTGGGCTGCAGGGACCTGACGCTGCTGCAAATCAATGAGAGCACCACTCTCTCACCCCCATCAGGTCCCCTCTGAGCCAGAAGGGTGCTCAGCCAGGGCCCAACCGGGCCATCCTCTGGCACCAGCCCTGGCAATGGAGCTCACTTTTCATTTACCCTAGGAGCCAATCAGCATGAATGGGAAGGCGTGTGTTAGCTGCTAAGAAGAGTTTTCTCACTCTGATTGGCTCTAATCAGCATGGGAGGACAAGGAAGCATGTTGTTAGACAAGTAAGAAGACTCTTCTCAGTGGCTAACATACTCCCCTTTCATGCTGATTGGCTTCTACATAGGATCCTTGCTGGGACCCTGCTCCCAAAAAGGTAAGGGGTCTACAACCCCCGGCATCCTGGATAACCCCTGCATATAGGGTGTTGCTGGTGCTGGTGCTGGCATTGGTACAACCGAAAGGCAGACCACAGCCAGAGCAGAGCCTGGAAAAGTTACTTTTTTGAAATACAACTCCCATCAGCCCAATCCAGTGGCCATGCTGGCTGGGGCTGATGGTAGTTCAAAAAAGTAACTTTTCCAAGCTCTGAGCCAGAGGAATGCAATAGATGGGCTGTGACACTAAGGCTCACTGGTGGTCCCTGGACCATCATTTGAGAAACATTGCTGTAGAAGAATGAAGGAGAGAGGATGGAGAGATGAGAAAGTCTGAGAGGAAAAGGAATATTGGGAGAGAGAAAGGGAAGAAAGAACAAGAGTTGCAGAGGGGGAGGGGGTTCATAATTTCATTTGAAATAATCAGCCAAATCATTGGTGTCATGCCTCTATGATTGTCAGGTTGTTTTCCTTCATGGGTGGAAAGAAATCTGTTATACTTGGGGTGGGGTGGGGTTTTTCATTATTTATGGGAAATGGTTCTGCCCAAAGGATTCAGCATCATTTTCAGAAGACTGAGTAGAGCTCATATAATCAATAACTGCATGTGGAGGGGTTGCTTTAAAAGGAGGGGAGTGAGAACTGGCATAATTTTTGAAAAGGTGTTATGGAGAGTTTATATTTATTTAATTTTTCCTTTAGAAAAATAGAATGATACTTAGAATCATTATATCTTGCTTCTACAATTATTTTACTGAGATTGAATATTGAAAATGACGGTACCCAGCAAGCTACAGTACACAGGATCCTGAACAATAAGATCACTTAGACATAGGGTTGCCAGGTCTCCAGTTTTCGCCCGGAGATTCTGGTTTTTTTCGGTCCTCTCCTGGTCTCCAGGTGAGTCCAGGTCTCCAGACTCTTAGCTTTCATTTTAAAAAAAAGTTTCTAGATTTCTAGCTTTATATCTTTCAGAAGATATAAACCAAAATGTCAGCCCCCCCCCAACTTCGGTTAGTTCTGGCTGCTCTAACCCCTGCCCTCTCAGGTTTTTAGCCAATAAGTGAAGTTAGGGTTGTGATTGACAAGATTTGTTGAACCCCGGGCAATACCTAAACCCACAGTTTCCTATTCCTGCTTATCTCACATCAGGAATTTAGTAAATATATAGTTTACAGCAGAATAAAGAGAACTTTCTTTGTATAGGATTGGGACTTACTTCTGAGTAAACATGCATAGGATTGCATTACAACAGAAGGTCACAGCAGGATCTAGGTAGGCATAAAAGTGTACATGCAGGGTTTTTTAATTACTTGCAAAAATGGCATATTATACATTTTATATTTCAAATAAGTTTTGAACAAAAGTTTTAAGAAGTGTACATGTTGGAGTGGCTGTATACTATAGTCAGCATGGATTTAAATTGTTAAATTGAAACATTAAATTGAAAATACCCCCATGCCATTCTGATGTTTCCCATAAGCTCATTTCAAAACAAAATCTTACAAAACCTATAGTTCTGAACTCGGAAATGCTTGATTCTAAGTTTTCATGGTGATACACAAAACATTCAGAAAGATCCCAGGGATCAAAGTCTAAAAAATGAGCTGCTTTCTCCCTGCTAAAACAAGATCAGCACAGCACGTCTTGTTTCTCTTACTTGGGCTGATTGCAGGTGTTGCCACCACCCACCATATGCTCAACAGTACATGTTACCAAATTTTTCCAAGTTACACAGGAAGTGGATTGGACTGTGAAAGACCAACCCCAATTGTGTTTTATTTGTACAAATTTGTAGGGCAATACAATATCTCAGAGAGGTCAGGTCCTCTGCTCCCCTGGTGCATTCACTAGAGCTGCCCAATTTCCCAGCTTTTTAAAGTTTGATAGAAATATCTGTGGGCTATAGGTACGTTCTTAAACGGCAAAGGTTTTTTTTGCCTATTCGTGAATTGCTTCTCTTCACTGAATAGCAGGACACATAGAATAATAATTCTTTGTATATGTACATTGGAATTATTTGTTTGAGCCTGGAATATTTCCCTCACTCTTTTTTTCCCTCCCCCCTTTTCTCTACTATTTCTTTTCTTGTGTGTTGTCATGCACGTAAGTACTTCTCACTAAAGTATAGATGTTATTCACTAACGGAAAACAAAACAAGAACAATCTGGGGCAGTGGCGGTGGGAATCACAAGAACCAGATTTTCCAATATCAAACAAGTTAATCAAAAGAGGTTGGTCGATGACACAGAAGTGTAAAAGGGATGGAATTAATCAGAAGGTTAAGCAAAAAAAAAAGCCAAAGTTCCATATCCACAAGGAGGTGTATTGAAAAGCAAGCAAGGCCATTACAAATATCTCCATGCAAAGTCACACCTGACAAGTACCAAGTTGTGCAGGAGATTATCGCTGATGTAGATTACATAAGTGAAGTTCTCTTGTTCCATTTCTCCTCATAATGCCTTAAGATGGTAAGTGAGCTTTCCGAGAGAACTATATACAGTGCTTTCTTGAAGCAATTGTCCAGAATAATGTTTATAGCATCTTTCCAACAATGGGCCACTATGAACTAGACTGCCACCAGTAAATATACTACCACTGTTTTCAAAGTAAGAGCAGAATTGTTACCTCTAAACGAGGACAAAAGACAGAGGAACAGATCAGAATGTATTATTTGGCCAGTGATGGCTCCTATTTCTGACATCACCTCAGTCCAAAATGCATTAACCTGGGGGCAAGCCCACCAAAGGTACCAAACATGTCTGTTACTATTTTTCTGAATGTGTAGTATTCAAATAGGAGTATAGAACCACCTGTGTATGATTTTTAATCAAGTTCTCCATAATGTTGGCAGAAACTGAGGGAAATGGTCTTGTAGACCAGATTCTTCCAACTAATCATGTGAATTTCCTCCCCCAGATCCTGTTCTCAAACAGATTTAAACTGGTAAGTAAGGTTGCCAGGTCAGAAGCATCCCAAACCCTGAGATTTCAGGAGCATGCCCTACTGATGTCATGAGGGCAGGTCATACTGATGTTATGGAGTGGGCTGCACTGATGTAAAGGGGTGGGCCCAAGTGATATCACAGGGGCAGGCCCTAGTGGTATCATTAAGTGCGATACCTTAAGCATCAACCATAGTTGCTTGGAGCATACAATTCAAACAAAAAAAAATTCTCTGATTGGAAATTAAGATAGAAATCTTACCTAAAATATAAAGCCTGGGTAGGGAACATTTAATCTAGCCTACTTGCTTCTCACAAGAAGGGTTTAAGTGCCCTCAGGCCAGCCCAGTCACCAGAAGGCCATTGTAGGAAGAAAGGAGCCTAATGTTTCAGAGATGTTAGATAGGAGTAATAGTCTTTTCCAGAAATTGAATTTTGGACCTTTGCATGCAAAGCTTATGTCCTACCACTGAGCTACATCCCTTTCTGTGTTTAAAAAAGTGTATTCTTTTCAATTCATTAATGAATGCACAACATACCTGGAGAAGATCAACATCATTCATTTAAAGCACATTAAACACACATTTGAAGTACATGAATCCCACTACAGAATCATGGGCACTGTAGATTGTTAAGGGTAGTGGGAACAATAACTGTGAGGGGGAAGCTATACTTCCCAGGATTCTTTAGGGGAAGTCATGTACTTTAAATGCAAGTTGGATGTGCTTTAAATGTATTGTGTTGATCTACTTAATAAATTTTGCCTGCATGTAAATCATTTTAATTTTTTAAAATGGAAATGAGCTATAAAGTTTACTGGAGGACCATGGGCTACTCACTATCTCTCAGCCTAATCTGCCCCTCAGGATGAAAACAGCAGAGGAGAATCATGACCACCCCAAGGAAGAAGGGCACACTTAAAATGTAGAGGAAATAATAATTTACAACCGTAGTGTGAAATCAAACACTTATCAGGACATAGTATGAACAAATATTTATATAAGCATGACTGTCAAAGATGTTTATTATTTACACAACCTGTAAAGACAAGTGTAGTGCAATCCTATGATTGTTTACTCAGAAGCAAGTCCCAATGTATTCAATGGGACTCAGACAGGGAAGCGTGCACAGAACTGCAACCTCAAGTGATAAGGAACTTCACTCACCCAACCCAAAATTCAGAATCATGCTACTTTAAGCTGTTTTGCAACTTTTTATGCTTTTTATGGTTTGGGATTGTAAAGGGATTTATTTCTTGTTGTGGGCTGCCTTGGTTTCCAAACCAGCAATCCTACCTCACAGGGTTGTTGGGAAGACTACACACACACACGAGATGTAAAAATACATAGACCCCATATAATAGTTTATTGACAAAACCTGTTGGTCATTGCAGAACATTTTTTTTAAAAATATCAATATTAGTTTCCTACATAATAAAAACAGTGATACCTATGAAAGCCCTGACTAATTGCTTTAAAAATAGGAGTGGAGAGGGACAGAAAGATTTACAACACCAAAACAATACTTTGCTATGTTTTCTCAAAACTCCCATTAATTTACAGCACAATCCTAACCATGTCTACTCAAAAGTAAGTCCTAGTGAATTCAGTGGAGTTTATTCCGGGTATGTGGGATTAGCATTGCAGCTTTACTTCCAGAAAAGCAAGTATTGGATTAAAGCTTCCTATTTTTAAGTTTTTCAAAACAGTGCTATCTTCAACAGCCCAGGAAAATTCAGAGCTTGGAAAAGTTACTTTTTTGAACTACAACGCCCATCAGCCCAATCCAGTGGCCATGCTGGCTGGGGCTGATGGGAGTTGTAGTTCAAAAAAGTAACTTTTCCAAGCTCTGGCGAAAATTTAAACTTGTTTGACTCCTACACACAACAGAAAAAGACTTTTGGTACCTCTGAAAGGTAGGTATACTTACTCAATTTATGAGATTTTCAGATAAACAGGACAAAACAACAGTATTCTACATTTGCAATGCAGTCTAGGTACTGCCTGGAGGCCCAGAAATCCCTTGTCAATCACAACCCTGACTTCACTAATTGCAGCGTTTCCCAACCAGTGTGCCTCCAGATGTTGTTGGACCACAACTCCCATCAGCCTCAGCCATTGGCAATGATGGCTGAGGCTGATGGGAGTTGTGGTCCAACAACATCTGGAGGCACACTGGTTGGGAAAGGCTGACTTATTGACTCAAACCTGAAAGGATGAGGTTAGAGCAGCCAGCTAAGAGATCATTTCACTGAAATTGGTGGGGGGTGGGGCAGCTGACATTTTAATGTATATCTTGTGAACCAGAGCACCTAGAAGCTTGATTTTTTAAAAAATGAAAGCGGAGAGTCGAAAGATTAAGCTGACTCACCTGGAGAGGACCCCAAAAATCTAGAGTCTCTGGCAGAAAACTGGACATCTGGCAACACTACTGGTAAGACGTGGAAATAATGCATGTAGAAGGACCATGAAATTTTTGGATACCATGTCCTTAATTCGGGAGGCTGGCAACATGAGGACAGATTCAAAGGCTGAAGCAACATAGGAGCATGAGCTTGTACCTCAAAGATCAAAATAAAACTTCTTTGATATATCCTTAACTGATTAAGGCTGCAATCCAATACATGTCTACACAGAAGTAAGCTCCATTGGGTTCAATGGGACTTGCTCCCAGGTAATTGTGTACTGGATTGAAGCCTTAGTCTGTGAGTTGGTGGTACAATAGGGGGGTGGGCTTCCTGATCATAAAAGTTCCATGATGTATTGAGGCCATGACCCTTCAAATTCCATGTAAAGATTGCCTTATCATTTTATTTAACTTTATTTATTTATTATTTTATTTATACCCCCCCCCTTCTTTCCAGCAGGAGCCCAGGGCAGCAAACAGATGGTTTAAATGTGGGATGAAAAGGCAGGGATACAAGCAGGGAAACTGATGATAGGAACTTTTTGGAGAACCTGATTTATGTTTGAAAATAAAGAACAGTTAGGCAATATAGGAAATGGACCTTTAGTGTGGCGGCACCTACCCTGTGGAATTCCCTCCCCTTAAATATTAGGCAGGCACTGTCTCTGCTATCTTTTCTGTGCCTTTTAAAGACTTTCCTCTTCCAACAAGCCTTTTAAGTTGAGACCTATCCCAGTCTGTGTCTGTGTTAGAATTGCTTTTAATATGTCTTTTAATATCTTTAACCATTTTTAAAATATGTTTTTAAAGTTTTTTTTAAATGTTTTTAATGTTTTGTTTTAATGTATTTTAAGGTCTTTTTATGATGTTTTAAAGTGTTTTTAGTGTTTCTGTTTGCCGCCCTGGGCTCCTGCAGGAAGTAAGGGCGGGGTATAAATAAAATAATAAATAAATATGCAACTATGGGAACAATATAAGTTGATTGAACTAAGAAATGTATTGATTAATGGCATAATAAAATCATCTTTAAATAAAAACAATGTGGATCAAATACAAGTTTTACAATATCTTCAAGTTAGAAATTTCTCTGTGTGTGTGTGTGTGTATTCTGGAGTTTTATTACTTAGTAAAGCAATTGAAATATTTATGAATAAGACCTTGGCTCATTGTTTTTATATTTTGATTATTTTATATATTTAACAAAACTTTATAGATAATTATATCCATTTATAAGTAAATATTCTTCTTGAAATTGATACAGTATGACAGGATGTGAAGTATTGACCTTGAATATTGTGTTATGCAAAAACAATTACGTATACTACTTGATATTGAAACTTTTTCCCACTGCCTTTAAAGGTAATTTTTTCCCTCAAAACAGAGAACCCAAAATATATTTAAAACATAATTTATTAAAACAACAGCATTGAAATAATATTCCAAATTAAATTAAAAATAAAAATTCATAACTGAAAAGTATAAAATCAGCACCAATTAAAAGCAGGCTGGAGCATCTAGGTCTTTAAGGTCTATTTAAAAAATAATCAGGAAGGGAATCAGATGTATATTGCAAAACTGCAGAAAGTGTAATGGTTGCTGAAGCCATTTACTTTGTCTTATGAAACTTAATAGGAGTTACTGAGATTTGATCTAGCTCTTAATTGCAAATCTCCAACTAGCACCTGCACATCCCAATCAAGGTTCAATTTCTTCAAGATAAAATAGACTAGCAGATACCTAGGGTTGCCAGGTTCAGGGCCTGAGACTGATCCTGTATCTTTAGGAGAAGAGAAAGTCAGCCAAGTGCAGGTGTTCTTGGTTGCCCGGCCCGATCTCCAAGAGGTCTTCTTTATCTTTAAAAGTTGTGCAGGGGGAAGGGAGAATTCCACCTTGTGGTTTTTTCACATTACAGTGTTGCAAGAACACCTGCACTTGGCTGACTTTCTCTTCTCCTAAAGATACAGGATCAATCTCAGGCCCTGAACCTGGCAGCCCTACAGATACCCCATGTGATATATGTGATGTCGGTTCATCTTCTAACCTGTGTTTGGCTAACAATGAAACAGAAGTGTTAAACCTCTGTTTTCATCCCCTTGAACAGGGAAAGTGTCAAGAATGTGTCAAGAATGCCTGGTTTGCTAATAAAGATGGTTCTGTGGCAGGGAATTGTAGAGGAAACATCTTGCCTGAATTAGAGCCTCTAGAAGGCCATCAGTTCCCACAGCTGAATCCAATTAATTAGGCAGTTAGTGAGAACACCTGCTTATCAGCCGAGACTGGTACCTCAAGACCACAGGCTTGAGAAAGTTGGAGAAACTGTGCAACTGTCAGGTGCAAAAGCTCTGGGAAATTCCATCATGAGGGATCCCTCTGATTGACTAATTAATTCCTGGCTGTTGCTGGGGTTTTTCTCAATAAAAGAGCTAAGAGTCTGGGTCTTTGTTCTTCAATGTTCCTATCTGATGTTTGGGTTTCACCTTTCCATTACTATCCTGGCCATAACATTTATAGTGTAGATGTAGAACCATGAAGTTACTCTGCCTATCTTCCTATGATGTGTTAGTATGGAATAGGCTAGACAGATTTGTTGTTTTTGTCCTGTGATTGAACTTTCTGAGTTTTGTATTTTACATAATCTTCTGGGTGTTTGGTTTAAGGAACTATATTGCTGCTATATTTTTGCACTAATATATTTTTTAATAAATATTATCTCCTATTTACCAGTATATGTTCACTGCAGAGGAATTTTGGTTCTGAATCCAGCCCTTGGCCATTTAGCCACAGACTACTGTATAACTGGATGTTTTGCCTTAAGCCTTCAAGACAAGGAATGCTCTTTTGGAATCCTTGACAGGTTTATTTCTGGCACTTTGGGTTTCCCCAGAGCAGGTGAGCCGATTTAAGGGGTGGTGGCAGTCTCTCTACCTTACAGGTTTGGTGTTGGTTTAAGTCAGCCTGGTAAGGGAGGCACGGGTTGTGTCTGGCTGGGATCAACTGCCCTGGGTTTGGGAGTTAATCCCCCAGCAAGTTCTTTACAATACTATTTCAGCGTTCAGGTGGGAGGTGAATTTTTAATGGAACTTAATGTAAAATAATACTGTATACAAAAGCAAAATGTAGGGAGTCAGTTATAGGTTTTCTTTTATCTTAGTTTTGTATGTTTGTGAAGTATTTTGTGTGGGAAAGCATTAAACAGTCAACCCATCCTGCTGTCAGCTCTACACTGCGTCAGCAGTGCCGGTGGGGGCTGGAAATTCCTGGGTGGTTGGCAGAGAAGCAAAGTCCTTAGCCGGCAGTCTGGCCATAAATCTGCCAGGTCTTAGGAGGAGGGAATCTGATAAGGGCCAGGCTTGTCCGAAGCGTACTTGCCGAGTCAGAAGTCCAGAAGCGAGGTCAGTAGAGGTCCGGGATCAAGTGCCAAGGGGTCAGTCCAAAAGAGGGTGCCAGGAAACTAGGAACACACAAGCCACGCCTGACGTTGCAGTCAGCAACAAGCTGCAGCCAAGGTGTGCCTTATAAAGAGCAGGGTTGACAGCAGGTGTGAGCCCTCAGTGTTTGGGCCTTAAGGAGACAGGCCTGCCCCTCTTCTGCCTGACCTTCTGCTGTCTACGTTCTGCAGGTGAGGGGGGAGTATCCTGTTCACTGTCTGTGTCTGGCTGCAGGAACTCTGCTGTATCTGGGGTGCTCTGCAGCTGAGGGGGAGAAGGAGCTGGATTCTCAGGAGGCTCCTCCGTGTCTCCTTCTGAGTCTGCTGCTCCTGGGTCTGCTGCTGTTACTCCCAAGTCATCCTCATCTGAGGAGTCCTCTGACGGGGCCATGAAACCTGCTGTCCAAAACAGTCCAGTCCGGCACCACTTCAAACAAATGAGGCTGTTGCCAGGTTCATGGCCAGCCTAAAAGTTTGGTTGGGGGGGGGGACGACAAAAAAAGTAGGGAGGATTTTTCCATAATTAAATTATTTCATTTTTGTAAAAAAAAAAAAATGGGGGCACAGAAGGGTAGGTCCCCTTTCCCTGGTGACGGGCCCGGCTGCTGCTCATCTGTTTCAGCTTTTGCTGTGACATTAGAATGTGACAGAATCATGGAAACTATAGATACACACACATTGTTATGGGCAAATGAACCATTGGTTCTCACCTGAAAGGTGATTTTACTGGATGCCAGTCCATCACATGGGTAGTAGTCTGCCATCTGGAGTTCAAGGACAGGAAATGCACTGAAGCCTGAGGCTTGAGGAAGTAGTTGGGTGCAGAGCTTGGAAAAGTTACTTTTTTGAACTACAACTCCCATCAACCCCAGCTAGCGCCATGCTGGCTGGGGCTGATGGGAGTTGTAGTTCAAAAAAGTAACTTTTCCAAGCTCTGGTTGGGTGTCACTGGCTTGCAGACCCCAGTTCATTTTTGGATGTAGTCCTCTGTGATGTGTCTATGGAGGACCTGTGTGCAGACCTGCTGGGAGGAAAGGCAATAAAGAGCCCCGCCCCAGATACAGAGAAAACAATGCCGCAAGCAAGCAACGTCCTAACTTGACCTGAAACTACTTTCTGATCATGATTGAGGATGATTGTGAACAAACACAACAGGAAAAACTACAGTGCTAACTTAGTCCTAAGTATCTATTATGTACATGACCATTATATATAGGATAACTTAACTGAGAGCAGCGGTGTCCTGTGGACAAATTAGTGGCTATGCCCTGACAACCGAACTGGGCAGGCTGTGATGGACTGGCATCTAGTAAAATCACCTTTCAGGTGAGAACCAACGGTTCATTTTCCCTGGATGCCAGTCCAACACGTGAGACAAAGCCATCCCAGCTGGGTGGGTTGGGGCGAGCCAATTAAGTCATGGGAACTGCCTGCTGCAGTACCCTTCTCCCAAAGAAAGCCTCAGCCGAGGTGTAGTGGTCTATTTTATAGTGTCTAATAAATGTCAAGGGAGATGACCAATTTGCTGCTCTGCAGATATCTCTCAGGGAGGCATTGGTTGTGAAGGCCGCCAAGGTGGAGGCTGTTCTAGTGGAGTAAGCTGTTGTGCCCTGTGGTGGCGTGAGGCCGCTGGTCTCATAGGCCGTTTGGATGCAGGCTCTTAGCCAACATGCTAAGGTTGGTGTTGAGGCTTTCTTAACCCAGGACCTGGGATGTACGGATTTAACCATCGGTTCCGTGGTTCTCAGGTCCCTTGTTCTCTTTAATTACGTCCTGAGTGCCCTAGTGACATCTAGGCAGTGCAACTCCTTTTCCTTCGGGTGTACTGGTCTAGAGCAGAAGGATGCTAAGACCAGTTCCTGCTCCCTATGGAAGTTCGTGTTGATGTTGGGGATGAAGGAGGGGTCTGTCCTGAGGACTACTGAGTCCTCATGAAAGATGCAGAGTTGGTGTGCAATGGAAAAGCGCCCAGCTCCAAGGTACGCCTGGCTGAGGGGATGGCAACAAGGAATAGGACCTTGTAGGGCAACAGCTGAAGCAGCATGGTCTCTAGTGGTTCAAAGGGTGGTTGCTGAAGGGCCTGTAGAACCTTCTGTAGGTCCCAAGATGGGAAATGGTGAGTGATGGGTGGCTGTGAGGCCACGACTCCCTTGAAGAAATGCTGGATCAGCTACTGCCAATTGGCTGACCTGAAGAGATTGGGAGGAATGTTAAGATGGCCGATGCCTGTCTCCACAGTGTAGCCACCTTCAGACCTAGTTGGGAGCCCCTGAGTAGGAACTCTAGGATCTGCAGAGTGTTAGTCTTGGAGGACCAGATTCCCCTGGATTGACAACCAGCTGGCAAATGACTTCCAGGTAGCTGGGTAGATCCTTGTCATAGAAGGTCTACATGTGGGCACGATGATGTCAATGACTCCTGAGGAAAGGCCTGACAGCCTCAGGGTTCTCTGCTCAAGCGCCACACCGTCAGGTTCAACCATTCTGGGTCTGGGTGATGTAGAGGACCCTGGGATAGCAGATCTGACCTGTGGGGTATACATGGATCCAACACTGAGAAGATAAGGCCTCTGTGGCCACCAAGGGGTGATCAGTACCAGCTGGGCCTTCTCCTGTCTTACCTTCCGCTAGGTGCGTCCTAAGAGGGGCATTGGTGGGAAGGCATAAAGGAGGTCTTTTGGGCAGCGCTGTGAGAGGTCTACAGCCTCTGCTCTCCTGGTGACCAGTGTCTTTTGAAGAACCGAGGAAGCTGATGGTTCTGTTCTGTTGCGAAGAGGTCTATCTCTAGTCTGCCGTATCTCTGCTGTATCTTGGTAAAGATCTGTGGGTGTAAGGCCCATTCCCATGGGAGAACCTGCTGATGTCTGAGCCAGTCTGTTGTGGTATTGGTCTCCCCACTGAGGTGTTCTGGTGTCAATGAATGAGAGCTTGCACTCTGCCCATTCCATGAGGACTGTGGTCTTTGACTGTAGGCTCCTTGAGCATGTTCCCCCCTGCCTGACAATGTGTGCCCTAGTTGTTGAGTTGTTGGTATAAATCAGGACATGGCTGAGCTGGAACCACTGGTTAAAGTGAAGGAGGGCGAGGAGGTCCACCCATAGCTCTAGCCAGTTGATGCTGTGACTTGATTCCTCCCTTGACCAAGTGCCCTGGGTGTAGCTGGTGTTGCAGTGAGCTCCCATCCCCTCAGGCTGGCATCTGTGGTAATTATGGTTCTTGGCGGGTCCCTGAAAGAGGTGCCTTCTAGAAGATTGTCGTTCCTTGTCCACCATAGGAATGAGAGTCGGAGGTCCTTGGACAAGGGGATTCATCTGTGCTGAGACCTTGCGATGTCTGCTTGATGGGGAAGCAGGGCCCACTGCAGCGGTCTGGTGTGGTGACATGCCCAAGGTAATATCTGTATGGTAGAGATGAAGAGCCCTAGAGAGGCTCATAATATCCGCTGCCTTGCTTCGGTATAGCACGGCTGCCATCTTTCTGATACAGCTTACTCTCTCTGGGGAGAGACATATGAGGCCTTACTTTGTGTCTAGCAGGACCACCACGTGCTGAAGTTGCTGGGAAGGGGATAGATGACTCTTTTCGTAGTTGACCAGGAAACCAAGGTGGTTGAGGAGACTCAGGATTAGGCTGACGTGTTCCCGAGCATGCTGTAGGCTGTTTGCCTGCACTAGAAGATTGTCCAGATATGGATAGATGTGAATCCCCTGTAGATAGAGGTGTGCCACCAGAACCTTAGGAATCTCCTTTGAGAGGGCAACTGCAAGAGTTGGCCCCCTATGTCCATGGCATCATTGATGTTGGCGCCTGCCACCCCACTTGGGAGTGATAGGCTAGTACCAGGCCTGCCCCCTTGATTGGGTTGTGTTCTGGGTTGGTACCAGGGCTTATTCCATGAGTAGCGGGGAAATGATCTGGAGTCCCTACCTCTTGCTGCTTGCCTTCCCATCCAAAAGGGCTGGTAGGAGTTGTATCTCCTTTGGCCCCCTCTGTCCTCCCATCTTGTGGCTGCCAGGTAGGGCTTCCTCTTTTCCTTGGGGTCTATCAGCACCTCCTTGAGAGTTTCACCACCAAAAAGCTTGCCTCCAGTGAATGGTTTGGTGGTGAGGTTGGCCTTTGCTGTATTGTCTGCATCCCAATGTTTAAGCCAGATATGGCATGCCATGATGTCGACTGCCATGGATCTCACCATGAATTCAGATGCATCTAGGGTGACATCTGCGATAAAGGATGCTGTCCTGTGAAGCTTCAGTAGTGACTTTCTGCTATGCTCTGGGTTTTGGTCGGGATTGTCCAATAGCTCATCCAGCCAGACCAGGGTGGCCCTGGCGAAGGCTGAGGCTGTGTTGGAGGCCCTGAAGGAAATGGCATTAGCTTCTCGGGATCTTCTCAGGACATAAACCATCCAACGCTCTGTGAGGTCCTTGAAGTGTGTTTCACCCTCCTTGGGAAGGATGGACCTTGACACGAGACCAAGGACTGGACTGTCCATGGGTGGGACATGAAAGAGCTCCATGAAGTGTGACTCTATGGAGTAGAGCCTGTTGGCCAGTGCCTTTCTAGTACGAGTGTGTAGGAAGGTGTTCCATTCCTCCAGGGCACTCCTGCGAATCGGGCCTGGCATAGGTGCAGTAAGGATGAAAGGTGGCCATTCCAGTTGTGTCTCCAGTGGGTCGTCCTTATCGGACCCTGGTTTCTCTGCTCCTAGGACAACCTGAACTCTTTTCAGTTGGGTAAGGTAATCCAAGGACTGGAAAAGGTGCTGTGGAGGGAGCCCCAGTCTCTCCGCCTCTGAGTTTGTGCTCCACTCTGCCTTTGAAAACTCCTGATTCGATGATTATGGTCTGCCTCTCAATGTGTCAAATGGACTTGCAGATAATTCCCCCTCCTCCTCTGAGAAGTGTGGGACCTCCACAGTATTAGACTTGCATTTGGCTTTCTGTCCTCTAGTGGTGCAAGAATCAGAGGGGTGGGAGGCTTCTGTCATTTGTGTGGAGCTGGTGCCGCTGGCTAGCGAGCTAAGCAAGGCCTCCTTGAGTCTTTCCATCTGCTGGTCTGAAAACTCCAATGGAGGACCTTGGCTCGAAGTAGAGTGGCTCAATGACCATGTTGATGGGGCTGTTTGGTGTGACATCCCACTGGACTCATCGTTTGAGGCCTCTGAGGCAGCTATATTGCCTGTATTCTGCCTCGGCGGACCTGGCTCCTTGAGGGACTGCTCCGTCTCTGGCATGGGTCCCTGTGGCTGCTCCTCATAGCCCATGTATTTTGCCCTGCTGGATGGCTGATTGAGAGGCCCCTTCTGATGCATCTTCCTAGTCTTGGATGGTTCTGACCAAGTAGGTTAGAAGGTGAAGACTGAGGGGTGCCCTGCTTGGCAGAAGGAAAGATCTGCTTTGCGTTGGGCTGAGGGCCTGCCCAGCTGAGGAGCAGGGCTGATCAGGGTTATCCTCATAGGTTGACTATGAGGAGCTGCTCTGCCTGCTGCCGTGATTGCCTAGGGAGGAGAGTGTATAGACCCAGGATGTCTCCTGGCCACTTCCCTTGCGAGGGCTGTGCTCTGCCTGCTGCCGTGATTGGTGAGGGGAGAGAACGTGGGGTCAGGTAGTAGTTGAAAGGTTCTCCTCTGGAAGGTGACTCTACTCTGTCCGCTGCCATGATTGGCGAGAGGGGAGAGTGTATAAAGCTGAGTTATAGCTGGGTGGCTCTCTTTAGCAGAAGCTTGCTCTACCCACTACTGCGATTGGTAGGGGGTGGGAGCTCTGCATTCAGTCTTGACGTCAGCTAAATATCCTCTATGAGGACTCTGTTACTGTACGTCCAGTCAAAGATGAGAAATGGGAAGGGAACAGAAAGAGGGAAGAGTGTGATGACCTGCTAAAGGAGATCAAATGGGCTTTAGTATAAAGTGAAGACCTATTGATAAAGCAGAACAGTGAGATGCTAAATCAATGGAGGATAATTAATGTATGCGTTTATATATATCTAATTATTATTATTATTATTTTAGGCAAGCCAGGAGGGGGTGCTGTGACTCATGGCTCCGCTCAAAGATGGGTAGAACTGCTGCTGGACCAGGTTGCTAGGGCTCCTCCCAGCCGCTAGCACGCCAAAAGCAAAATCAAGGACCTGGGGGGCAGTAGCCTTGATGGCTGAAGCAATCCTGTGGCTGCCACACAGCTGAGCACAGCGTGGCTGCCACACAGCTGAACACGGAGCGGTTCTAGCCCCGCAGGTCCAGCCTCCTCCCAGCCGCTAGCATGCCTAGAGCAAGGCAGTAGCCTCAAGGGTGGAAGCAATGTGTGGCTGCTGAATAGCTGATCACTGCACAGCTCTGTCTAAGCAGCCCCTGAGAAGCTGTAGATTTAGCAGCAGTAGCCGCATGGGGGGGCTGTGCAGCTGCCCGCAGCAGGCAAGCGAGGCTTTGCTGTTGGGAAAAACAGCCCGGAAAAAAGGGCTAAAAAACTCTGTGGGAGCCCAGGTATGGCCGATGATGGTGAGATTAAAAAATGGCACCTGTTAGTGCCAAAAATAAAATGGACAAAGGGCCTTGTAGGAGCCGGGAGAGGCTTTCCTACCCTTCTCTGGGTCGGAAGGAGGGAGCAGAAGAGAGAGTCCAGCTGAAGCTGAGTGAGCTTCCCTGAAGCCGGTTGATTGAGGGAGGGGGGAGAGTCTGGATGGAACTGTCACTTGCTCCCTCTGCTGCCCGATCCCGGTGGGGGAGGGAAAGGGAAACCCAAGTCCCAACCACACCACCAGGGAAAAGGAAAAAAGTTAAGAGGGAACAGGAAAGGAAGAAACAAAAAGATGAAAAGGGAAGGGTTAGTAAAAAAAAAAAAAACCTCACGGAGTAGGAAACATCTGCTGTGGACAAGGACAGGAAATGAATTGGGGTCTGCAAGCCAGCGACCCCCAACTACTTCCTCAAGCCTCAGTGCATTTCCTGTCCTTTAACTCCAGATGGCACGTGATGGACTGGCATCCAGGGAAAATGAGGATATATAGAGAAGGGGTGATAAACTGGAAGCATAAGGAAGAAATGTACTGTTGATTTTGTCAAGGGCATAAAAGGATCAGGATGTTCCAAAAGGCATAATTTACTACTAGTCAGCCCATCAGGGACACATTTCACTTACCACTTTCTGTGTATTACATTCATTTAAAAACTGTATAGTTATTTTAGAAGCCTCCATGCTCAGGTTCCCCAAAGCAGTCAAAGTGCTAATACAGCTGAGGCACTAAGGATCAGCTATGTGTGTTTACCTTCCATATCTAAGCTTTGATTTCAGACATGCCCAACACAAGCTAAATTGGGAATGCTGAAATACTGATGTTTCCTTGTGACTAGCCGCATAAACAAGGGTGAGGCTTATCTGAACAAGATCCAGCCTTAGATAGTGAAAAGACAAGATTGGCAGAAGGATGGGCTATGACAACTGCATGCTGTTTTCCAATGAGAGCTTCAGTTTTCTTTATGCCTGACTTCTGATGCTTTGTCCAGGCAGTGTTATACTGAAGCTGTTTACTGGTTTCTGCAATTTGTCGGTGTCAAAAGATTTACTGCACTGCAGTTCTTCCAAGAAAAAAAGAATAAAATGCTCTGATCCATCTTGGGGGACTCTACAATCGCAAAGGAAAAAGATTCCTGTATTTCAAAGGTGAAGGTAATGGGAGGTCACCATGCTATATTATACGGAGTAGAATGCTCTTGTTGCAGTTTTGTAAGGGGCAAAGAAACTCTGCAGTCTGGTGGATGTTCGGTTTCAACAGGATAATTTGACATTGTATATATGCCAACTGGAAATTGATCTCAAGAGATAAGCTTCTGTTACTGTAACTGATGAAAACCGATTTGCTACATAGGCAAGGAATCCAGGAATTACTACCATGGGGCATAACCTAGTCGACTATGCATGTTGCACCAACATGGAGAGGATTCCCATGGGCATGACAAAGCCGTTTCCCACCTTCTGCACTTATGCTAGTCCCAGAGGCAGAGGTAGGAGTCATGAGGGTGAATAGTTTATTTATTTAAATCCTGGCCTTCCTCCTAGAAGGGGTTATGTGTAAACCTCTCCAAGTGCCCTCCACTTGCCTTAATATAAGTTAATTGTGCTCCAGGGCAAGCATTAACTTGCACCAAGCAGAGGGAAAGGACTAGAAGTGGATATGGTGAAGCATGCGGACCTCCCATGGATCCTAATGGCCTCTAAAGTTGTCTGCAGCTATGCACATATTTACATGTTAAGTGGAAATTATGCACACCTGGGTACTGCACCCATGGTGGACTAAGTTGTGTCCATGCTATTTGGCAATAGCCTGGATGGATGCAACGGACTACCAAAGTGTTAAAAAGTTTTTGAAACTGACAAACATCACTTTTTCTCAGGGGCAAATGTATTGGAATTTCAATAAATCCAGCATTGATTTGCTCATCAGCATGATGATCAAGTGCTTGCAAATACTGCCAGTCCAATCTATGTCAGTTAATGCACCAGCCAAAGCACCCACCCACCCATTTCTCCCATCCCCACAATTTGCGTTTCAACTGCTTTAGCTGATATTTATGATACTGTTGCGCACCTCCCCCAATCTCCGAGTGGTGAGATTTCAGGGGTCCCTGTGCCCATCCAGGGTTTGGTTTCCTTTGGGAAGAAGGTCAGCGGATACTGTGGTGTCTTTATGAAATATGGCTTATTTATTTACAAACATTCCAATCTGAGTTCAAGGATGGAGGGGTTCAACGCATCAGCAGTCCAATATCCAGCTTTTCCATCTGGGTTGCAGGAGGCACCCCAAAGGCCATGGTGCAGAGAACTAGTCTGTCTCTGCCCTGCCTTCCAGTTCCCAGAAATTCTCTAGACCAGCCTTTCCCAACCAGTATGCCTCCAGATGTTGTTGGACCACAATTCCCATATTTCCTGACCATTGGCAATGCTGGCTGAGGCTGATGGGAGTTGTGGTTCAACAACATCTGGAGGCACACTGGTTGGGAAAGGCTGCTCTAGACACACACAAACTAAAAACAACTTCTGCTAGCTGCCAGGAGTGGGGGGAGGCTCTCCTGAAGTTTCAATGACAAAAGGATATCCCTGGCCCATTCACTGTTGCTGGCAACTGACCAGCCCATTATCTTACCTGGCCAATCTATTTGGTTAACGAGACGCATTTGACCAGCAGAGAGTTTCTCATTCCAAGGCACAGGATTCCAAATCAGAGGCTGGAAAGGGGACCCACAGGAATCATCCACCCCAACCCCCATGTTCATAACAATACTTATAGTGATCATGTGGGTGGATCACTTCCATTTTACTACTGCAACAAACTCCATGTCGAATGTATTTTGCATTATATTCAAGAAAATTGGCTTGCTGCAACTGGGTAAGGCAGAGTTTCACTGAGCATCTTTTAAATACATGAGTCAGGATCCTCCTTCCCCTCACAATCATCTCAGTTAAGGGACAACTCCGCTCCAATGAAAATAAAAATCATCCAAAACAATAGTTGGGGGTGAGGAAGAGACATAGGACTCTTAAGGAACAGCCCTTTAGAAAACAAACAGTCCTTTAGGCCAAATTTTAGAGGGGGTAACTGGGCTCAGGGCAAACCTTCTCCTGCCTGTGGGTGTGGGGGGGGATGGCAACTGGCTGTGCACTATCTTCTGATAAGTATATTCCTGGCTGAAATGAAGGAAGCATGCATGTGCTGTCCACACTTGCAGCGGTATGGCGGGCAGCAGAGAAGTACTGTCATGTCCTGCTTTTTCCCCCCTGCAAAAGTAGGGGGTCTTTCCCATTGGTGGGTCTCTTCCACCATGCCCAATCTGGGACCTTCAGTGTCTATATGTAGGCACTGAAGATTGCAAATAGATGCATGCTCAGTAGCTGTTGCAAAGGTTATTCACTAATGTCATTTTCATGCTTAACCTAGTACTCAGGTATACTCATGAGCACTGCTAATTCATTATCCTGGAACTATTTTTGTCCACATAAACACATTTCAGTTTTTGTTCAACTAAAAGAATACAACAGAAGGCCAAAAGAACATGCCCACACCCACAAAGTATAATCCATAACAATTAAGGGTGGTTTATATATATCTTGTGGTAAAACTGTTCTTGGACCACACTCCTTCAGACTAGAGATGTGGGATTGGATGGTTGAATGTGCCCCAGTAAGGGAAGGAGGAACTCTGCATGTACAAAACCAGCATGTCAGACAGAAGGCTATATTATTGTTCTACCTTACTTAGTTTTCTACATGCAGGGAAGTGTATATGTGTGTACAAGTATATAAAGGCAGCCATTCAAACATTCAAATCCTATATGCAGTCTGAAATGGTATGGGTCAGGAATACTTTTAACCACAGTGACCAGCTTCTGTAAACCTGGCTTCAGTTATTAGACCATCTCAGATTTCTTGGTGCTCCATTTAAGAGAATATCGCTTCAGGGTCACAATCTCCTGCACTTTTAAAAATCAATTTGAACAAGATGAGAGTTTTGTTTAGATTTCATGTAGTTTTTTTCTCTATCCTTTTATTCATTTTGAACAGCCTGAAAATTGTGCAATAAGATAGGTGCTCTAGTATATTTCTTTGAATAGACACACCTGTGGCCATACCAAGTCTGGATCACCTACCATCATTTTCTTCATGACCTTTAAAGATGTCATTTGAAACTATTTCATTTCCAGTTGCTTCATTCTGCACAAGATGCAATTTCAGGTCCCCAAAGTGAAATCAAGTAGCACATTTATCAAATTTGTTTTCTAACCTCCCTGTTCCTGTGCTATTATATGTCAGATATAACACACATCCGAAAGCATGAAAATACTGGCCTTTCAGAACACATTTCATCCTTACATCATCATCAGTATAAGCTTGTTTAGATGAAGGAAAGAGAACCAATTTTGATGATGAAATGCTTTTTCTGTCTCTTAGAAGGTTCAAGTTCAAGCTTTGTAGTATGTTGAATCAATTGAAAAAAATGCTCACCTATCCGAAGGTATTCTTGCTTTATAATCACAAGAAAGCTTATCACTTTAGAAACTATCCATAAATAAGATTGCACAATTCTCAAACAGGGAAATTTGCATTAGTGGGGACAACTACCATTATAGTCTTGTGACATGACAGTTGAAAACTACCACTACAACTACTGGGAATTCTCTCGCTCCTAATACTGTAGCTACTGTGATAGCTGGCTATCAAAGTCCAATCTGACAAACTCCATAAAGAGACACTCTAGTCTTGCATATGGGAAACAGGTTTAATGAAAAGCTCAAAGCAGACATTTAAATAAAGAATGCTAGACAAAGCACTTGGCTGATTGAATACTTCTCACCTGTGCTTAGCAAGCAATTCAAGTATCTTAAAAAGACATTACACCACATCTCCTTTTCATAACAAAACACATAAAAACAATAAAATGATATTTAACATGTCAAAACACAAAAATAAAAGAATCAAGATCATTATAATGGGGGCAGAGGTCACCAGTACTTAGCCCAACGCTGAGGATGGTCTTTACCACCATTCTTTCTCAAGGGACATAGTCCCTAAATCTTGTTGGTAAAATAACAGGTCTGCCTCGAGATGTTACACGTACAGGAAGCCTTTCTTGAACATGGGAAGCACTTGTCGCCTGAGGTATGATGTTGTCCTCATTAGAGTCGTTGGTGTCACTTACAGAAGGAGTGGCATTGTCAAAACGATTGTTCAGTTGAGTATTCTGTTCCATGGCAAGAAATTCATCCTGCCCTGAACACATATCATCACACTTTTCAGATGTCTGCTGTTGAAGCTTTAAATGGCGTCTATTGCGCCGATACCTACAGCCGTCTGGTGTCATTACTTGATACGAACGAGGCTGCTCACATTTCTCTGTAACAGTAGCAGGGAGCCAACCTTCGTTAGACTCTATCAATACTGAATCTCCTGCTTCTAGGACCTTAAGATGCTTTGCTGTACGATCATAAAAGTGTTTTTGTCTATCCTGTATTTTCTGAAGACCCCTGCGTACACCATTGGTTATCTTGGGATATAGTAAATTAGTTGTTACTGGAAGTTTACTCCTAAACATCCTGCCCATCAACATTTGAGCAGGTGAATATAACATTCCAGTGACTGGTGTATTGTGATATTCCAACAATGCCAAATGTGGGTCCACCTGAGCATCCTCTGCCTTTTTAATAAGCTGTTTAATAGACTGGATTGCTCTTTCAACCATTCCATTGGATTGCGGATACCCTGGGCTGCTAAAACATTGTTCAAACCCCCAGTCATAAGCAAACTGTTGAAACTCTTTACTAGCAAATGGCATGTTATCACTCACAACTATTCTTGGAATTCCATGACAAGCAAACAGTTTTAAGCTTAACAATCACAGTTCTTGCTGTCTTGTCAGGGAAGCTCAATACTTCTGGATACTTTGAAAAATAATCAATCACAAGAAGAAAAGAAGAACCATATTCAAAAATGTCCACACCCAACTTCTGCCATGGTAATTCAGGAATCTCATGTGGTTTAAGTGGCTCCTTTTGATTACGTGGAACATACCGAACACAAACAGAACAATTTCCAACCACCTTCTCAATATCATTAGACATACCGGGCCAGTACATCAATCCTCTTGCCCTAGCTTTAGTTCTCTGAATACCTTGATGGGAATCATGAAGTTGCGAGAGGACACCTTGTCTTTGAGACACAGGAATAACTACCCTGTCCCACAAATAAACAATATCATCTTGACAATGTAAAGAGTCTTTTATAGGCCAAAAAGGCTTTGCAACAGGAGTAACATCTCTCAGATACTGTGGCCATCCATTCTTTATGAGGGCTGCCACTACTTGAAGTTGAGGATCTTGTTTTGTGACTTCCTGTATAGTAGCCGCCCCCCTTGGATGCATGGCAAGCGTACCCAATCCATGTATCACTCTCTTACCGACCATGGAATCCTCATCACTTACAGGAAGATCCACAGCAGCTCGAGACAATGTATCAGCAAGATGCATAAGCTTACCTGGGGTGTACGCTACATTAAGTTGATACCTCTGAAGCTGTAAAAGCATACGCTGCAAACGAGCAGGAGCACTACCAATTGGCTTTTTAAAAATTGCTTCTAAGGGTTTATGATCAGCCAGAACTAAAACAACTTTACCAAACACATACTGATAGAATTTTCTCATTGCATACAAAACTGCAAGCAATTCTTTCTCTATCTGAGCATAATTTTGCTCTGATGAGCTAAGTGATCTCAAAGCGTAAGACATTGGTCTATTCTCCTGAAACAAACATGCTCCAAGACCATCTTTTGACACATCAGCTTGTACAATAACTGGTTTGGTAATATCAAAGTATCAGAGTACAGGTGCCTGACGCAGTTGCTGTTTAATCAGTTCAAAAGCTTTCTGACGTTCTGGCATCCATTGAAACAATATATTCTTTCTTAACAAGTTTTGCAAGGGTGCTGTCAATTCTGCCTCCCGTGGAATATATTTTGACAGATATTGCACAGATCCCAAAAATCTGAGCACACCTTGTCTATCTTGCGGGTGTATCATCTTGGATAGCCTTGACTTTGTCATCATCTGATTGAACTCCCTGAGCAGTCACTATTTGACCCATATATTTCACTGAGTCGACCTTAAACTGAATCTTATCCTTATTAAACTTGATATCCTTAGCACACGCTGTCTCCATAACTTGATTAAGAATCTGATCATGCTGTTCTGATGTCTCTGCTGCAATGATCATATCATCAGCTATCATGTACATCCCTCGTATATGCCGAAGGTTTCTTGATTTTTCTGTTGGAACACCTCACTAGAAGATTTAAGTCCAAATGGCAAACAATGGAAACAATACCTTCCCCATGGTGTATTAAATGTACATAAGCGTGATGAAAGTTCATCCAATTTCACCTGCCAATATCCATCTTTCTCATCTAAGCTGGTAAAAAATTTCATTCCAGCTAAATGGCTCAAAACATCCTCTGTTATAGGAATGGTATAATGCTGTCTACAAACTGCTTTATTCAAATCACGAGGGTCAAGACATATACACAACTTCCCATTCTTCTTTTCTGTAATAACCAAACTACTGACCCACTCTGTAGGACCCATAACTCTAGATATTACTCCAGCACTCTCCATCTATCCCAAAGTCTCCTTTAACCTGTCCAATGTTGCAAAAGGCACCTTCTGACATCCATGAATAACAGGAGCCACTGCTGGATCAATATGGATGTGGTGAGCACCCTCAAATTCGCCAAGACCTTCAAAAACATCAGAATATATGGCAAGTAACCGCTCTTGTGTTAAAAGTTTAACTGTGTGCACACTATCAACCCAACAAACCAAATCCAGAGTCTCACAGGCAGCCCTGCCCAATAATGGAAGAGAAGAGGTATCTATTACATAAAACAGTAATCTAGCTGCTCCTCTTGGGGTATGACAATCAAGGACAATAGTTCCCAAAGGCTTTATATGCGCTCCACCATAAGCCACAAGCCTTACATCACTTTTAGTTAGCACTTTCTTGCCTGGGAATTCGCAAAATATGTGCAATGGCAAAACATTTGCCTCAGCTCCTGTATCCAGTTTGAATTTTACTGAAAGTCCTCGCAGAATTATGTCAACATATCATCCACCCACTTGGCTTGCAGCTACGCCAGTAGCCTCATGAGCTAATTCTCCTGTAAACAAATTGTTTAAATCAAGCTCATGGATTTGATGTCCCTGTTCTTTGTTGAAACTTGATGGTTTCACTTTACATACTCTGGCATAATGATTTTTTATGCCACATTTATGACAAATCTTTCCAAATGCTGGACAATTTTGAGGCTTATGCACTGTACCACAACAAGAGCACTTATTATTTCTAGTTTGTTCATATCTGCATTTAGATTGTGCCCTCTCAGGTCCAAGGGCCTGTACTGGAATCTCCTCACAATCCTTATCAGTTACATGTACTACATGCAACTCCTTGCCATATATTGAGAAAATTGACATAGTCTGTAGTTGAGCTCTCGTTATTTCTTCTTGATGACATATTTCAGTTGCTTTCTCCAGAGTAAGATTAGGGTCCCTCAGCAATCTTTCCTTTAATTTGTCCTCCTTCACACTAAACACGATCTTATCCCTTACCATATCATTAAATGCCGAACCAAATTCACAGTTACTGGCTTTAAGTTCAGTAACAAACTGTTCAATGGTTTCTCCATGTGTCTGTGAACGATTCCAGAAAGAATATCATTCAAATACCATTCTTACGAGGAGTACAATATATCCTAAATTGTTCAAGAACTTCTGCTACATCTTTTGGCCCCTCTTCAGAGAAAGTAAAAGTATTATAAACTGCCAGCGCTTCTTCTCCCACACAGTGCAACGATATAGCTACTTGCCGTTTCTTAGAAACATTATCAACTCCAACAGCAGTAAGATATAGCTGAAAAGCTTGCTCCCAGCGTTTCCAGTTCTCAACCAAATTGCCTTGCAAAGCAAGTGGAGGTGGAGGCTGAAATGAGTCCATGTTTACAGCTACTTAAGCTGATAATTGTGCGCAAAAATACACCAACAATCCCTCACTCAAAAAAAAGAGGGAAAAGAAATCCAAATCAACTTCTGACACCATGTGATAACTGGCTATCAAAGTCCAATCTGACAAACTCCATAAAGAGACACTCCACTCTTGCATATGGGAAACAGGTTTAATGAAAAGCTCAAAGCAGACATTTAAATAAGGATGCTAGACAAAGCACTTGGCTGATTGAATACTTCTCACCTGTGCTTAGCAAGCAATTCAAGTATCTTAAAAAGACATTACACCACATCTACTACAAATAACTTTTCCTAACAGGGTTTCATACTGTACAACATGCAGTGATATTTCAAAAAACTGGATTTTTTCCATCAGCATTGTTTACAAATATAAGTGTAAGAGGATAGAGAGAGATGCAGGCAAAGATCACATCACAGATGGTTACTATGAAACTGAACAGCTGAAGGTTGAAAATTGCTTCTCACAATTTAGGAAAATGAATGTGCCTGCTCCTAGTTACCTTTCCACTCTCATTGATTTGCCATTTATTTGCCAAAGAAAAGGAAAGATAATAAACCACAAGATTATTTCCAACTGCTTTGGCAAGAGGCGGAACAAGCCCAGGCATTGGCAAAAGCCATTCAGTGACAGTGGCGACACTTGCAGATGCTACAGCCAGGGGGCGAGGCACATTTCCTTCCCTCTTTGCCTGATGGAGAAGTGGCTCGGAGCGAAAGGTGCAAACTGCAAGCCAGGAAGGGCGGCTACCACAAGCCGCTGTTTCCAGAGGAATCTGGGGAACTGCCCTTATGGGGCAGAGGAGGCGGCTCAGCCCGAGCTCTGAGAGGTGACTTCATGCCAGATCCCACCTTCCTTGTCCAGAAAAGACCCTCTGCATAAGCCAACATGGATCCTGGAATGAGGAGGACCAAGGCTGAGGATGCCGAGCTCCCGCAGCCACCAGAGGAAGAAGTGGACCCCAGGATTCAGGGGGAACCAGAAAAGTTGAATCAATCCACAGATGTAATCAATCAGAGAGAAACCGAACTTGAGGCAGGGATGCCCGAGAAGTGGACCAGGTTTATAACATGCTCTATCCTCCTTGAAGCTCTAGCAAGCATTTCAGTTTTGCTGCTGTTGGTCTCCTGTGGGAGAAGAGGGAGCCAGCTGTAAGTCATCTGACCTGGTGAGATGACTCCCTTCCCTCTGAAGTAGATTTAAACCAGCTGCTGAGGTTCCTTGCAGTGTAACAAGATGTGCATCTGGAGCTGTTGGCTTTCCTCTTTGTACAGTAGGGCCCTGCTTTCCAGCATTCCACTTTCCGGCATTCTGCTGATGCGGTGGCTTTCAATCAGGGGAAATTCCCCGTTTTAAAGCCAATTTTGCCATTTTGCGGCATTTTGGTGCGACGTGACCCATTATAGTTAATGGGTTCCGCTTTACGGCAATTTCCGCTCCTGGTCCCTAACCCGCCATATAAGCGGGGCCCTACTGTACTTATGAATTTAAGTCTAGATTATTTCTTTTGTAATATAGAATTTATTTTGTTTGCTAAATTGTTTATTTTTGTCTTATTTGAATTTATTGCTATGTCTTGTAAGCTGGCTTCTCTCCCCTACCCCAGTGCCTTTGAGTGTTTGTTGTAAGCCACTTTGGGCACAGGTCGCTGTGGAAAGGGGGCATATAAATAAACCCAATCAATCAAATCAATCTGAACCTACTATAACTGGCCTTTCCTGTCTGTTCGCACTAGGGATTTTATCACCAACTGCCCTGTGGGTAGGTGCTATTGAGGTCAGTGCAATTCAAACTGTGATTTGGCTTTGCTCTGAGCAAATAAGAGCATTATTGTGGTAATCAAGGAAAGCCCCTATGGTGTTAGGCAGCACTACTGGCAGCTTGTGCCAGCCACATGTAGAAGGTTGCATCCCACCCCACTTAACATGACACTGGATATTGGAGTTATAGTCAAACCCTCTTTTCAGTGAGGGGTAAGAGCACTTTGCTAAAATTGGAAGTATGGGCAGAGAGATGCTCTAGTCTTGTGGCATGACACTTAATTGGCATAGGCTGTCCCAGGAAACACTCTACTCGTGTCTTTTTTATATAATGACAGCCATGTCCATGCTGGACCTTTGTTAAAAAACCCTGGATCATCTTCATTTATGTATGGGGAGTAGTAGTAGCCAGAGCTTGGAAAGTTACTTTTTTAAACTACAACTCCCATCAGCCCCAGCCTGGATTGGGCTGATGGGAGTTGTAGTTCAAAAAAGTAACTTTTCCAAGCTCTGGTAGTAGCATGGACACAATTCTGCTCCCCCCATGCCATACACAGGCTTTATATATTTCCAGGCCAATAGAAAGAAGGCTCTTTTTATCAACTGCAAAGTACTTTCAGTTCATTTCTAAACCCTGCAACCTCCAAAAACTGTTGGACTGCAATTCCCATCAGCCCCTGCCAGCATGGACAGTGGTCAGGAATGATAGGAGTTGTAGTCCTAGAACATCTGGTTCTCCACCCTTGTTCTAGAGACAGAGATTAGGGCAGACAGCCTGTCAACCTTTGGAAGAATCAGTAGGCTAATGTAGCGGACAAAACATTATTCTATTAGTAGAAGATTCAGACTTCAGAACGAGTAAATGTAAAGCAGAAACTACAACATGTTTTATTTCAAATGTGAAGGAAGACCTCTAATATCGAAAGAATGAAGAGAAACAAAAGGGATTTCAGTATCTTAAACAAAAAGCTCTAGGAAGCAAGCAACGCTGTGAGTTAATCCAAGAGTGTTACCACAGCATAAAGGTTTGTGCTCTGCTGTAAACAATAGCTTAAGTAAAGGGACCTTAATTAAAAATATGAAATGGAAGAGCCAGTTACAGTCTGAAAATATTCTGTTCATTTAGATTAACTAGACAGATCTGACTTAAGAGGATTTTATTGGTACACCTTCCCTCAGCTTTTGTGGGAAACATCTCATTCCGATTTACATCTCATACAAAATATACCTAATTTGCTAATGATTTGTATGTGCTGACAGGCTTTGAAGACAGTATTCTGCAGCTTTGTTTTAAAAATTACACACACACCCATTCCATACATGGCTTTAAAAATCAGAAACCATTGTTATAGTTGAGGCACATAAACTAAAGCAATATAAGGATGTGGCTGCCATCAACAGCAGCAATGTTTCTATCTCTTCTTGGCATGACCCTGCTAATTAGTAAAATATATGTGATGTGGTACCATTGGGCTCAGTTTCCCTACCAATGTTCCATTTCATTATCTGCTGATGACAAGATGTGGAAAAACTGAGAATTTTGCTGTGATGTCATTTTTTAAAAAACGTTTACCAGGTAATGCTTTTGGCAGCTATCATGTGTCTCTAATAATGTCCACTTTGGTTCTTAATGTTAGGAAAAGACACAGGAACAATGTATATCTAATAAAGAAAAGTCAGCTGAGTTCCCTATATTCAAAGGAATTTCTCATGTTGCAAATAAATGCCTTAGTTCACTTTAAAAAATAAAAGTAAATTAATACAGTACAAGTGTAACAAGTAATATATTAAATTCAGAAATCCCTAAGCCACTCTGATGAGGAATTTAAAAAAAAAGTTTGATCTCACATTTTATAAAATGTGTTTCAGTATGTTTAATTTGTTCAGAAATAAATAAGGTAATGCATATTTTTAAAAATGGCTCCCTACAGGACATTTTGAAGAAAATTACTAATGGGTGTGACTGAATAATGTGCAAGTATGATCTGACAGGGATCCCAGAAATGGATCAAATATACGAACACAATTAAATATGGGAGCAATGTACACGGTGATTAGTCAACACCACAGTGATGTGCAATGGACAAATGAATTAGTAAATATGTCAATAATGATTAGTTATGTGAGATATCGCTACCAAATCTAACAGTACTTCCTGTTACAAGAAAGAAAGCCATTTCTGACAAATATTTTCTTGGGTGTCTTTTGGTGCACAATAGAAAATTTAAGATTGTTCATAGTCAAAGAGTAAGTAAGTTCCTTTGGTAGTTATAAGTTTGTGCTTTGAATACACTAGGTAAAGTTGTGTTTATATTTCAAGTTTGAGCAATAGGTATAGGTTAGATATACATTTTATCATGCATGTAAGATTACTATATGCGCAGATAAGCAGTGCCATCTGTACAATATAAATGAATGCATTTTAACACATCTGACAAGCAATCACAGTATAGTATAAAACCAATTCATAAAGTGTATAATATTGTATTACACACTTTTTCCTACTAAGATCTCAGACTGTCAGCAACATAGAGTACATAGAACATACATACTTTGATTTGCATTTTTAAAATTCAAGACAATAGCTTAAAATTGTTTTACAGTACAGCAGATAGTGCAAAAAGCATGGTAGTCCACAGATCTGTGAACCAAGAAAATTTCTCTTTATTTTCTTTGGATTGTCTTCCAATTCAAAGCAAGGTATCAAAGCCATATTACAGATATACAAAGAAAATTTTATATTCAGGCACAAAGTATTATCTATACTTTAAAGTATAACAGTGAATATATGTGTGCGTATGTGCATCTTGCAAAGTATGTAATAGCCATGGAAATCTTATTTATGCTGCCGATCTAAAAAATACATGTGCACCACTTCAGAAAGCAAGTGGAGATCAATTGTTTGAAAGCTCCTTCACATCAGACACTTGCAGCATGTGAAAAACTAACATCTCAGGAATGAGTCTTCTTGAAAGTTAGGACTGTGCTAATTTTCAACTTGAATGTATTGATGTTAGGAAGAATCATTCCACCTGCATTCTGAAGTGGTATAGTCTGCTGAAAACTGTAATATACACTTTGCTTGACCATCTTCAGGGGGATAGTTTTTGCTCATCTGGTGAAGGAATTTACAGTGCTCGTAATCTTGCTAGCAGAGCCTCCACTTCAGGAATTGCTTCTCCTTTAGAAACAAAGCCAGCAAGCTCCATTTCCTTCCCTTTGCTACTTCCTCCATTACTGATACCATTCTTCCCAGCAGCTTTTCTCTCTTCTACAGATGAATTAGCTTCCATCTCAGGATTAAGGTGCTTGCTCACTCGATTCCTTGTTGATGATGTGTTCATATTGTGGTGCAAATGTAACTTTAATGTTGGTGCTTTTTGGTTTTCTGTAAGTTTGAAAACAAACGAATCTGAATTACTATTGACTCCAGCACCCAAACCCTTGAAACCTGTCAAAGCTCTGCAAATCTACATGCCAAAGAGAAGAGTAAAATAGGAGAGTGTTTGGTTATTGAATTGAAAGAATGGAACACCAAAGTTTAACTTGTGATCTAAGGAAAATGCCTTGAAAATAAATTATTATTTTTTAAAAATCTACTGGCATATATATAAAATATATGGCAAAGATCCAAAGAACCACACTAGGCAAGCCCAGCAGAATTTTTAAACTATGTTTTTTCTTAAAGTAACCAACTACTATATCACAGACTTCTTTTGCAAGTACCATCAGATTCACAAACAGTTTGCTATATGGAATGAGAGATGATAATCAAGAAATACAAGTTCAAAGCACTTGGGGACACACAAATGGTAGCATGTCATTTGGATTCTGGCCTGACATTTCATAATGCCAAAGCATGTGTGCTTCTCAGATGCTGAACACTCGTCACTGACATTGACACAATAACATCTAGGAACCCTGTGACTGAAGTATTAGTCCTAGAGGAAATAAAGACAATGGTGAACATCATTCTGCCCCTTCCCAAATAGTTTAGCTCATAGGAGTATACTTGTGACTAAAATCAGCATAGGAAGTTTTACATTAGTAAATTCATGAAAATGAGCATAATAGCGTCCAGATACACAGGGTTGTATCCAATGCTGCAGGGACTTCACCTTCCTCTCCTCTCCCCAGTGATCTCTATGTTGGCTCAGACCGAAGGCACATCTACTCTAATATTCTGTCTTCAAAACTGCCTAGCCAGACTCTTCTGGGAATAATATAATCCATCTCTTGTTGTCCCCATAATATAATAAAGAGGCAGAATGAATTGTAGATTCAGTTTAGAACTTGGGGCCTTAAACAACACATAACACAATTACCAAAAAATCAAGATACTCTTCAATTTACCTGTCTAAGCGAGCCTTCTGATGGATCTCAAACTTTTTTAAAAAGGCATATTCAATATTCATGTAACCTTGAACAAGGTTTGAAAATGGTTTCAACAAACTTGACATGATATTTAGAGTTTTTTGGTTATTCGCTGAAAGATGTTCCATCATCCCAATAGTAATGACTTTGGAGCACAGGCAGTCACTCATGACAGTGTGTTTTATGTGAATGCTGAAAATCCCTACCGAAAACAGCTTGTACATTAAAAGGCTGCTGCTGAAGATATTTACTGCACTGTCATTCTCTGACCAGGGGCTCACAATGATGGATGAGTTTTTTACACAGTTTCTTGGCCAATCTCAAAGAATTTTAGAAGTATGATCACCTTTTGGCTGTTAGGAGAACATAAAATAACCCCTTCTATCTCTTTCTGCGTCAGGGGGACAATTGTTACTTAAAATCTAATAAGTGAAAAACAATTTTCACTTAGTTTCATTTACAGTATGAAAAAATTACACAAACATATAACCAAAATTAGACACATATACAAGACTCAAAGGAACGGCACTAGACAAGATGACTGTGCCTTTTTGAATGTATACAGATAGATTAAAATACGTAATTCCAAAAGAAAGAAATGTAGAATGGTCATATTAGCCAGAAAAAGAATAGCCATATTAGAGATCACTCAAAACTTCATACAGGGCACTGGTATTGCTCTTGTACAAGAAAACTATTTTCTTTCTGACATGCAATCTGTAGAAGTTCCCCCAAGCAGCAACATTTTGACATGATGCTATTTTTACTTCTTACAGGTACAAAATATGTAAAACTGATCTATGCTATCATGTTCTATGCCATTTCCTTAAAAGAAAGGAATTGGTTGTTCTCTGGCACTGCAACTCCCCTCCCCATTGTGTCAGTTTCAGATTCAACTGTTAATGCACCCAAAATAGTAATAGAATATAAAATCCAGTTTGAAACATAAAAGGCTGTCTTTACCTTCATATGACATTGACCAATAAAAAGGCTTTGAAATTAATGCAAATTAAAGTTGACACAGATTTCTAGGATGATATAAATTTAATAATAAACTGCTGGGTACAAAGTGTTAAGGAACCAGTTTTCTAATAATGGCACAAAAATTAAACACAAGCTTTTTGCTGCAAGCCTAAACACTCTTTCATGGAAAAAAAATCAATGGGACTTACTTATGAGTAAACACAATTAGTACTGTTGGGCCATTTTGCATGTTACCAATTCAGTGCTATGCATTCTTAAACACATGTTTGTTTGATAAAACCAGCATATGCTAAGCTAAATAGCAAGCTAATTAAAGTGTTTAGGACTGAATTATAACATCCTTCATCAAAAGGAAATATAGAGTTAGCAATTCATAGGCAAATAAAATTATTCTTGTTGACTTGACCATTTCCTTATTTTGCAGCTGTATTAAAAAAAAAGCAACAACTAGGCACGTTACCAAATTTTTCCAAGCTATACAGGAAGTAGATTGGACTGTGAAAGACCAACCCACATTGTGTTTGCATTTTTACAAATTTGATTTACTATAGGAAAGTTGACTAAAACTGCAAGTAAATCAAACATATTTAAAGTGACTATCTTCATATTGTTGCTTCCTCCCCGCTAAAACAAGATAAGCACAGCACATGTCTTGTTTCTGTTACTTGGGCTGATTTCAGGTGTTGCCACCAGTCACCATATGCTCAGGCTCAGACACACATGTTACCAAATGCTTCCAAGCTACACAGCAAGTGGATTGGACTGTGAAAGAGCAACCCAAATTGTGTTTGCATTTTGACAAATTTGTAGGGCAGTCCAATATCTCAGAGAGGAGTTCAGGTCTCCTGCTCCCCTGGTGCATTCACTATAGCTGCCCACTTTCCCTTCTTTTAAAAGTTTGACAGAAATATCTGTTGGCTATAGGTGCTTTCTTAAACTGCAAGGTGTTTTTTTTGCGTATTAGTGAATCATTATTCTTATGGCTATATTACATTTTTCATTGCTCCATTCTAATTGCTGGCAGGCCAAGTTCAAGGTTTTGGTACATATATGTCCCCATACAGATCAGGACTAGGTTACATGAGAGACTGCCTTCTCCCTTATGCACCAGACCATAACAAATGTGTATGTGCCCAAAAATGTTGTACACCTCACCCTTCCTACAAATAAGCTACAGTAAAAAGAGATTAAATTATTTCCAGTACCAAAGCTCTGTGCACATGTAAAGGATTAAGCATACATCTTCTGCTTTTGAACGGTATTTGTTCAATTTCAGAATCTAATTCTTAATGGCAAGTAGCAAAGTCTGACATATTCCACTTTGTTAAGCTGATAGCATCTTAGAGTACCTCTAGCTCTATGCACTAAATTCAAAGATCTTTTCTCAGTTTTTTATTTCCTTTACTGCCACTTCACTTTTGATTGCTAGAAATTGTGTTTGAAAGCCAGGTTCACTACATGGCTCAGAGCTGATTCACATTATTTTTTCTGACTTGGATATAATTACTCGTGTCAAGAAGAGAGTGTTAAATGTAAGACGCAAGGAACTGTGAGCGTTTCTCTCCGAGTATATGCATCAGGAAGCAGATAAATGTAATAGCTTCCCAACAAGCATACCTAGAGAGAAACAGATACTTTTTGTGATTTGTACCTGCTTTTTCCACTTGAATATTAATCTTCAAGTTAAGAAAGGTGAGGTCTGTGATGTTCCTATATTAATGTATATATGGTAAGTGTTGTTGTTTTAGAAGATACATGGTAAGTGGAGTGAAAGAGGGGGAGTGAATGGGCAGTAGAATGCGAGATGATTGGCTGAGTGTTTAAAATGGCTGAATGTATAAAAGGAAGAGTGAGAGGGGAATCTGGGGGGGAGAAGTGAAAGAGGTGGATGTTGATAGGTGGATGTGGTGTGGACGTGTGTGGACGTTGGTGGACTTCAGAGGGTTGTTTTGGTGGGTTTTGAGAGGAGAGGGTGGAGTTCGGATTAATACTAAGACCAGTACCTCAGGAATAGATGTAACCATATGCTTAAGTGCCTTTTAAAGAAATCTTGTTATCTCTGTTATATAATAAAATACTTATTTGGTTTACCAAAGGCCTGATCCTTGGCTGGGGTTTCACAGACCAGAAGGGAGGGTGAGGTAAATAACCAAGGCTGAAGAGTGACAAATGGTGGCAGCGGGTGAAGGGAAGAATATAACACCACAAGTATTCAGAGCAAACCAGAATTATAAGCAGTCTGAGTAAATCAAAGGGATTGGGGACAGCTTAAGCACGCAGTCACAGAGGTAACCTAATTGAGGGAGACTCAGGCAGAGTCTCTAGGAATACTGGTTATAGGACGTGACTGGTGGTGCTGCCTAGCAGGGGGATCTGTTGAGATCTATGCTAGAGCGGAGAGGGAAACCATAAGAAAGGACAGTCCGGACTGGTGGAGTCCCTGGTGGTGCCTAGAGACAGGCAGTAACCACGAGCAGGTAGGAACCTGACAGGGAGAGCCAGGGAAGGACACCTCACAGGTGGTGTTAGCGGTGGGATACGAACAACAGAGAATCCAGATACGAACCAAAGAGAGTCCCAAAGACACGTGGTGACAAAGGAGACTACGTCACAGGTGTTGGCTGTAGCAGTGAGATACGAATACTAGACAATCCCTAATAGTTGTGTGGCAAACAGAAATAACAAAACAAGATTACTTGTGAGAGTGACTGGCAAAGAGTGTGTGGCAAAGAGTGAGTGAATTCAAACACCATGGCTGAATACATAAAAATGAAAAGAGAGGAGCTGGTGGAGAAGTGCGTAACATTCAATTTACCTCACGAGGGTAAACGGGTAGATGAATTGAGGGTAGCACTTATAGGATTTGCTACTGCACAGCAAAAACAACCTGTCAGAGAAGAGACCCCAGAAGGATATTTAAGCAATCCCGCTTATCTAGAGTACTTGAGAGAGAAGTTAAGATGGGAGGCTGAGGAAAAAGACAAGCAGAGGGAGTTGGAAGCCGAGAGATTGAGGATGGAAGCTGATGAGAAAGAAAAGCAGCGGGTCTTTGAGGCTGAGGAAAAAGATAAACAGCGAGAGTTAGAAGCTGAGAGATTGAGGATGGAAGGTGCAGAGAAGGAAAAACAGAGGGAGTTGGAATTTGAGAGAATGAGAGTGGATGCGGAATTACAGGCAGAAAAGTTAAAATTTGAAAGAGAGAAGCTTCATTCTGATGAGACAAGGAAAGACAGAGATGGAGCAAAAATAAAAATTACTCCAAAGGACTTTGCTGTCTATGAGCCTGGTCAAGATCCTCAAATTTATCTCACAACCTTTGAAAAGGCAGCTCAGTTGTGGGGGCTACCTGAAGATAAATACATGCAGTATTTATCAAACCTGATTAAAGGGGAATTGGCTGAGGTATACCAATATTTCCCCTCAGACAAGCCCGTCACCTATGCTGAGTTTAAAGAGGCAGTCTACAAAAGATTCAGACTGGGACCTGACTATTTTAGAAAGCTTTTCAGAAACTGTCAGATCCAAGCAGGGAGGTCTTTTGTGGAACTGGGAGCAAAATTGATGGATATATTTGGAAAGTGGATGAGTAGTGCAAAAGCTCAGTCAGTGGAAGAGGTGAAAAGCCTCATGATACTGGATCAATTATACCATCAGTTACCACCAGAAATAAAGCTCCTGGTCAAAGACCGTTCCCCTACATCGGTGCAGGAGGCCGCAGAGATGGCGGATCACTTTGCCTCCAACAGAACTGGCTGGGTGGGGAAAACATCAAGAGATTTTAAACCCAGACCATATAACGCTGGCAGAAGGGATGTGGTACCACACAGAGAGTGAGTCCTCCAGTAAAATCTGAAGGGCACAGGACACCCCAGAGTGGATCTGTGTACCCTAAAAGTGAGGAGAAATTATGCTACAAATGTGGTAGACCGGGGCACCTACGTTTTCAATGTGAGGTTGCCAACCACATTAGTAATCCTGCTCAGACAAGGGCAGTGAAAACAGAGCCCAAGGCTTTGGAAACAGCGAAAAAGGTTCAGTTTTGCCAGATAAACTGGACAGAAGTAACAGACCTTGATTCAAGTCTGAGAGAGGAAGTGAGTGTACAAGGGGCAAATTATTGGGCATTGCTTGATATTGGTGCCGCTCAGACGTTACTGAGGCCAGATTTAATAAAATCTGAGGAAATATTACCTCAGGAAACTGTGAATATCCAAGGAGTGAGGGGTCAACCAGAAAGCTTGCCTGTGGCCATGGTGAAAATGGCGTGGAGAGGCCGAGAGGGCCAATATAAAGTAGGCATTAATGCCCAGCAACAAGAACCAGTAATACTGGGAAGAGATGTTATGGGAGCCCAAGGGAAAATATATGTGGTGACCAGACAGCAATTTGGCAGAGAAAAAGAAGCCATGTTAAGGGGGGCTGAAGCAAACAGGGTGGAAACTGTTAGCGAGCCTCAGGTCGCCATACCAACCACTAGCAGGCCTGCTGAAGAAGACAAACTGTATCAAGTGGTCTCTGGGGAAGAAGCAGATCAATTCAGGGAAGAGCTGCATAAAGATATAAGTTTGAAGCAGATAAAGGAACAAGCCCTGACCCAACAGATTCCTTTCACCGACAAACTGAGGAATCAAGTTGTGTGTGAGAATGGGATTTTATATAGACTGTGGATGCTTGCTGAGAGAAAGGATGAATGTGAACCAGTGAAACAAATGATAGAGGTGGTGAAAAAGAATTTGAGTCAAGCACAGCAGAAGCAAAGTTACTGGTATGACAGAACAGCCAGGGAACGTGTGTATGATGTGGGAGATATGGTTATGGCGTTCATACCCAGGAAACATGACAAATTACAGGCTAACTGGGAAGGACCATATACCATCAGAGAAAGGCTTGACATAGTGAAGTATGTAATCACCACAGACCAATTAAACAAAAGCAAAGTGGTTCATGTAAATATGTTAAAGCCTTACCATACCAGGGATGCACAGGTGTTGCAAGTTACCTTATTCCCTGAGGGAAGTAGGCCAGATTTGGTACAGGAAAGCAAAGACAAAGGAGGGGTAGATCAAGTGGAATGGTCAGAAGAGATTCTGAGAGTTTTGAAAAACTATGGGAATCTCTTTGGCAATAAACCTGGCCGAACCAGTATAGCCAAACATTCCATTAATACTGGAGATCATGCCCCAATCAGATCTATGCCGTACCGTGTGAATGGGAAAGTTTTGAGTGAGATCAAAAAGGAGGTGGAAGATATGCTGGAATTAGGAGTGATCAGGGAATCCATCAGTCCCTGGGCCTCAAGTATTGTCCTGGTTCCGAAAAAAGATGGAACGACAAGGTTTTGCATTGATTATCGGCTAATCAATAAAATCACGGTCCCAGATGCGTATCCTATGCCCAGGGTAGACGCAATGTTAGAGTTATTGGGGGCAGCAACCATTATCTCTACGTTAGACCTCTGTAAAGGATTTTGGCAAATGGAACTAGACGAGCAATCCAGAGCCAAAACTGCCTTCAGTACACCAGATGGGTTATATGAGTTTGTGACCTTACCCATGGGACTAAGGAACTCACCAAGTTCATTTCAGAGGCTAATCAATACTGTGTTGCGAGGCATGTCAGATTTTGCAGTGGCCTATATCGATGACGTGGCCATTTTTAGCAAATCGGTGCCTGAGCATGTCCAACACCTGACAACAGTATTGGAGGCCTTAAGAAAAGCAGGCCTCACAATAAAAGCTAAGAAATGCCAGTTTGGACTAAAGGAAGTAACCTATTTAGGACATAAGGTGGGGAGTGGGAAAATCACCCCCTTATGGAGCAAGGTGGAGGCAATACAAGCGTGGCCGATCCCCTTAACCAAAAAACAAGTAAGGGCATTTCTGGGTGTGGCTGGATTTTATAGGAAGTTTGTGAGAAATTTTGGGGAAATAGCAACCCCCTTGCATGAATTAACAAAGAAGAAGTGTTCTGAGCGTGTGGTATGGATGGATGAATGTCAGAAGGCTTTTGATCTACTGAAGCAAGCCTTGTGCCAAGGACCCATATTAATATTAATAGACTATGAGAAACCATTCATCGTGGCTACAGATGCGTCGGACCTCGCGCTGGGAGTCGTCTTGCTACAGGAGAGAGAAGGCACCAGACATCCAGTGGCATACCTGAGTCGCAAGCTGACGCCGAGGGAGAAAAACTATTCGTCGGTCCAAAAGGAGTGCCTAGCGGTCGTGTGGGGACTGAACAAGTTGCGCCCATACGTGTGGGGACGAAGATTCACGGTAACTACGGATCATCGGCCCTTGTTATGGTTGCAGACTATGAAAAACCATAACACTATGCTGCAGAGGTGGTCCTGGGCCCTACAGGACTATCAAGTGGACTTCCAGTTCATCAAAGGCAAGGACAATGTACTGGCCGATGGACTTTCCTGGCAAGTGGCTGGGACTGCAGTGACATGACCAGACAGAGGAACAAAGAAAGACATTTTCCCCATAGAGACTTTTATTTGTTAATGCGACGTATAAATCCTGGAACAGGAATAATACTCTGCTGTTGTTTAAGGGGGGGGAAATGTGATGCTCCTATATTAATGTATATATGGTAAGTGTTGTTGTTTTAGAAGATACATGGTAAGTGGAGTGAAAGAGGGGGAGTGAATGGGCAGTAGAATGCGAGATGATTGGCTGAGTGTTTAAAATGGCTGAATGTATAAAAGGAAGAGTGAGAGGGGAATCTGGGGGGGAGAAGAGAAAGAAGTGGATGTTGATAGGTGGATGTGGTGTGGACGTGTGTGGACGTTGGTGGATGTTGGTGGACTTCAGAGGGTTGTTTTGGTGGGTTTTGAGAGGAGAGGGTGGAGTTCAGATTAATACTAAGACCAGTACCTCAGGAATAGATGTAACCATATGCTTAAGTGCCTTTTAAAGAAATCTTGTTATCTCTGTTATATAATAAAATACTTATTTGGTTTACCAAAGGCCTGATCCTTGGCTGGGGTTTCACAGACCAGAAGGGAGGGTGAGGTAAATAACCAAGGCTGAAGAGTGACAAATGGTGGCAGCGGGTGAAGGGAAGAATATAACACCACAAGTATTCAGAGCAAACCGGAATTATAAGCAGTCTGAGTAAATCAAAGGGATTGGGGACAGCTTAAGCACGCAGTCACAGAGGTAACCTAATTGAGGGAGACTCAGGCAGAGTCTCTAGGAATACTGGTTATAGGACGTGACTGGTGGTGCTGCCTAGCAGGGGGATCTGTTGAGATCTATACTAGAGCGGAGAGGGAAACCATAAGAAAGGACAGTCCGGACTGGTGGAGTCCCTGGTGGTGCCTAGAGACAGGCAGTAACCACGAGCAGGTAGGAACCTGACAGGGAGAGCCAGGGAAGGGCGTCACAAGGTCCCTCCCCCGCAAGCAACTATATTCATGTGACTGCTTATAGATGTAAGAATTTTATTTCTAAGAGCAATTTCACAGGATGGATTCTTAAGACACATTTTGGATAGGTATCAAATCCACAGCATCAAGACCATGTTCACTGGGGTTCAACTTCACTGGGTCAGAGATAAGGTCTCTATGGAGACCTGCAATAGATTTAAAATGCTGCTATATCTGGGCACAGGAACTTACAGTGGCTATACATCCACCCATCATACCAACTGAGGGAAAGGAGAATTAATTGAGTACTTAAAAGATGTGATATTTTGAACAAGTGTTAAATCTGATGATTGCAGAAGGTGTCCAATGCTGGTTTGTAAGGCATTTAGGCATTGGAAATGCTTATACAAGTATGCATACCCATTATATTTATAATAATCGTTAAAGCTAAAATTATCTGAGTAATGTGGACATACATTAAAATTATTTTTAAAAATCTTGAAAGTGTAACTATGATGCTTGTCTGAAATGTTTTAAGTATGAATGTGGAGGAAAATCAGGACTCTTTTATGGAAGCACATTTGTAAATAGGGCTGATCCTTTCCCTCCCATTGCAGAATTTTTCTTTTTGCACAGGATCCTACAGTTGCGGAAGACACCAAGTATGTTTTTTTTACATAGAAAGACAAAGTCATTAACTTTTCTCATGCAAAAAAATAAATAAATGGTGAGAATGAAAATTCCATATCGTTTCTCACTTCCTTTAAAACCACATGTATTTAAATAATCACAGAAAGAATGTTCAAATAATTATAGAATAATTAAAGTGGCAGTGTCCCTTCCTTCCAGCCATTCAGTACCATTTAATATGTATATGTTATGGGGAATGTAAGTTGAACAGTTAATGTGCAGAAACCAGCCATTGTGCACGTTCACTAGGCCTTATAGGAAACGTGCACATTAACCTTCCATGAAGAGAATTGTGCATATTTCCCAGTAAATATACATAATCTCCAATAAGCCTTGGAAAATGTGCATATATCACCTGACGTTTGTACATTCTTTGAACATGTACAGCCATAATGCAAAATCCCCAACCAGATTTGGAATATGTGTATATCTTGGCTGAATTTTGTACATTCTCTGACCATGATGAACAGTATGCACAGTATGCATAGTTACAAAGCAACATAAATTTGCTATGGAAGCCGCTTTGAAGTCACCTGGTGATGAAAAGTGGCATACTAAATAAATAAATAATAAATAAATAATAAATAAATAATAAATGTGCACTCTGCTTCTGGTCCACTGCCTAATCTTATATGGCCCAGAATATGCCTTCCCACTGATCAGCAGAGTAGCAGGAGGAAGGGTTCCAGACAAAGATTAACTTTTTCCCAAAGTCCACCTCCCTGAGCAGCACAAGGAGGGTTGCAGGGAGAGAAAAGTTTTGAACCTTCCCTCCCCCTCTCCTGGGGAAAATTGCCTCCCATGCTGTTCTTAAGTTAAGGCAAAAGCTTAATAGCAGCAAAGGGTTAATTTGCATGGGAATCCCAAGGGTGGGAAGATTTGACTAGCTGAAGAAGGGTTACCCAGCATGGAACAGAAGGCTGGGAGAGAAATCATCATCATCATCATATGCAGAGAAGGCTTTTGATAATGTGGAATTGCCTTTTTCATTTGAAAGAATGAATTCTTTTAGTTTTGGAGATAAATGTAAAACCTTTGTTCAAGCCATCTATACTACTCCAAAAGCTAAAATTCTAGTCAATTGTTTATAATCAAAAACAGTTTGTCAAAAGGCACTAGACAAGGTTAGCTTCTCTGTTATTTGTTTTAGCAATTGAGCCACTAGCTGTCAGAATTAGGAGTGCTGAAAATATTAAAGGAATTCACATCAATAAAGTGGAGGACTAAATAACATTTGATGCTAGACAAGCAAGTTGAAGAATATGGAAGTTTAGTAGGATATAAGTTAAATAAAGCTAAAACAGAAATAGTTGGAATAAATATAGCAAAAGTTGAAATAAAGTAAATAAGGTAAGTTGTTCACTATCAGTGGACAAATAAGCCAGTATGCTATCTAGGGATACAGAGGAGGGCAATGGTAAACCCCCTCTGAATACCGCTTACCATGAAAACCCTATTCATAGGGTCGCCATAAGTCGGAATTGACTTGAAGGCAGTCCATTACTATTTGATCTAAGGATAAATAAATCAGTATGCTATCTAGAGATAACATTGAACGAGAAACTACAAGATTTATATAAAAATGACTATGAAGTGGTATTTAAAGAGTATTTAAAGAATGCCAATTACTTATGGCAGAAACTTATCTTGTTCAGAGGGAACAGCTGTGGTTAAAATGCAATTTTAAAAATTGGTATAATTGTCTATACCTACCAATTAAATTAACACATCAGTGGAATATCTGGCAATAAACTATATTAAAGTTTATCTGGAATAATAAGTATGAAAGGCAAAATCCTGCATGATGAGAAAGAAAGAGGTGGACTCTCAGTTCTAGATTTAAAATTATCATATATTATGAATTGCATAAATTGGTTAGCTGATCAGATTATAAAACCATATTTTGATATTTCAAAGTTTGAACTAAATATGGAGATTCCATTACATGTATTATTTGTTTATTTTATTTATTATTTAATTTAATATCCCGCACTTCCTCCCAGCAGGGTGGCAAACAAAAGCACTAAAAACACTTTAAAACATCATAAAAACAGACTTTAAAATACATTAATACAAAACATCTTTAAAACATTTATTTAAAAGCTTTCAAGACATCTTTTCTTAAAAGAAGGTTAAAAACATTGTTTAAAAAAAGGTTTAAAAACATATTAAAAAGCAATTACAACACAGACACAGACTTGGATAAGGCGTCTACTTAAAAGGCTTGTTGAAAGAGGAAGGACTTCAATAGGCGCAGAAAATAACAGTGATGGCTCCTGTCTAACATTTAAGGGGAGGGAATTCCAAAATGTTGGTGCTACAACACTGAAGGCCTGCTCCTATGTTGTGCAGAACAGACCTCCTGATAAGAAGGTATCTGCAGGAGGTCCTCACCTGAAGAGCACAGTGATCGACTGGGTATAAAAGGGATAAGACGGTCTTTCAGGTATCCTGGTGCCAAGCTGTACAGGACTTTGTACACCAAGACTAGAATATTGAACTTGGCCCGGTAGCAAATGGGCAGCCAGTGCAATTTTTTCAGCAGCGGGGTGATATGTTGGTGATACCTGACCCCAGTGAGCAGTCTCACTGCCGCATTTTGCACCAGCTGCAGCTTCCGGACCAACCTCAAGGGCAGCCCCACATATAGCACATTACAGTAATCCAGCCTAGAGGTTACCAGTGAGTGGACAACAGTGGTCAGGCTATCCCTGTCCAGAAACGGCTGCAGCTATATTACCAGCCAAAGCTGGTAAAAGGCATTCCTAGCCACTGAGCACACCTAGGCCTCTAGCGACAAAGATGGATCCAGGAGCACCCCCAGAATACGGACCTGCTCTTTCAGAGGGAGTACGACCCATCCAAAGCAGGCAAATGACTAATTATCTTGACATGATACATGACATGATACATGATATCATGATACATGATACTTGACATGAGACATGATAGAAGTGTATAAAATTATGCATGGCATTGAGAAAGTGGATAGAGAAAAGTTCTTCTCCCTCTCTCATAATACTAGAACTCGTGGACATTCAAAGAAGCTGAATGTTGGAAGATTCAGGACAGACAAAAGGAAGTACTTCTTTACTCAGCGCATAGTTAAACTATGGAATTTGCTCCCACAAGATGCAGTAATGGCCACCAGCTTGGATGGCTTTAAAAGAAGATTAGACAAATTCATGGAGGACAGGGCTATCAATGGCTACTAGCCATGATGGCTGTGCTCTGCCACCCTAGTCAGAGGCAGCATGCTTCTGAAAACCAGTTGCCGGAAGCCTCAGGAGGGGAGAGTGTTCTTGCACTCGGGTCCTGCTTGCGGGCTTCCCCCAGGCACCTGGTAGGCCACTGTGAGAACAGGATGCTGGACTAGATGGGCCACTGGCCTGATCCAGCAGGCTCTTCTTATGTTCTTATGTTCTTATGGTCTTATCTGAACTCGAGAACCACCAACCCACAGTACCTCCATCTTGCTAGGATTCAGACTCAGTTTACTGGCTCTCATCCAGCCCACCACATAGTCCAGGCACGGGTCCAGGACTTGCACGGCCTTGCCTGATTCAGATGTTACAGAGAAATAGAGCTGGGTATCATCAGCGTACTGCTGACACATCACACCAAATCTCCTGATGACTGCTCCCAAGGGCTTCATATAGATGTTATACAGCATTGGGGACAATAAGGTACCCTGCGGCACCCCACAGCACAACTGCCAGGGGACTGGAAGACAATCACCCAATGCTATTCTCTGAAAACGACCTTAGAGATAGGATCGGAGCCACTGTAAAACAGTGCCTCCAATGCCCATCTCACCAAGTCAGCTGAGAAGGATACCATGCGCAATCGTATCAAAAGCCGCTGAGACATCCAGTAGGAGTAACAGGGTCTAACTCCCCTGTCCTTCTCCCGATAAAGGTCATCCATCAGGGCAACCAAAGCTAATTCAGTCCAGGCCTGAACCCAGATTGGAATGGGTCAAGATAATCTGTTTCATCCAAGAGTACTTGCAATTGCTGCGCCACAAACCTCTCATTTGCCTTTCCTAAGAAAGGGTACTTGTGACTGGTCAGTAATTGTCACAGACCAATGGGTCCAGGGTGGGCTTTTTCAGAAGTGGTTGGATCACCTCCTCTTTCAGGGCGGCTGGAACCACTCTCTCCTGCAATGATGCATTGACCAAACCCTGGATCCACTCAGTCAACCCCCTTCGGCAACCCCCAGCCAATTCATTTGGAGCAATAAAAGGCTTAGATCACAGTGTGCAAAGATAGATTTCGTAATACAAGATTTGTTAAAGGGTTGGGATTAGTGTGAATTAGTTCAGGCCCATCCCCTTTGGAATCAGAAAAAAAGTAATATAAAAGGAAGTATTTGGATCAATTTTCAAGTCTGGAAAACAGTAATCTATTTAGGTTTAGCGACCTTGTAGAACTGGATTCAATGATATATTCAGAAGTTAAAAGAAACTAGCAAGGTAGAAATCCCAGTTGGTTTGAGAACTTCCAAGTAAGATAATCAGAACAGGTACATTTTAGAAAACAATTATAGCTAAGAGAGCTTACAGAATTTGAAAAAACTACTCATAAAACAAAGAAACAGATTAACAGATACTTACCAACTTTTATTTAAATGTGATAGGAACAGAATATGTGGGAAAATATTCCTGTGAACGTCTGGGAAAACACAGGGAAATCCCTTAAATTCTATTTGAATATGGGCATAAGAGAAAACTGCTTTAAAATGAGCTCCATCACTCCAGCAAAATAAACAAAATTAATAAAAATTACTCATTTCTAGCTGGAAATGTAAAGAAGAGAAAGGCAACTTTTTACATATGTGTTGGAAAGGTAAGATGTCAAACAAATATTGGAAGCTAATAAAAATCAGGTTAGAATGATTTTAGGATATGAAGGCCCACTTCACCCTCTATCCTTTTTATTAAATTGCATGAAACAATTGGTCAGGCCAGAAGATACAAAATTGGTTTCTTATATGCTTATCGCAGCCAGAATGCTTTACGTAAAATACTGGGGATTACAAAATATACCTAAAATCAGAGAACAGATTGATAAAATTTGGGATTTTGCTATTATGGCTGAACTGTCAAATTTTCTAAGATACAAGAAGGAAACAGACTTTTTTTTGTAAAATAGAAGAAATATATTGACTTTCACTATAGGGTTTTGAACCAAATAAAGGTTAGTGGTTTATAATGTATTAATACTGATGAAGAGATATCATGGTAGACATAGATAATGAATTTTAATTTTTAGAAATGTTAGTGCAAGTACTGAAATTGCACTTTTATAATTTGAGATTAATATAGGTAGGCATGATCAAGTATATCCTTCTATTAAGCCTTTATTAGAATCTTTGTTTATTGATTAATTGATCATGTTGTTACTTATGCTTGTTATAATTTTATCTTATTTACGCTGATATAGAATCATGCATGTTGTCATAATAACCATAATAAAATGTGTGTGTGTATGCCTCTCAGCCTCAGAGGAGGGCAATGGTAAACCACCTCTTAATACCGCTTACCATGAAAACCCTATTCATAGGGTCACCATAAGTTGGAATCGACTTGAAGGCAGTCCATTTCCATTTTCTACTCCAGTAATATTTGGAGGTTTATTGCTAGCATTGGTCTTTATAGTATTGTGCTGCAATCAGCCCAAATAATAGAAAGAAGACACGTGCTGTGCTGATATTGTTTTAGCAGGGAGGAAGCAACATTATTAAGACAGTTGATATAGTTCAGATGGTCACTTTAAATATGTCTGATTTACTTTGCAATTTTAGTGAAGTTTCCTATAGGAAATCATTTCCTTTTGTTTCTGTTTCTGTGAATATGTGAAGGACAGCAACACTTTGCAAAAGTTACACTAAAAAAACTCCACAAATTGTGGAATAATGGCACTGACTATGCTGCAAAATAGTCTCCAGTGGACATGAGGAGTGTCTCAGTTTGCACAAGATAACACAGTGGGAGGTGAAATATATTCTAGCAAAATTCTAGATGTGCTCTATGTTTTTAATTGACTGTGCCCACCTTGCCTTAAATGAAGTGGTTTAAACATAGCAGGCTGAAAACATGCATCCTCTTTTTTCCAACAGCTGGAATCATTGCTGAAGTAGCAACATATTGCAATCAGTCTGATTTTACATCAAACTGCCGTTTCAGATTCAACTGTTAATGCACCCAAAATAGAAATAGAACATAACCTCCAGTTTGAAACACAAAAGGCTGTCTTCACCATCATATGACATTGACCAATAAAAAGGCTTTGAAATTAATAAAAATAAATTTCACACATATTTCTAGGATGAATAATGAGGGAAATAAAATTTTATAGATTAGATCCTCTGTAGAAACAGTAACACAGGAAAAAAGCAAAGTAAGAAGAACACCAGCAAATATACAAAAATGTAATTCTCCATCTGTGGAGATTGCGGGTATTGCCACCACTCACCATATGCTCAGAGGAACATGTTACCAAATTCTTCCAAGCTACACAGCAAGTGGATTGGACTGTGAAAGACCAACCCAAATGGTGTTTACATTTTGACCAATTTGTAGGGCAGTACAATATCTCAGAGAGGAGGTCAGGTCTCCTGCTCCCCTGGTGTATTCACTATAGCTGCCCAATTTCCCTGCTTTTTAAAGTTTGATAGCAATATTTGTGGGCTATAGGTACATTCTTAAACTGCAAGGTTTTTTGCCTACTAGTGAATACTATTTATATGACTATCCTACAGTTGTGGAAATGTAGGGAACTAAGTTTGTTTCATTCTCATTACCCGATCCTATGTTTAGTAAGACCTTATTACACATTTTTTTTTGTTTTTATGACTGACTGGGAACAAAAGCATTGAAAAGGTGCTGGTTTACACAGAAATCTCAGTAAACTGCCCAAACTATTTTTTTAAATTTCAAAATCTACCTACACAGAGCCAAAAAAAGGATATTGCAAGATCTACAAAATACAATAAACAATTTTATATGGAATCAGGAAAAAGCAAAAATAGTAAAAACGGTATACAGACCATAGAAAAATGTGGTTTTCAAGTCCCATATATTTTTACATTATGAAACTGGTGGTGACGATGCAGTGGTTTAATGAGGAAAATAAATATTTTAGATCATTAGAGGAAGTGGCAGTTAAGATCAAATTTAGGAACGTTATAGATTTTAAAAAAATTGTGAAAATATTTTAAAGAACAAAGCCACATCATAAAAATACGTTTGGAGATGTGAGGGTGGTACAAAAAGAAATTAGCACCAGGTATTTCACCAGTAGCATCAGTGTTAGTAGATGAGCTATCCAGTTTAGAAGGTCATCTAGGAACATATGCAGTTTGGAAGGAAAAAAATTGTATCATATAAAGAATGGGCACAAGTAATAACATATGAGCCGGCAACACAAAAAACACAATGTAATTTTCCATATTTTAAATTTGTGCAGATTAGGACATTCATTAATATGTAAAAACTGAAACCAGAATATATTCAGAAAATTACCAGACTTTGAAATCCTGCTCACAGAAAATAAACCAAAACAGTTTTCAAAAATTTATAGAATATTGTCTAAAGCAAAGAACACACAGAACGTGAGGTTTAAAACAAAATGGGTCAGAGATACGAATTATAATCTCTCATACTACACAAATGATCTACCTTTTCAGTTGTAAGTAATTACAGTTGTGCAGAGATGGTATAACAGTGGCACTGGACACCTTGGAAGTCTGCTAAAGTGAAGAAAAAATAAATGGCAAGTCTTGACATTGCAACACAGATAAGGCTGACTTCTTTCATTTATGGTGGAAATGTTGTAAAGCAAATGGTAGTGGCAAATGGTAACTGCTGTACTCACTGAGATCTCTGAACATGAAGTCCCATTAGATCTTCTGTTCTGCCTATTAAATTATGTAAAAACCTATATAAGACCAGAACACCAAAAATCAAGCATAAGCAACTGGAAATCTAATAAACTAGGTCTAGTAAAAAAAATCTACGGCCATACTACCCTGAAAATGCCCAATCTCGTCTGATCTTGGAAGCTAAGCAGGGTCAGGCCTGGTTAATATTGGATAGGAGACTGCCTGAGAATACCAGGCAGGGCTGTGGAGTCGGTACATCAAACCTTCAACTCCAGCTCCGTCTCCTCTATTTTTCTACTGTCCGACTCAGACTCCTCTATTTTTCTACTGTCCGACTCCGACTCCTTCATAAATGGCAAATGTATATTGGTTTATATTAAAATATTAATATTAAAATATTAATTTTATTTTGAAGCCAGAGTCGGTACAAAATTGCTTCCAACTCCGACTCCACAACTCCGACTCCACAGCCCTGATACCAGGTGCTGTAGGCTTAGAGGAAGGCAATGTTAAACCACCTCTGAATACCTCTTACCATGAAAACCCTATGAATATATCCAAAAGATTCATAGGGTCGCCATAAGTTGTAATTGACGAACAACAACAAACAAAATAAGAAAAATATGGGAACAATTAAATATGATTAAACTAACAGTTATGTTTAGAGAAGCTATTGGTAAGTGGTGTCTAGTAATTCAATATGTACGAGAAAACTAAGAATCTTATGGCAAGGACATGATTTCATGTATTATAAATTGACTGTATTTATAAAATGAATGTTTAAGTAATCATTAGTAATGAAATGAGAAATTAAGAAGAAACTGGGTTGCTTTAATAGTGAGAAGTGATGTAGCAAAAGCAATTAGGAGCTATAACGCAAGGTCTGAGCGAGTCTCAGCAAATTTTCATTTACTTTCATACAGCTATCAATCATCATCAACCACTTTCATTTAAAAATTGAACCAGTCGTTTTAGGTTGCAATGGTAAACCCATACCACATATGACACACTTTCAAGTCATGTAAGGGCAATTTTGTAAGTGACCTTAAGATATGATGCAGACATACTAGGAGTGCTTCATGAACTTTTGTGTTTTTCCTTCCGTCCTCCACCCACCCACTGCTGCACATTCCCCAGTATTATTATTATTATTAGTAGTAGTAGTAGTAACTTGTTACCCAAAGGTTTCAAAGTGACTTACAAAAGTGTTAAAAATATAAAAAATATAATCAAAACAAAACAAAACCATCCCTCGCCCTAACAGCCTCAGGAAGCTTTGGCAGCACATTGCCAAGCAAACAATATCATCTTAGTCTATAAAAAGCCAGGGAAAAAAGATAAGTTTTTACCTGGCACTGGAAAGATGTCAGTGAAGGTGACAGGTGGACTTTGCTAGGAAGTACATTCTACAGATGGGGAGCCGCAACTGAAAAGGCTCTCTCCCTTGTCATCATCCTCCGAACCTGCCTCAGAGGATGAACCCAGAGAAAGACCCGAGATAAAGATCTAAAAGTCTGCGTAGGTTCATATCAGGAGAAGCATTGCAGAAGATATTAGGGTCCTGAGCCATACGGAGCTTTAAAGGTCAAAACCAGCACATGGAATTAGACTCAGAAGGGTACAGGCAGTCTGTGTAATTGTAGTTGGGCTCCTTATGGGAGGAAGGGTGGGATGTAAATTTAATAAATATGTTTGCCTTGAACCCATCAACAATTGGGCAGCCACATTCTGCACTAATTGAAGCTTTCACTTTTTTTTTTTAAAGACAGCCACACATAAAGTGCATTGCAATAATGCAACCTTGAGGTTATCAGAGCATAGATTACTGTCGGCTGGTTACTTATCCCTGTCCAGAGAGGATCATAGCTGGGCCAATAGCCTAAGGTAATGGAAGGCACTCTGCAACTTTAAGTGCCTCAAGTGACAGCAATGGATCCTGTTCTTTCAGAGGGAGGCCTACATCTAGAGTAGGCCACATACCACTTAGTAGGTCAGGGGAAATACCCACCAACAGCATCTCAGTCTTGTCTGGATTAAGCTTCAGTTGACTGGGCCTCATCCAGTCCATTATCACAACCAAGCACTGATTCAGCTCATCCACTGTCTCACTTGCAAAAGATGAAAAGGTGAAATAGAGCTACATGTCATCAGCATACTGAGGACAACACACGCTAAAACTCTGTATGACACACTCAGTGGTTTCATGTAGATGATAAACAGCATGGGGGACAGAACCAACCCTTGTGGGATCTCATCTTGGAGAACCCATGGAGCCAAACAATGGTTCCCAAGAACTATCCAAGAAGAAATTGAACTACTGCAATCTGGTGCCCCCAATACCCAACTCAGACAGTCGCCCCAGAAGGATACCATGGTTGATGGTATTGAAAGGCACCGAGAGATTTATTTATTTATTAAATTTATATCCCGCCCTTCCTCCCAGTAGGAGCCCAGGGTGGCAAAGTTCAAGGAGGATCAATAGAGTCACACTCCCCAGTCTCTCTTCAGACACAGATCATCGTACAGGGCAACCAAGGCAGTTTAGGTACTCAAACCTGGCCTGAATCCTGACTAAAATGGAACTAGAAAATCTGTCTCCTTCAAGAGTAACTGGATCTGGCTGGCAACTACCCTGTCAAGACCCTTGCCCAGAAAGGGGAAATTTGTAACTGGTCAATAATTATTAGGACAATCTGGGCCCAGGGAAGATTTCTTCAGGATTAGTCTTACTACCGCTTCAAGGCAGCCTGTGATCACTCCTTCTTGAAGAGAAACATTAATTACTTCCCTGGCCCCTCCCTGCCAGAGTTTATAAGCCATGAAATGCAAATGTCCAAGACACACGCAGCTGCATGAACCTGGCCAAGTACATGTCATTAGGCCACAGCAAGTGAATCTCATCCAATGATATTGAACAAGAAGGTGCTTACTAGCATTATTAGCACCAACAATGGAGTTCAAAGCCCATCAGCTGGAAGTGATTTTATCCTCAAAATGCTTAGCAAACATGTTAACAGTAAGCTTTAGATAGATTTACCACCTCCCTAGAGCCTGTAATTAATAAGCCCTTGAATGTGAATGTACTGCCTTCAAGTCAATTCTGACTTATGGTGACCCTATGAATAGGGTTTTCATGAGGCTGAGAGGCAGTGACTGGCCCAAGGTCACCCAGTGTGCTTCACAGCTGTGTGGGGATTCAAACTGTGGTCTCCCAGCTCGTAGTCCAACACCTTAACCACTATGCCACACTGGCCCTTAGACACTCTAAAAAGCTCTGCTGGATGGCAAGCTGAGGATGCAATGGAGACGGAGAAATACATTTTTTTCTCTGCCTTCACTGCTGCTGAATAAGCTTGAACATGAGCATGTACCAGTGTTGGATTAGTTGTTGGGAGTTTTTCTCCACCTGTGCACAACCCATCTCCCTTCTTGCTTCATTGTTCTTAGCTTTGGGGTATACCATGGAGCTTTCTGACCTCTGCCATTTGGACAGGATGCTCAGGTGCAATTGTATCAACTGCCTGAGTCATCTCTATATTCCACAGATCTACAAGGGTTTTGACAGATCTATGAGGGCTTTAACAGAATTGCTGATCACACCAACTGGAAAGCTCCTCAGAGCATTCTGAAAATGAATTGGATCCATCAGTCTCTGGGGGATGACCATCTTAATAGGTTTCCTACCCCTGCAGAAGGAAAAGGCCACTCTAAGTCTAAAACAATACTTTACCTTATTTGATTTAGTGTTACATTTGCATCAACACCAGTTGGTGCATTACTGCTGTATTTGCACCTGCATGATTGAAATCTGGGCTTGTATTGTGTTTTAAAGCTGTATTTAAATAGGAAATAACCAGGTTGCCTTGTAATGAGGCAGATGCTGCCCTAGCTCCCAACCAAGAAGCAGACTCAGGTCTCAGGAAAGTGGAATTTTCTGCATGAAGCCTTATTCATATCAGTGCAGGAATACAGCATCACACTCTAGGCATAAATCACGATACAGGAATACACTGGGCTTATCACAGGATACAAATCAGGAATGGTGAAGGTGGCAAAGACCACTGACGCAACAGAGAATCACAATCATTGCTAGGCTTATACAATCAGAGGGGCAGCTACTAAACTCTGCAGGTTAATTCTCAGTCTTTCTAGCCTTTATTGCTAAGCACAAACTCTTTCGAGGAGCTGATAGTAGCTTCCCGAGCTGCAGCTGCCATCTGGCCTTTCTTCTTGACCTTTTTGCCTCCCTGCCATTCCTCCTGCTTTGTACACTTCAGCCACATAATGGTGGAGGATGGGAGCATAATGTTGCTTACATTCCACTTTCCCCAATTTCAATAGCTCTGTTATTTCTCCTCCTCTCTGATAGGTGTTACAATGTGTAAAATGAAAAAAAAGTGTTAAGATTAATATTAATTAGGTTGAACAGTTAATATTTATTTTTAAAATGAATGGTTTAGGAAAGGGGTCGTGAACCTGTGGCTCTCCAAATGCTGCTGGACTACAACTCCCATCAGCCAATGGCTGGGGATTATGTAAATTGTAATCCAGCAACATCTGGTAAGCCACCTTGTCTAGGAGACTACAAATTAGCCAGGTTCCTGGTCTGAGAGAGCCTCATATGTTGTCTGATTAAAGCTTCCCAGTGGACATGGTGCCTGGATGGGACACCACCAGAAACCCTCTGAACCTCTGCAAGGCACTCTGAACCTTTCAAGGAAAATAAAAATAAAAGGTATAAGAAACAAAATAGCAGGTACCAATAGCTACCACTTTTAATTGCAACGCAAGATTTGAAATTTAAATATTTTCAGAGTAGGAAACACTATTCCAAATAAGATATCAAACCAAGAGTGCCAAACACCTGAAGAAAAAAAAATCCATCTGTGACTTAATTCAGAAGTATTTTTAGCTGTTAGTAGAATTTCATGCAAAGTTTATTCAGTTTGAATGATTTACTGAGTGCATTTCCATAAGTATCATAAAAAGCAGTAGCTAATAAAAAGATAAATACCTTAATCATCCTCTCATTTTCCAGCAAATCACAGCCATCGCTTCATAATTATTAACATTATTACATTCTGGTAACAAAAATCCTGCTCTACATGAACCATTAACCCCAGCCTCATTTGAACATATGCAGTATCTTTATTCAATATGCAGTAGCAGCAATCTAAGAGCCCCCTTCAGTGCATGCAAAGGCTTGAACATATATGCAGAGTTTGCCCCATTTTATCTCACAGTAATATATTATACAAGGTTGGAAGCTGCTTCCAGACATTTTTCTGCAGACGTGTGGACTGGGGGGGGATATCTTTATTCATTGTTATCTGTTTAAGGGTTCATTCTACACCAAAGGCCCTTGACATAATCTTAAATCTAGCTAATCTGGCCTTTCTAGTAAGCACTAGAGTAAGACAGACTGTCACATTTACCTAAATGCCCAATCTTCTGTAACTCTCTTCTTTAATTGCTCAATATTTTGGTCAGTGTCATGTCTTATCTACTTATGATTTTCTGTTAGGAGACAAGACTCCAGTGTATCCAAGGTAGTAGCTAAATTTGCCTGTGCAGCCTTAAAAAAGACACACAAGCTGGTTCAGGAACATGATGCAGTTAAATTGTCATAATGATACATCCAATGAATTCTATTTGGCTGAATTTCTGGATTACTGTAAAGTGTTCTTTCACTGGTTTATATTTTTGTATAGGTTTTTTTTTTTTGCAATGGCATAAAGCTAATGCAAAAAAGCTAAAGATCTAAAAAACAAACCCCAAGAATAGTTTGATTTTCTTTGAGCAGCTCTCACTTGATTCAGGTGGTTAATACTGAAAAAAATACTGTAGTCTTTCCTAATGAGATATACCAACCTGTAATTATACATACTGTAGCAAGACTGGCATTGCTTGTTAGGTAAAACTTTAGTGAAGGTCAGGGCAGCCTTTCTTTCTTTCTTTCGCAAAAGAGGAAATTAGCAGCACAGAAATGCCCCTTATCGGAAAGAAAATTACTGTTCTAACATAGGCAAGCAATTAAAAAGATATGCACTGGTACTCTCCTCAGTAATTCGTAGTTTGTTTTTTTTAACCCTCCTTCTAAATTCATTCACAGAACACCAGGAGGAACACATTGTTCTTGTTTTAAACCTTGTTTTAAATTATATAAAGGACTTTGAACACAAGCATACATGCAGTTGATTTTTCATCTTTGATTAAAAGTAAATTTTACTGTAATTGCTTTTAAGCTAAGATAAAATGTCATTTTTAGTGACTCTAATTGCTTTTAAGGCAACATCAGGAAATAATGTTGCAAAAGCTATGGATCAGAACAATTATTCAGAAGAATCCTAATTATAAATAAATAAATAAATAAATGTCTTTGATTCTATTTATATACATGCTTGGTTGTTTGCATACAGAACACTAGACAGCTATTACTAGAATACTATTAGAATAAAAGATTGAGCACAGTTTAAAATGCTGTCACTAGATATAATTACTGTTTTAAAATATAAGGAATTGTTTCTTGGTGATAATGACATGTTCCCTTATGTCAGAGCTTTGTTTTTGTATAAAACAAACAAACATGAAAGCTGCTACATAGATAGGAAGGACAAATATCTGCTGTATAACTCAGAATTCTCTTACAATGGCTTCATTCATATTTATAATACATCTGTACTGTTGATGTAATCACTTCAGACCTCATCATTATTTCAAACCAATCCATAACAGAGAAAAAGGCAGACTGTTGACAGGAGTTAATGTGGGTTTTATTTTGCTTACAATTGCTTTCTAATCTACTAAATGGCTGTGAAAATGGATGCACTGTTCGAAGTGCTTTTATACACTACTATAGATAAAAGGCTGATGTGCTCCAGTAATCTCCGTAATGCTAAATTGAATTTGACAAAGTTCTTTGTTTTCTCAATTTCAATGTAAACAGGTAAGCCTGCTGAATTTGTATTAAATTTAACTGAAAGCACATCCTGTTAATTGAAATGACGGCTGCAAATTGCTGACCTGAGATAGCATAATTTTAAATAAAAATTACTAAACAGCACAACTGTAGCACCAGCAGAAATGGGCACTCACTGAAAGCTAGGCACCCAAAGGGGACTATACAAAGGATAACACACTGCACACTTTAAAATCTGAAAAAAAATTACAACCCCCTGCAGTTGCACCAGATACTGTCCAAGACAGAACATCCAAATGGTGTTCCCTAGCAGTAAAGAAATACAAAACAAGATTGAAAGCTTGCTGCCATGTAACAGTACCTCAAAATCACCACTGAAGATGGATTACCTCTCTCTGGCTAATGGACAGGATCAGTCCTGAATTGCACTTAACAGAAAAGCTTCTTGATAGTACTGCAATCAACAACTTGTATTACCCACACAGGGAGGCCCAGTAAAATGTTACAGGTATCCTCGGGATCAGAAGTATTTCCACCTACTTTCTATGCAAAGTACTTAGTACAATCTCCATTGCTGTTCAAAGAAGAATGAGTGTGGATTCACCATCTTTCTTCCACCACCAGACCACTGACATGTACACCTCTGGTGTCTAGGACTATGCGTAGCTGAGCAGGAATAAGATTTAAATGCATAAAAACAAGAGGGGACACCTCTGCTTGGAGGCATGAAAGGAAGAGATGCTACTAACACCATTGCCTCCTTAGGAACATGGCCTACCTGCTGAATCAAACTACAACCAGTATTCTCTTTCTGCACCAGTAGGATTGGTACTACTTGTAAGCAAGGAAGGTTTTTTGTGTGTGGTTTTGTTGGTGGGAAGAGTAATAGGTACATTTGGGGGAGCTACTGCCCTGTTTTAATTAACAGCAGGAAAACAGTGGAGCACCCAGCAACTAGAACACATAGCCTAGGTCAGCCTTTCCCAACTAGTGGGCCACCAGATGTTGTTGGACCACAACTCCCATCAGCCTCAGCCAGCATTGCCAATGGTCAGGAAAGATGGGGACAACATCTGGTGGCCCACTAGTTGGGAAAGGCTGGCCTAGGTAGATACTATAAGTTTTGGTTAATGGAAGACATCAAATGCAATATTTTATTTGATTCAATTATAGGCAAAGCGAGTGGCTGACCACTATAATGGGCTGCCTCATCCCTCAGTGAGAGTGGATGGTTGGATGGGCGGCAGATAAGTCTAGTAGCTTTGCTGCTGTGAGGGATGGTTGGTTTCTTTGTAAAGGATAGTGACAGTATAATACAAGGTTGGGTCATCTTTTTTGGCCCAAGGACCACATTTCCTCTTGGCCAACCTTACAAAAGCCATATGACAACACTGGGAGAGTAGCCAGTTCCATACACATTCAGTCACTCTCCTCCCACCCTACTGTTCTACAATTAGGCTTGAAAAAAGTATTTTTGCTTTGTTCAGGCTTAAATGCTGAGAGAGTATCTCCTTGGAGATTGCATGTAAAGAGGGAAATGTCCTCCTGCACTGCAATCGGGCTGGATAAAAACCTTCCATGAAGTCCAATCCCACCATGGCCCTGCAACATTATATGCATTTTCAAAAGAGATTATCAGTTTCATTATTAACATTATAATTAAAATGCTTTATCTAACTTAATGAAGCCATGAAACAACATTTTTACTCAAAATTAGCAATTCCTTCCTCCTCCTTTTCCTTTTAAGGCTGATCATTTCCCATTTCCCCTCCTACTTACGTTTTCAATTACCAAACCCAACCTGTTGCAAAACCATGATTTTGACCAGTAAGGTGTTTATTTTACTTTTCTGTCCAAACCATTTTTATAAATATAAATGACTTTTTTTTTTCAAAAGCAGGAGTCCTTTGCACCTTAAAAATCAACGTTTTTCTTTTCTTTTCGTAGATTAGAGTGTACTTCCCAAATAGAGTGTACTTTCAAAAGCTACTTTACTGAAATACCCTGCCCACAGTGTTTGGAGAAGCTATACTTTAGATTTTATTTTAATTCAAGATTCATGATAAAAGACAAAAGATGAGATATATTCTAATAGCTTTCAACTGTTTTTGATCACAAACTTTGACTCCTTAGCATAGACTACAATCTTATGCAGACATATCTATGAATAAACTCCACTTAACCTAAGTGAGACTTACGTTTGGCTACGCATGCATAGCATGAGGCTATAATATATACTTTTCATTTGTTTTTATAAGATCTTCTTCCATCGCAACTTGCTTCAGATTGTCATCTTTCCCTACAGCCCCCCCAAAGTGAGACTGAATCTGTGTTCTGCTATGGGGTCAGAAACTACCTGGAACAGAGTTGTGGAGGCCATGAAGTCCTTAGCCATCCCCAACAGGGCAGCCTCAGCATGCATGATGAAATTCCAAACAACTAGTTTAGTGGAATCCACCCTGAGACCACTCTGGCCGTCTCAGGCAGTGATACAGTTGGGGTAGGTGTTACACCAACAGAATCTCTATTCTGCTCTGAGCATCCATCTTCAGGAACACACACTTGAAACTGGCAGAAGGTTGAATAAGGCATCCAATAAGCAGGATGGAATCACAACAGACCACTATGCCTCTTTGCCTCTCAGGTCTGTTTCAACATGCTTACAGTTGCTATCTTAAGATTCATTGCTGCTTTTTTTTTTTTGCCAGATTTTTCTACTATTGTGTTGATTGTTTTGCTTTATTTGGTTTGTTTTTAATTGTTTTTCTGAAAACGTTTTGAGCAAAAGGCACTATACAATTTTAGTAAATAACAACAGCACGACAGACTGCAGGGTAAAAGAGAGTGGCAACAGCTACCTGAGAAACACAAAATGGCCCGGTTTGGATTGTCATAGTTCAGCTTGCCTATGTTATGTGCCTTCAAGTCAGTTTGGACTTATGGCGACCCTATGAATTGGTGACCTCCAATAGCATTTGTAGCAAACCATGCTGTTCAGATCTTGTAAGTTCAGGCCTGTGGCTTCCTTTATGGAATCAATCCATCTCTTGTTTGGTCTTCCTCTTTCTCTACTTCCTTCTGTTTTTCCCAGCATTATTGTCTTTTCTAATGAATCATGTCTTCTCATGATGTGTCCAAAGTATGATAACCTCAGTTTCATCATGTTAGCTTCTAGTGATAGTTCTGGTTTTGTTTGTGCTAATTATTCACCCAATTATTCATCTTTTTCGCAGTCAGTGAACATTAATTTAACTATGGTTTCCTGTTACACCCATACTGGGAAACTATAGCTACCAGATTTGGAACAACCCAAACTTTAAACCATAGTATGAAGTTGGTATAAGATCATACCTTGTTCCAAACTGGATGATAATCGTTTCTTGGCTTAAATGTAACAGCACATTATGATTAAGTGAAGATTTCCAGAGTAAAATGCAGCACACTGAGAAGGGGCTGCAAGAATGGAGAGGAGTGGTTCGTATCTTGGTTTAATTTTTAAAAAATGATCGGTCAAGATCAGGGGCTGCCATGTGGGTGGTGGTGATGGTAACAGAAATAATGACTGTTGGGAAAGCACAGTGCTTTCTGGAAGAAGAATAAAAAGCTTAGTGTAAAGCCATCTTGTTTAGAGCTCTGATGCATTCCATGAAAGGTTTAGCATACTTGCAACAAGAAGCAATGTAGGTGAAAAAAAGAAGCAATAGTTGGTAGGACTATGGCTAACTGTGAGCGAGTTTTGTGAGCAAATTCAGCCCGAAATGGGAATGCTTCAGGACTTATCCAGAGCCAACATATAGCGCTAGTATTTAACATCAGGTTTAGTCAAGTAGACATGTGTAACAGGGTATAATTTTCCTTTGAGATTTCTAGGGACTTGACCGTCCTTCTAGCTGTCTGGTTAAATAACCAAACTATACTTCAGGCATTTCTGACCATTCATTCAAATAGCCAGGAATGAGTAGCAATAAGCTCTCATTTCCTTCACTCCTCAAAAAGTGTATTTGAATTCAGTCTTTCTACCACCAAAATAAGGCCACATTTACATTTCTGAGGTGTTAAAAATGCTTAACATGTAGAGCCTGAAAACCAGAGTGATATAGTGGTTAAAGTTTGGAATTAGACCAGTGGTGGTTAGCCTATGACCTCCAGTCGTTGCTGAACTATATCTCCCATTCCTTTTTCCTGGTTGAGGCTCATGGGAGTTGTAGTTCAGCAATATCTGGAGGAATACAGGTTAACTACCCCTGAATAAGACCTACAGAGACCTGGGTTCAAATCTCTGAGTGGCCTTGGACTAGTCACCATCTCTAAGCCCAACCTTCACATGGTTGTTGTGAAGGTAAAACATGGAGCAAAAAGAAACATGCACACCACCTTGAGTTTGTTCATTGGAAGAGAGGTGAAATATAAATGCAATAACACATGCATGCAAATGAGGACATTTTCAATTGCATGTATGATGTAGATATAAATGCAAATATGTGCATTTGCTGTCACTTAACGTTTGAACTGCCCTTGGAAATATATTGCTCACGGGGCAAGACAGTCTGAGTACATAATACCAATTCTGGCACAACTACATTGGCTACCAGTTAGGTTCCAGGCTGAATTCAAAGTGCTGGTTATAACACAGCTCAGAACCCTAGTACCTCAAGAACTGCCTCTCTACATATCAACCAACCCAGACCCTGCGTTCGGCATCTGAGGCCCTTCTTCATATGCCTCTTTTGAGGGGGGTGTAGAAGATGGTGACACAAGAGTGGGCCTTCTTAGTGGTGGCCCCTGCTTATGGAATGCTCTCACCAGGGAGGAACACTTGGGCCATCATTTTCTATTTTTAGGTGTCAGGCAAAAATATTTCTCTTCTCCCAGGCATTTGGCTCATAATTTTGGAGGGCTCTTGATGTTGTAGCCTCTTTTAGGGGGTGGGTTATTCCACCACTGTTATATTTATGTGTTTTCAACTTTTTGTTTTGTTTACATTTTTATACTGGTTTTAACTTTTTTATTGATTGTAAGTTGCTTTAGGTTCACTTTTGTGAAGAAAAGCAACTAACAAATAAATATATTATGAAGAACAGCATCCCCTAACCCAGAGATCATGAAATTGCTCCCTGCAGGCTGCATATTACCCACAAAACCACTTCCAGAGGCACACCAGCCCTCTCCCCAAAACTGGTTAACACATTCTCTTGTCCCCAACTTACTTGTAAAGACCCCTCTTCACACTCTGCTGCAGCAGCGTTGCTAAAAGTATGCTAAGAACTTCTACCAATGGTGCCACACCAGAAGGAGATAGGGTGCCTTTGCAAGCAGGGACTTTCTTCCCATTGCAGTACTTGAAAGGAAAGGTTCCTCTTCTTGTCCTAGCACTATGATGGAAAGGAGAAGAAATGCAGTATCTTAATATTTAGGGAATGATCCCTGAAGAGACCATTTTTCCTTTCCTCATTGCAGTGAATGTTCACTGAGGATTAAGACACAGTGTTTTTTCTTGTACCCACCACAAGGGCAGGCGGTGGTGAGGAGAGGAAACTCCCTCTGCTCTTTAGAGAGAGAGAGAAGTGTGTGCATGTGTGAAAGAGCAGTGTGACTGAGAATGAGTATACAAGACTGACAGTACCTACATATGCCAAGAGTGTGTGAGAGCTGTATGCCTATATGTAAGATGAGTATGGTGTACATGTGGTGAGTGTGCATATGTGCATGATCTGTATGTATGGCAAGAGTGTACATGTGAGAAAGAAGGGTCTGTATGTCTTAAAAGTGTGGTGTGGGCAGATGTGTGCTGGACACACCCAACACTGGCATGGCCCCCTCAGAGGGATGGTTGCCTTTCACTGCAGCCCTTTACCCAAAAACAGCCACTCCTGCTTTAAACAAAATTCACTAATAGGCAAAAAACATTGTGGTTTAAGAACGTACCTATAGCCCACAGATATTTCTATCAAACTTTAAAAAGCAGGGAAATTGGGCAGCTCTAGTGAATGTACCAGGGGAGCAGGAGACCTGACCTCCTCTCGGAGATATTGTACTGCCCTACAAAGTTGTCAAAATGCAAACACAATTTGGGTTGGTCTTTCATAGTCCAATCCACTTCCTGTGTAGCTTGGAAGAATTTGGTAACATGTGCCTCTGAGCATAGAAATATGAATAGGATTTTCATGGTAAACTGTATTCAGAGGTGGTTTTACCACTGCCTTCCTCTGAGGCTGACAGGCAGTGACTGGCCCAAGGTCACCCGTGAGCTTCATGACTGTGTGCGGATTCAAACCCTAGTCTCCTAGGAGGAGTGGGAGAGGAGGAGATTGGGGGGTGGGAGCTGGGCAGATGGGAAGCTCCTTTTCTTCCCAAAAGGAAAACACTGTGAACAGTATCATTGCCTTACAGCGTTTCCCCCACCTTTTTATTCTACATCAGGCACATGTAGCCTCCCACCCAAATTTAAACTAAAGCTGTCCCTGGCCACATCCACACCAGACCTTTATTTCATTTTGGACAGTCATGGCTTCTCTCAAAGAATCCTGGGAAGTGTAGTTAGTGAAAGGTGCTGAGAGTTGCCCTGTTCCTGTCACAGACCTTCAATCAGAGTGGCTGACTGTTAAACCCCTCTTGCCACTGGAGCTCTGTCAGTGGAATAGGAGTCTCCTCTCAGCACCTTTCACAAACTAAGCTTAGCTTCCCAGGATTCTTTGGGGGAAGCCATGACTGTCTCACGTGAAATCAAAGTCTGGTGTGGGTGTGGCCCCGATTAGGCAAGCCAAGCAGCTGTGAGTTTGGCTTTTAGAACACTAATAGTTGGTTCTTACTGAGCATGCCCGACACTATCATTCAGTTCAATTCAAAATGTCTTAAATTAATTAGAAATCAGCCAGTCATTCTTTTTTAACTTTTAAACTGCAGAAGATGTATGGGGCAAGGTCAGTAATAAGATTACAGGTACTCTGTGAACATGGCTAATTTATAATGAATTTCAACAGATTATGAGAACACTGAGAGAAAAAAGTCCAACAGGGGTATGTTTGTTTCTCTCTTTTTAGACTTTGAACTCTCTATTCTCTCTGACTGTTATGTGTATTGCCATGAAAATTTAGAGGGTTGTTAAGCAACTGTTTCTGAGTTCGGGACTATAAGTTTTGTAAGGTTTTGTTTTGAAATGAGCTTATGGGAAGCATCAGAATGGCATGGGGATATGTTCAATTTAACATTGCGGAATGTGAATAATTCACGCTGGCTATAGCATACAGCCACTCTCATGGGTGTATAATCATCTAAAAGGACATTTTAAGCAGTCTGACAAAACATTGACATTAGTTCAAGAAATGCCCTATCTTTTCTTCCTATTTCATTATTTATTTATTTACTTGTTTATTGGATTTCTTAGTCGCCCATCTGGCTGGCTAACCAGTCACTCTGGGCGACATACAAAATAAGCAAAATAGCACAAAATGACACATCAATACAATAACATTAAAATCTAAAAGCAATGATGTTAAAATCTAGCATTAGGGACACTATGCCCATTTTGGGAGATGAGATGGACAGAAAAAAGTATGCTGGCTTAGAAGACAGATACTAACACACCTTTAAAGCCTTCAACAGTTTGGGACCAGAACCAAAGGAAATACCTTCTTCCATATAAGATCCTTCCTGAAGTTTAAGGAAGGACCTGATCTGCATCACACCATTATAACGACAGTTAATGGATACATAGGATAGGGTCTTCACAGCTGTGGTGCCCAAGTTTTATAACTTATTTTTATTTACTTATTTCAAAATTTATAAACCGTATTTCACAGAAAATATAACAAGGTGGTGTACAAGATAAAAACACACTACTATCACAACATAATCTATTAATAAAAGCTGGTTGGTAAAAAATGTCATGTTCCTAAGGCCTATCTGAACAATACAGTTTTTTTTAAAAAGTCTAAGAGAAAGCAGGGATGACTACTGCCAGACTTCTATTGGCAAGGAATAGCAGTACAGTAGAACAGTAAATAACCTATCAATAAAAACTGGTTGGTAATAACTGTGATGTTCCAAAGGCCCATCTGAACAATGCTGTTTTTTTTTAAAAAAGCTGAGAGAAAGCAGAGATGACTCCTGCTGAGCTTCCATTGGCAAGGAATTCCACAGGGCAGAGCCTGTCGCACAAAAGGTTTGATCCCTTGGTAAAGGCCAACTGAACCTCAAGGGGTTGGGAGAACACCAAAAGTGCCCAATCAGACAGTGATCAAGATGCAGAATTAGGAATCAGGCAGTCCTTAAGGTACTTTAGGCCCAAGTGGTTTAAGGCTTTGTGAAATAACAGAAGAACCTTGAACCTGTTCCAATAGCAAATTGGCATATTGATAATTTATCTTCTGTAAATTAAGGCATATCAATATATGATAGAACAAGCCTATTGAAGAAAAACGCAATCAAAGATTTTTTTTAATTTTTTTTTTGGTAGATGGGGACTAGTTTGGCAGTGATCTCATGTAGACACAGTGGACAAATCTTTATTTGCACAAGACATAAAAATGCAGAAGATTTACATAGGGATGAGGAACCTTTTTGGCTCCACAGGCCAGATTCCTATCAGGATCTGCCTTGCAGGTCAAATTTGATAGGTGGACAGAGTTGTACACCTGTAAATTACATGGGATCATTATGATGTCACATGATTGGTGGGGGGGGAACCTACCTGTCAAAGTCTCTTTCACTTTCCTCAAGTCTCCATGATCAGGGACTTAAAAAGAGAGGGGGAGATTTGCAAAAGCTTCTCCAAGTCTTCCTCTCCCTCATTTAAGTCCATGTACCACGGAGAATAAAAAGGAAAATGTGGGTTGACTTGGAAAACACTTTTTGCAAATCTCCCCCTACCCCTTTAGCTACCTAATCACAGAGACTTAAGGCAGCCCTCATGCTCCTGTTTGAGCCAATGGGAGGGCAGGAGCTATCTTAAAGCCTTTGCAAAAGCCTCTTCGAAGTATCTTGCGTGCGTTCCTTCAAATGGCACTTTTTCAACCAGGACTTCAATCTCCACTAAATTGGTGAGCAGGGATTAAATTGTGCTGCTTTGGCTGTGCAATCTCTGTTCTTGATCCTGGCAACAGGATCGCACAGCCAAGGCAGGATTAAACTCTGTTCCCCTGCCCATCAGCTGACATCACTAGTGATGTCATCTGGTGGGTTGGGGTGGTGTGGGGGTAATGACTTTATGGGTCAAATTGGACCCCTTTGGCCCTGAGGCTGGAGGTTCCCCAACCCTGATTTACATTGTGACTATACAAATATATGAGTTAGTATTCTCTAGCCCATAAAAGGAATACTCCTGTTCAGGGGTCTGTCCAGCCTGTAGCAGGAATCTTGTAGTGTCATTTGGTCTTCAGTGTGTGTGTGAAAAAATGACCACCCCACAGCTGAGCCTTTCATTGCTACAAAGTGGGAGGGGTGTCCAAAGCATGGCCAAAGGGGGGGAAAAGTTACTTTCCTTCCTCCTGTAACATCCATGTACAGTTCAGGAAGGTGAGTTTAACCTCATAGCATACATCTTCTCAAAATCTAATTACACATTCCAGGATACTTACTATAAACTATGAGGGGCTCAGGAAGGTCAATTCCTTCTTTACCTTTCCAAATTTCCTTTATTGTTATTCAACAATCACACTAACATTTTGTGAACTAAATACTTTCAACAGTAGACTCAACGTATAAATTTGGACAATGTGGCTCACTTAAGGCCACATCCACACCATACATTTAAAGCACTCCTATACCACTTTAACAGCCATAGCTTCCCCAAAAGAATCCTGGATGCTATAGTTTGTTAAGGGTGCTGACATCACAGATCTACAATTCCCAGCACCCTTAACAAACTACAGTCCGCAGGATTCTCCATGACTATTAAAGGGGTATTCATAGTGCTTTTAATGTATGGTGTGGATGTGACCTTGTCTTTTTTTCTTCCCTTTCTGCCTTTAATAAACAATAGAGAAATCCAGAATGTTATCATGCCTATTATTGAAATGTTTCTTCTCCTTTCACCCCCAATAAAAACAGAACTTCTTTGGCATTCAGTCAGGAAGTTTCATTTCCAGGCAATGTGATGCATTAATGTAGAATTTATTACTTCTATATGCTAAATTTCCCCTCTAGGATGCACACCTTAACGTGGTGAGGGGGTCTGAGAGTGTTGGAGGCTGAGAGCAATGCCGTCAGGAGTCTAGGCCAAGAGGCTAGACTCCTAGTAGGGGTACCCAAGGCAGAATGGTCAAAGCTGAGATAGCAGATTAAGATGCATCCAGACTCAGAGGAAGGAAATGGTAAACCACCTCTGAATACCTCTTACCACAAAAACCCTATGAACAGAGTATCCAAAATGCAACACGAGATAGTGCTGGAAGATGAGACCCCCAGGTCAGAAGGCACTCACAGAGCTACTGGGGAAGAACAAAGGACAAGTACGAGTAGCACTGTGGCTAATGACGCAGCTGGGTCAAAGCCGAAAGGAAGCCCAGAGGCTGATGTGCACAGATGCGAAAGGAGAGTCCGGAGTTGTACAATGCACACAATAGGAACATGGAATGTGAGAAGCATGAACCAGAGAAAGTTAGAAATTGTCAAGCAAGAAATGGAACGTATTGACATTACAATACTTGGCATAAGTGAATTAAAATGGATAGGAATGGGACATTTTCAATCAGGCAACTACAAAATATTTTATGCAGGAAATGAGAAATTAAGAAGAAATGGGGTTGCTTTAACAGTGAAAAGTGATGTAGCAAAAGCAATTAGGAGCTATAACTCAAGGTCTGAGAGAGGGTTATCAATGAAATTAAATGGGAAACCTATTAACATAACCATCATCCAAGTCTACGCTCTAATGGCAAACACAGAAGAATAGGAATTGGAAAGATATTATGCAAAAGTACAGGAAGAAATTGATCACACACCAAAACAAGATGTGCTGATAATCATGGGGGACTGGAATGCAAAAGTATTTATTTATTTTATTTATTACATTTATACCCAACCTTTCTTTTTCATGAAATCCAAGGCAGCTTACATATGGTTCCCAGGTGGTCTCCTATCCAGGCACTAACCAGACCTGACCCTGCTTAGCTTCAGCAGGGAGCTGGCCTTATGTGCCTTCAGACCATAGCCTGGGACCAGGGAACAGAGAAGAACTAGGAATTATGGGGAAATGGGGCTTAGGAGATAGAAATGAAGCAGGAGAGAGACTTACCGAATTCTGGGAAGCCAATAATTTGTTTCTTGCAAACACATGTTTTGAACAACCGAAAAGATGACTGTACACGCGGACATCACCAAATGGTCAATATGGGAATCAATTTGATTATATAATTGGTAGCAGAAGATGGAGAAGTTCCATACTTTCTGTAAAACAAGACTAGGAGCAGATTGCGGTACAGATCATGAACTGGTAATATTGAAAATCAGAGTAAAGCTAAAGAAGAACAACAAAGGAATTACAATGCCAAAATACAATTTAAATAACAGCCCAGAAGAATTTAAAGATCAAATAAGGAACAGATTCGAGGCTTTAAAGCAAGCTGATAGAGAACCAGAAGAATTATGGATTGAAGTCAGAGACATTGTCAGGGAAGAATGCTAGTTAAAAAGAGAGAAAGACCTTAATGGATGACTGAAGAAACTCTAAAAATAATTAAAGAGAGAAGGAAAGCAAAAACAAAAGGAGATAGAAACATAGTTAGAACCCTAAATGCAACAATACAGCGACTAGTAAGAAGACACAAAGAGAACTATTACAATAGTTATTGTATAGAAATAGAAGAGGGTAACAAAAAGAGAACAAAAAAAACAAGAGCCCTATTCCAAAAGATTAGAGAAATCAAAGGGAAATTTAAACCAAGAGTAGGGATGCTGAATAATCAACAGGGGAACACACTGACTGACCGAGATGAAATAAAAGGAAGATGGAAGCAATACACTGAAGAACTCTATAAAAGAGATGCAAGGATGACAGATTCATTCATGGAGGAACCGTATGATGAAGAACCAGAAATGTTAGAAGGTGAGGTGAAAGCTGCTCTTAAAATACTTTGAAGAATGTGGTATTCCTGATCTCAATGTATGGATGTGAAAGTTGGACAGTGAAAAAAGCAAGTAAGAGAAAAATCAACTCATTTGAAATGGGGTGTTGGAGGAGAGCTTTGCACATACCATGGACCGCAAAAAAGACAAATAATTGGGTGTTAGAACAAAGTAAACCAGAACTACCATTAGAAGCTAAAATGATGAAACTAAGGTTATCATACTTTGGAAACATAATGAGAAGACATGATTCATTAGAAAAGACAATAATGCCAGGAAAAACAGCAAGGAGTAGAAAAAGAGGAAGACCAAACAAGAGATGGATTTATTCCATAAAGGAAGCCACAGACCTGAACTTACGAGATCTGAACATTGTGGTTCATGACAGATGCTACTGGAGGTCGCTGATTCATAGGGTCACCATAATTCGTAATCGACTTGAAGGCACATAACAACAACAAATATGCTAAATTGGTGCCAACATTTCTGTAAACCCTGGAAGTTCCTAGGTCTTGACGTGCTGTTTTGGGGTTTAAAAATGTATCTCAATTTAATTTACAAAGTCATATACTTCTACTTGCCGAGGGAGTCTTCCCGTGTATGTAGAAATCATCACCTTATTTGAGTGATCCAATTTCACTCCCAAACTTATTGTAACTATACGTGCAGATGTAAAGTCCCTTTTACGGGAACACCTTGAGAATCAGTATGGTTTTCTGGAAGAATTGCTGGGAATTTACTTTGAAAAACACTTCATTTGCACCATGCTTATACAGTCTATTAAAGTGTGAAGGTTTTTCTTCAATTACATAAAAGCATTCAAACTATTCAGCTGGGGATTCACCAAAAAGTTTTTTTTAAAAAACCTCTCAAACGCAAAGCTAATGAAATTACAACTTGTTTGGCAGCTAGTTTTAAAGCACTAAAACTATGCTTTTGAGTTCTGCCAATTGCAATGGGAGGACAAGGCACCAGTTGTTGTTCTGAACATATTTAGCAAAAGGGAACCATGAGGTTCAGTGTAAATGGGCTTTTTTGGAGGGAGATAAATTTAACCCTTCACAGTGGTTAAGGTACCAGTATTTTGCTGTGAAATCCCCCTTCCTGTGCAGATTTCCTATCCACACTTAACAACAGTTTGTTATGTCATGTCTGCACCAGCTGTGCTCAATTGAGAATTCATAACCAGCTATTCATTCTACTCTCAAACCCTAGGTTATATACACACCCTGATGAGTGTGGAATACTGGAGCACACTCCCTGTGACTTAACTATAGTTAAGCATATCTATATTCGCCCAAATATATTAACTAAATATTTTTAGAAACATACACATTCCTCTTAGAGGAAATACTGTTTAGTTTTCCCAAGTTGCCTAATCCTTAGGTATGGGGTAGGGGACATTACAGCTTATGCTTTTACTTATTTGTCATTAAGGATGGGGTTCAGTAGCTTGTTCCTATCCATCTGAATTCTGACAGTCTGGCTTTCAGTACTGATCCGCCGTTTTTTTGTTCCCAATCGTTTGCGTAATTGCTGATTTGCTGGGTTTTTTCAGCAAAAAAACCAATGTAACTGCTAACAAAAATGCTAATGAATATTCTTATGCTGTTGGCACTTGTTCCACTGAGCTAAGTATGCATCAGCTTAGAGGAAAGCTGATTACGAAGACAATAATGTAAAATTAGGCACAGATTTTTTTAAAAAACGTGCCGATGACAGCCGCGACCCAACGCAAGAAATCAATGCCAATCTGAAAACAATGCAGATTGTCTGATTATGTCAAAATCCAGTAATAAATCCAATTTAGTGATTATTCTTCCCCATCCCCATTTGTCATTCACAAATACTTTACCTTTAGGAGTTCACATTTTTAAACTAAAATCAAACGTCTGCATTTGGCTTAACACCGATTTTATTCTTTGGTGAAATCTAATCAAGTTGTACTGCAACATAATTATGCATGCTCTGATAACACACTGGGCTACTTCAGTGTACTATATGTAGGGCTATCACTAATGACACTTCCCCCCCACTGGCTTCCAATTTGTTTCCAAGGCCAATTAGCTACAGGTAAATCTTTGATTTAAAAATCTTGAATTATTGCCAGTCATCACTGCTAGTTTCTATCTTATGGGTACTGGTGCTAAAATTAAACAGTGGTACCTACTGGTTTTTTCTAGTTTGAATACTTAGTGAAATTGAAAGTAAAACCAAAGTTTAGCTCACTTGAATAGCTAATAATACATAAAACCTTGAGGGAGTAAATCTACAACTTGCATATACTGAAATAGATACTGTAGAGTTGATCACTTCTTCATATCATTCTGGCTAGCTATAACTATTTAGAACCAGTGGGATTGGAGTGCTGGACTAAAAGCATGGAGACCCACATTTTAATCCCTACTCAGTCATGAGGATCATTGGTTGACCTTGAGCCATCCACTCATCCTAAGCCTTACCTACCTTGAGGGTTGTTGAGAAGATAAAAAATTATTTTGGTGGGGGAAAATTATGATGGTGGGGGAAGAACCATCACTGTCCTGAGAAGAACATGATACTAGCAGCAGTAGTAGTAGTAGCAAACCACATCTAAAGTGGCTGGAAAAATAAGAGTTGTATTCACCATAGTGTTAAGGCGAATGTTCTGTCAGTGCAAGGGTTCCTCTTTGTGCAACGGAATGTTTTCTCCCTCTCCTCCCCCCATGCACTCCCTAAATATGTTCTGGGATTTCCCCCAACCTTCCAGAGCAGATTTCACAAGTGGGAGGGGGAGAGGGGTGAAGTCCCGTTGCACAAGTCACTCTGCTTGCACAACTATTTAGTTGGAAACATTCCTTAGTCAGGATCCAAAGACTTTTTTTTTTTAAAAAAATGTTCTTTTTAATCTCACTGCAACCCCATAGCATACCAAACTGCTGCTGAAATTCACAAAAATGTAAGGATTCAAATATGGCCAACCACAGTCCAGGTAAGCTTATAAGCAGGTCATAATCTAATACGCAAAGCCCTGCTGTATGTCTCCATCACTCAACAGTCAGAAACATTACTTCTAATCATGAAGCCTCCATTTGGCTTACAGTAAAACAATAATCATTGATAGAGTTACCCTCAAAGAGTTTGCTTAGCCCTTTTAAATACTATCCTGCCCAGTGGTCATTGCTATTTATTTAATAATAAAACAGGAACATCAGCTTAAAAAACAGATGTGTCATAAGCTATGGAGGTCCAAAAAAACTGGTTGCTTGGGTCCTCATGCTCATTTATGGAAAAGGTAATTTACATCACTATTTGCAATATGAGAGTGCTTTATAAAGAAATGGTACTAGCTAGAAAAACAAAAATGAGTAAATACCGATATATTTCCTAGAAATAAATACAATTATATTCTTTTGTTTGAAAACAGAAAGCTCATAATTAAAAATCCAAAATAGTATTACAGAGGTGCACTCATTTTTAAAAAAAGATTGCCATGTAATGATGATGATTATTTTAATAAGGTCACATACACAATAAAATGTATGAGCTAAATATATCTTAAATCTAAGATGTACAACCAAGAGCTGATTAATTCCAGAAGTTAAAGCAAATGCTTATTGTTTAAGTAATAAGATTTTAAGCATGTGTTTAATATATTGAACTGCAACCCAACAGAATCAATCCACAATTAAAATGTGTTTAATCAATGTAATATGGCAAGCATCTTTAGCTATCCACAGTAAAGCCAAGAATGACATATACCCTGTAGATATTTTGCAGAAGTTGGCAGGATTAACTGTGCCGCAATGTCTTATCACTACTTACTCTCCTCATAAAGGGAGTTATTTATCATCATTTACAACAACAAATACGGTATATGTTTTGATGTAAAAACAGAAAGGCCCAAACTGGCATGCAGTTGCTGTTTGCCAGCCATATTTTTCCTAATGAATTGCCCCTGTTGCTCTGCATCTCTCTGATTACAGTCAACAGCTTTCATTAGTCATTGCAAATAAGGCTTGGTGCCACCTTATTTACATTCCTATTGCAAATAATTAGAATTTCATGTTATAATCATGCAAGAAGCTCGTGAACTTGCAGAAGAGGCCATTTGACAACATTTAGCACTTAATTTTGCCCAGAAGAAACTTGAAAAACATAGTTCTGCATTTGTTAGAAATGTACTTTCAACCCACACCCACCCCAGCATCCAACCTGAAGGAAGCAAATTCTTCAGTTAGAATTTTCGGAAACAACTTCCTCAAAAATAGATCTGTCACACACAAAAAAGATGATCTGTCACAAAGGAAGCCAGACAAAACAATCTGTTATTTGAATGTTATGGTTTGATAATTCTATAATTACTCCTTGAAAATTAACACTGTGTGTATGACCATTAAGAATAAAAATAGGTGAACTTACATATCTTTGTATTTCATTTTTAAAACTTACATTCCAGCCTTCATCCTAAGTCCAGGATGGGTTAAGACAGTAAATATAAGACATTTTAAAATATAAAACATCAGAAATACAATAAAATGTAGACAGTATCAGTTTCTTCGGTTTTCCTCTGCATTAAAAAAAACCCTGGTAGAAAAGGCAGCATTTCAACTGATGCCTAAAACTAAACCAGCCACACCTTAAGGAACGAATTCCACAAGTGGGCTGCTGTTACTGAGAAGACCTTTTTTTTTGGGGGGGGGGTGTCATGGGCCCTTGGCCTTCCATTAAAGCTGGAACTGTTGGCAGGCTTCGCCAGTAGATCTCAAGTCATAGGCAGGCTGATAAAGGGGGCTCTCTCAGATAACTGGGTCCCAAGCCATTTAGAACATATAGATAGAACATTTAGAACTGTTAACTACATGCATGCCTACAATTAATATCTAAGGAAGTAGGTTCAGGACAGAGGAGATCACTCTGAATGAGAACTTTTTTTGAGCTTTAAACAGTTGAAGCAAGTCAGCAGATTTTCATGAATCCCCCCACCCACACCATTTCAACACGGATACATGAGAGGTATGGATGTTTTATTTTTGAGTTTGACATCTTTGTGGTTGACAAGCGGCAGTATCAGAAAATGACGATTTTCTAATTAAATATCACCAACGTAATAGAGATTGAACATTTACATTGCAATTTTATTATAGCATGTATTACTGGTAGCTCCAGAAATGATTGCTAGAGATAAAATAGCTATGATGGGCCTTGCCATTATAATAGCAAGAATCTCTTGACTGCTTGTACCTAGTTAAAATATGCTCAGCATTTTATAAAGACAGACAATATTAAATAAAGATACAATAAATGTGACCTTTACAGTAAATAAGTCTTAATGTGTTACTACTAATAGAAGGTTCACTGAAATCCTGGCCTTATATATAAAAACCTTCTGATAAGTATTTCTTGCCTACTGAAACTCTGAACAGAGATCCTTTAGCTACTATTGGGTTCTCTTAGTGATTATTGCTGCTCAGTCTGGACCACACACACAAACTTAAACATGCTGCTCATACCCAGCATCCCTGCAAAATGTGAAGGCCAAGACTGGAGTACTGCCACAAACTGTGTATCAAGATGGCAGGTCAGAAGAAGGTTAAACCAGCTCCATGCAGAGTCTAACTGTTGTAAACTATCCAAAGATACTGTGTTGTATCTAGACTTAATCATGTTTAGCCATGACTTACTTAAATCCCATTCATTTCATTGGATCTGCTTTAGACAAGACTAAGGCTGCAATCCAATATGTGTCTACTCAGAGTAAGCTCCAATGGGTTCAGCGGCACATACTCCCACATAAGTGTGCATTAGATTGCAGCCTAAGCCTGGATCCAACACAATGACTACAAAGCATGACACATATGGTCTTTTGTGTTAATTCAGTTTCAATGATAATCGTAGTTTATACAAAAGTCAAAGAAGCTCAGGACTGATTTTCGTAACAGAAAGGCAGTTCTGACGTTATTAATTTAAACTATAAGACTGGTCACTTATCAATGAGAAAGTATTCTTTGCCCTCTTTCCTTCAATTGTAGGGTCTTTTCTAGAAAATGAGACTAGTTGCATAACTAATCCTTTTAAAAAAGTTCAACTATAACAGGACAAATGCATGTAGTGTTTTAGAATCTATTAACAGTGCAAATGTGATGCACTGGAACTGCTTTAAAATCAACTTGATATTCCTATTCTACAAATCACTTATCAATTAGTAAAGTGCTTTTCCCTCAAATTGTTAATTAAAAAGGGTAGGGCTGTTACAGATTTTGGTCCCCTCTGGTTGATAGAAATATAGGAAGAACTACATGCAGTACTCATACCTGTGATGAAACAGCCTCTTCTATGCCCTCTACTGCTGCTTGTGTTGAACTGCAGTTTTTTTGTTTTTATTTTCAAATCTAGCAAAAGCACATCCACTTTCTCTTGCCTTGGTTACAAGCAATAGAAATAGAAGTTACAGCAGGTTTATCTTGATATAATTGGTTTTGGTAATAAAATCATTCAATATTCTTTAAAAAAAAGCTGGCAGGTGAAAAAAAATCACTTCCATAATAAAGGGCAAGTCTCCCCTCTCTCTCTCCAGGAAACAGAAGTACATTGCACCTATTCCAGGGATGGGGAACCTGTGGCCTCCAGATGTTTTTACACTCCATCTCCCATCAGCCAGTATGGAGAGCGATCAGGGATGATGGCAGTTGGAGCCCAAAAACATCTGGAGGGCTATAGGTTGCTTATCCTTTAACTATACTTACATTTCCAGTTCATTCGCCTACACTTTCTATATTTGTGGTTTTCAAACATCTCATATCTAAGACTTACCTATCAATCCACTCTGTTAACTCATTGACCCAGTGGATGATTTGTGCCAGGAGCTGAATGGCATGAGTGCAACTTGTTGTTGAAGCTATCGGTAGTTTTTGATACCATCAGCCATGGTGGTGTCCTCCTGTGGTGCCTTGTTGGGCTGGGCTTAGAAGGAAAGGTGTTACAGTGGCTCCAGTCCTTCCTGGTTGGCTAGTCCCAGAAGGTAGTGCTGGGGGATATCTGGTCTACCCCATAACCTTTGGCTTGTGTGGTTCCTCAGAGTTATGTCTTAACCCCCTCAGCCTTTAAACTTCTGTATGAAACAGCTGGGGAAGTCACCCAGAGGCTGGACTTTAATGCCATGAATATGCAGACAAATCACAGCTCTACCACAGCTTTTCCACCTTTGTATCCAAGGGAGCCTGTGTGACTCTTCAATGGGTGTCTGAAGATGACATTATGAGGGATGAGAATGAACAAACAATCCAGAAAAGGTTGAGGCTGTATAGCATAGGTCAGGCAGCAGCTGATCTGGATGGAGGTGTGACAAGTCCTGGATGAGGCTGTACTCCTCCTGATTGATGATGTTCACAGCTTGGGAACGGTCCTGGACTCATCACTATCTGGGACAGCACAGGTAGCATTAGTGTCCAGGGGTGCCTTTTAGCAGCTACGGCATGACAGTTTCAATCCTAACTAAAACAGTCAGATCTGGCATTGTAACCTATACACTAGTTGCCTCTGAGTACTGCAATGACTAGTGTAATGTTCTTTATAGGGAGCTGCCTTTGAAGACGATATAGAAACTTCAGTTGGTGCAAAATGCAAGATACTGTTGTAGATCAGGAAGTCATAATATGGCACCCATTTTGCAGACATTCTACTGACTATCAGTGTGTTACCAGGCCCAATTCAGAGTGCTGATGTTAACCTTGAAAACCCTAAACAGTTTAGAGCCAGACTACCTAAAAAACTGTCTTAACCCACACAATTCTGCTACGACCAGCTTCAGAGGGTTGACACATCCACTAGTAAGATCAGTCATGATGGGGAATATTGGAGACAGGACCTTCATGATGGTGGCCCTGTAGTTATGAACTCCTTCTAAATGAATTACGCTTGGCTACTACAGTGCAGGCTTCCAAACAGGCCTTAAAAACTTTTCTGTTCAGGCTGCCTTTCCTCAACAGGTGTGTGTGTGCATGCACATGCACTGCTGCTGCATTTTGTGATTGAGCTCTTTTAACGTATTTAATTAAAAACCTTATGGTATAGTTAGTTCAGAAGCAGCCAGTGTGGCACCCTGTAGATTTTGGACTACAGCCCCCATTGTTGCGCCCCAAACAGAGGGAGAGTTAGATCAGGGGGAGGAGTCAGATGAGGACGAGGTCGGCACCCCCAATGAGACAGTTCCAGCCCTGCCTGCGAGTTCCCCGCCTGGACCATTGGGAAGCGACCCTTGGCTCGCACCGACCATGCCCATGCAGGAATCCCCACCAGGCCCTTCAAACACTTCCCTGCCAATTAGCATCCCACTTGCAGAGCCTGTGCTGTCACCTAGCGAAGCCCCGCTGTCAGATGGGCCATCTGAGGCTCACCCCCCTCTCCCCACATGAGGAAGCACAAGAAGAGAGACCTTTAGAGGGTGAAACTCCATCAGAGCCGTTGTTTACGCATGAAGACCTTCCTTACTTAAGCACGTGCCTCTGAAGATTCTAGTGCTGAGTCAACTCTTCCCACACGCTGCAGAGGCTGCTTAGTTAGAATAGTTAGGGAAAGTAGTGAGTCAGGGTAGATAAGTATATGAAGCACACTGCTTTGGATGTAACCATCATGTTAATAAAACGAGAAACAGATCACAATTCATCTCAGTCTGCTTTCTCCATCTCTGGGTCAGACACCCATCATCTCTGTCTACTGACCATACAACTGGGGCTGATGGGAACTGGCACCCAACAACATGTAAAGAGCACCAAGTTGGCTAACCCTGGCTTAGTTCTATGATGCAAATAACTGCCCCATAATAAGGTATCCAGATTTGATGTGTCCAATCTACCCATGTATCTTTTTCTATTGTCTGCGGCATTTTTGGTGGCTTTGCCTGGAAAGTCTGCCTATAAATATTTTAAATAAATAAACTGGGAAATTTGATTCAACAGATCTTCTAGAGCTGTGACCACCCTTATGCTGGGGTGTGACCCAACTGTGCATCATGAGCCATCATAAAGACACAGACACATTACAGCCTGACAGGAAGAGGGTTCCACAGATGCTTATCCTAAGTGGAAGAGATCAGTAGTGTTTAGCAAGCTTCCTGGGATGGCTGTCTGGCCATTACTACAGTCTTTTCCTGAAATGGGTACCTGAAAGGCTCAGAATTCCCTTCAACACACTGTGGATTTGTGGCAGATATAAAGCATACACAATGATGAAACTACACATTTAAGTTATAACAATCTTGTTTCATGAAATGTATAAAAACATTGATGCAGACAAGTTTAAGGACGTCTATATTTTTACATATTGTTCACAAATGTATCACTATATAAACAGCTTATGTTTTCTGCTGTCTCCCAATGGAGAGTTTTCAGCCTCTCAGGAATAAGCCCTAGCAACTATAGTGCTTGTTCTACCTGGGAAAATAGGCCTTTAATTCAAAGGCAAATCTCACTAACCCTGAATCCACTATGTTATTACAGTGCCATTTATTTTAACCTATGTTTAAACTGTTTTTCCAAGACATTTCCCTAAAAAAAAAAAAAATGAAATACACTCCATACCACTTGCAATTGTAAAAATACTTCTGCTTTGTTAGATACCAAAATTATGTTATTTCAATCTCAAACCTGCACACACCAAATTCTTTCTTTCAGCTATTCAGTATAGAGAGCACCATACAGCTATACCCACTAGCCCACAGTTCAGGATATATAATTTGACTTGAAGAGACAGGGCTATGAAGAAGCTTCAGGTGGGACTGTCCTTTGTATAATACAAGTGATTTGGGCTAAAACAACAATGAATACGATCAGTGCCAGATTTAGGAGCAAGCCAAGTAAACCAGGGCTTAGGGCTTCACATAATGTGGGGCCTCTAAATATGTTGGAGATCATTGAGAAGATTTATTATAATTGAAATCACTTTGGCTTAAACAACCTTTCATATAAAAACCACCACCAAAATTCTGAACCCTCGCTTTCCCATCCCAGTGTACACCCAATCCCAGCCCCTTCACGTTAGAACTTTGGAATCATTTTTTAGATCAGTTCCACAGAACCAGCAAGGCTCTACAAGATCCACAGATTGGCCTTAGCACATGTACAAAGCTTTATACATTGCTCCATCAGTTCATGAAAGAAACTAGAGTGAGTTTTGATGAATTTGAACTTAAAGCAAAAGGAAACCTGTCTGATGTGTGAATAAAAGAAAAAGAGTGAAAAAGAAGCACATCAATGATGATGGTGCACCTAATGCTGATGAAAAGCTTTCCCCAAGAGCCAAATTTCAAGTAAAATCCTTTACACCAATAATAGATGCCCTTGATGTCAACTTGAAGAAAAGAGAAATCATATATAATGTTGCAAAATGATTTATGTTTTTGGTCGATTTAGAACCCTTGGAAGAACAGATGTGTGAAGGTGTAGACCTTCTTATGAAAGACTATCCTGACAATGTTGACACCAACCTTGTTTGAAAAATAAAGCATTTCCATGCTTTTATCAAGCAAAATTATTCAGATAAAGGACGCTTATGCCACCAGAATCTGTATCAGGTCATCTTCCAAGATAACACTGGCTTTCCCTAATGTAGAGGTAATATTGCAGCTATTTTTGAGTCTAATGGTTTACCATTTATTTTTTCATTACTCTTTCTATTATAATGCAATATGCTTGTTTTCTCTTTAGTTTTGATGGTATGGGGCCCCTGAATCTTGACATGGCTTAGGGCCTCAGTGTGTCTTAATCCAGCCCTAAATATGATCACACAGCAGTGGAGATGGATTACGAATTTTGGAACACAAACTATCAAGCCATTAATTTCAAAATTCCTGTTCAAGATGAAAAAGCAGTTAGTGTATGAAAAAGACACAGCCATATTAGGATGGTTTGACAGGATCAGGGTTCTGTAGTTGCTTATCCTCAATGGAAGAGATCAGTAGCGCTAAGCAAGCTCCCTTGAATGGCTGCCTGGCCATAACTAGTATGTTTCCCTGAAATGAGCACCTGCTGGAAAGGCTCAGAATTTTCTTCAGTGCACTGCGGATTTGTGGCAGATGTGTGAATAATTCAGTATGGAAAAGATTAACTGAAAAACTGAAACCACACTTAGGGACAGCTAACATTTGTGCAGACTATGCATGACTTGGCATTATATCTGCACCTAATAAAACCCCAAACAGACATTCCTCCCATAACAAAGTGAGTTCAACAACTAAGTTTGTCTCTTAACAACTTCATAAGTTTCCTCCCAACAGAAAACAGTTTCCAAACGGCCAGTGGCGATTGGGGCTCACCCACAAAGTAGCTAGGGAAAAGTCCTTATGACCTGGTACCCTGGGAGAAAGTTCCGTCTTCAATGTCAGTCTTACAAATGTTCAGAAACAGTAAACATTTTCTATACAAAACTCAAATCCATGAATATCTATGGTACATTTTAGCCTGAAAAAATCTGCATAGAGGAGCATTTTGATCAACATGTTTCCTGATCATCATGTAACTTTGCCTTTGAGGAGTCATGCCATTTCCTTTCCATGTCAATTCTTTGTACCACTGCTATGCCACAATCCATGGTGCCCACTAGAGCTCAACTCAGATGTAACTATCAAATCAATTATAACAGCTTACTGCTGTCTTAGACCGACAAGAGATGATTGATAACAAAACCTGCCTACTTTCAGTACTCAATTGACAGCAGCAAAACAGCCCCTGACTGCTTTTACTGGTATTTGTCATAAATCAATAGCAATTTCATCACTCAGAAAGGTGCTGTAGCTCTGTTCAAGTCCATCTGATTTCAGTTTAGTCTCAATTTTAACTAAAACTATTCAACAATATTAATGCATAGACTTCACTTCTTGAGCTATGATAAACACTGAAAGTACAACAGTTCAGAACTGAGGCACATTTTCTTCACATGAATAAGAAACACCATTAAAACCCTGTTAGTGTTGAATTTAAGGATAATACTTAGTATTTAGCACTTTTGTTAGGTGCTGAAAGCAAAATAAATATATTATCTTATTTTACAGCAGACCTGTAAGGTAGACCTGTTACTATACTGCAGATTGGGGCGGGGGAGTTCATAGCTGACCTAAGATTTGTACTGGAGATCTCTAGACTATAAATAATACTAGGTAGTGTATTGCATCTCTAAAATACCTACACTACACACCAGCATGTCTTCCTTGCATGGGATGATTTTACCAGTATGCAAATAAAACCATGAGAGCTAGGCTGAAATTTCTGATCTTATGAGATGCCTTTTTCATACAAGGCCAACATAAAATATTTGGATAAGTCAAGTTGCATTTTCCACTCAGGAATGACCAACAGGAGAAGGTGTGATTACAGCCTCATAAAAAGGTAAATGAAATAATTTGGCTTTTATTGTAAAAATAATTGCACATAATATTAAAATGAACACCTTCATTTATGCATTATTAACTGGCTTGTAGGTTTATTTAAAACACACACATTCTAGCAATGCCAGTTCAAGGGTTTTTCATAACATGGAACAAAGCAGAAATATTGGATGTCAAAAACTGCACTATAGAAATGAGCAGCTTTAAGAAACAGTAGACAAACCTGGAGCCTTGCTACAAATCTGGTGTAATTTATTTTACAGAAAACCATATGAAATTTGGACTCAAGACACAAGACTTTCAAAGCAGAAATTATAATTATCCATGTAAAAAAGCATTGGCATTAATCACTTGTTTAAAACCAGCTTTGATGTTCTTAGTTACCATCCTCTCTCTCCTCAACACTCAATCGTCATTACTCCTTTCTTGGACAAGGGCAAGTTTTAATCTGCATAATACATAACAATAATATATAATAACGCTGGATTGTCACTTTGTAGTGGTGAGTGGGCTTGCGTGTTCCAACGAACCCTGTGAGCGATGCCATTGGGAGTCATGTACTCCCAGCAGGGTCACCCATGGCGGTAAGGTCAAGGGAGAGGAACCAGACAAAGAACGATCCAAGAAAGTCCTCAAAGGCAGAACAGGTGGAGGATAACAATGTGTATGTTACAACGGCTGTGAAGGCGGATGAAGGCTGCAGCAGATAAAAGACTTCCAATCATCATGGTATCCATGCCATTGGATCAAAGCCTTTTACTGTCAAGATTGTGTGTTGATCGTCATGCACCGATCTCCCCACATAAAACAAATTCACGCACAGGCGTCTTCCAACCAAACCAAACCAAAAGTCCCATGGCGATCGGTGAATAGCAACGGGGGCAGGACTGTGAAATCCGGAAGCCCCTAGTCATGGGCCGGCACATGGGCGGTGGATAAAGACTCAGTCGACCTGGCTCAAGGACCGAGGCAGTTGAGTTGTTTGGCAGCTGTATCCACGACTGAGCACTCCTATTCAGGATCCACTCTGCTCACGCCGTATGAGGAAGGGGCTAGAAAGGTGCCATAAACATAGTCTGCCTCATCTCTCTCCCCGACTGGATCACCGTGTCCAGTGGGGTCACCACTTAGTGGTCGCAAAAGACAAATGAACTTTGGAATGTGGAATATATGGACACTGCTGGACAATACAGATAGTGAACGTCCTGAACGCAGGACTCTCATCATTGCAAGGGAGTTGAGACATTTTGATATTGACATAGCAGCACTCCAAGAAACTAGATGAGCAGGAGAGGGACAATTAAAGGAAGAAAAAGGTTACACCTTATTCTGGAAAGGACTGCCTGAACAAGAACGATGAATACATGGAATAGGCTTTGCTATTAAAAATGATCTTGTGAAGCTCTTGTCAGAAGTTCCTACTGGCATTAATGAACGACTCTCAAGTCTCCGATTAAAACTCGCCAAAAACCAGCAGGCAACCATTGTAAGTACTTATGCACCAACAGTAGATGCTGATGAAGACATCAAGTAAAATTTTTATACCCAGCTGGACGCCATCTTATCAGAGATACCTAAGGAGGATAAAATTATCCTCCTGGGTGATTTCAATGCAAGAGTTGGGCGTGATTTCGATTTATGGCCAGAAACCATTGGGAAAGAAGAAGTTGGCAATAGCAACCTGAATAGAATTCTACTTCTGACTAAATGTGCAGAGAATAATCTTGTTATCACAAACATACTCTTTCGCTAGAAAGATACATTTAAAACATCATGGAAGCACCCTGGCTTGAAGCACTGGCATCTCCTGGATTACATAATTGTCCGTGCCAGAGATCGTTGTGATGTACTCCTCACTAGGGCCATGACGAGCGCCGATGACTGCTGGACAGATCACCGATTAATTCGATCCACTATGGCCATTAATATTGTTCCTCAGCTTAGGCTCCAAAGAAGAAAACCAAGGCATAAAATGAACATCCACGCCTTTCAAGATCCTATTAAGCGAGCTTGCTTTCAAACAACTCTCAAGAACTATCTACCTATGGAACTCCCTGAAAACGTTGAGGAACACTGGATTAAACTGAAGACATCCATTATTGCAGCATGTGAACAAACTATTGGATACCAAACTAAGAAACATCAGGACTGGTTTGATGAGAATGATAGTAAGATTGAACATATAATTGACAAGAAAAGGAAAGCCTTCCAGATATGGCAAAATACATTAACTGTGCTGCTAAGAAAAAAATCTATGCCAGTGGAAAGGCTGAGGTCCAAAGAAGAACTAGAGAACTTAAGAACACCTGGTGGATAAAGAAAGCTCAAGAAATCCAGCATATTGCAGATGCTCATGATGCACGGGGCTTCTTTAATGCCACAAAGGCCATCTATGGACCAACAAATTAAGGTACAAATCCCTTATGATCAATAGATGGTACCAAACTTCTAAAAGACAAAGAGTCTATTGCACTGCGTTGGAAAGAGCATTACCACGACCTCCTTAATCGTAACTCTATTGTGGCTGATGAGGTCTTCTCGCAAATCCCACAACAACAAATTAGAGATGAGCTTGCAATATCCCCTAATTTGGATGAAGTCAGTAAAGCCATTAATCAAATGAAGAATAACAAAGCTAGTGGACCTGATGGGATTCCTGCTGAAGTCTTTAAAGAAAGTGGGCCTGAACTTACACAACAATTTCATAAGCTCATCGAAAAAATCTGGATGAGGGAGGAGATCCTGGAAGACTTTAGGGATGCCATAATTATAGCTCTTTTCAAGAAGGGTGATAGAACAGATTGTGGGAACTACTGAGGCATCTCTCTTCTTGCTACAGCAGGTAAAATCCTTGCAAGGATCCTCGCAAATTGCCTCCTACCTATCTCAGAAGACATCCTCCCTGAATCTCAAAATGGTTTCCACCCTTCCAGGGGGACAGTGGACATGATCTTCACTGCATGACAGGTTCAAGAAAAATGCAGGGAGCAAAACCAACCTCTGTATATGGCCTTTGATACGGTACATCGAACTGCTCTCTGGCCCATCCTTCTGAAAATTGGATGCCCTGATAAATTTGTGAATGTTTTGCAACTCCTCCATGACAGCAACAATTTTGGATAACAATGGCTCTCAAAGTGATCCATTCAAAGTGGGATCAGGCGTCAAACATGGATGCGTCATTGCTCCGATCTTATTTGCTATTTTTATCGTCATGATTCTACACCTTGTTGAGGGGAAACTTCCCACCGGTATGGAAATCACGTATCGAACAGATGGAAAGCTTTTTAATCTCAGTAGGCTGAAAGCAAAAAATAAGGTAATTACAACCTCTGTCACAGAATTTCAGTATGCCGATGATAATGTAGTCTCTGCACATTCAGAGGAAGATCTTCAAACTATCCTAAATGTCTTTGCAGAAGCATATGAAAAGCTTGGCCTCTCGCTTAACATAAAAAACCCAAAGTGCTTCATCAGCAAGTGCAAACCAATCCCTCTGTAGCACCATCAATCCAGCTTAATTGTGCGACGCTGGAGAATGTCAATCACTTTTCTTATCTTGGCAGCCATCTCTCTGTAAAAGCTGACATCGACACTGAAATTCAGCATCGTCTGAGCTCTGCAAGTGCTGCATTCTCCTGAATGAAGCGTAGAGTGTTTGAGGATCGGGATATTCGCAGGGAGACCAAAATGCTTATTTACAAAGCCATTGTACTACCAACCTTACTGTACGCCTGTGAAACATGGACCATCTATAAATGCCACTCCCAACTTCTTGAAAGTTTCCACCAACGCTGCCTCCAGAAAATTCTGCAAGTTACTTGGGAAGATAGGCGGACTAATGTTAGCGTATTGGAAGAAGCAAAGACCACCAGTGTTGAAACAATGATCCTCCAACATCAACTTCGCTGGACCGGCCATGTTGTTCGAATGCCTGATCACCATCTTCCAAAGCAGCTACTTTACTCCCAACTTCAGGATGGAAAACAGAATATCGGTGGACAGCAAAAGAGGTTTAAAGATGTTCTCAAAGCTAATCTAAAAAATTATAACATAAGCATCGAGAACTGGGAAGCCTTGGTCCATAAGCGTCCCAACTGGAGGTCAGCCATTATCAAAGGTGCTATGGACTTTGAAGAAGCACAAGTACAGGGTGAAAGGGACAAATGAGCTAAGCAGAAGGCACGTCAAGCAAATCCTCATCGTGACCATCTTCCATCTGGAAACCTATGTCCTCACTGTGGGAGGCTGTGTGGATGCAGAACTGGCCTCCACAGTCACTTATGGACCCACTGTTAAAGACCTTATCTTGGAAGACAATCTTACTCGGCCACAAGTGATCACCAAGGAATGAATGATAACAACAACAGCATGGAGAAAAAATAACATCAAGAAAAGCCCACCAAAACACAAATAATTAAAATCAGTCTGCACCCAGTCAACGTAAGGATTACCGCTAGTGCAACAGGACTCCCCCCCTCCACTGCTTCCTGTGTGTGCATGCCCTCCCCAAATTGGTTCTGGAAAGTTAGGGGAACCACTAGAACAAAATTAGGGGGCACACAGGAGGAGGAGAGGGACATTCCACTGCATTAGCAGTAATCTTTGTGCTGACAGGACCCTGATTTAGCGCTACTCAATTAAGTACAATTAAATACAATATGCTAGAATGCCTGGCCAACTTGCAGACCCCGCTCCCCCATCTCCCTCAGGAGCAGTGGACAAGTCAGGCAGGAGCTTTAGAGCCTCCACCAAAGGGCCCATGCTAGCAATATATTAACGCTACTTGGAAGGATGATGAAGTGCATGAAAAAAGCTGCCTGAATTAGGGCCTGCCAGAGAGTCAGAAAGGAGTGGATCTATATAAACTCCCAGCCAGAGCAATGGCTCCCTTCCAAGCTCCCGTCTTTCTGACCTGGCGGAAATGGGCATGGTTTTAGAAGACTGTCCACAGAGGCTGCAGCAGAACATCACAGCATATCTCGTAACAAGGATGAAGCTACAGTGGGGGTTTTCTTTATATAACTGATGTCACACCTTTTCAAGTTAATGCACGCAAAGTGTAGCAAAAGAAAAGAATAAAAATGAGAAGTATCAGTTTGTGAAAGCACATAATACCACTGAATTAGGTACTAAACCACATAATTCAAGGGGCCATAAGCTATCTATTCCCCAATGAATAAAATAAGCCCTACCAAATTCAATAAGATCGTAGTATAAATTAAAGTAAAAGTGACTGGTTTTCTCCCACAAGTAAATATTTTATTTATTTATTTTATCTACATAAAATATTAACTATCTATAATATCAGATAAAATCAGCAAAAAATTAAAAACAAGTATACATAATGAAATTATATGTCTGAGTAAGCTTGCTGAAATAAGAAATGTTTTAACAGGCATCTAAAACAGTATAGTGAGGGTGCCTGCCTAAGTTTAATAGGCAGGGTGTTCTAAAGCATAGGTGCTCCCACCCTAAAAGATTGACTCCTCACAGATGTGGAATAAACATTTTATGGCACTTGCAAAGTCACGTTCCTCAGATCAAACGGTCAAGTAGACCTGCATGGGGCAAGGTAAGCCCTCAAGTAAACTGGTCAATAAATCCAGGAGCTAATACTTGAATATGAAAGGCAAGGAGAGCTATTTTATCACATCAAAACAGCAACAGTTAATTTACAATTTAAGTTCTGAATTAACATGAGTCATGTTGACTTATACCAATTCAATTCAATTCTTTATTGTTATGGTCAGTGACCAGAACTTTGGCATAAAAGAGATTAACCATATCAAATGTATCCATACATCACTTACCACCTTGGATTTTGGAAACTACATATTAGTTTTTAGATCAACAGTACAAACAGTGTTTTAAAAGACAATAATTGCTGAGGCACGTCCTTTTCTAAAGAACCTGAATATTTATTTTTATCCATTTCCATCAAAACAATCCAACCATCATTATGAGTGGAATGGCATAAAAGCATGGACATCTTAACACACTGAGAACTTGTTTTTGGATACCTTGATTTTCTATTTTATTTCAGTGGATTTTTAAAAAGTTGGTCATCCCTAGCTTCCCCAATATGGAAAGATGCAGAGTATAAATAATTCATGAAGCTCATTAATAACAATAGAAATGGCCTAGCAAGCGGACATATCTTTTTGCAGTTTCATTTATTTTTTTAATGCTCAAGCTTTTTTTTTTTACACAGTCCACATTGTGGCAAAGGCCACAACACACTCAACGGCAATAAGCTACTTGGGCAGAACTACCCTAAGCGCCTGCACAGCCTCCCATGGCCTCAAAAGACATGTCTTTCAGCAATGCTACAGTAGTAAGCAGTCACAGTGCACAAGGCAGGGAACAGCTGCATCAGAAGCCAAGGCCATTTTGATTTTAAAAAATTCTGACCCCTTCATACGCATCTACAGGAGATGCTTCCCTGCTATTCCACACTGTTGAGGATTGGGTATGAGGAAACGACATGGGTCTCCTCCGCTCACTCAGCAGCATGCTCAGATTGAGTGTAATAATTAGCTGTGAAAGGCCCACATAACGTGCCCAATCACATGACTATTTCATTCATACACTTCACAGTAGTGTAGGATCACACTAAAAGAAAGCAACTTCCATGCCATTGTGAGTGTCATGAAATTGTAACAAGGTTTAAAATGGTTTTTGCAACATGGCTGCATGCATCTCTGCAACAAATGCAGAGAATTGTGGGGATTTCATCTTGGGGGGAGATGGGCCTCTGGTGAGGGGAAAACTTTTAAGTTTTGTTTCTCAGCTGCAACTAATTAAGAGCTGGAGAAGCGCACCTGGTTATTTCTGTTATCTGTTGAGAGCCTGGTACTCAAGGCCAAGCGGGCCTGAGAAGAGTTGAGATCAGGAAGGGAGGGGGGACTGCTAAGGCACGGAAAGTAAAGAAGCTTTGGGAAAATTACTTCATTAGAGAGCCCTCTGATTGGCTGAATCACTGTGAATTGTTGCTAGGGTTTTTTCCTTAAGTATAGGGGGTGACATCTATAGTCTTTGTTCCCCTGGGTTCCATCTAGACGGGTGGTTACCTGAGTGGGGTTCCACTGACTTCACCACCCTACTTATGTCTCTCTGAGGAGATGAGATTTACAACAACTACCTCTTCAAGTAAGTAGAATAGGTTAGTTAGTTTTGTTATTTTTGGTTGTGTCTGAACTCTCTTATGTGTTTTACCTGAATCCCTGGTTGGATGTTGGTTTTGAGGAACTGTTTTGCTGCTATTAATTGTGCACTTATATTTTTTATTAATAAAGCTACTTCTTATTTACCCATGTGTGTTCATTGAGCGAGAATAACTTTGGTCCTGGATCTGGCACCTTGACCACTGACCACAAACTACCAAGAGTGTGTTTTGGCTTTACCTGAGGGCTTCTGGATGAGGAGTGCCTGTCTGGCTCTTGTCTTTAGAAATCCTTGGTGTACCCAATTCTGGGCTCTGGGTTCTCCTGACTCAGAGTGTGAACCAGTAGAAGGGGAGGTGGCAGCCTATCTTCTACCTTGCAGGGTTGGTGTTGGTTTGCACAGCCTTGGCAAGGGGGAATTGGGTTCCGGATCAATTGCCCAGGGTTGGGAATTGGGTCCGAGGCATGCATCTGATACCCGTAGGCGTCGAGACCATGACAGTGAGTACTCTTGAAGGGAGGTCCGTACAGATTATTTCTGGGTCAATAACATCATCATGATCTTTCTACCAGCTATACATAGAACCCCACAAATCAACAAAGACCTTTCAAGTGAATGTGAGGTGAACTTTACAAGGACTAGCATATGAATATACTTTCCTCATGCAGCGTGCAGTGTTGCAACCCAGGTTGGTGAGATCCTGCAACTCTTAGCAGAAACAGGCTGGGACAATGAGTAGCCTTTCTTCCGTATCCCCATTTCTGGTATCTATGGTGATTCCTTGTCACTAATAAAAGCTTTAAGCATGAAAACACATATTAAAGTTATGGCATTTTCATTTTTGCCTACATTATGAAAGAAGATCCTGCCAGTTTTCATTGCCTACATAGCAACCATAAAAGGGTTTATTGTTAAAAAGCTATCAACTGCACTTTAACGTCTGCTACGGAAGAAAAGCAGTTAAGAAGCTACAGATGTGTTAAGCACTCCGTTCATTGTTCTAGTAAGAGCAACACTGCATTGATTTACCAAGTAGAAGCCTACATCACTGTAAATCAGGTGTGGGGGACGTTTGGCCCTCCAGATGTTGCTGAACTACAACTCCCATCAACACCAGCAGGCATGGCTAGGAAAGATGGGAGTTGTAGTTCAACAACATCTGGAGGGCTAAAGGTTCCTCACACCTGTTGTAAAGGGATGAAGAACCACATCTCATTCTATTAAAACTGACTAAAGTTAGTTTTATTTAAAAAATGTAACCTGAATATAGGATTTTTTAAAAAATAACCATTAATTCAGCACTATCATTAGATGATTGTCTCATTTGTCTCACGTGATGAAACTCTGCAATGGTAGAATGGCAAGAAAAAGAGAAGACAAAAATTCAGGAACATAGTGCATTGAATTAATGTATGTCCTGGTCTGTGCTGCTTCCTCCTCCTACCCCATTGTTTAATGCCAATTGTAATATTTAATCACTTAATTCAGAGCAAAGCATCTTACTGGGTTTGGACCCAACCTCTGTTAAAGGAAATGGCAGGTATAGTTCAAGAATCCTGAAGTCCATCACTCATTAGGATCTTCCTTTTGAATTTCTCTAACAATCGCATCAAATATTTAAAATTAGATCAGGGCCTGGTCAGGTTGGAAGTAGCTTTAATATTGGAATAGGAAACCACATGTATGTTCAGTGGCTAATTCTAATGTGATGCATGACATTTCTGAAGATTCTGAAGAATCTGTAAACTAGATTCCATTTATAGATTGGACCATTTTCAATTAAGCCATGGATGGACACACTGTGGCATCAGTACCACCTATTGCAGAGGTATGAAAGATGAGACATGTACCAAGACAGGGACAAGAAAGCTCATGGGCATAGACAGACCTGCACTATGGCCCGCTATTCCTATGCTCTACTGCTGCTCACCCCTCACCTCAGAGAGGTAAAACAACTGCAAAGCATTTGCAGGGTGGAGGGGCAATGTAATGAAACTAGTTGAGTGCAGAGCTTGGAAAAGTTACTTTTTTGAACTACAACTCCCATCAGCCCAATCCAGTGGCCATGCTGGATGGGGCTGATGGGAGTTGTAGTTCAAAAAAGTAACTTTTCCAAGCTCTGGTTGAGTGGCACCTGTACCTTGAGTTGTGACACATTTGCCAACAATGCTGGGTCACCAATAAATAATGTGTCACAGTTTCCTCAACATTTATCAAGAACAGCTATTGTGATTGTCCCAAACCAATTCAAACAAAACCAAGGTTGTTTATCTGGCAATTTGTATGTGCTGAGCTATCAAGTTTTGACCAGAACAAACACTTAAAGCTAGGTGCACATCATCTAGGTATTTTATTCTTCTCTAAGAAAAGTCAGTATTTTTATGGTTTTGTTAAACCATAAATATAAGGACTTTTCTTAAAGAAAAAAACAAACCATATATACCAAGCATTTAAAAAAACACAATTTCTTTATAGATATTGTTTTTCTTCAAATTTGTTTGAAAGAATTTTGTATTAAACTTGTATGCCTTTAAGAATACACATTTCTGCATTACAATATAGTAATGTAGAATAGAAATTGAATAAAATTCAGCTAAAGTGATATTTTCCTATATCCTGAGTTGCAGCATAGTGATTATAACAAGCAGCAGTAAGCATAGGTGAATGTCCCTGTGCATGTAAAGTGCTCATCACTGAAAAGGCTCTCATAAATATTGGGCAGCCACTGGAAGGGGAAAAAAAGGTCTAAGTACTAGGAGCTATTGAAAGCTTGAGTCTGGATGAGAAGCCTTTGCCTTTGGACAATAACATCTTGTGGTACCTGGGCCTGGTACCCAGTAACATGCTTCTGAGAGAGAAGTGTGTGTGTGTGTGTGTGTGTGTATTTCCCTGTGGTCAAAGTGGGTGTGGTGAGGCAAAAGCAACAAGAGGGCTGAGAAGATGATATTTAAATATCATTATTCGCCTAGTAACTCCCACAATCTCCTTCACAGAATCCCCAAAGCCACTGATACCATCTGTTTGAGGCTTATAAGTCTCAAGACACATCCTGATTCAAAACTTCAAAATCCTTTTTCAAGGATATCAAACTGTAATGAAAACATTAAGAACTGAGAGGATACTTTCTAGATGTTTTCACTACTGATCAATTTTACTATGTAAACGGCTTTGAGAACATTATTGAAAGGCAGCGCACACATACTGTAAAATATTTTAGCAAATACATTTTAAGAAAAAAACTCTTTATATTCAGAAGCATGTGAAGTTTCTGATATATATTGAGGCAGGGCTGGTACCAGGGACTTGGCGGGGGGGGGGTTGGCACCACAACAACTAACATACAGACACGCAACCAATACAGCTGCATTTCCCCCTCTGCTCTGCAGGGATAACAGCAACACCTCTTCCCGCCCTTCTCGTGGATCCCCAGGTGGTGTTTTAGCGTTGGATGGGTGAGAGTGCTGCTTCTGAATGGGAGACAAGCTCAGCTCCCATCTCCAATTCATGATGGCTGTCTGCCATTTTGATTTTCCAAAAAATCAATATCCTGGCCTAGATTTCATAGATCTATAGTCCTTGCCAGACTATAAATCTATGAAAGATTTCATAGATCTATGGACTGCAGCATTATATTGTGGGTAAATTAAAAAGGGGAGGTGGACACAACGGAACAAAGGGGTAATGGTATAGCCTCAAAAACTGCTATATGATGCATTTTATAACGCAGGCTGTGTAATCTATTGTGTTTATATTTTATACAAGAAAGCTAAGGTCTCACTTTTCAGTGGAAGAAAACTGAAGCATTGTGCTTATTTGTACAACCTTCTACAAGTGCTCTGCCCATATACTACAAAGGATGTATGAAATGTTAAAGTTGCAGGAGTAGCAGAAGCTCTATAACTATACCAGACTTGTTACTAAAATCCCCAAGGATCCCTGTAAAAGTATATCGGCTAACATCCCCCCTGAAACCTGCAAAAAAGCTATGCTCCCAGGGCTTACCCTTGGCAAGAGTCAAGTTTCCTATAGATGAGAAGAGCCCCTTGAATACACAGAAATGTGTATTTCCTTGTCTGTAAGATTTGCCAAATGTTATATAATGAATGCAGGCTTGAGAGAAGGAGAAACTCTTAAATCAGCCAAGACTTGCCTCCACTAAGTGGGGGGAAGAGGGGAAAATCACTCCAATCTTTTCCTCCTAAGAAAGATCTATAATCTTCTGCAAACAATCATTTGGATAGTAAATGCCACAGGCAGGGACCTTGCTGAAATATCTGAAAAATAACTTCAACGGGATAACTAGCTGTAGTTTATCTTGATAAATTCCCACTTCATATCCTGATCACTTTAATAATGAAGTAAGGAATATTTGAGGACATAAATCAAGAAAAAGGCAAATGTTATTCAAAAGCTATTCACGATGAATAAACTGTCACATCTTCACACTGAGGACTGTCAGGTGCAGTACAGACAAAAAGGAAATTAATGCTACTGTTTAAAGTAGCTGGAGTGTTCCAGGAGGTGTACATGGCCTTTGTCTAGAGAGCTTTAAAATGTAGACATGTCAAGGGTAGGGAAAGTGTTGCAGGGACTGATGAATGAAAAGGGCTAGATGAGGATGTGATATTTCACCAAAGGCATTGTTAAAGTGGTGGATCTTGAAGGGGGGACAAAAAAGAAGGGGGGACAAAAATAGAGTTGGAAGGTATTTCAGAGACTGAGGGGATCCTGAAGACCACCAATGACACCTGAGATTCACTCTTGCTTCTCCACTTCATCTGCTCCTGAGTGTTGGTACCCTTTTGAAGTTGGACCAAATGCAGTGAGAAGGGTGTTGTTTAAAGGGATAAAAGTCAACAGAACATCTGTTCACATGCATAAGTGCTTTAAGTGCATTGACGGGGCTCCTTGGATCCACAGGGAGCAGCCTGACAAATGGAATGAAAGTGTAAGAAGATGATTTGGGAAGAGAAAGAAAGCATTATGAAGACCTTATGAAAATGTCTATCATTTGAGACCATCTTTTGAAACAGTAATGCAATTTCATTTAAAAAGGATGTGTACATGGTAAATCTAAAGGGTAAAGGGATAGAAGCCAGTTGTTTTATTTGAAATAAATTCAACATGTACAAGCAGCACAGAGGTCATATCATCGTCTGAATCATAGAACCATCTAGTTTTCATTCAAACTCTGTAATTCCACAGTACACGAAGTTTCATATAGTATCTGCACATTTTATTAGTTATTACCACATAATCGTTATAGTGCTACTAACTTTAAACAAGGTATTCTGCTTTAAGTCTACATGAGTTATTACGCCAAGGCAAATGTTATGGCTGCTAGAAGCACACACACTGTGTGTTTTACTGTAACAGAAGGTGAGGGTTTATGTTTGACACTTACCCACACCCACTGCCTGCAGAAGGCTAGAACATTAGAGACAAAACCGGGGATGGGACTTTTCTCCCTGGCATGCTAGCATTCCACAGGCAAGGAGGTTTTGATTTGATGGCCTTTGTATGTGCAGATCACATGATGCTTCTGTATGTGCAGATAACATACAGGGCTACAGGAGATTATGTGCTCTGATCATTTAGTATTCTATTAGGTTCATATGTCTTTGTATTACAAGGTTCTCTTGCTCCTGTAGTGTACAACCAGTTGTACCAAAAAAAAACCCTGCTCCTGGACAATGATGGCACATAGTCTTCTATGCTCACATCATTGATTCCTCTATGTAGATTGCACAGTCCACAACTCTCTAGATATGCTAGATTTCCAAGAAAAGCCACTATTATTGCCAATTCCAGACATATAGCTTTCAAAGTACTTGGCCACGTCTACTCATCAGCATACCAACATGCATGCCAATATATCCTTCATCAGTATTACACTTCACTGATCTTGGAGTCTTAAGCTTTACTCACACTACAGACTCCTTTGATGTATTGTTAGCAATTAATTTTAATAACTCGACTGGCATGCATTTAAAGATATAAAAAGTTACAGAAACGGAATAATTTTCAGTTTAGATGTATAGCTGCAGAAGGTGATTAATTGCAGCCCACTTTCTGAACAAGCAAATAATGAAGCCTCTTAAGATTTAACAGTATTAAAGTAGAACTGACCAATGCTCTAAGTGGCACCTATGGTGCAAAATCAGTATCTTCATGAAACATAACACAGTCTAGTAGCACCCTACTGAATAACTTTTTGTATAGTTTCAAACTATAACGTGTTCAGGCTTCTGTACACTGAAGGCTATACACACACACTGTGTCATATAAAACAGACTTTTCAAAACATGCTGGAAGCACCTTATCTGGGGCAGCTCAGGATTTCAGGGCTGCCATGAAAACCATGTGGTTATCCCAACAGGTCATCAATATACTACATAAAGCAGGACACACTCTACACTTCGGGAGGTACCTAACTAACACATCCCTCAAGCACAAGAATTTCTGCTTGTTCAATGGGACTTTCTCCCCTATCCTTTCCCTGTGCCCTCTTCAAATCTGGTCTGGATGGTTGGGGAAACCCCTAGAATAGATTTGGGGGCCCACCAGGGAAGGAGAAGGGGGAAAGTCCTATTGTGCAAGCAGAAATCCTTGCCCTGACTGGATATGTTCCTTAGTGCTATAGATAGTAATCTGAAAGTGGGTTCTTTGATATCTGTTCCTTTGTCTTGGCTGAATTACTTCCTCTTGAGATTTAGGCTATCATTAGCTATATCCCTCTGCAAGGGTGGGGACTATTGGAGTGGTCTTCCCCCAGAAACTGATGAATTCCTAAGGGTTCTGGGAGTTTTTCCAGCTGGTATGGTTGATGCTCCTGTGGAAGCCCTAGCTCCCCTCTGGAACTGAGAGAGGTCTTGGGTAGTTGACACGCTAACTCCCAAGCACTCTCTTCCACTGAGAAAAGGTCTTGGTACACCCCTGAGCTGAGGATAATTAAGGAAATGGGAAGATGGCTGGAGCACATGTGAAGAAAAAACTGCCAATTGTGCAGTGACATAGGGCAGGGTCTTCTTGGGATGTCACCCTGCTTGTAGAATCCTCTCCTCTTGGAGTTCGGTTCTCATACTCATTACTGAGTTTTTAACAGAGTTCTAAGACACATCTTTTCACTCATCCTTTTGGGTGAGACCAATTTTTTTTTTTTGCTCAGCTGTGTTGATGTTGGCTTCTACTGTAGCGATGTGACAGTTTGAATATCGTTTGTGACAGTTTGAAGATTGTTTTAAAGTAATGATGAAGGTTGTAAATAAGAGTTTTATTGAATGTATTGATTTCACTGTATTTTGTAAGCTGCCCTGGGATCTTAACCAATGAAGGGCATTTTAAAGAACTGAACAAGCAAACTCATGACAAGTGAGTTCAAATGAATGAGAGACCATTATTGCGCCTACTCTCCAGCTATGATGGAGGCAAAGAAACATTTCTCCTACTTCACTCTTAGTATTATCAGCAAAGCTTTCCCAAGTGGTGTGGGACCTTTTGAAATCTGCCTCAAAGGGAGATGTATTAGCAAGACACTTTGAGGATAAAGTCACCCAGGACTTAGATTTCAAAGTTACTACACTATCAGTGGTGGAAGTGTCAGGGACACTGCCTGGTTCAGTACTGTTGGATGACTTTTGGTTATTGGAGCCTGATGATGTTGAAAAAGTGAGTCCAGCCAACCACTTGTAATCAGGCAACTGTAAAATATTTTATGCAGGAAACAAGAACTTAAAAAGAAATGGGGTTGCTTTAATAGTAAGAAGTGATGAAGCAAAAGCAATTTGGAGGTATAACGCAAGGTTTGAGCGAGTGATATCAATGAGACATAATGGGAAACCTCTCAACATAACCATCACCCAAGGCTATGCTCCAATGGCAAACACAGAAGAAGAGAAATTGGAGAGATTTTATGCAGAAGTATAGGAAGAAATTGATCACACACCAAAACAGGATGCTCTGATAATCATAGGGAACTGGAACGCAAAAGAAGGGAAAAGAGAAGAACTAGAAAGTGTGGGGAATTGGGATTTAGCAGATAGAAATGAAGCAGGAAAGAGACTTATTGAATTTTGTGAAGCGAATAATTTGTTTCTTGCCAACACATTTTTTGAGCAACCGAAAAGATGACTGTACATGTGGACATCACCAAATGGTCAATATAGGAATGAAATTGATTATATAATTGGAAGCAAAAGATGGGAAGTTCCATACTTTCTGCAACAACAACACCAGGAGTAGACTGTGGTACAGATCATGAACTGGTAATATTGAAAATCAGAGTAAAGCTAAAGAACAACAACAAAGCAATCATAATGCCAAAATACAATTTAAATAACATCCCAGAAGAATTTAAAGATCAAATAAGGAACAGATTCGAGGTTTTAAAGCTAGCTGATAGAGAACCAGAAGAACTATGGAGTGAAGTAAGAGACATTATCAGGGAAGAATGCAAAAAGACAATACTTTTAATCAAAAATTAGATTAAATTCTAAAAATTAAATTAAATTCTAATTAAAATGAGAGAAAGACTTCAAAGGAAGACTGATGAAACTCTTGAAATGGTTAATTATGGAAATATGTATGCAGAGATCCTCAGTGGTCTGAGGTGTGTGTGTGCTAGTGTGTGTATTTACCTAGTAATCTGCATTTAGATCACTGAGACGTAAGACTTAGTAAAATAAGAAAAGCTACTTTATTTATAGAAATACATAGTAGATAAGAAAAGCATACCTAGTTCTAACTAAGCTGGAGGTGCAATTCCAAGACTTGGGTATTGCCCTCATGGCTCAGGAGAGAGATCAAACACAAAGATGTCTCCTCTCTGCTTGGACAGTCTAAGAAGAAGACAAAGGAAGGAGGGGCAGATAAGCTTCCCTGAGCATATCAGTTTACAACAGAAGGAAGATAGGTAAAAAATAGCGCAGGTAAAGGTAGGCCAGCCTAGCCAGCTAGAGGACCATAACTCTGTCTTCCTTCTGGAATAAAAACAAAAGAACCCAAATAGGAGTTGCTCTTGCCACACTTCCAACAGATAGAAGGAAAGCAAATGGAGAGAGAAACACGGTTAGAACCCGAAATGCAATACAGTGATTGGTACGTAGGGACAAAGAGAATTACTACAATAATTATTGTACAGAAATAGCAGAGGATAATAAAAAAGAGAACAAGAGCCCTATTCCAAAAGATTAGAGAAATCAAAGGGAAATTTAAACGAAGAGTAGGGATGCTGAATAATCAACAGGGGAACACACTGACTGACCGAGATGAAATAAAAGGAAGATGGAAGCAATAAACTGAAGAACTCTATAAAAGAGATGCAAGGATGACAGATTCATTCACGGAGGAACCATATGATGAAGAACCAGAAATTTTAGAATGTGAGATGAAAGCTGCATTTAAAATACTTGGAAGAATCAAATCACCAGCAATAGATGCCATACCAATAGAGTTGCTACAAGTTACTAAGACGGAATCTGTCAAAATTTTGACAAAAATTTGTCAACAAACATGGAAAATAAAACAATGGCCCACAGACTGGAAGCGTCAATATACTTCCCAATTCCAAAGAAAAGGGATCCCAGGGAATGCAGTAACTATCCAACTATTGCCTTAACATCCCATGCAACTGAAGTAATGCTCAAGATTTGTCTGTTTGTCAACAAAGGCTCTTACCATATATGGAGCGAGAAATACCAGATGTCCAAGCTGGATTTAGAAAGGGAAGCAGCAGCAGATATATCGCAAATACACATTGGATAATGGAATGGACCAAGGAATTTCAGAAGAAAATCACCCTCTGCTTTATAAATTACAGCAAAGCCTTTCATTGTGTAGATCATAGGATCATAGAATAGGAGAGTTGGAAGGGGCCTATAAGGCCATCAAGTCCAACCCCCTGCTCAATGCAGGAATCCCAATCAAAGCATTCCCGACAGATGGCTGTCCAGCTGCATCTTGAATGCCTCCAGTGTTGGAGAGCCCACTTTGGTTCCATTGTCACATGGCTTCCAGTTAGGAAGTTTTTCCTGATGTCCAGTCGAAATCTGCCTTCCTCCAACTTGAGCCCATTATTCCATGTCCTGCATTCTGGGATGATCGAAAAGAAATCACGGCCCTCTTCTATGTGACAACCTTTCATGTACTTGAAGAGTGCTATCATATTTCCCCTCAGTCTTCTCTTCTCTAGGCTAAACATGCCCAAGCTCTTTCAGTCTCTCTTCACAGGGTTTTGTTTCCAGTCCCCTGATCATCCTTGTTGCCCTCCTCTGAACCTGTTCCAGTTTGTCTGCATCCTTCTTGAAGTGCGGAGACCAGAACTGGATGCAGTTTTCAAGATGAGGCCTAACCAGGGATGAATAGAGGGGAACTAATACTGCACGCACTTTGGAAACTATACTTCTGTTAATGCAGCCTAATATAGCATTTGCCTTTTTTGCAGCCCCATCACACTGTTGGCTCATATTCAGCTTGTGATCAATGACAATTCCAAGATCCTTCTCACATGTCGTATTGTTGAGCCAAGTATCCCCCATCTTATAACTGTGCATTTGGTTTTCTTCCCCTAAGTGTAGAACTGTGCATTTATCTCTGTTGAATTTCATTCTGTTGTTTTCAGCCCAATGCTCCAGTCTATCAAGATCCCTTTGAATTTTCTTTCTGTCTTCCACAGGATTAGATATACCCCCAATTTTGTATCATCTGCAAATTTGATAAGCATGCTCTGTACCTCCTCATCCAAGTCGTTCATAAAAATGTTGAAGAGCACTGGGCCGAGGACCAAGCCCTGTGGTACCCCACTCGTTACTTCTGCCCAGTTTAAGAAGGAACCATTGATAAGCACTCTTTGAGTATGATTCTGGAGCCAACCATGGATCCACCTGATAGTTGTTCCATCTAGCCTACATTTAGCTAGCCTGCTAATCAGAATACCATGGGGCACTTTGTCAAAAGCTTTGCTGAAGTCGAGATATATTATGTCCACAGCATTCCCACAGTCTACAAGGGAGGGTACCCAGTCAAAAAATGAGATAAGATTAGTTTGGCAGGATTTATTCTTCATAAATCCATGTTGGCTCCTAGTAACCACTGCATTGTTTTCAAGGTGCTTACAGATTGACTGCTTTGTAATCTGCTCCAGAGTTTTTCCAGGGATTGACTGGTCTGTAGTTCCCAGTGTCAAAGACTTGTCCCCCTGGGGTCCTTGGTTCTCCAAGGGGGGGTCTTTACTTCTGAGAACAGTCCCACCCCTCTGGGCTGCTGCTTCCCAGGCAAACTCTCCCTCTTTCAGGAGTAATTACTTCCATAGTAACTGCCACCACCCTTCTGGCTAGGTTCCTTTCTCTGAGGGAAGGGACCTCAGAGCCCAATGTGAATTCCAAGGGATTAACTAACAGTAACTGTAGTGTTCAGCAGTCAAAGGACTAGATTTAGAATCCTCAGTTCCAAGCCAACACACAACACTTATAAAAGAGAATTTATTTAAACGTAAATGAGTTGGGATTTACAAAAGAGAGCAGCGGTTTGTTTCCTTAAAAATAATCACCCACAGATGGGTTACACGAGGCACATTGGCATGACAAAAGGGAAGAGGTTCATTACAGACAACAGAATAAAACAAAGGACTTTCTAGCTAGGTCCTATACTTACATAGATCAGCCTGGTTCCCGCAAAAGGCTTTCTCTGTCGCATCTCAGGCAAGTTGAGTAGATGGAAAATGGGGAACTCTCTTTGGAAGTTTAGCCTTCCTTTTTTATGGCGTTTAACAGTCACCAAAGAGGGGGGAAAGCAAACAGTCATCTCCCACCTCCACAGGGGTCTACTCCTTTGAACCCTTTGAAGCTAAGGGAACTTGCCAGCCTCACCCAGGGGTTCTGATCTACACACCCCTTCTTCCTGACTTCTAATCCCAGGAAGCTGATAAGGAATAATAGCTAGGGATCATTTACATCCCCCTGCCCAGGTTGCAAATTGCCTGTCTAACCCTGAGCTGCGGATCTCCCCCCATAGGGAGTCCTAGGTAATCATGGGCTCCCAGAATCCTCTCTGGTGGCCCATTTCAGCTTGACCAAAGTTAGCTATTCTTGACACCCAGGGCTGACTGGTCTGTAGTTCCCCGTTTCCTCCTTTTTGCCTTTTTTGAAGATAGGGACAACATTAGCTCTTTTCCAGTCATCCGGCACTTCACCAGTCCTCTATGATTTCGCAAAGATAATAGACAGCGGTTCTGAGAGTTCTTCAGCCAGTTCCTTCAATACTCTAGGATACAGTTTTATCGGGCCCTGCCGATTTGAACTCGTTCAAAGTGATTAGGTATTCCTTGACCATTTGTCTATCAATCTCAAGCTCCAATCCTGCCCTTTCTACTTCATGTTTCCTGGGAGGGTCACAGATCCTTTTTTGGGAGAAGACTCAGCCAAAGTAGGAATTCAGCACTTCTGCCTCTTCTCTGTCATCTGTTTTTATTTTGCCATCCTCATGGAGTAGCTGTGCCACCGAACAAGAGATGGATTGATTCCATAAAGGAAGCCACAGACCTGAACTTACAAGATCTGAACAGGGTGGTTTACAACAGATGCTATTGGAGGTTGCCGATTCATAGGGTCTCCATAAGTTGTAATCAACTTGAAGGCACATAACACACACACACACAATGTGCTATACATGGGGATGACTTTAAATGTGGTCTGGAAACTACAGTTGGTCTAGAACATGGTTGCAAGATTATTACTGGACGGTGATTTGACCTATTTCTTCTGAGTGGCACTGGGCCTCAGTCTATTTCTGGGCCCAATTTAAGGTCCTTTAAAATCCTAAGCAGCTTGGGACCAGGTTACCTGAAAGACTGCCTTCTGGTATATGTGCCTAATAAAATCTTAACATCCTTTTTTCAGAGGCCATACTCCAGGTGTTCTTGTCAAATGACGTCAGGTGGGTTACCATCAGAGAAAGGGCCTTTATAATAGATGCCCCCCTGTAATGGGACAGATTTCTCATAGAGGCTCATCTGGCACCATCTTTGGAGTCATTAGAAGACTTTTCTGTTCACCTGGGCCTTTTACATAGTGTGGGCTTCTCACTTTTTAAACTTGTGTTGTACTTGTGTGGTGTGGTGAATTTTGTTTTTCTTCTATTTATGTAGCTTTTGTTTTATGGTTCTGTGTATTATTTTTATATTTAAATTGATTTTACTTATTTATTGTAAGCTGCTCAGTGAACGTTGTTGTGGGGTGACATACAAATGCCAGAAATAAATAAATAATAATAAATCAGATTTGTTCTGTGTCCCTGAAATTCTCTTTTTCCAATCAACAGAAGTCAGACTGTATTTTTGCCCACACAGTGGCACTGTCAGCACTGTTGACTGCTCAAATAATTATTTTAAGTCAAGCATCCGGTTTCCTTCAGCAGCAGTGCTTTTGGGGGTTCTCGGTACTGCTCATCCAGCAACTCTGACTGCTCTGTAACTGGTCTCAGTTAAAGAAGACTCAGAAGGGAACAATAAATGGCTACAATTAGCATTCACCCTGCTCCTGCAACAGAGTTCCATTGCTATGGCAACTGGAGTTGCCCAGACGACACAAGGCTTTGGCTTCAGCTTGTGTACAACATAATCGCTATTAAGCAGAACAGCCATGGTTCTGGCCCATGCATTTGCCCATTGGCACTTCGGAATGTTTGCTTTATTTTTCAAGATTAATTAAGAAACTGTGTCTATATTTTCCTAACATACAGTACCTCTAAGAGTAATTAACTAGAAAGATTTGAAATGGCTCAATTTCTGCTTTCCTTTATAAAGCTTTTTTTTTTTTTAAACCACCCTGGAATGCTGCCAGAAAACCAAACAGAAGGTTCTTCCAAATATGCAAATTCTCACAGGTGGCTAATATTTTATAGAAACTGATACAAAAAGGGGGGAAATGATTTATTCTTAATCAGCAGAGCTGACCCAATAGTAGTGAACTGACTTCATATGGGTGGGCTGTATTGTTTGGAAAACCAAGATAAGCGCACACTGCAATTTAATTATCCCAAAGTCCACAGCAAGTTGTTAATTTGAAATGAATTTAACTAAAATTATTTTATCAGGAATGAATGATAAAAATGGTCATTTGCTTTCTATATAAATCTCTTGAACGATGGAAACCAATGAACCTAGAGCTCCCATTCCACACACTGTTGAGATACACACATCTAACAGAAATCTACCATGAATTTCTAAAATCTGAAGCATCTTGAAATCATTTTTGTAAAAGTTAAAGCTGGGAGATTAAGCAAACAGTTTAGACGATGGGTGCCACATTCAAAACAATATCAACTAACCATAGAATTGAACTGGTAACAATGAGATTGAACTGTCCATGGAAAAATAGGATTAGTCAATCAGGGAAAGCAAATAATGGCTGCTCACATAAATCAGAGCTTGGAAAAGTTACTTTTTTGAACTACAACTCCCATCAGCCCCAGCCAGCACGGCCACTGGATTGGGCTGATGGGAGTTGTAGTTCAAAAAAGTAACTTTTCCGAGCTCTGCACATAATAACTGTTGAGACGTACTCTCAATACTAACAGCCTATCTGGAAGCAGAGCAAAGAACAGTTCAGTCATATTCGATTAAAATTGAAGATGACTCAACACTGCAATGCTTTGTGAGTAAAGACAATGCCATTTGGTTTGTGTTAACAACACTATTACAGTTAAGGATGTTACCATTCTACAAAGAACGGCCACAAACACATTAAGAGACCCCTGCCTCATTTCACAGAGATACTGACAAACTGGAAACCATTTTGACAAGAACAATGAGGATGCTGAAAGTGTGAGTGTATAATAATTTTTAATTATTTGAGCTCATGTCCTGCCCATCTCAGAGGCTTGACATTATTTTTTTAAAAGAAAACTGAACCACCTGGTTGTCTTATCTGGGCACCTACTGCATTGATACCAAACCACTCATGAAGTTTGCTAAAGCTAGGGATGTAGCAAGGGATATAACACACATTTCACAGAAGTAAACACAGATTTTTTTCAGTTTATTTACACTCAATAGGGAGAAATGGCTAATCCCACCTCTTGAGTGTACTTGTGTAACACCTGCTTTCACAACATCTGCATCACATTCACAGACTATATTTTTAAGATGCATCTAAAACAAATTCTGTAAAAAACAGCTTAGCCTAGATCAGAAATGAGGAACCTGTGGCCCTCCAGTTCCTATCAGTCAGTCCAAAGCAGCAGGGCCAATGGTCGGGAATGCCAGGAGTTAAAGTCCAGTAACACATAGAGTGCCATAGGTTCCCCACTATTGACCTAGAGAAAGTGGAACAGGAACCCTGCATACTTGGATGCATTTAGCATATTGAAGGGAGTGTCACAACTGATCTTAGGCATCAAGGGAAGAGCTGCAGCTCAGTGGGAGAACATTTGCCTTGTAAGAAATTCTTACAGTGAATTTCTCTTCCCAGGAGTTCCTGGAGGGCATTCTGCAGCTTGGGAGGTGCCTCCCCCCTGGCGCATGATAGGCAGGGTCCAATCTTCAGATTATCTCACCCGGGGGGAGGGGCCATCCCGCTCTCTCCCAGACCCACTGGCAGAGCACGGACGACCCCTCAACCCCCCAAAGCGGTCCCTTGATGAAGCTGTACTCCTGGCCTGTCATCTCCATGAGAAAGGCAGAATATCCATCTTCAACTGGCCTTCTGGGAAGGCTGCCCTGGAGACTTGATGCAGTGGAGGTGCCTGGCTCCTTCCCCTTGGGCTGTTCCTCGGGAAGTTCTAAAGCCCATCTAGCCTTTGCTAGCAGAGCAGGAAAAAACTCTGCCTGAAAAAAGACATTTGGTCTTACCATGAAGTGGTTTTCTCTGTGCATGTCAAAAGCTGATCTCAGCTGGGTAGCTAGCTCCACCTAGCAGTTGAAGGCAGAAGAGTGTTAAAGAGTTTTGTGGTTTTTTTACAAGGACTTCCTGCTATGCACAGCTCCTTATTTCAGTTTTTGGTAACAAGCCAACGAACAGGAGAAAAGAACAAAGAGAAATAATAGGAACCATCGACACAAAACAGGAGACAACAGCACTCATACGCTCTCTGCTGTGGGCCTAAGATGAAAAAGACAGTGATGGCAGCCCAGCTCTCCTAGGGAGTGGCCCTGAGATCAGCTTTTGACATGCACAGAGAAAATCGTTTTACGGTAAGACCAAATGTCTTTTCTCCTGTGCATGGAAAAGCTGATCATAGGTGGGGCATACCAAAGCTGACCCATGTAGGGTGGGAACATTGCTGGGCTGATTACACTAGTGATCTGGGAGAACGTGCTGTAGCACTCTCCTCCCAAAAGCTGCCCTGCTGATACATGTGTTAATCTTATAGTGTTTAATAAATGTATTAGGTGTGGCCCATGTAGCTGCTCTACAAATCTCTGTGATAGATGCATGGCATGAGAATGCTGCCCTCCACCTCTGGTGTCATGTATCTGGAGAAAAATCTTTTCACCTGGCGGTTGAGGTGTGTGGCAAATAGGTCCACCTCAACTCTGCCGAACTGTCTCACTATTTCCTGAAAGGCCAATGGGTGAAGCTTCCATTCTCCCTGATGTACCTTCTGTCTGCAGTTGTCCTCCCCCTTGAGGTATTCCACGGGGATCAAGTCCACGTGTTTCCGCCCACTGGAACAGCAGAACAGCTTCCTTCTGTAGTTGTGGGGAGCGTGTGCCTCCCTGATGATTCAAATGTGATTTCGCCGATACGTTGTCTGTCCTGACCAGCACTGGCCCCAACCGTTTGATCTCCGCAAAGTGCCTCAGGGCTAGCCAAATTGCACAAAGCTCCAGAAGATTGATTGGAAGTACTGACTCCTGTGGTGACCAAGTCCCTTGTATCATCTGGCCATCACAAATGGCTCCCCAGCCTGTCAGGCTGGCATCTGAGGTGATCAGGGTCTGTGGAGGGTCCTAGAACAGCACTCCCCTTAGTAGATTGGGTTTGTGCGCCCACCACAGCAGGGAGCAACGGACCACTGGTGAAAGTGCTACCTTCCAGTGATGCCTGGCCACAGTGGGCAGTAGCGCCCACTGGAGTGGTTGAGAGTGGTGATGTGTCCATGGTGTAGTCTGATGGTTTGAGACCATCAACCCCAAGATACCTGCCAGGAGCACAAGATTTGCCTAAGGCGAAGATAGGAGCTGTGTGACAGCTGTAATTATCTTGTCTACTCTATCTTGAGCTAACGTTATGAGTCCCTGCTGCGAGACTATGGTGGCCCCCTAATGTATTATGCAGTGGGCAGGACAAAGCTGGCTCTTGGTCCATGGATGCATCTGCCATAAACATCACTGCTCTTGAGATTTTCAGAAGAGACTTCCAGATTCAAGCCGGATCCTGTTTCAGGCCATCCAATAGGTCCTCTAGCCACAGCAGGGATGCTCTTACGAAGACCGAGGAGGCTGCTGCTGCTCTGATGGAGAACGCACTGGCCTCATGAATCCTCCTAAGGCCTAGATCCAGCTTGCGCTCTGACGGATCCTTGAGGTGGGCATCCGAGTCTTTCAGGTTCAAGGACAGATTTGGTAAAATGACTATGGGGATGTCGATCAGAAGAACCTTGAGTTAGTCCATGATGTGTTGTTCCAATGTACAGTATTTGTTGGTAGTTGCAACCAATTTCTTGAACTGCAGCGGGGCATCAAATTCAGACTTGAACACTTTAGGCAACAGTGATGGAAGTTTTAGCACCCTTGACTTGGGTTTCGGGTCTAGACACACAACCGAAATTCTAGATGTTGAGGGAGCTGGAGGATCTTCCAGAGAATTTAGGTTCAGAGTTTCCATTGCCTTGCACAGGAGTGGAAGGAAATGAGCCTCCTGGAAAATCCTATTGGTCACTACTTTCTCTGACTCCGAATCTCCACTCCATTCTTCCTCATCAAGGACAATCAGCTCATTGTCTGGGTCCACCGTTGCCTCCTCCAGAAGTTGAAGATGTCTGCCCTGTAAGGTGGCATAAGTGTCTGGTGATGCCCTGCCCGGTGGTTGGGGCGCGTTTGAAGAAGAGAGGAGTGTAGTGAGTCCCTAAGCCACTTGCGCTCTTGAAAGTGGCGGAGTGGGTGCTGTGGCTGGTGTGTTCTGTGTGGGGTGTCGAGCCTCAGCCGCTGATGTGGAAATATCTCTGGCTAGATCCATTAGGAGAGAATCTCTCATCTGTTCCTTTAATTGTTGTAGCATGTAACTGAAACTGTAGAGGTTGAGCATGATAATAGTGTGGGTTGTGCACCACCCCCTGAACTTGGAGTTCCTGATGTGAAAAGGATGAAATGGGGGATGCTTCACCCCTCTTCTGTAACGCCTGGTGAAACGTAGCTGTCTTGAGGAAGCCTTCAAACTCCTCAGTAGAAGACGATGTAGAAAAAATTGCCTCCAGGGTGGGCAGGAATTGGGTGCCTTTCTCCTCGATAGGCATTCCGGGTCCCTCTGTGACCTGCACATGTTGCTATGAGTCTCCTTTGGTGCAGCCCCCTGTGCATCACCAGGCCGTTGCCTGTTGTGACTGGTTCTCCTACTTCTCTTAGGTGCCTGTCATCGTGGAGCCACCCTGCCCATGACAGTACACCCCTCAGCCGCCTCAGCCACCTCATGCCTGCTGGAAGAGAGGCGGGCTATGACTACCTCCGCCTGGGATTCAATAGAACCTAAAGGCCCTAGGGCGTGGTTGGACAGTGACGGAGGCACGACTTCCATTGTAGCGTGAGGCTGAAGTGATTTAGGTTTCTTTGGTGGGTGATCTGATTTGCGCGTTGCCTTCCCCATGGGCGCAAACCATGCTGTGGTTCTTATAGGGGCTAAGGGCTGTGATAAAAGCCGGGCCAGGTGCTGAGGAGCTGCGGGGGTGGGGATACGCTTCCCCTGCAGCTGGAGCATCCCGCTAAGGCCTTCCACAGGCGAGAGGATGGAGGAGGAGGTGGCAGGCACTCGGTGTCCTGGGGAGCACACTGCAAGAGGCGTCCCCACGCATGCCATGAAAGGAGGCCAGTCAGGTGATTGCTGGTAGACAGGCACAGACGCGCCTGAGAAACAAGGCTGGGGGGGGCAGAGTCCAACGAAGAAGACAGCGGTCTCGCAGCCGAAGCAGTGGGGCAGCTGCTTTGCGGTTGGCTCAGCGCTGCCACAAAGTCTCCGGGGGGGGGGGCAGAAACATAAAATGACAAACCCCTTTTTGTTTGTTTTAAACAACACACATAGGAAAACAGTAAAGGAAGAAAAAGGTACAGACACACAATAGGAAAAAAACACCAGACTATACAGGCCTTAAAGCAGAGAGAGGCTAGATCAACTGTTCTTGATGGAAGGCAGAAGAGAAACTGAGAAAAGGAGCTGCACAGAGCAGGAAGTCCTTGTTAAAAAAAACCTCTTTAGCACTCTTCTGCCTTCAACTGCTAGGTCAAGCTAGCTACCCACCTGAGATCAGCTTTTCCATGCACAGGAGAAAGTCTCCCCTTAGGAGGAGATGCTTCCGACTTCCGGGAAGGGTGACTTCGCTTGTGCCTGCTTTTGGGACGGGCTCCCGCCTCAAAAGAAGCTTATTCAGATATAAATCAGTCAGAACGTTTTTTTTTTTGACTGATGAAATTTCTCCCGGGCAGGGAGAAACGTAGAGATCAACCTCAAAAGCCTGTTTTTGTTGGGAGGACTGGATTTCATTAATTTATGAGATAAGGTCCAGCCAACAATGCCGGACGGACTTTCGAACAAGCTCTATCTGCTTAAGCGATACGTTTATCTTTTCTTTAAAGAGAGAACAGACTAACAGGCAAGCACCCTTCTTTCTATTATTTTTTTTACTTGGTTTAAATTGTTGCAGCAAAAGGAGATTTGTCAGATTGATCGGCTTTGGACAGCTTCTGGGTGAGCTATAACTCTTCTCTGTTATCCACGAAATTAACAGCTTATCTCTGTTTCTGTCGCAAAAAGCTGTCCTGGAAGTGCATTCTAAAGATATACACAGAAGAGGGATTTCTATTCCTGATTTCTATTCCAAGGAATATTATATTGTCTGGGACTATTCTCTTTTTGGTCTATTTTATTTTGACGAATCTGCTTCTTCACGACGCCACTAACTGTTTTGATGCTGGGAACTAAATTTGTTTTGCATTCTTGAACATAGAGAGATAAGGCAGGTTGCTCTGTTTATACTGTGATGTCATCAAGCCTGGAATATTAACCCAATTGTTGCTGAAATAAGAAGTGGTTTTTCTTTATTTTTGTTTTGCTTTGTTTTCGTGGTTTTAAAAATGGCAATCAAGAAAGTGGCTGAGAATCTGGAAGTAACTATGTTTCAGAAAATAATGGATGAGATTGAGATAACGAAACAAACCCTGCGACAGGGTAGTAAGGAGCTGAAAATTGAACTGAGCAAAATGACGCAGGAGTTTAAAGAAATAGGGGATCCTGTGAGAGAGGAGAATGAGATCAGAGATGAGAAAAGAAAAAATAAAGGGAAGATACAAGCCCTGGAGATTGGAACAAATGTGGAATTGGAAAAAGATCTGGAGTTTATGGATTTTAGAAATAAAATCTACTGTTTGGAATTTAACGTTATCTCTGAAGAAATTAATGAAGATATTAGAGATAAAGTTATCAATGGCTTGGATAATCTTCTGGACTGGAATGATGTGATGGAGCTTGATATAGAGAAAATCTATGGAATTAACTGCAGCCATGTGACAATGGAAAAACTCTTAAGAGATGAGCCAGTGCATTTTGTAAAAAAGAAGAACACAGATATGACTTTACAACAGTATTTCAGCAACTTATTCAGAATGGATGGCAAGAAAATATTTGGAATAGAGGAAATTCCCATCAGACTCTTATTATATGACTATGGCTACAACAGCAAGATTATTATGGACTACTGATAATGGAAGATTGGACACTGAAATTACTGGACTTAACAGGACTATTGAAGATGGAAGATGGAACTAATAGGGATAATGGAATAATGGCTATTGAAATTATTGGACCTAACAGATTCTGATGAGATGGATTAATCGAAATGTTTATTTGGACTATGGTTATGACAATAAGATTATTATAATTATTAACGAGATGGATTAATTGACATGTTTATTTGGAGAAAAATTGATAGATATATTTCTTAAAGAATTGAAACCTCTCAATGGTTTGCCTATTTACAATTGTTAGAAAGATATAAAATGGACAAGAAAATGTATGGGTTTGAAATAAGTAAATCTGATTTTGAAATAGGATTGTGTACAAATGATGAAAATATAATTGCGAAAATGTATAAACTCTTATTGAAAATGGATATGGAGGAAGAACAAGTAAAAGAGTGTATGGTAAAGTGGGCAAAAAATTTTGGTCATAACATACAAATGGATCAATGGGAAAATATGTGGAAAAAAGGTTTGAAATTTACACTATGCTATAATCTTAAAGAAAATTTTTATAAAATGATGTACCGTTGGTACATGACTCCAGAAAAGTTGTCAAAAATGTATAGTAATGTTTCTAATGTTTGTTGGAAATGTAAACAACAAGAAGGATCATTTTATCATATGTGGTGGTTATGTAAAAAGGCAAAATCATTTTGGGCACAGATAGGTAGGAAGATGCAAAAAATTCTAAAGATAAATATTCAGTCAAAACCAGAATTTTTTTTATTGGGTTTTATGGATAAACAAATAGAAAAGAAATATGGAAGAATAATATTATATATGATTACGGCAGCAAGATTATTATATGCACAAAAGTGGAAAATGGAATCAATACCAACAATGGAAGAATGGCTATTGAAATTAATGGATTTAGTAGAAATGGACAAATTGACATGTTTACTTAGAGAAAAATCGACAGATACATTTCTTAAGGAATGGAAGCCTCTCTTAGACTTTTTGTTGAAAGATCAAAATAAAATGATGATACTGGGATTTGACGATTAATTAAGACAGCCTACGGAGAAAAGGGATTCTGTATGTATACATTAAGGGACAGGTTTGATGTATATTATATACTTATAGCTGATCTGCGACAAATCGGAAGTCAACTATTTTATTTTTATTTTTTGTTGATGTATTGCTATGTTTTTTTGACTTTGTTTTGTTTGTCTTTTGAAAAATTTGAATAAAAATTATTAAAAAAAAAAAAAAGAATTGAAACCTCTCTTTGACTTTTTGTGGAAAGAATAAAGTAATGTTTATGAGATTTGATGATTAATTAAGATAACTACTGGAGGAAAGTGATTTTATAATATGATTTAAGAGACAGGATTGTTATATATTGTAGACCTATAACTGATTTGATATGTGACAAATGGGAAGTCAACATTTTATTTTTTTTTGTTTAATCATTTTTGTTTTGTTTTGTTTTTTGTCTTTGAATGTTTTATGATTTTGTTTTCTATGTTTTATGAAAATTTGAATAAAAATTATTGTAAAAAAAAAAAAGGAGGAGATGCTTCCACGTGGAGATGCTGCTCCACGAGCTAGAGGGAGCCCCAGCTGACGAAGCGTCAAGGCCCCAGCTGACAAAGCGTCAAGGCGAGTTAAGCAGCAGAGAGAAAAGAGGGTAAGTAGCTCCCATTTATTCCATTATTTAATTGAAGTAAAACAGCTCAGAGCAATAAGTAATAAGGGCAGCCCAAGGTCACCCTGAGCTAGGAGCCAAATCCTGAAAGAACCTATATCTTAGGAGACAGATCCTAGGAGAAGGAAGCGTATAGAAAGCTAGTTTTCAACACCACCCTAGCAGGAAAGCTTCAGGGGACACTGTAAACAAGGCTAAATTCCAGTCGGAGAGAAGGGGGAAAAGGAAACTCCACCGATACATACAGGGACAGAGTCAGCTCAGTCCTTGCTAAAAAGGGCAGCTTCAGCCTTCCTGAAACACAACCACAAGCTCTGTTTCCCTAGGTTAAAGAAAGGTCAGGCTGTTCTAGGTGGGAAAACAACAAACACAAAAGACTTGCCTGGAAGGCGCAGCCCCTTGCTGAGATTAAAAGCAGCCAAAAACTTAAACAGCCCCGCCCCTCACTCAGGAAGGAAGCCTGCCTTCCTGCCTTCAAAGGAAGGAAGCCTGAGATAATACTAAAGAGTTAAGCCCCAGCTGATAGCCATCAGCCTCAAGTAACACATCATTGGCTAGCAGCAGTAGCTGGGAGGAACCAGCCACACATATAAAGTCAGAGCACCCTAGCGAGGGAGCCTGCTCCACGAGCTAGATGGACCCCCAGCTGACAAAGCGTCAAGGCGAGTTAAGCAGCAGAGCGAGTTCAGCAGCAGGGCGAGGAGGCCAGGGCCCCCTACTCTGCCCGTCTGTTCCCTGACCTCAACTAAACCGCAGTCTCCAACCCATTGACGTAATAAACCTTAAACAAAACTATGCAGGTAAGAAGCCAGCAGGGGTGTGGGGGCTTTCCAGTGTTTTGCACCGCCTGCAGCATGTACGACTATCTGCCTGTTGGACAGAAGTCGTGGGTGTGCTCTCGGTGCAATGAGCTCCTGGCTCTCCGGGAACAACTTCATTTCCTTGAGGCCAAGGTGGCGGACCTGGAAAAGCTGAGAGAGGCAGAGAGGTGTGTGGAGGAGGCCTTCAGGGACGTTATAGCTGTGTCCCACTCCAACGATGATAGCTCTCCTGCTATCATGGAGAACGATGGTCTCGGGGAAGGAGAGCATCCAGCTGAGGAAGAGGGAAATGATCCCTTAGAAGGGACCCATTCCTTGGGGGATGAGCAGCTATCCTCTCGTGCCGAGGATATATCTCCAGGGGGTGGAGGGATCCTTGTAGTGGGTGATTCGATCATTAGGAACATAGACAGTGGGGTGTGTGATGGGCGTGTAGACCGCAAGGTGTTTTGCCTGCCTGGTGCGAAGGTTGCGGATATCGCCCGTCGTTTAGATAGTTTGGTAGACAGTGCTGGGAAGGAGTCAGTGGTCGTGGTGCACGTTGACACCAACGACATGGGGAAATGCAGCCATGAGGTCCTGGAAGCAAAATTTAGGTTGCTAGGTAGGATGCTGAAAGCCAGGACCTCCAAGGTGGCTTTCTCTGAAATGCTACCGGTTCCACGCGCAGGACCAGCCAGACAGGCCCAGCTTCGCAGTCTCAATGCGTGGATGAGACGATGGTGTCGGGTGGAAGGGTTTGGATTTGTTAGGCACTGGGGAACATTTTGGGACAAGCCGGGCCTGTACAAAAGGGACGGGCTCCACTTGAACCAGAATGGAACCAGACTGTTGGCACTTAAAATTAAAAAGGTGGCAGAGCAGCTTTTAAACTGACTGAGGGGGGAAACCCGACAGGAGCTGAGAAAGGTCCGGTTTGGAATAAACCTCCCCCCTGGGATAAAAACCAAAGAAATGATGAAATGTTAAAAGGAGTAGGCCTAGAAGTAGGCACTGTGAGAGCAGGGGCACAGGATATAAATTCAGAAGAGCAAAATTACCATAGGCCTAACCACAAGTGCCAAAGACACTTGAAGAGAGACACTGCTTACAAGTGCCTGTACGCTAATGCTAGGAGCCTGCGAACCAAGATGGGAGAACTGGAGTGCTTGGTCTTAGAGGAGAGCATTGATATAGTGAGCATAACGGAGACCTGGTGGAATGGAGAAAACCAGCGGAATACGGTTATCCCTGGATATAAACTATATCGGAAGGACAGGGAAGGACGTATTGGTGGCGGAGTCGCTCTATACGTGAAAGAAGGCATTGAATCCAGCAAGCTCGAAACCCCAAAAGAGGCAGACTCCTCCACAAAATCGTTGTGGGTGGTGATACCGTGCCCCAGGAGGGACTTAATACTGGGAACGATCTATCGTCCCCCTGATCAAAATGCTCAGGGAGACCTTGAGATGAGATATGAAATTGAGGAAGCATCCAAACTAGGAAATGTGGTAGTAATGGGTGACTTCAACTACCCGGACATAGACTGGCTGCATATGTGTTCCAGTCATGACAAAGAAGCAAAGTTTCTAGATATTCTAAATGACTATTCCCTAGATCAGTTGGTCATGGAACCGACCAGAGGGACGGCAACCCTGGACTTAATCCTCAGTGGGGACCGGGACCTGGTGCGAGATGTGTTGTTGAACCGATTGGGAGCAGTGACCACAGTGCTATTAAATTAAACATACATGTAACTGGCCAATTGCCAAGAAAATCCAACACGGTCACATTTGACTTCAAAAGAGGAAACTTCACAAAAATGAGGGGATTGGTAAAAAGAAAGCTGAAAAACAAAGTCCAGAGGGTCACATCACTCGAAAATGCTTGGAAGTTGTTTAAAAACACTATATTAGAAGCTCAACTGGAGTGCATACCGCAGATCAGAAAAGGTACCGCCAGGGCCAAGAAGATGCCAGCATGGTTAACGAGCAAAGTCAAGGAAGCTCTTAAGGGCAAAAAGTCTTCCTTCAGAAAATGGAAGTCTTGTCCGAATGAAGAAAATAAAAAAGAACACAAACTCTGGCAAAAGAAATGCAAGAAGACAATAAGGGATGCTAAAAAAGAATTTGAGGAGCACATTGCTAAGAACATAAAAACCAACAACAAAAAATTCTATAAATACATTCAAAGCAGGAGACCATCTAGGGAGACAATTGGACCCTTGGATGATAAGGGAGTCAAAGGTGTACTAAAGAACGATAAGGAGATTGCAGAGAAGCTAAATGAATTCTTTGCATCTGTCTTCACAGTGGAAGATATAGGGCAGATCCCTGAACCTGAACTAACATTTGCAGGAAGGGGTTCTGAGGAACTGAGACAAATAGTGGTAACGAGAGAGGAAGTTCTAAGCTTAATGGACAATATAAAAACTGACAAATCACCGGGACCGGATGGCATCCACCCGAGAGTTCTCAAAGAACTCAAATGTGAAATTGCTGATCTGCTAACTAAAATATGTAACTTGTCCCTTGGGTCCTCCTCCATGCCTGAGGACTGGAAAGTGGCAAATGTAACGCCAGTCTTCAAAAAGGGATCCAGAGGGGATCCCGGAAATTACAGGCCAGCTAGCTTAACTTCTGTCCCTGGAAAACTGGTAGAAAGTATGATTAAAGCTAGATTAACTAAGCACATAGAAGAACAAGCCTTGCTGAAGCAGAGCCAGCATGGCTTCTGCAAGGGAAAGTCCTGTCTCAGTAACCTATTAGAATTCTTTGAGAGTGTCAACAAGCATATAGATAGAGGTGATCCAGTGGACATAGTGTACTTAGACTTTCAAAAAGCGTTTGACAAGGTACCTCACCAAAGGCTTCTGAGGAAGCTTAGCAGTCATGGAATAAGAGGAGAGGTCCTCTTGTGGATAAGGAATTGGTTAAGACGCAGAAAGCAGAGAGTAGGAATAAATGGACAGTTCTCCCAATGGAGGGCTGTAGAAAGTGGAGTCCCTCAAGGATCGGTATTGGGACCTGTACTTTTCAACTTGTTCATTAATGACCTAGAATTAGGACTGAGCAGTGAAGTGGCCAAGTTTGCTGACGACACTAAATTGTTCAGGGTTGTTAAAACAAAAAGGGATTGCGAAGAGCTCCAAAAAGACCTCTCCAAACTGAGTGAATGGGCAGAAAAATGGCAAATGCAATTCAATATAAACAAGTGTAAAATTATGCATATTGGAGCAAAAAATCTTAATTTCACATATACGCTCATGGGGTCTGAACTGGCGGTGACCGACCAGGAGAAAGACCTCGGGGTTGTAGTGGACAGCACGATGAAAATGTCGACCCAGTGTGCGGCAGCTGTGAAAAAGGCAAATTCCATGCTAGCGATAATTAGGAAAGGTATTGAAAATAAAACAGCCGATATCATCATGCCATTGTATAAATCTATGGTGCGGCCGCATTTGGAATACTGTGTACAGTTCTGGTCGCCTCATCTCAAAAAGGATATTCTAGAGTTGGAAAAGGTTCAGAAGAGGGCAACCAGAATGATCAAGGGGATGGAGCGACTCCCTTACGAGGAAAGGTTGCACCATTTGGGGCTTTTTAGTTTAGAGAAAAGGCGGGTCAGAGGAGACATGATAGAAGTGTATAAAATTATGCATGGCATTGAGAAAGTGGATAGAGAAAAGTTCTTCTCCCTCTCTCATAATACTAGAACTCGTGGACATTCAAAGAAGCTGAATGTTGGAAGATTCAGGACAGACAAAAGGAAGTACTTCTTTACTCAGCGCATAGTTAAACTATGGAATTTGCTCCCACAAGATGCAGTAATGGCCACCAGCTTGGACGTCTTTAAAAGAAGATTAGACAAATTCATGGAGGACAGGGCTATCAATGGCTACTAGCCGTGATGGCTGTGCTCTGCCACCCTAGTCAGAGGCAGCATGCTTCTGAAAACCAGTTGCTGGAAGCCTCAGGAGGGGAGAGTTGTTCTTGCACTCAGGTCCTGCTTGCAGGCTTCCCCCAGGCACCTGGTTGGCCACTGTGAGAACAGGATGCTGGACTAGATGGGCCACTGGCCTGATCCAGCAGGCTCTTCTTATGTTCTTATGTTCTTCCTCCGAGAGCTCTCCCTCCTCTCTGTCTTCTGAACAGGAAGAGCAATCTGAGTCTGACAGTAGTCCCAAGGCTGTAGCTGCCAGTTTACTCATCACCCTCTTATCCCCTTGCTTACTTCTAGGGTGGTGAGAGGAGTGTGTGCCTTTAGTGTTGCATTTCTGTTTCTCCTTGTGCCTCTTCCCGTGATTGCTTTGGCGAACAGGAGAAGGGGAGGAGGAAGAGCCCGGGGATGAGGGAGGGGGAGAGAGGGAGGTGCTGTTTGGGGGAGACAAGATGTGCCTTCTTTTCTTGTGTCCCGATGTGGACCCGCACATCCTCTTATGGCGCTTAGATCTTAAACTGGACTCTGCCTCCACCTGTACCCCCGAGTTCCTGACTTCCTTAGCAACGATGCCCCTAACCCATGATAGGAATTTGGGGAAATCCTCCTGTCCTGGGAGGGGGGAAAGGGGAATCTGCCAAACAGCCTCTACTCACCCCCTCCATGTGGCACTCAGGCGTCTCTCCCGACCACTGGAAGTGCGGCAAAATCTGCTGATGCATTAGATCGCTCTGCTCCCCTTCCGAGAATGTGGTCATGTCTCTGTTTGTAATTGTGGGCGGGAGGAAATTCAGAGCCCAGCCGTCCCTAAGGTGGGGGTGGGGAAGGCCTGATAGCCACCGAAGGCCAAAAGCGCCTTTTCACACCTTTTTGCTGTATGTGCAGGCGAACGGAGGCTGCACCTTGTTGCTGCCGCCGCTTTTCTCCTGTGCTGATCAGATGGGCACTGAAGCAGCAAGGCAAAAACTGCGGCTATAAGTGATGCATGCGGTCCTGCCTCTCCTTCAATCGAGTGGGCACGAAATGCTATCTGACACTCCACTCCCTTGTAATGGGCCAGATGGCCCTCTAAGTGTCGCCCTGCCCCGCCCTGAGATAGGTAGCCGGGGAGGAATGGGGAGGGAGTGGAAGAAACAGGAATAAAATATCAGCAAGAGAGAGACGAGAGAGTAGAAAAGGCAGAGAGAAAAATGAGATTTTTGGGTGAATGAAAAAACTAGAAGCTGGCTGGCTCTTAGGGAGCCTAGTCGGACCCTGACTGTCCATGACAGTAGGCAGGACACGTCTGGGAGAGAGCGGGATGGCCCCTCCCCCTGGGTGAGATAATCTGAAGATTGGACCCTGCCTATCGCGTGCCAGGAGGGAGGTGCCTCCCAAATTGCAGAATGCCCTCCAGGAACAGCTGGGGAAGGTCCTAACTTCAATCCCTGGCATCTCTAAGTAGGGCAGGGAGACAGTCTTCTCAGAAATCCCAGAGAACCATTGCTAATGAATGTACAATGCTGGGCTAGATAGACCAATATTCTGACTCAGTATGAGGCAGCTTCCTATGTTCCTATTTATTTACATATTTATTTGTCCTACTCTTCAGCCAAAACAGGCTCCCAGAGTACCTTACAAATTACAAAATCGGGTGAAGGGCAAGTTTGAACAACTGAATATATATCATGCAAGCCAAGACTGAGAAATACTCACCTATAAACATAGTTACATAAGCACACAACACACAAAAGTTCCTAGATCGCTGGAGAAGCTAGAGAGGAGAAATGGAGAATTCTGTGCCTCCTGCAGAAGGCTGCTCCACTTAAAAGCGTAAGAAGAGCCCTGCTGAATCATGATCAAAGGCCTACCTAGTCCAGGGTACCGCTTTCTATAGTGGCCACCTAGATGCCTGTGAGTAGTTCCTAAACAGGACATTATGACAATAGCCCATTGACGCTGTTGTCTCCTAGCATGGTGCCTCTGATCCTAAAAGTATATATAGCCATCGAGGCTAGTAGCGATTGATAGTCTTATCCTCCATGGATTTCTCTAATCTTTTCAAGCCTTCTAAACTGGTGGTCAGTGAATTCCATAGTTTAACTATGCTCTAATCCCGGCTGTAGAGGAGGGGACAACATCCTTTGGAAGCCACTTGGTTTCTATGCTGAGCACAGAGGAGTACTACATCCCTCCTCAGACTACATGCTCACTCACCTGTATGGAATTACATGCACTTGCCTGTGTGAAATTCCTTGTTGCCATTGACTACCAGGCAAGAACTTAAACACAAGAGAGGCAAATTGATTCACTACAATCCTTTGGGACAACACTAGGTTCCACACTTTGTGGTTTCCCTGAAAGCCACAGAATGACATCTATAACATTTCCAAGATAAGCTATGCCACTCCAGCCATCATACTCTGGGGTTGGGTCTACAAGTTCCTTTTTCTGTTCCTCCTCCTGATAGCAGCTCTGTCGTGGTGGGAAGATACATAATGGCTGTGTGAAGATATAGGAGGTGCCAGGAGTGTTGGGTTGCAGAGACTAAGGCTAAGAGAAAACAAACAAATCCCAAACTGTAGTACAAGACCTATACATCCATGAGGTGGCTTGCAACTCAGATTCTGGTATTTGGCTGGCCGCTATGACAACAGGATGCTGGACTAGATGGGACGTGGATCTGATCCAGCAAGGCCTTCTTATGTTATGGTATTCTTATCTTGCAGTCACAGAATTAATGGAGATTAAGTGCGCAACTCAACTTTCATGGAATTACTCTTTGGGATTTCATTTTATTGTTACAGATTAAGTGGTCAGTCATCTTGGACAAGGCTGACTACCTATGTATGGAGAAGAAAAATAATGCAATGATTAACATTTGCAAGAATTTGTCTTCTCCTATTAATTATGTTTTTATTGATCCCATTCTACTTCCACTTTGCCTGTATTTTTGTTTGATATGTTCTTTTAAGGGCCCTTCTCAGAGCTAAAAGACGGAATAAAAGTGTTCTTATAAATATACATAAGTACACTTTTTCCATATCTGAGTGAGATCTGCTAAAGTGGAAAATGATACTTCACTCTCACAGGTCTTAGGCCACAGGCCTGTCTGCTTATGACAGTCCCTAACCTAAAAAGCTACTGTCCAGCACAGGCCACATACCAGGAACAGATCATGCAACAAAGCCAGATACCCAATACTATTATTCATAGCAGCAAAAACCCAACAGATTATGCCATACGATTTTGTAGACTAGTCCCCACAAACTTATATAGCTCTGTATGTTTTCTAAGGTCCTATCAGATATTTTACTGATTCAGAAATCAAATAGGAAAACATGTCATTCTCTAACAAAGTAATTGCAAGGGAAGACTAGTGTGAAATTGTTGAATTAGAGCTAATCAAGAAGTTTTATTCTATTTGTTTAGGTTTAAATTGAGATAATGGTTTCCTGTCCCAACAAATGAGTAAATTTATATAGCAAAGCTTGTATGGCTGTGCTGCTACCACCATTTTCCGCTGCTATGAATTTTTTTGTTTTGCTTATCTTAAACTTAACACAGAATTGTCACATACTGTACTTTTTGCATTTTATTGCCATTTGGCCCTGTTTTCCCTTACTATACTAGTTTTTTTTTTTTAGGTGTGACTTACATAATTACACACACACACAGCTACGAACTGAGGCTAACGCTTTAGGCATCTTATGAAGTGGACTCTAGTCCATGAAATCCTATGCTTCATTAAATCTGTTCATCTTTAAGGTAGCACAAGATTCTGCTGTTTCTGCTGCAACAGACTAACACAACGATCCCTCCTGAAATGGAATCTCATCAGTCTTCTAACAAGGCACCTAGCCGCTATCATCTTTGCTGCATACAGCAGGAAAAAGCCCACACTATTTAATTATAAAAAGGAAAGATATGTCAACAGAACGAGACCAGATGGCTCTCTTAGCTATTTATGACACCTTATTGTGGCAGCTCCTTACACGCGTGATGACTGAATCTCCTACACAAAGCCTAGTAGAGCTCTCAATGACAGCTCATGAGATAAAAAATTGTCTAGCTAAGGACTCTGGCTAAGACCAAGATAATACCCATAACAAGGCAGATATTCAATCCTACACTACTTGTTCACAATAAGCACAATCCTTATGCCGCCCTGGGCTCCTACTGGGAGGAAGGGTGGGATATAAATCAAATAAATAAATAAAATACTTCACATTGTAGGTAACATACATAGGAACAAGTAACACTCTACCAAATTGCTGGTAGAATGTTTTGGCAACCAAAACAATGCTGCTCAGCTTTTGTCAATTTTCAGAATACTTTTTTTATAATCCAAATTAAGAGTGGTACCTAACTAAATAGTTCCACCAGAGCAAGCACTTTTGGCTGTGCTGTGAAACCTCCCCTCCCTGTGCGTTCCCCTTGCATGCACCCTAACTCTGTTGTGAGGTTTTCCTCGGAGTAGATTTAAGGAAGGTACGGGGAAGGGATAGAGAGAGAAGAGGGAGGGGACGTTCCGTTGCACAGCCAAACAGTGCTTGTGCTAGTGGAACTAATTAGTTGGATACCACACACAACATATGTTTGTGGCACAGAAACATCTCAGAAGCCACTATTAGAAACCAGCTATCAGATTAACCCTGGCAACAGAATTACGTGTCCCAAACTTGCTAGATTCCTCTGGTTAATATAGAAAGCAAATGTAAGAACAGTGGAATCCCTCTGATTGCAAGTCATTGACTGCATTTGGATGTCACAATAAACCTTGTTTATTTACAGTGGGAATGATCTGCAGCAAACTCACATACTCTTAACTATAGTTTGTTGAAACAGACTGGCTTCGTAACTCACATATAAAACAGTGAATTTTTGTTTTCGTTTTATTCTGTCTTTATTACTGTTTGTTAACCACCTTGAGTCTCTTTAGAGAAACAGAAGGAACAGAAATTTTTAAAACAAATACAAATAAACAAACTTTAGTTAAGATTAATCAGTTTTTTAGCTCTGGAAGAAATAACAAACTGCAGTTAACCAAAAGCTTTTGCGCTCTTGATTTATTTATTTGCTTTTATATCTTGCCTTTTCTCCAACGAGCTCAAGGTGGCATACATGTTTCTCCCCCTCTCCAGTTTATCCTCACAACAGATAGGTTAGGCTGAGAGGCAGTGACTTGCCCAAGGTCTTCCAGTGAGCTTCATGGCCGAGTGGAGATTTGAACCCTGGTCACCCAAGTCATAGTCCAACACTCTAATCGCTTTGCCACACTGGCTTTCTCTCCCTGGAGCCAAGCCAGAGAGATGAAAGCTTGGGATCTCAAGGCCCATTGCTGCTTGTTCTTGTCATAGACCAAGGTTTTATAGCCTGAGGAATGCATTCTCTCATGGGCAACCTTCTAGGTGCCACATGCCAGGGGTGGGCAAAGCCAGAAGCAAAAACGTGTGAAACAACAGATATGACTCTTATCTTTGCTCAGTTTGCTTCATTCTAGCCATACAAAATTCAAGGTTTTTACTGTGCCTGCCCCCCAAAAAACCTCTCCATCCAGGGAACCAAGGCCCAATGTCACACTTCAAGTACACACAGTAAAGCCAAGTGAAAGAACTCAAGGAGGGCATGGCTCAGGGCTGGTGAGATGTGGCCAGGACAGAAACCTGAGGAAAGGAAAGAGAGGTCTGGAGGGCCTGAGGTTCTCCCCCCAGTTTAGACACAGCCATTCTCTCTCTCTTTTTTGTCTGTTTTGTTGTATTTAGACAAAAGTGTAATATTAGATATGCAAAAGTGACACCAGCTCCCTTCATGATATATTCTTTCAAGAACAGTATTGTTTACCCAGAAGCTTTCTGCTGAGTCTGTTAGCACACTAAAAAAAAAACAATCCTGCGTATTGGCTTCATGCAATGAAGAGCCACTGCTTCTGAACATGAAGTTGTCCACTTGAAAGACAATTGTGAACTTTTGCCTAGAGATAGAATGTACTGACACCAAATAATTGTCTTGCAAAGACTGATACACCTTGCATGTCTAGCCTAGTTTTGCAGGTGTTTCTATTGACGTATCCCTAACTTGTGCTTCGGAAACTTTATTATTTGTCATAGCCTTTGAAATACACGTTTAGCTTTTCCTTTTTTGGAAATGAATTGTGACAATCTCCTTAATGTACCCATCACTTGTACCCTCTTTCCCAACCCACTTGGGTACCGCTGCTGCTGCAACCTGGCAGGGTCACAAAGCTATAAACTGTGTGACTGCACATTAGTGTTACTATCACTATGCGCTCAATTTATTGAATTTTTAAAATTAAAATATGCATAAGCTGCTGTTTCAGGTGAAGCCCATTCAAAGCAGCTTACAACAATAAAAACTACAAGTATATACAAAAAAAATTATCACTAATACCAAAAATAAAACGGATCCAGAAGAATAAAAACCACCTCATCTGAAGCATAATACTCCAGTCTCCATCTAGTGAGCAGGACAAAAAAACATAACTTAAGGAATGCCAATCAAAACAAGCAAGTCTTTAAGGCCTTCCAAAAAGCACGAAGTGTGGCCACCTACTGCAGCTCTACTGGAAGAAAGTTCCAAAGCTGAGGAGCCACCACAGAAAATGTCCTCTATCTTGTGGTCACCCACCTCACAAACATAGGAGGTGGACACACCAAGAAGGCTTTCAACTCAGATCTGTGGGCAGAATGCTACAGGTATAGGTGGTCTATCAGATAGCCTGGGCATTTAGGGGTTTAGAAGGTTAAAACCAGCACCTTAAATTGGACCTGGAAACACTACCAGCCAGTGTAGCTACTGTAAAACAGGTGTTTTAAAGCTGAAATGGAACTGACGATGCTGCCAAATTGCAAGATTTCCCTGGAACTGTGGGACTTGGTTTATAAATCTATACCAACAGCCACACATTTACTCAGTCAATATCTCAGAAAATGAAACCTGTTAGACTTTCATCAGTCACTTAAACTGTGGCCAATTAATGCCATATAATGGTCCAGGCATTTTGATACTGTACACAATCCTATAGACTAGCTTATCTGGTATTTAATGCCCTATTTGGTTCCAAATAAGACACTTTGTTCTGTGAATCATTCTGGAACCAGCTACTAAATGCTTGGTTGGGAGAGTCAGTGTATATTGGCACCAATGACATGGAGAAATATATAATGAGTTCCTGGAAGTTTAGGTTGCCAAGTAGGGTATTGAGAGCCAGGACCTTCAGGTTGGCATTCTGAAATGCTATTGGATCCATGAGCAGGCACAGCTATGTAGTCTCAATGCGTGGATGAGATGGTACTTCAGCAGGAAGATTTTGGATTTGTTAAGCACTTAGGAACTTTTTGGGACAAATCAAGCCTGTACAAAAGGGATGGACTCCACTTGAACCAGAGAGGCAACGCTTAAAATAAACTAATTGCAAGGGGGGAAATCAACAGGGGCTAAGAAAGGTCTTGTTTGGAACAAATCTTTTCCCCACCCCTGGATGAAGGTTAAAAAAAATTGTTTAAATGGGAGAGTTGGAGAACTAGGCATTTGAAGTGCAGGGACACATGATAGCAATTCAGAGAGGCCAAAGCACCACAGGCTAAAACGCAAGCACCAAAGACACTTGTAGAGACACACTGCATATACGTGTTTATATGATAATGCCTCTGAGC